>NC_132787.1:20934788-22134788 GCF_048418805.1 Vulpes vulpes | reverse complement strand
GAAATGACTGCTCTCTGGAGTTGGCTCAAGCTGCTGCTAGGAACTACTGCTAGGCAACCCCACAGAGTTCCAGCCTCAGGGTAGCACATCAGGCTGAAAGAGATGATCTTGTCAAGCAATATTTATTTTTTCTATAGCAGCTCTCTGTGTCTTTGGGAGGAATGAAGTCTAAATCCTTATTATTTACACAGCATCTGATGAGAAGGGTAGATATTGTAAGTATTTTATTATTGTCTTCATTGATGGAGAGTAACCTGAACCTGAAGGAACTACAAGTTGAGTGAAAGTTTAAGATAATAGAAGGCTTACATTATCTGCGCTCTCAGAATATCATCTGGCAGGGGATAAACTGAGAGGAAAAGACTATGCAGGGAAACTGTCTGACTTTTGATTTATACAGCAACTATCATCATGTCTTAGACACAATAGGTTCAATTACAGTACCTACTAGTCAGAACATGATGGTGACAATGTGCAAATCTCAATAGTTTAAATCAACAAATACCTCATTTCTCATGCATGTTATGTGTCCAATGTAAGTTGGCAGGGAAGCTCAGGGTTGCAGCCAATGAACAGCTAAAACTTGAAAAAGTGGGTTCTGGAAGGTCCTGAACCAGTAATTAAACACTCTGGCACAGAAGTAACACATGTCAAAAAAAAAAAAAAAAAAAAGCAGTAACACATGTCAATCCTGCTCACCACTCATTGGGCAGAAGGAGTCACAGGTCCCTCTTATTATCCAAACACAAACAAGGCCAAGAAAAAAAATTCTACCATGTGCCATGTGCCCTGAAGACAGAGAACCCAAAAGAATCGGGAAATACCAGAATGATGACCCTAATAAATATGTGTCCAATGACAGGATTCGTGCATTGTAAACAATAATGTTGTGGCCTATGATATATGAATGTTTGATGCTCTAAAATAGAATTTTTCAATATTGAGAAATTTTAAACTCCCCAAAATATAGCATACCAGTTTGAGAAACTAAAAGTCGAACACTGTCATGTCACATGATCACTTAAAACAACTTTAAGTGTAAGGGCAAATGGGCACTGAAGTCTCTTGGCAGCTACCCCAAAATAAGCTAACTTTAATATTTAAAATTTTTTCATCCGAATGAAAGTATAAAATCTAAAATTCTTACACAAATTGGAAGACTTCTGAGTATATTCCCAAGAACTTCCATTTGTTTATAGAGTTCAGTTTGAGAAGTAGCTCTCTAGTTAAAGAAAAAATAGCTAACATTTATTGAGTGCTTGCCATATGCCATTGTCCTTAAGTGTTCTGTGTGAAGCAACTCCTTGAGTCTGCATGAAAATGATATTATACAGGTATTTGTTATCCACATTTTTTTCTGTTGGGGGAAGTGAGGCACAGAGAGCTTAACTGGCTACCCTGTGATTTGAACCCAGAAAATATGGGTGGAGGACATTCATTGTTCTTAGCCTTTGCACTATACTGTTATTTGTTTATACTTGTTCACTTATTGACTCAACAATCATATGTTTCCTAATATGTGCAGTAGTGATTATGATACAGAAAAGGAAATAAGATAATGTCCTCACAACATTTTCCATCTAATGGAGAATTAAATATGTACACAATTATTTATAAGAAATAGAGAGCTATTATAATATACTTGCAATTATTTTCCTCGTTTCTGGTTTATCACGCATCCTTCTCCCCAAGAGTATAAGCTTCATGTGAAAAGGTGCTATATCTATCTTGCCCACGATTGTCTTCTCCAGGCTGAAGAGCCTAGGAAATTATAGGAACTCCATAAATATTTGTGGGAGTTAATGAATAATTGGAAACTTCACTGCTAGTACAGTGGTAGGTGTTTTATGTGGTTTTTTTTCTTATTTAATTTCAAAACAAATATTACAAATAAGAAATTGAGATTTAAAGTTCAATCAGATGGAAATGGGAAAGCCAGAATTTGAACCTGAGTCTTTTATGATTTTACATACAGTTCCCCCTCTGACTTGAAAACACTGCCTCTTAATGTGGACCAAAAGAATACAAAGTTCTATAGGGAAATTGTTTTCTTCCAAGCTCATGCACTGTGATGAACAAATCACATATAAAAAGAAACATTTCCGATGACTCCCACCATTTTTGTCTAAAGCAAGGACAAGAGGATATATTGCAAAGCCAGATGACTAGATATTTATCAGTCAGAAATGTCTCAAAAAATACAGCTTGATTAGTGAATTGCAGTATGTTCAGTAATTAATTAAGAGTTTGATTTGTAAAAACAAAGCATGATGGCTCCTACACACACCATGTGTCCCCTGAGCAAATGAAGATAGAGCTTAATGCTGAGGCTCCCAGTTCAGTTAAGCAGTCACAGATGTGACTCAAATTAGAAGGATGAACTCTGAATAACAATAACACCATCCAAATTAGCAAGTAGTATCTAAAATTTCTCCCAGAAAAGCCGGAGACCGTGTCCAGAGTTCAGGTTTATGAGCATTAAATTCTGCTCAAACTGATTTTCGGATCTGTTTGGGAAAGTGCCGCATATCAAAAGAACTGTTGGGGAAATCGGGGTAGTGTTTCTAGTTGACCAGTGGAACACCATCCAGTGAGAGGTCTAAGGGCAAGTCTATAGTTCAGATGGGAAAAACTGCCTATTCCTGTTCCAGGCAAACATGCAAGTGTGTGCAACAGAAGTGCAATAGCATATAAGCATGGGATTTAGAAATGGAGAGGTAAACTCTGTTAAAAGTAGCTGCCTCTGTGGAAAGCAGAGTTTGAAAGAGTATCGTAGACATTGCTTTGCTTTGTTTTGGTTTAGGCTTTGTTATAGGTCTCTGCAATGTTGTAAAGCATAAAAATTTATTTTTGCAAAATGATCACCTGAGAGGAGGATACAAAATAAAACTCAAACTAATCTTAAGAAAAAATTTTGAAGATTATACTTCGGCAACCAAAGATGCATTATTCTTTGGGGAGTATTTATGCAATAAATAGAATTAGAATTATAATGTATTTATGAAACAAGGACAAGATAGCTTTTCTTACCAAGACACATACAGCACACATTTTAGATACTCAAAGTAAACAAATACCTTGCATAGGGACCATTTCTTTTTCATTGTATAGAACAATTCACTCATATCACTTTCCCTCTCCTGTGACAGAACACAATATAGGGAGAAGGTCTACACCTAATGAATCCCCTTCCCCTTTTACCTATTATTTGTGTTACCCAGTTCCATCTGTGTCTCATATATTCTGATCCTTCATTTCACAGTTCAGCTTCCCCATCCCTGGCCATGCGCCAGTTCTTCGCCTTTCTCCCCATCCTGTCTCACAATGCCTAGTTCTGCTGCTGCAATGTGCCATCCTTTCCTCACTCCCTATTTACTCCTTCCTTGTCAATTTTGTAATCATTCTCTTTCTGTCTATGGAAGACTAATGACAGTTGCTTGTGGCTGCCACCTCTGCTATACTGGTAGGCTATCCAACAATTTTTCTTCATCAACCTTTTTTTTAAATGATTTTATGTATTTATTTGACAAAGGGAGATCACAAGCAGGGGAGTAGCAGGCAGAGGGAGAGGGAGAAGCAGGCTCTGTGGGAAGCCCGATGTGGGGCTAGATCCCAGGATGCTGGGATCATGACCTGAGCCAAAGGCAGATGCTTAACCAACTGAGCCGCCTAGGATCCCCATCATCCTGACTTCCTATTACTAAAATGGCATGGTTGGCCTGTCATTTCACAACGTATCATAAGGACTGCTTTCATTTCATTACATTTGTAATGAAGCACCACGTGGCCTCAGCTGACCTCAGAAATTTATTTCATCAACATTTTTGATAGACACATTAGCTCAAAATATTCAGTTGGGTAGGGTCAATATGATCATTCTGTATAGAAAAGGTAGTTCACAGGCTTCTGGAATTTGTAAGTAACATTTATTCTCAATCATGTCTTTGAAATTTTCATCTTATGAAACAGTTTTGAAAATAGAAGATAAAAGTCCATCAGAGAGTTGCATTCCATTCTCTGAACTTAAAAAAAAAATTCCGTTCCCTGAACTTAAAAATAAATAATAAATAAATAAATGCATACCTCAGTTGTAGGAAAAATGCTTATTCCAGTGTTCTCTATAATTTTCTGCTTTCAAAAGGAGAGATATACCTCATGACATTTAGCTCTCATATTTCTGAATGTCTTACACCTAGAGTACCCAAAGTTTAAGTGTATGACACATAATCAGATTGATCATCTAGAAATATCCTCTTAAGGCAGCTTGTATCAATGCCAAGTTACCTGGAAGAGGCAACTTTGCTTTATAACAGAGATCTCAACATTAACCAATGCTTTGCTCTCTGGATCTCCTCCCACTTTTGATGGGAGCTGACAGTCTCAATAATATCCAAAACATCTTTCTTGGGTTGATTTTTAATTGACAGGCCTTGATGTGATTGTGCATGTTGTCAGTTCTAACTTATTTTTAACATTAGAGATGAGCTGATAGCATATGTATGTGTTCTCCATTAGGCCAGAGAAATTAAGAGAGAATCATATTCTCAGTCTTTAGTCATTTAAAAATTAGTTTCCTTATTTTCCTGCCCCAGATGAATTCTGCATTGTTTTAATGAATTCATTCACAGTGTGAGGGCACACAGCACTGAAGAGACCTCAAGCAGTTCCACATTACAGACACTGACATAGCTTGCTAGAGATCTTCAAAGGCTTTTGTACTTTATTGCTTCATCATTTCTTGAGAAAATTATTTTTAGGCTGTTGAGCTCCCCTACTTTTCCTCTTTTAAACAACAAGGCCCCCTACACACACACCCAATGGGAAAAAAAAAGAAAGGGCAGGGGACATGATCTGAAGCATACTTGCTGTTTAGAAAGATTAAATAATTTGTAATTCATATAGATTACTGAAAAATATTTACAGCCTCATTTGTAAATGAGGCAATTGAATTATCAATGGCTTTCCAATATTTTTTAGTAGTAGATGCATTTTTGTAAAATGAAATTTTATACAGAAACCCAACAGATAAAAAGGGAGAATATTCTGGTTAAATAGAAGTAGGGAACTCCCAGGAAACTCCCTCATCACCCTACCTTTTGGCAATCCCTAGGGCATCTCTATTAGCAACCTACACACATTTCCAAGTCCAACACACTAGGATTCTATATGATTCAATTTGATAAAAATGCAATTGAATGCCTACAATATAACTGGAGATACAAAGATACAGCATAGGAGTTCACAAAAATCTATGTTTTGAATACCATGGCCATTATACCCTTATCAAATTGCTTGTTAAGCCCTCAAATAACCCAAGGGTCTCTCTCTCAGAGACTAATATGGACCCCAGTCCTACTGCTGGTTTTACTACTCAATAAATGCTCACTGAGCAAATGTACTGAATGAATGAGGGAATTTGAATTAAATTAAAGAGTTGACTGGTTAAATAAAATAATGAATGTTATACTAAGAGTAAATGAAAATACAGTCCTGGGGAAATATTATGTTCAATACAATAGCTTAAAAATGTCATCTTTATGAACCATTAAATCAAATTTCTATATGGTAAAAAAAATAATGAATGCCTTGTCAGTTCTTCTATAATAAGCAGTGATCATATACTTCAAAGGAAATCCTATCTTTTACTTAACTATGGAACAGTACTCCATGAGAGGAAATTCTTGATTCTAGCTGATGATTAGCATATGCCTTGAAAAATAAGGAAAAAGGCTTTTAGTGATTCTTAAATGTTAACTGATTTTAATATCTTACTTGGGCCTTTTAAGGCCTCTCAACCTCAGCTAATATCCTGTAACATGAAATTCTCTAATATTGACAAAGCAAATAAGCAAATGTCCTGCACATTTTAAGTTGAGAGCTTAAGTATTTCTTTATTCTTTTCTTTCCATCTATTAGGCATTTACATTGCTTTCTTTCTACTGGGGTAGTTTCACAGGGCAATCTGTCCAAGCACCTTTGATTTGCATCATGGACCAAAGACCAGTGTGAAGGTCAATGTCACAGGAGAGCCTGCCAGAAAGTATGGCAGAACAATGAATGGCATGTTGGTAAAACTTTCAAAAAATCACTACTTTACATTCACCAGTTGCTGCCTCATCCAGATAAACAATATTTATCTGTCTCTTTGCCAAGTAAGCAAATAATTTTAAGTTCTTTTAGGCTAAAAGACCTACTTTTTATAAAATTTTTCCATTTGATTCACTCACTTTGGAAAATGACAGTACAAATGATTAAACGAAACCATATAGAAACTTGCATTTAAAGAAATAACAACTTTTTATAAATGGCTTTTAATATAACCAAACATCCTTTGGGTATATAATAATTACTTATCATAAAGAGCATTATAAATTGACCATGAGAGAGAAAATACACTATCATAGATTTAGCCAATAAACTGAGATAGAGCTAACACAAATATTAGAAATATTCATGCAAGATAAGATAAATCAATTTAGAATCCACTTAAAGCACAAAACTTTAAAACAAAAAGAAAATAATTAAGTATAGAATTATATGTCCATTTGATGGGGTATACTAAAGTCATTTAAAGTGAGCTTCATAAAAAACATTTAAAGGAAGTCTTATTGCTAATGAGGGATGTTTCCACAAAGCCATATTGATGTAACTATAGTAAAGGAACAAATTTAAAATAATTCATTCTTTTAAAAAAAAAATCTCCAAATAATGTTTAAAGCAGGCACTAACAACTGTGTTCATTCTTAGCATCTACCCTTACTAAAAGAGGTCTGGGGTTTCCATTTCAATTACTTGACTCTTATAGGAATATAAATAACCTTTAGATCTAGAAAAAACATATTTGGTAATGATCTTCTAGAGTTAGGTTCTAAAAATATTATCACATCTGTCTTCCAATAGAGTACTAAGAGAGCTATCTAAAATTTAACTGAGGATTTCCTATAGCAGAGACTAAAATATATTATAGCCAGATCTACTATTTAATATATATATACCAAAAAAATGCTCAAAGGAAAGCTTAAAAAATACAGAATTGTTTGTTCTCTATATTTTTAAGAAAGAGGAGAATAAAATTGAATATTACACAGATCTATGTATTAGCTGAAAGTAAAGTAATATCTTCATAACTTTATGTCAGAGTATTTAAGATGTAGACCATGCAAAATACTTACAGCAATGTAGAACATTCAAATTTCTGAGAATACCTCACATAATATATAAAAAGTAACTAAAATGGGTCAAAAACTAACATATAAGAGCTAAAAGTATAAAATTCTTAGAAGGAAACCTAGGCACAAATCTTCATTACCTTCACATAGGCAATAGTTTCTTATACATGACACAAAAACACAAGCAACAGAGGAAAACAATTAGATAAATCAAATTTCACTAACATGTAAAACTTTTGTGCTTCAGAGGACACCACCAACAAAGTGAAAAGACAACACATAGAATGGAAGAAAATATTTACAAATCCTGTATCTGATAAGTAACTAATATACAGAATACATAAAGTATGCTTACAACTCAAAAATTTTTTTAAAAATCCAATTTAAAATTTGGCAATGAATATATTTTTATTAATTAATTAATTTTATTTTAAAAAAGATTTTATTTATTTATCCATGAGAGACACACAGAGAGGCAGAGACATAGGCAGAGGGAGAAGCAGGCTCCCTGAAAGGAGCCTGATGTGGGACTCAATCCCTGAACCCCAGGATGATGACCTGAGCCAAAGGTTCAGTGCTCAATCACTGAGCCACCCAGGTGTTCCCAAAATTGACAATGAGTTTAAATGGACCTTTTCCCAAAGAAGATATAGAAATTGCTCATGGAAAGACGTTCAACATTGTTAGTCATTAGTGAAATGTAAATCAAAACATACATGAGATACCACCTGGCACATACCAGAATGGCTATAACCAGTAAGATGGACAATAACCAGTGTTAGGAAGGATTTAAAGAAACTGGAACTCTCATGCATTGCTGATGGGAATGTAAAATTGTGCAGCCACTTCGGGAAACAGTTTGGCAGCTTCTCAAAAATTAAACATGGAGTTAGCATATGACTCAGCAATTTTACTCCTAAGAGAAATAAAAACTAATGACCACACAGAAACTTGTACATGAATGTTTATAGCAACATTGTTCCAAATAAAAAGGTGAGAAGAATCTTAATGCCCATCAATAGATAAATGTGTAAACAAAATGTGGTATATCCATAGAATGGAATATTTTTCAGCCACTAAAAGGAATGAAGTACTTGTACATGCTACAACATTAATGGACCCTGAAAACATTGTGATAAATGAAAGAATCTAGGCATAAAGGTCAAATACTGTATGATTCCATCTATCTGAAAAGCCCGGAATAGGCAAATCCATAAAGATGGAAAGTAGATTAGTAGTTTCTAGGGGTTGGGAGAGGCAGAAAAATGGGGAATGACTACTAATGGGTATGGGGTTTACTTTTGGGGTGATGAATGTTCTATAATTAGGCAGTGATGATGGTTGAATAACTTTGTGAATATATTAAAAACCACTAAATCACACACTTTAAAAAGATAAATTTTATGGTATGTTAGTATATTTCAATTTTTAAAAAATGATTAGAGAAAATGATGATACTTTCTTAAATGAGCAAAACTGGAAAATATTCTGTGTCTCTCATGAATAAGTAAATAAAATATTTTTAAAAAATAAAAAATAAACTGGAAAATAAATAACTTGGTTAAATCTGGCTCATCAGCTAGATGTTGCTTAAATACTACTCCATTGTTCACATTATCTCTGATCCCCATTTCATTTCTCTTTTTTATATATATTTTATCTATTTACTTATTTGAGAGAGAGAGCGAGAATGTGCTAGCAAGCAGGGGCAGAGAGGGATGGAGAAAGAGAAAGAATCTGAAGCAGACTTCACTGAGTGGGGAGCCCAATGCAGGGCTCGGTTTCATGACCTCGAAATTATGACCTGAGCTGAAATGAAGAGTCAGAGACTCAACCGATTGAGCCACTCAGGAGCTCCCCTCCACTCAATTTCATTTTTCAAGACATTGACATCCTACTCCTCAGCAATAAACCATATGATAGCAGATAGTCCAGGATGGATATATATCTGTTTCTTCCTGTTAGTAATATTTAGGTAATGGCAAGTAATGTATAATTTTGATAATTTGGTATTTTGTCATGTTCAAAGAGCTGTGTCAAAATAGCTTCTTCAAAAATGTCATGTACTGAGACTTCTTTTGCTAGTCATGAAACCATATCCGCTCTCTCATCATGAGCAACTATGGACAAATATATGAAAAAACAGTTTTCAAATGTTGGCTAATTGGTAGATCAGGACTGTGATCGTTGAAAGAAGGAAAACAAAGGAGATGAGGCCATGATTGCCTTGGCTTTCTGCCTAAAGCTACTTTCTGGACAATGATGAAGGCAGGGAAGGTGAATCCAAACAGAGTTCAGTGGTTTTGCTAAACTGAGAAGATAGACATTGGAGTTTGAGAAAGTTGAGGCAAGTGATATTTGTGAATGAGAGAATCAGACAGTAAAGGAGAGTTTCAAGAAATAGTTCCAGAAATCTTTGGGGGGAAGTGAGTCTCCTTGAGTCTGTTGCTGAATATAAGCTTTGGATATTTAGGGTGAAACTCCATAAGTCTGGGAAAACAAAAGCAAACAGACAAAATAAAACTCTTAGTATTCAAATGGAGAAGAAACTCAGGACTTTCAGAGATCTAAGAAAGCCCATGCTTCAGATGTAGGATTCCAGCCCTAGAAACAAGGCAACTCTAAAAACAGAGAAAGACAAACTCTTGAAAGGACCAAGTTAACCAGTAAGAGCTTAACAGCCTGATAGAACAAAGTCTAACACTCTTTAAAGGAAGGAAAAACCTAGGAATGCAACAATATAGAATTTAAAAGAGTCAGTACTTAAAAGATAAGTACTCATCACATGATTCAACAGGAAAGTGTGACCCACAACCAGAAGTAAAGTTAATTGTTAGAAACATTCCCATAACTGGCCAACATGATGAAATTAGAAGACAAGAATGTTAAAAAAGCTATTGTAAATATGTTAAAACATTTAAAGGAAAACACAAATATAACATAGAAATGGGTGATATTAAAAGGAATGAAATAAAACATCTAGAGACTAAAAAATATAGTACCTGAAATGAAAAATCTGTGGCCAAAAAATTAACACAAGATTAGGAATTACAGAATAAGAAGTCAGTGAGCCAGAAGACAAATCAACAGAAACAATTCGAAATAAAACACAAAAAGGAAAAAAACAGCTGAGAATTTAACAGAGCCTCAGTGACCTGTAGGATGATATTGAGAGGTCTAACTTATGTGCAACTAGAATCACAAAAGAAATGTGTGCATTGGGTGGAAGGAACAGAAAAATATTTGAATCTAGATTTTTCATGTTCAGTAAAAACTATAAACTCACAGGTTTGGGACATATAAAAAGAGTCCCAGATATTCTTAACATAAAGAAAGCACACCAAGGCACATAGCAATCAAATTGCTGAAATCCAGGGAAAAAAGGGAAATCTTAAAAGCAGCTAAAGAAGGAGACACACTATTTGTGTATTCTGGCATAAAGGGAGTCTGAATAAAGGAATAAAGATTAAGATTGACCATGAATTTCTTGGCAGAACTTTGTAAGCCAAAAGATAATGAAACAACATCTTTGGAGTGTTGAAGGAAAACAGCAACCCAAGACTTCCCTCCCAGTATTCTATATCCAGTGAAAATACTCTTCAAAAAATAAAGGCAAAATAAAAATGCTTTCTGAAAAGGAAAACCTGAAAGATTTTGTCTTAAGTAGAAATGTACTACAAGAAATGTTTAAGATAGTTCTCTAAGTGGAAGGAAAACACCTCATATTAACTTATCTACACAAAGGAATGAAGAGGGCTGTAAGTAATAAATATGTGGGTAAAGGTAAAAATAATAACTTTGGGCTGATACTGTTCTGTATCTTGGGTGTGGTGAAGATTACATGAGAGTAAACATTTGGCAAAATCCATCAAACTACAAAATAGGTCCATAAGTGGGTACATTTCACAGACTATAAATGCTGTTCGAGTTTTCTAGTATCCTTACTCCTTGGATATGTGATAATCATTTAAGTTTGTCTCCTTTAGTATACTTCCCTTGTACCAAATTCTTCCTAGGAAGGGGCTGGTTCAATAATTTGAGGGTTTTTTCCCCCTCTATTTAGTCAAAAAGCACTTCTGGAGAGGAAAAAAGATTTGAGCCACTACAAATTTATTCTTCCCAGCTTCATCTGGTTCCTCAGTGCCATGCATGAACTCTACACGTTCTTAATCACAGCCTCTTTGTTTCAAAAACCAGTCCCTTTCAAATATGAAGAGTAAGGTTTCTTTCGCTTTCAGCAGTAAAACCATGTCTCTTATTTATAAAATGGAAATAGCCTAGCATAGTTGTCCCAATTGTCCCCCTACACATTTATAAATATACTTACATTCACACATCTTGATCTCTTTTCTCTAGCCTCAGAGGATGAGGGGCCCCTATTGTTTAAGGCCCACCCCTCCATCTGTCCCCTGATCCTGGAGATGTAACTCCTTTGGGACTTCACTCCATCAATGCTCTCACTCTCTCATGTTCAGCCTCCCCCATAATTGGCTCCTACATGCAGCCTATAAATATGCTCAAATACCTCCCATTCTAAAAATGAAACAAATAAAAAAAAAAACCTCCTCTTTCAATAGACTGACATATTTCCCTCTTCCAAGTCTTTCTATATTGAAAATAACCCACATTTGCTTTTCCCCCATTCTCCTTAATCTCTGGATCTTATGACTTCCCATCTGCCAGATTTGGGGGGGGGGGGGGGGGGCGGTATTGCTCATCCTTACAGAATCTTCCTGCTGTAGTTGATGTGGTTGCTCACTTTCCCCATCCCCCTTCATAAGTGAAGTAACAGCAATGGACAAGTGTGCCCATGAGGAGCAGGTTAGCTGAGAAGAGAAGAAACCTAAGGTGCAAACTTGGGTAATATGAACATTTAAGAAAGCAAGATTATATGGTTGGAGAAATAATACCTGAGATTTTGAGGGAATAGTGAGGAAACAAGAAGAATCCCAAGAAGGAATGGTGTTGTAGGACACCACCTTATAATCTATAAGGTTCTCCTAAAGGATAGGAGGAGTGTGAATAACAGTATCAAACCTGGCAATTCCTTCATGGCCGTAGATTGAGCAAGAGAGGCAGTTTGGAGCCTTAGGCCCTTGTCTCACCTCATAACCATCTGGTTCTGTAGTCTGACAGCTCTCATCCTTTTAATGCATAGGTTAGACAAGAAGTTGCCTAACATCCCTAAATTTTTAAATTAAAATGTAGAACCTTTTACTACAATCGAGTAATAGCTTATTCGACATTCATTCTGTGATCATTACTGGGCTTCTACTTCCTACTGCCCTTCAAATGAGCTACCACAAAGTTTTATCCAGTAGTGGCAGTAAGCACTGCAGCATCTTTATTTACCTTCCATGGTCAAACATTCCAGCTATGTAGACATTCTCGGCCATTCAAAGCTCTTATTGCTATGGGCTCCTAACTTCTAAAAATTACACTGGTTTTATCCCAGTCTCTACCAAAAAAATGCACACCTATGATACTTATGTTATAGATGGATTTGTTCTCTGGAAATATAACTTCAAAAATTTTTTTGAAATATGGGGTGCCTCAGTACCTCGGTCAGCTAAGCATCTGACTCTTGATCTCAGCCTGGGTCTTGATCTCAGGGTCATGAGGTCAAGCCCCGTGCTGGGCTCTTAAAAAACAATTATGAAATACTGTTACTACTATGATAAAAAGTACATATACCTAGGGTAAGAGACTCCAGAACTGGGTACTTTGCATTTCTACCCTTCAATTTTGTTTTTTCCTGAAAGATTTGATCCCAGCCTTAGAAATGGAAACAAAACATTTGGGGAAAAGAAAGAAGTAGTATTGATGAATTCTTTTTGTGTAATATTCTAGTCCTCTATAGTCAGAAAATAACTAAGAGTGCTGTTCTTTTGGCATTTGGAGTAAAACTGGTTCTTAACATTTTCTTTTGAGTGAACTTATATCTCAGACACCAAAGAACAAATGAGAAGTGTAAAAACAGCACTGACTGTACCAACTCCCACTACAGTTTTCTGTCTTTAAACACTTTTTTAAAGTTCAATATAAATTGCTTGACAATGGCATTCACAGCTGTGGTAAGGGGATGGGAAGTAGATTTCTGTTGCCAAGTTTCCTCTGAGTGGTGCCTGCAGCGGTCCTTTCTAACTCTGTGGTTACACCCAACGCAGCATAGATAGTCCCCAGGAACTGTGAATTCTTTCCTTTCTGCAAATTTACAGTGGCAGCCAAGAAAAACAGAAATCACTGTGACTTGATGGGAAGAAGGAGACAATTGCCAACTGGAAGGTGGCAATGGAAAGATATACTTTTTCAAAAGAAATAGATCTAACTTGTCAGAAAGGCGTACACCTGTATGAAAATTCATGAAGCAAAGTGTAGGAATATGATGGAGACCGTTTGGTCGTTGATGAGAAAAGGAGGGAAACAGAATTGATATTGTTGTGGAAGTAAGTTTTACACTAAATGGCCAAAGACAGGAGATGCATGGTGTTTTCTGAATGCAGCCAATAATGCTGGCAAAGACACAGCATCTAGAAGTGTTGGAGGTAGGGCTATGGCTTTATCGAGACAGCTGCTGAAAGTTCCATTTTGCTAAAAGCGTGTATCTGATAAATTCTTGACTTGCTCTACTAATAGTTTCTTCTTTCAGTTGGTTGAGGAAGCAATAAGTAGAACTGCAATTCAATTTAATTATGAATTTCAGGGAAGGACTAGATGAGGATGTGTCAGTGATAGGAAATTGTGAGATGATTACCTTGATATTTTGGAGATTTGTAAGAGTGAGGAGTGGGAATTCTGGGAAGAGTCAGAAATATACCCTGGCCTTCAGGAAAACAGATTTCAAAGAAACCAGACAGAAATAGTTCACATTTTTTAAAGGAACATACTTCAGGAGGGAAGGGCTGTTCTAAAAAGAGGGAGGGGGAAGGAAGCTTAACTATGCAGTTATTACTTCCAAAATAAAAAAGGCTTTTTTTTTTAAATTGAGCTTTAAAGAAACAAAAAAATATTCATTTATTGGATAATGAATTCCCCAATCACTGGAAATATTAAATAAATTCTATACAGTTGCCTCTGAGTGATAGAACCAAGGAGATTTCCTACATGAGATGGGAATTTGAACTATATCAGTTTTTAAATCTTTTTAAAATATGTGTTCCTTGATTACTTCAGCAGTCTGGAGAAGCCTGATCAGATCCCTTCTCCTAAAAATGATTTTAAGTGCAAGAGATTTCAACACTAACTCCAACGATATTGAAAGGCAGTTATCAAAATTTTAAAAACAAATTTGTGATAAAATGTGTGTCCTCATTAATGCATTAAATAATAAGATCTAATAGCAGGTCTAATAACTGTGGTAATTTTGAATATCAATAGGAGTAAATGATATTTCAAGATACCTGCAACAAATTTGATGTGATGTGAAAACATCTCAACCACAAGTATTATTGAGGTATGTTACCTAAATTCATGATTTGAGGAAATGCTACAGTACAGTTAGACATTTGTGTAAATTTTTTTCCATCCAAATTCATAGATCCATTGAAGTCTATCCAGGGAGTGGCTAAATTCTACCCCAGGAGCCATGAGATTCTATGGAAGTGATGGCATATGAGTTTCACCAGATCTCCATTTCCCAAAAATTACATCTCAAATATTTTAGAATTGCCTAATTAGGCACACAATGTGGCATTGGAGGGATAGGACTGGGAACAAGTTTTCCTGGATTCAAATTCTAGTTCAACCAACTTTGTGATCTTGAGCAAATTACTTAAAATCTCAATGCCTCAATTCCCACATCTGTAAAAATGGGGATGATATATGTATATCATAGAGTTTGTCTGAAATTTCAAAGAAATAATTCTTGTTTATAATAATTAGCTATTACTAATGCCTAGGTAATCTTATTTCTCACTTCACCCATTTTTCTGTCTCCAAACCGCGCTCAGCTATGCCTAGTTAATTGCAATTTCACAAGCATACCATTGTTTCACCCCTCCATGCCCTTACTCATTCCACTCCTGTCTGAAGAATCTATCCTAAAAATCTTGTAACACTTGCCTTTCCTTGTTCCTAACCTTGTACTTTAGAATCTACCAAGGTGGGACATCTGGGTGGCTCAGTGGTTGAGCATCTGCCTTTGTCTCAGGGCCTGATCCTGGGGTCCTGGGATGGAGTCCTGCATAGGGCTCCCCTCAGGGAGCCTGCTTCTTCCTCTGCCATGTCTCTGTCTCTCTCTGTGTTTCTCATGAATAAATAAATAAAATCTTTTTTAAAAAATGTACTAAGGCAATCTGGCAGTACTTTTATGAAGCCATCTCACCTTTCAGAGCAAATTAAAGAAATGCTTCTTTGAACCCTATAAGACCAGAAAATTCCAACATGTATTGACCCTGGCTAATTAACTCCCAATGTATATGTCCAACTCTGACTACTCTCCTGGGTATTGGACTCATATCCAAACTGGCATCTTTGTTGGATGTCTGAAAAGCATAACATGCAAAACTCTGGATTTTCCTCAATTCAATCCCTCATCCAGAAAAAAAACAACAAAAAACCCACCAACCAAAAACAAAAAACTCCAACTCTTGCTCCCACTCATCACCATCTCAGTCTTGATATAACCTTACTGACCAAACTAAAAACTATGAGTCATCTTTCATTTCTCATCTCATCACCCTCATCCACATTCATCCTAATACCTAGTAGCTCTAACTCCAAAACTTCTCTTGCAACTGTCCTGAATATTGAATCATTTTCATGTCTACCACTAATGTCTAAGCCATCATCACGTTTCTACTGGACTATTAAACCATTCTGTTTCAATTTGTCCTGTTACAACTTATATTCATTATCTCGGGCCCCTATAATCCACTCTAAGGTGATCTTTTAAAATTATAAATCAGATCATACTACTGTCCTAACTTTCAAAATATAATTCAAAAAACAAAAAACAAAAAAACAAAATATAATACAAACCCTTTCTATTGACCACAAGACTGTATAGATGCTGGCCCCAGCTATAATCTTATCCCCAAATCTGATACTCCCTTCTTTGCTTACTATTGTTTAGTGACATTCTTCCTGTTTTCTTAATTTACATATTTGCATTGTTTTTTTCCTAGAATATTCTTCTCCCAGATATTTTATGTCTAACTTTTCTATCCTTTAAATTTGAACTGAAAAATTATAGCCCCAGGCAAATTTTCCCCTACCATTTTATCTAATGTACATCTTTATCGTACTATCCTATTTTCTTGATGCCTATCAAGAAAGAGGCATCACTATTTGAAACGATCACTATTTGAAACAATCTTATTTATCTTTTTGTCATCTGTTTCCTTGTCTAGACTTTATGCTGAATCAAACGAGACTTTCCAGGGCCTAGAATATTACCTCACTTATACAGATAACAGGGCATATTTTTTGAGTAACATATTTTTTGAATAACTAAAACTGTTATTTTTATAAGTAGTTTTTTTGATCAAGGAACTTCATAGAAAATGTGACAACCTAAAGGAATAAGTTTGAGATTAGGTAACTTTCTGAGTGAGATAAGAGATCATGTTGGAAGGGGAAAGAAAAAGAAACAAAACAGGGGTGATGAGATATGGAGTTCCTGAAGCACTGACCCAGATTAATGCTGGGGTAAAAGGATATCTGAAGTAAGATGTACAGTGATATCCTAAGACAGCTGGGTTACTGAACACATATTCTGGCAACTTCTTAATTTTCCTGACAATCAGTTCTTCATCCCTCATCACTTTCTATTTTTTTTAATGACTTTATTTATTTATTCATGATAGACAGAGAGAGAGAGAGAGAGGCAGAGACACAGGCAGAGGGAGAAACAGGCTCCATGCCAGAAGGCTGACGCGGGACTTGATCCCGGAACTCCAGGATGGTGCCCTGAGCCAAAGGCAGGCGCTAAACCACTGAGCCACCCAGGGATCCCCCCTCATCACTTTCTAAACAAACATATATTAACCCAATTCTCCAACTGTGGCTTCAAAAAGAAAAAGACCCTGCATTGCTCACAGAAAGCTCTCTTTGCAGGTGGAAAAGGGGTGGCAGAGGATGGAGACCCACAGGAAGGAGAGACATTTTTGATGCCATTGAACTCAATGTATGACTCTGTGCTTTTGAAATTTTCTTTCTAGTATGACCTGCTACTGGCCTGGCCAGATCTTCTGCTAAGAATGTACTGGTGGGCATTGGGACCCTTCCCCACACTTCCCTTAATCATCTTTGAAATTAGCATGGAATATTGTCAAAGCCGGTGGCCTCCAATCGTGGGAGTCCCATTCAAGCAAAAAACTGTGGGACATGCGAAAGGAAATATATTTTTCTTTTTTAATTTAATTTAATTATTTTTATTCATGAGAGACACAGAGAGAGAGAGAGAGAGAGAGAGGCAGAGACACAGGCAGAGCCTGTGACAAGTAGGCTCCATGCAGGGAGCCTGACATGGGACTCAATCCTGGGTCTCCAGGATCAGGCCCTAGGCTGAAGGCGCTAAACCACTGAGCCAGCCAGGCTGCCCGAAATATATTTTTCTTATGAATCTCCTTGAAGTAGGCCACAGACAGCCATGAAGGGGAGGTTTGCGGGTGGTACAGTATGAAGGAAAGAAAAGCTTATTCAGGCAACCATCATGCGCCTGTATTTGTTACAGAAATAACTAACATGCATTTTATAATCTCTCTATCGCAACTCAAGACATATTAAAATCCCAGTAACAACAGAACTAAAAGTGTTGAGAATTAAATCTATCCCACAAAAAGCCTTCACATATGCATTCTGCCCACATAGAAAACTGCCCTCAAGGCTGCAATGGATCATGTGCAGCTTTAGCAAGCATGATGGTAAAATGCTGGGAGGTTTAGGTTAGATGCTATCTGAACCCTAGAAGCCCACACATTACAGCAACGCAGTGATCTAAGAAGTAACTGTTAGACTAATACAATAGATGTAAGGAAATGTTGCTCCAAAACTAATACAATGGATTCAGGGAAGTATCTCCAAATCTACAACCAAGTGGGCTAGAAAAGTAACACTGCATAGTGAAAAGATCTGTCTTTTGACTCAAGACAGATGAGGGTTCTGAATCCAGATCTGCCAGGTGGCTCTGCAAGCAGTGCTAAGCACCTACTCGGGATGCAGGAAATGTCTGCATGAAACAACTGCTTTGAACATCAGCAAACCCATCTATAAAATGAAGGTAAGAACTACATCTAGCCTACAGGATTATCATGAGCATTAAAGGTAGTATAGATAACTATCTAGCCCGGTACATGATGACTGTTGTAATTTTCCTTTACCCTCCTAGCAATTCTCTCCTTGTGATATATCCTTCTACTACTTCTACTACTATCTTCTGCGTCTCTTTGGATTGACAGGCCCTATTTGGATTCTTTCATCTTTTCTTAAGGATTACTTAGGATAGAAAAGTAGAAGAGTGCATGTGACAGATGTGTGTCCCTAGCCTTCAGGATTTGCTGAAGACTTTGCTTGATCTCATTGGTATGTTTTCAAAGTATTTCTTATTTTCATATACAGACTGATTTTAACAAGGTATGCAAGAACTTAACTATTAATTACACAGGGCAGCCTGGGTAGCTCAGAGGTTTAGCGCCACCTTTGGCCCAGGGCGTGATCCCAGAGTCCCGGGATCGAGTCCCATGTCATGTTCCCTGCATGGAGCCTGCTTCTCCCTCTGCCTGTGTCTCTGCCTCTCTCTCTCTCTCTCTCTCTCTCTCTCTCTCTCATGAATAAATAAACCTTTAAAAAAGTTACACATACACATGAAATTATTGTTATGTCTCCTATAGCTTGCAATTTTCTCCAAAATAACATTTCACTCGATGCTGCCCTTGGGTCTTTGTAAGAAAGGGATAACTCTAGGCCAAAGAGAATTTTAAAGAAGCCAGGTATCTAGGTGGAAATTCAGAGGGGATGGTGACCTGTTTGTACCATCTGTCACAACTTTGAGCCCCAGTGTAGATTCAATGAATCTGGCCAGTCAGGAGTGTATGCTTTCTCTCTCTCAACTCCATTCTTCCAAAAACTGGGAGCTTAGACAAGGAGGTCAGAAGTTCAGTTCAATTCAATTTAGTAAATACACATTGAAAACCTACTGTGGGTCAGAGACTGCAGACAGAAAACTAAATAGGATGAGGTCTCAGTTTCCAAGTATCTCACTTTGCAGTGGGTAAAATAGAGACATAAACAGGCTGTTTCACTGAATCAAAATAAATGTCACAAGATAGATGCTGTATTGAGTTCTTTGGGAGCCCAGAGGAGGGTGTTTGCCCAGTCTTCACAGGGAAAGAGGCATGATTGAGGCAGGAAGAAGTTCAGAAGATCCTGCAGATGGAAAGGTGTGATCTTTCTTACCAGGGTCAGGAATAAGGGAGCTTAGACTAGGGAAGGAATATGTGCATTTTGTGTACTCAGAAAAGAGAAGCCAGAATGGATGTAGCTGGACTAGGGCTTTTGGACAAACGTGCTCTGAATGCTTCTCTCTTGGCAATCCACTGTCCTATTTTATTCTGTTAGACTCCTAACTTGGCTCCAGGCTTCACTCTGAACTCGCTTCAAACGGCACACACGTTGCTTCACTACCCCCAGTATAATCTTCTTAAGTGACATTTGGTTGTGTCTCTTGCCTCGAAGATAATGACAACAGATGTCTATTGTCTAAAGTTCAAGCTGCAGGACCTGGGCCTCGTCCTCTTTTCCAGCTTCATCTGCAACCTCTTGTCATTTCTATTACATGGCCCGGTGTTAGCAACATATCATTAGTCTCTCAATTCTTGGCCATTGTGATACTGCTCCACCGCCAGCTCTAATGCTTTCCCATCCTGCTCTATCTACATTCTAGCAAGGACTTAGTCAAGACCATGCTTGGTCTGAGAAGTCTTTGATGACAATGCTCCTGTGCTTGTTTCCCCCACCTCCCACCCCCCACCACTGCAGTTTTCTATCTAGTTTAAATCTCCATCTCTTCTCTGTGCCCATACTGTCATCCTCCATTATGTTTTCTATTGCTCCCACCAAGGATGTAAAATTCATGACTAGCTTTGTCTCTGTCATGTTTATGCCACCAGGTGTGCTCCAGGGACCGACTGGGCTGTATATCCTCAGCTTGTCTCTGCACAACCACTTTTCTCCCCCTCCTAGCTTTCTGTCTCCTGAGGCCACGATGTAGGTTTTTCTTGTCTTTGGCTGCCAGTTGTATTGGGAGCCCCCCCCCCCCCACTGGAGACTGGAAGTTAAAAGAGAATAAGACCTGAAAATAAACCAGATTGCTGTGAATTGGCTGTGCCCTACTCTCTGAGACCATGGTTCCTCTCAGGAGGTCCTCTCCATACAGCTTTTCCTTTCTGGGTTGTAGTCACCCCTTTAGGCTGTTGCCTCTTTGGGCCTGGAAGGGGTAATATTGCCCCACTGTTACCAAGAGCTAGAATTTTGCACCCTATCTTGTGAGTATCCTTACCCTAGCCCACAGCTTCCCAAATCTCCTCTTTATTAAACTCATGACAAATCATTTTGTTTCAATGTGTATCTGCCTCTGTATCAGCACACAGAAGTAACTTAATCACTATTTTGGAAGGAAAGGAGAATAGAATAGAGAAAAGAAGGGAAGAGGGAATGAAGGAAGGGAAAGAGTAAAGAATAGTATCTCTAAGTAAGGTCTTTCCTAAGCTGGATTTCCTAAGCACTTCTTACATTTGTGACTGTTTACTATGGCTAGCAAGTACTGTCTGTGCTCTTTACCATTTCTGGGAGAGTGATTTGTGAAAACTGGGAGGACATTGCAAGCTCTGACCTCCTGGGAAGATGGGAAGAGGAGAAGAGAGAAGACCATAACCTTAAGAAAGCACTTGCACCCTCTGGCCTGAGTGCAAATATAACTCTTGTGCCACAACATAGCAGCTCCTGGAGGAAAGGAAGGCCCACGGGAGAGTATCTGAGAAAAGGCAGAACCTAATCTGGAGGGTGAAAGAGGAAAGAGGGTTGATGTAACAGAAGAAAGGATTCATGGACCTAAAAGGCCCCAGCACTAAGGGAAGCTGGTGGAGAAGTAATTGACCACAGACCAAAATAAATTAATATAAAATAGTAGCCATTGTTCCTGCTCAACTTTTCTGAAAATGATGAATGTTTCTGAGATGGTCAAGTGTGAAGAATTCGATTTGCAACTCCAAAGTCTCTGACTGTATGAAAGGCTGAGAGTCTCTTAGCTCAGAAGGCCAGCCTGGTGGAAGACTGTGCTGGAATAATGGTTCTGGTGTTGCAGAGTCCCAGGCCTCAGGCAACAGGAGAAACAGCTGTGTGAAATCTCGTCATTGTCTTCACCCCTAAGACTGCTGCAACCATTTCAACACCATATCCTTCCATTTCAAAAGCCAAGTGTTAATGGGTTTGCAACTCAACATATCATTCCAATTCCCCTCCTAAAAAATCTTTTATAACTTTCGTATATAAAAATGCAATTAATATAGCTTAATAGGAATATCAAGCATATTGCTATTCTTGTTCACCGCAATCGATTTATTATTGCTTACTTTCAAGTCATCATTCCCCAAATTATGATGAGGGTGAATTTTTAATGCAAAACTGATTTTTCTAGACTTCATGTCCTTTGAACCCTAACCGTCTCAGCTGGAGCATGCCTGGAATACATGCAGACAATATAAAAAGGCCTGAAGCCTAGGATCCAAGTGGCATTTGGAATTCCAGCCTGCTGAGAAATGTTTACACCTACTTCCCTTGACTAGAAAGCAGCTGAAGGTAGCTTACTCTGAGCAGTAATTGCATGTTTTGTAAAAGCTATCAAAAGTTGCACACAGATGCATTTTACAAAGGCCTAGAGGGGTGTGCACACTTCTCGGCAGGTGTGTAAGCCTGTGGCTCTAACAAACCAGGGACAAGAGCCACAGAGGTGGCTCAGGTGGTCTTGAACATGTCTCTATTAGATGAATTTAAACATTCCCTCCACATCTGTATGGCTTGGCACACAAGCTGCAAATGTGTTTCTGCCATGTGAGTCCTTCAAGTGCTGCTACCCTTCCATAAGCCGTAATGAATCCCACAGTCAAACAGGGCATGGCGTGCAATCTTCTGAACACCTGCACTCTTCAAATCCTGCCTTTCTTTGACTTATGTGACAGTGTTTGTCACTTCATTGGCATTGAACGATAGAAACTATGCGTAACTGTGGCCTGGAAAGATTCAACAGGGAAACAAACAAAAAAGAATAAAAGCAAAGGAACTCCAGCTTGACAGAGCATCAAGAACCTCCTTGGTAACAGAGAACTCTAAGAACTTTACTTAACAGTGGAGGAAAACCAGGCTTGCATTTGGATATTACTTTAGCTGGAAAACACTATTTTCTTACATTAATGTCTGTGCTAATTATTATAATAACCCTGAGTTTATACCAGTAACAAATCAATTGTAATGAGCTGAACAAAAGAATCTAGGTAGAGTTCTTTCCTATAAATATGCTCCTGTCAGTGCAGTCAAAACACAGTGCCAACACACTGCCAGTGTCAGTAAATAACACATTTTAAAATTGGTATGTCCTTTTAATCTCTTAATTGGTTGTGTATGCAGGAAATCAGATGAAAAGCTAAGTCTCTGTCCACCTGGATTTTTGAAGGATTGTTATACTCAGAGCCATTGCAAGTTGTCAGTATTTTGTAAAATGTCCAAGTCTGATTAGGTATGGAGGTGAGGAGTTTTTAGTGTTGTACCAGGGGCCTGAATGTGCATCTTGGAATATAAACAAAGAATTCTGTTGTGCCTAATATAGTGTGGCTTGTAGAGTTTCTTTTAATAAGCATGATTGTCTTAAAAGTTTATTAATCCTCCTGTTGAAAATGGTTTTGCTACAGATATATTTAAGCAGAGAAGAAACATTTTCATTCAAAAGCAGCTCTACAAACTAAAAAATTGACTTTAAGAGTTGTCTGCGGTCTGGGGCAGCTGGCTGATTCTGTTGGTAGAGCACATGACTCTTGATCTCAGGGTTGTGAGTTCAAGTCCCATGATAGGTGTAGAAATTACTTAAAAGTACAATCTTTAAAAAAAAAAAAGATTATTAAAACATAAGATAAATAAAAGTTGTGTCCACAGAAGATTAAGTTGTCCAAGCAGCTCTCACATACAGTGCCCTATTTTGTCCCCATAACCTCGGAAATAGGTAGAATAGCAAATAGTCTGTTTAAGACGTTCAGAAAGGTTAAATGATCTCCTGAAGGTCACAATATTAATTAGTGGTTGAACTATTTCTATAACCCAGATCACTAGGCACCTTGTTTATTACAACATGTTTTCTCCTAGTAGGCTATTTATTGGTCCAGTCATTTCGTGGAACTTTATGATGAGTGCTGAGAGAACCCTAGGAAAAATAAGTCCTCATTTTGGTTGTTGGCACATGTTGCTATCTGTATAAACACATCTTCAGAGTTTCTCAGAATTGAAAGGAGTTGCTTTTGTTCCACTAACAGAATAACTCATGGATAATAGAAGACGGAGAAATATCACTTAGGTTTGGGGGCCAATGAATAGAAACACCTAAGTGTGTCTGTGCATGCATGCATGTGTGTGTGTATGTGTGCACGTGGGAGTGTGTGTAAGAGAAAGAGGGAGAGTCTTAAGAGATTGCATAATAACACATTACAGCCCATAATATGGTGTAGTGCTGCTTGCCTCACAATACAGTATGAAGCATCCAGATGCCATAGGTCAATCAAAGTCAGGATGGCTGAAATGTGTGTTAAAGTGTAGGAGATTAAAATATTATGCCTAACACTGTATAATGCATCATGGAAAAATCCTTGTAAGTATAAATTAGCTTTACTGTTGAGTATAAAATCTTCCTTTTGGTTATTTATGAAGCTTCATTTTGAAGATTGCCTTCACTGACTAACAAGCAAATCAGAACTTGTCATGTGCAAATCTTGTGAAGATTGCAAGGCCAGTATATAATTAGCCTCAAAAGAGTGTGACCAAATTGGGTAAAAAATAAAAACACTATGAAAAGGAAATAAGAGAACCAAAAAGAGGTCAGGGTGTGGTCAAACCATGGGAACCCTTAACTTTAAATTCTCCTGACTTGGTTATGTTCAAAGTCTTGGAAAAAGTAAAATTATGAAACAAATATTCCTATTCTGCTATTCAAAGGGCTGTTATTGTTCATAGATCAAAGATCTGGTGATGAAGAGACATTTATACAGCTCGGAATATGAAAAATATTCAAATTGGGAACAACAAAAAGAGAGCTGGCAGCAGGAGAAATAGGGGTGAGGAGGAAGGACTAGAATGTTGGCTTGCCCCACAACAAGTGCAAGATACACATCTGCTGAATGAAAAGGCCACAGAGTGCTTCTTCCCTTAGAATGTATCATCAACTCCACCCTTCATTGGTGATCTATCTTCCCCTTGACTTCCCCACATTTCTTTCTATTCTAAAAATCTGAAGCAAGATTCCAGTGATATGCTTTACTACTCTTCAGCTACTCATCTATGTAACACCCTGAAGTCATTTTTGCATTTCCTGTAAGGCACATACCACCCTTTCTTGCCACAGACAGTCCTACTTGTGAGGTCAGATGGTTCTCACAGACGACACGTAGTAGAAAATTCCCAACTAATTGCTGTTGTTTAAGCCTTCCTTAATGTCAGTCTCCAGAGATGGGATGCTGGTCTCCACAGGGACCATTACATCAGCTGGGTCTGTCAAGGCGTTAGTGAATGAACCCTGTTGAGATCATTGCCCATTGGGGTGGGGTACAAGCAGACCCTGGGTGTGAAGGCTTCGAGGGGGAAAACCCAGGAAGTGGTCAGATGACTCAATGGTGGCACTTTGTTGAGTCAGGCTTGAGAACTGATACTGTGATGTTTCAATGTGCAATGGTAGACACCATGTTTAAAAAAGTGTTTTCATGTCCATTGTCCACAAGGTGCTCACTAGACTCTGGGGCCACTTCCTTCTTGTTTCTACTTTCTCATCATGTAATTGTGGAATTTTTGCCTTTGGAGTCACTGCTACATCCTGTTCAGGCTATCTACAAGAAGTCAGCTGCTCTATGGAACTAAAGGGATCCTCATATACCCTTCATTATCTAAAAAATGTGTAATTGGTTCAGAAATATTTATCAAGCACCTAGAATGTGTCAAGAATTTTGCCACTTATTAATTCATGTTGAGGCAGTCTGCAACCCATATTCTTCTAAAAACATTTTTAGTTATCATCATATATCCTTTTAAATTAAATTGCTATTAGCTCTCTGAGAAGCATCATTAAACAAATATCTTAATTTTATCACTTGAGTCAAGTTAGTTTCTGTGTAACTCATATAGAGAAGAGACACAATGGAGAAAAGGAAGTAAGTCCTCTCTAATAGAGCATATTGAATTTCTTCCAGAATTTAATAAGCAACAAGAAAAGAGCTGATAGGGTAGAGTGGTGAGACTCAAGTATGTATGATTCATCCAACTCATCTGGACCATAAATTGCTAAAATAGAAAGCCTTCCACAGAGCCAATTTCCCAACATCTATATTACTTCTTGGTATGAATATGAATCTTTTTTGTGGTCTTTGTGTCCAGTAAATCTTTCTGGACAATAAAATGCTTTTAAATTTTTTCTACTTTAGGGGGCAGCCCCAGTGGCCCAGGGGTTTTAGCCACCTTCAGCCTCGGGTGTGATCCTGGAGACCTGGGAAAAAGTCCTACATCAGGCTCCCTGCATGGCGCCTGCTTCTCCCTCTGCCTGTGTCTCTGCCTCTTTCTCTCTGTGTCTGTCATGAATAAATAAATAAAATCCTTAAAAAAAATTTTTTTTCCACTTTAATAAAGGTATTGTCTCAATGAAGAACACTAGTCCAGAAGTCAAAAGGTCTAAACTCTGTGGGTTCCAGTAATTATACCTAAAAATAAATATTCTATCTTTATACATGTGGTAGACAAAATAATCTTCCAGAGGTGTCTATATCCTAATCCCCAGAATTTGTGAATGTTTTATTTTACATGGCAAAAAGAACTTTGCAGATGGGATTAATGATTTTTGAGATGGGGAGATTTTCCTGAATTATGTCAGTGGGCCTAATGAGATTACAAGAATCTTATAGAAGGGAGACAATACTTCAGAGTCAGAAAAAGGAGACTGGACAAGAGAATTATAGGTTGGAGTGATGTGCTTTGAAGACAAAGGAAGAAGCCATGAGCCAAGGAAAGCAAGAGGCCTCTAGAAGCTGGAAAAGTCAATTAATTCTATTCTGGAAGTTCCAAAAGGAATATAGCCCTGCTGACAACTTGATCTTGCCTCCATAAAACTTATTTTGGACCTGACTTTCAGAATTATAAGATAACATAAGATAAATTTATAGGATAAATTTGTGTTGTCTTAAGTCAGAGTTTGTAGTAATTTGTTACACCAGCAACAATAAATTAATATTACTATTTGACACAGCAGAAATTAAATAATTGATATCTTTCAAGTTGATTCATTTACCAAATATTTCTATGCTACCATATGTTTGTTGATATTCTGGAAATTGAGGCTATAAGAGTAACCTAAATAAGCATGATTTATCTTCCATTAAATTTGTAATCTAGAAAGAGGTATGTTCCTTACAGATGAGAAAATGTATGGATTTATCCAATGTGAAAATTAAACCAGTTGTTTGTGTAGAAAAACAAAACAAGTGGTTAACAATTTTTTCACTTTTTAATAAGTTAGGTTGGTATCCCACTGTGACTCATTGCATTTTTATGTCATAATTAAACTGTATTATAATTGTGACTGTGGTTGTCTGCTTGCCAAGTTCCAACTCTGCCTCTGCTTTTTTAAAAACCTAGGGTCAGAGAAATAAATTGAGAATCTTAAAGGTCTTGTGATTCTTTACTTAATTCTTATGAAGCTATGTTCATAACCTCAAGATATGCAAAGGATACTTCTATAGCTAATGGTAGACTAAAAATGCAAATAAATCTTAAGTGGTCAAGGCTTTTGTTAATGGAGTTTGAGACATTTATAATTATATACACTCCAAAATGGAAGCACATTCATGTGTTTTTCATATACACAAAAGAGAGATTATAATGGATGGAAAGCCTTCTTTTGCCTAACAAGACTCACAAAGCTTAAGCTTCAGGACCCTTTATGTACTTATACAGCTTTTATTCAAGGCTCTGGAAGAGGCTCTAAA
Organism: Vulpes vulpes; assembly: GCF_048418805.1. Lineage (NCBI taxonomy): Eukaryota > Metazoa > Chordata > Mammalia > Carnivora > Canidae > Vulpes > Vulpes vulpes. Next base: position 22,107,397 of record NC_132787.1, on the reverse strand, counting down.
AATATGTTTACATGGCCATGAGTTTTTCTAGTATTTGAAAAATAAAATTAGCCAAAGACATTTTGCTATCTATCTCTTTCCAATCTAATTTTCTATCCTCTTTTCCTCCATTCAAATAGTGTTGGTATAGCCACAGGTATTTCTCAGATTTGGCTGAGGTAAGGCTGAGTGGTGGATGAATGTTCTTTGGTTTAGTGGGATATACTAGTGCAGTTTGCACATTCATGCACAGTTGGGGTCCTGGCAGCAATCTCAGTGTACTGTTGGATTCCAGGTTTCCTCCTTCCCACTGTGCAGACTCTCCTGGTGTTGAACCATGAAGGTACAAGGTGAGAGGTTATATTGTGATATAAACATGTCCCCACAACATGCAGCCCTGGAAATATGTGGAAAGGAAAGGACAGCCAATGTTTCAAATATATGGAGTCAGAAGTCAGTCTGTGAACAATTCTGTAACATGTAAATTTAAGTAGGATATTGAGTTCTCCTTGATAGCAGAACTCAGTCATAACAGAGATTTTCTCACGTCAAGAATATACTTGATAATGTTGTGTATACAATTGCAAGTACACGACACATTTTTCTTTTTTGATAGTTTCATGAAATAGAATTTGTTAAAATTCCTGCATTTGTACAGTACAAACCTGTAGTGATACCAGCAAGAGTGTATCTATAAAGTCACTGGTGTTTTGTGCATCTCAATTATTAATTTTTTAAAAAATCAACCATTCTAAGAAATAACTGACTTATTTTTTCATTATTATATGAAAGCAATACAACCATGTAGGGAAAAACAGAGAGAGACCAAGTTTTATAGAGATTATCAGGCACTTAATCAAGAAAAATATTATGTCTGTGGATTTTAGGGTATTTGTGGTACTTGTCAGCTTCCTGACATTTATTATTTGATGTGGCTTTATTTCTCATAATAAATACATAAATGTTCATAATTTTGTATCCATAATTGTGTGTTTTTAAAAGTGATCCCTCCAAAGTGTAAGTTTTAGGTCCCATGGAGTCATCCCTACAGGACAGTAAATAGAAAAAGAGTGGAGACATTTGATCAGGAAAAGCTGGCATTATGACTTTATTCACCACTGAGAAACCAGGGCTCCATGATCTGCTGGAAGATGATTGCACAATGTGCTCCTAAATGGAGTTAGCTCTTCTTGGTTTGCTTTGCACTTGGAATATTGGATGGAAGATCAAGAGAAAAGACTTTTTATGATCAGATCTTTACTTGAGAACTTTGAATGAGTTCCTGGAAACTTTTGATGTCTCAGTTCCCTTATCCAGATACTGTTGTGTTAAAGAGCATAAACTCTAGAGTCACACCATCTGATTTCAAAGTGGTAATTTTGCCACTTACTATGTAACCTTGGGGCAAGCCACATTTTACTAAGCTTTAGTTTCCTCAACTATAAACAAAATAAGGAAATGATAATTCTTACCTCAGAGGTTTACCGTAGAGATCAAATGACATAATGAATGTAAAGTGATTAGCACAAAGCTAGACATATAGTAAGTGCTTAATACATGATAGTTGTTATTTTTCTATATGAAAATGACATAAGTAAATCTGATGTATCTCCTTCTCAGAGAAATGGTGTAAGGGAAAAATGATCGAGTAATGTCAGAAGGAAAAGAAATAAGACTAACTTGAAATGTACCATGATCATAAGTGGGGGAGAGGGCGGGAGTAACAGTACCTGAAAATGCTCATCTATTTGTTCCAGGTCACAGGACTCAGGCCATATGTGTGTGTGCATGGATCTGCTGGGGTACAGGGAAAGCATGGACAGGAGAAAAGACAGGAAGGAAAGCAGCAACTGGCATGTCTGGGACACCAGGCTCTCTCTTGTTGCCTGACTCCTACTGCTTCTTTGTGTGGCTATCCATCCAGATGTCCTAGGCCTTGCTTTCCAGGGTATTATTTGAGGAACATTAATGTGGAAGCTGGCTGGTACTCAATGCTACACTAAGTCACAAGGCAGGTGCAAACCTTGGGCCCCATCTCCTCTACTCAACCAAGGCTGGCACAGGAACCTCCACACATCATTCCATTCTTCAGCCTGGGCATTCTACGACATTCTCAGAGATAGGGACAAAACAATGCCCTCACAAAGCTGCTACTTATGTTGAGAAGGAAATGGGCAGAATGGAAAAGATTTATAGTTTGGGCAAAAAGGAGGCTCTACAGCAATAGGGAGACCTCCTACTCTTTCTAGAAAAAAAAATGTAAACTAATATTTTACCTGGTAAGTCTAATAATTTTGTTTTGTTTCATCACTAGGTTTACTACATTGAGAACACAGGTCACTTAAGATTCAAAACACAAAATTTTGAATTAACCAGAAATGTGCTCTTGCTGCTGTAGATGTGTGTATACATGCATCATGATTAACCACATTCATACAACTGCCTCATTTACTCCTCACAAAAATCTTCCAGTTAGGAATTGCAGCCTTAGGATACACTGTTCAACTATCATGAAATGAATGCTCTAAAATATTAAAGGAGGGGACACATGGGTGGCTCAGTGGTTTAGCATCTGCCTTCGTCTCAGGGCCTGATCCCAGAATCTCAGGATCCAGTCCCACATCAGGGTCCCCACAGGGAGCCTGCTTCTCCCCCTGCTTATGTCTCTGCCTCTCTCTGTGTGTCTCTCGTGAATAAATAAGTAAAATCTTTAAAAAATGATAAAATAAAATAAAATAAGTTAAAGGAGTTGCCTAAGATTGCCCAGCAGAGACCAGTAACTTTGCCTTCCCAAAAGACACACATACAAATATGAATAAATACTTTGACTATGAATATAGCCTCTATGTGTATGAAATCATGTGAATATTTGTGAAATAATAACTTTTTTCTTCTTGTGATATTTCTCTCTTTCCATTCACTGGTTAGAGCAGCGAATCTGTCTCCAGCCACTGGCTCAGAAGAACTGTTTAGGGACTGGGGCAGAAAACATCCTTTGGTTTTCCTATACCTGGTTTCCAAGAGCCTAACTCTTGGAAGAATATTGATGATTTGTGGTATAGGCCAGCTAGTGGAGAAAACACGAAGGCAGAAATATTTCCCTTCTAGACTTCAAAACAGTTTCTTCTGGATTGCAGGGAGGAGAAGCAGAACAGACAAATTAGCCCTGAGAAGATAATGGCTGAGATATCTACTTGACATAACAGGAAACTGGCAGGAAATTTGCATTCAGACACATGGGATACAGGATGGCCTAGCAGGGATCCATGGCTCTACTATGCTAGAGAAGCAGCAACAAGTTCTCAAGTTCTCACCTCTACAGGTATCACCAAACTAGCAAGTGAGTCACAGGCTTGAAGGTGCCATATGGGTAGATGGTTGGCAGTTTCTCTATGGCAGGCTTTGTGTAGCAGATCCCATCCTATTCAGGGCCTTAAACTTCATCATGATCTTCAAACACTTACCATGACTTCAAGAAGGAAAGGTACCACCAAAAGTCCCCAAGTTTACGGTCATGCCATTAGAATAATGTCTGAAAGTAGAAATTAAGTTGGGATTTTAGAAAAATAAATGTAGCTTAAACACTGAGACGTAAACCCATTGTTTTATCTCAAAAAAAAAAAAGGAAATCAATAACACAAGAAACAACAGGTGTCGGTGAGGATATGGAGAAAGAGGTACCCTCTTGCATGGTTGGTAGGAATGCAAACTGGTGCAGCCACTCGAAAACAGTATGGAGTTTCCTCAAAATGTTAAAAATAGAGCTACCTTATGATCCAGCATTGCATTACTAGCTTTACCAAAAGAATGTAAAAATACTAATTCAACAAGATACATGCACTCCACTGTTTATAGAGGCATTATCCACAATAGACAAATTATGGAAACAGTCCAACTGTCCTTCCAAGATGAATGGATAAAGATGTAGTAATATATACAATGGAACATTACTCAGTCGTAGAAAAGAATGAAAAATTTCCATTTGCAATGACATGGCCGGAGATAAGCAAAATTATTATGCTAAGCAAAATAAATCAGTCAGAGAAAGACAAATACCATATGATCTTACTTAGATGTGGAATTTAAGAAACAAAACAAATGAGGGGTAAAAAGAGAGAGACAAGGGGCAAGGCAAGAAACAAACTGTTAACTATAGATAACAAACTGGTGGTTACCAGAGGGGAGGTCAATAGAGGGATGGGAGAAATAGGTGATGGGGATGAAGGAGGGCACTTGATGTGAAGAGCACAGCGTGATGATGTATGGACTCACTATACTGTACACCTGAAACTAATATTACACTATATGTCAACTAATTGGAATTTAAGTAAAAACTTTAAAAAATATGTAAAAATAAAAACATCTATACTTAAAAAGAAGGAAAGTACACATAATGGCAGTATATATACATTCACTTAGAACTAGAGTTGTTACAGTTGAATGTGTAAGATTCTGTTTTTCTAAAACAAGCAAGGGATATTTTTCCATCCCCATATCTGATCCCCGCTAAAGGTTTAAAACCTGGAAAAAGCCATCAGATAAAATCACTTGAGCTCTCCCTCTGGTGAAACCTCTCATAAAAGAGACTTACACTATCTATTGTAGAGATCTCAGATATATAAAATTTAGTGCATTCCAAGGTAGATACTGCATACTGGGGACCTTATCTCAAAAAGAAAACTGACATCTAAAAAATATAGGGTGCTCAAAACTTCTACTATCTGTCCTCTTAGACATTCTGAACTCAAAGTTTTCTGATCCCAATGACAAGGAACATATATTTTTTTGGAGACAAAAAAACCAGATTAAAATTATTAAGATTACCCTGCATGTATATTGTCAGGTTTTTTTTTTTTCCAAGATTTTCCTCAATTAAAACTTACAGCTATTACATTTTTCTCAAAATAAGTCAGTAAAATCATTCTTTCCTCCCAAGTCGATACAAAATAAAGTTGTACATACATGACTTGCATGTTAGTCCCATTTATTGTTGCATCCACTTGCTTCCCATGTGGACATATCTTTAACTTTCACACTTCTATGACTTTGCTCCTGCTGTTCTCTCCACCTGCAGTACTTTTCACTTTGTCCTGGGCAAATTTGCCTTCCTCTACAAAAATCTCTTTTGCTTCCCCTGAGGAGCTCCTTGCTCCCCCGTGCTCCTGTCTGATTTCACAAGGCTCTGCAGTGGTACATATGAAAATAGTGGCCTACTCCCACCTTGGAGTCTTTGCACTCCTCTACCTTGTACAGGTCTTTTTTGCAAAGTCTACCGTCTGAGAGAAGCCTTCTCTGATTACTAACATTGAGAGTATAGGGGCACCTGGGTGGCTAAGTTGGTTAAGCGTCTGCCTTAGGCTCAGGTCCTGATCCAGGGTCCTGGAACTGAGAGCCCCATCTCAGGCTCCCTGCTGGACAAGGAGTTGGTTTGCCCCTCTCCGTTGTCCCTCTCCCCTCTCCCTGTTCATGCTCCCTCTCTCTCAAATAAATAAATAAAATCTTTTTAAAAATTAAGAGTATAATAACTTTTTTTAAGAGTATAATAACTCTTAATCCCACTAGCTCTTTCTTTGTTTCTCTTTGGTGCATAGCATTATTGAACATACTATGTATTTCACTCCTCTAATTTTCTTAGTTTGTCGTTTGTCGTCACCACTCTAAGGTAAGATTTCTGGCTATTTTATTTACTATTCACCATCCACAACACCTGGCACACAATAAACAATAAATATTTGTGGAATGAATGAATGAATGAGTGACTATTACTCTATTGAATTATATATCTACCCACTTATCTATGACCTACTCATTCTTATATGCTCTTCAACACTTAGTATAGTGCTGGGTGCATCCGTTAATATTTACCAAGGAAAATAATAGATGGATAAACTGAATTAGCCATGCTTTTTTGCAATTGAGAAAGGATGGAAATTTTACCCTAATCTGTAACATTTTTGTAATACCATAAAATAACACTGTTTCCTGGACAGTGGAGGCAGATCTTTTTCACCAACAAGTAAAATGATAAAAAGTATCTATAAATTATTTTAATAATACTGAATATCTGAATACTTTTTTTGATAAGACATCATTAAAGTCCAGAGCAAGTATTTATTGAGTGCCTAGAATTTATCAGGCATGAGGCATTATACAAAGTCAAATAACTTAAATTCAGCTCTAAAGTGTACTAAAACAATAGAAAAGGGCTGGAGAGTTTTACTTGAATATCTCTGTGAAAAATATGTCTTACTCTAAAACTTCAAGCCCTGTACATTGGCTGCAAGTGAGGAAAAATAAAACCATAAAGTGCAATTCAAAACTTTAATAAAAGAGTAGAATCTAAAATATAGCAGCAGCTAAAGCAGTAATAAACCAAATGAAACCGAATTGTACAAGAAGGCCATGCCACCTTGTGGGTACTGGGAGTATTTTACCATCTTCCATGTATAACTAGAGAAACAGTGACCAATTAGAGAAGAAGTAATTAGATTTTCAGTGATTTTTTTTAACAGTAAATAAAACACATGGTACTTACTGTTTGATGCTGGAATGGTTGGAAGCTTTTGATAACAAAATGCAATGCATCTTGAACCACTTTGAAGAAAGAAATAAGCTGTAGGTGATGAGGATATGTTTTAAAACAAAGATCATCTTCTTTATAAATGAACTCGAGCATCTTTTTTTAAAAAAGATTTATTTATTTATTCATGAGAGACACAGAAAGAGACAGAGACATAGGCATAGGGAGAAGCAGGCTCCCTGCAGGGAGCCCAATGCAGAACTCGATCCTGGATCCCGGAATCACGCCCTGAGCTGAAGGCAGACGCTCAACTGCTGAGCCACCCAGGCATCCCTCAAGCATCTTTTTAAAGATGCAGACATGCACTCTTTGCTTTTTATTTGTCTGAACACAAGCTATAGGTTGTTTAGACAAAAAAAGCATTCAAACAATAAATACATAGAATCAATAGCACACAGACTCTGATGTCCTAAGAAATTTTAATGCCTGTGTGAACGTAGCGTAAAATTCAGTTAGACTAAAAAGATATTATATGAGAAACATAATTTTTCAGAAATGTTAAAAGTACTAGTTGTGAGACTAAAAAATGTCTCCAATGCTCATAGATAAAGCTATCATTGTGTTGAAATAATAATTTGTGGGGAAAATAAACATTTATACAGGCTAATGTGTAAGGGAGTAATGTAAGGCTATCGAGAAGGTAAAAAATAAAATTAATTTTTCTTATAGGAAGAATTGTCCCTGGTCTCAAATTAGAAACTTAAAATCATAAACTTTAATACTGGAAAGTATCTTAAACGAAGCAGAGGGACCAATGACTCATTCTAATGAATCCTTAGGCAACCAAATTATTTCATCTCTTGTTATTCTTTATCTGAGTATTACCAAAAATCAACAAAGAAAAAACTCTTACTGGTAAAATATAAAAAATAACAAAAGCAGAGTCGTATAATTGAATGCTAGGTGGAAAAGGATTTAGAAATTACTAAATCCAGAATTTCCAAAAGATATTTGTTTCATTACATTCCAAAAAGATATTATGATGTGCCACTAGAAAAAAAATTTTGGAAAATACTGAACCAAAATTAAGCTGGGGTCTTTAATGGAAGAACCTTTCATACCCTTTAATATACTAATATAAGTTTGGAGGGTATAGTATGCAGCATTTTCTATTTATTTTATTTTATAATTTTAGTTTTGCAGACAATTTCACAAGTCTAAAGTACAAATTTTGAGAACTCTGATTTAGGCCAACTCCTTATTTTATAGAGGAGAAATTGATACCATATTGGTATTTAGTTTGCTCAACACAACAAAACTAAAAATTGCATAGACAGGCCTAGGTCCCAGTTTTTCCTAATTCCTAAATTTAGTGGGGTTTTTTGGGAGGGGAGGGAGGGGAGATGATGTTACACTAAATTTATTCTTTCCAAATTGTCATGATTCAAAATTACTGCTCTGAAAAAGTAAATGTGTTAAGATGTAAAAAACTTTTTAAAAAGTGCAGTAAATATCTTTAATCACAACTTTATGTTGTTTTATACAATCACTGACCACCAAAAGACCCAACACTTCTAATGTGGCCCCTCCCCTAAAGCTGTGACTTCCCAAAATGCCATCCTTGTGGTTTCCTCAAAGTGAGACCACCAGATAAGAATAGTAATACAAATTAGTTTGATTAACTATAATGTTTCTGCCTCTCTTGGGTTCAAACCCAGATGTACAGTCAAATTGGTTGGCTTTAAAATGTTCATTTTGAGAAAGTGTCCTTGACTATAAATGAAGTAATTCAAATATTTAGAGAGAAATTTTCATGCTTAGTGATGTGAAAAACCATGACATTTACCAAAAATAAGTATTCGTATGCTCTATCTCTTACTTGCATGGGGAGGAGTAGATAGAAGGGGAAGATGTGGAGGTCACAGGGTTGAGTTCAGCAAAGGCATGTTTTTCCCAAGATCATGGAGCAAAGAGGTGGATCCGTTCAGTGATGTGTCTATAGTTCCTTCTGCACGAGGCACTGGCCTGAGAGCAGAATATTCATGTAGAGATGGCTTTAAGATGTCTTGGATGGAAAAAGTAGCTCTCCAGCATACTGGAATCCTGTTCTGATGAAAACATGCATACAGCCCTACTTAATAAAGCAATATCTATTGCTTTAGAAAATTAACAGACACTTACATTGCTCTGTAGCAAACAAAGCAGCCTCAATTTGCTAAATTACTTCAAGTACCAATGATACAGAATCCTGGGAACTAGGACATGATCTCAATGTTAAGATGTCAATATACCCATTTTCAGGATAAACTCTCATCCACAGAGGACATTTGTCACTCTGAAACATCCTTACTTCCTTCTGCTCTCTGTGTGTTTAGACTAAAGGAACTCAAGATTATGTTGACAATACTACTGGAACAGGTTTTGTTTTTGTTTTTGTTCTTGTTTTTAAAGAAGCTAAATGAAAAGGAGATTTAAGACTCTTGTTTGGACAAATTGGGCCCTAAAACCTTGCTATTGAAGAAAAGGTTCTGATTTTGTTTTATTTTAGTGTTTGCAATTGTCATCTTAATGCAATGCATTAAGTGAACAATTGCCAGTTTTCAAAGTACATTTTTAGAGCTCCTGTCAACCTAACTTTTTATAAAAACGATGCAAAAAGAAATAGAAAGGAGAAGTACTGAATATTAAATCTTTCTTCAGCCCACTGTCTGATTCTCTTAAGGTCTGTGCTGATATTTTTAGGCTTTGAGCACATATAAAATTTCATGGCTGTTTTAATATACATACAGGCTTGAAACAGATGAAAGCTTCCATCTGAATGATATAGATTCCCACTCCCACACGCAGTACTCAGACAAAACACATGAAACTAAGTTTAACTACTCCAGAGGAAAAAAGCTAATTCAATCCTGCCAGGATCTGAAGCTGAGATTCTAAGGATTTTAGGCTTTTCAAATCTGTTCTTTAGCTTTTTGACATACTCCCCTCTGTTAGGAGCTCTCACATGGAATCGATCCCAGGACTTGTCTGGTGTCTACACAGTGAGTCTTCATTATTCAACATGGTTACAATCCTGGGGGTCATGATAAACAACAGAATATTAAGCAAGTGAGTAGAGAAGTCTGTTCTCTGGTAAAAGGCAAGGTCCTTCAGGGAGAATTAATTTCTGTTCCTGGATCAATGAGAAATCTGTGAACCAATGAGAAACATGACAATGAAGAACGAGGACCTTCTCTCCATATGTAGTCAAATCCCATAGGAAAGAAGGGGACAGACCTGTAATTGAGAGCTTATTATATATTCTGCACTGTACAAGGATTTTAAAAAATACTTTATTTAATTTTATCCCGGGAGATCTATAAGTTTGCTCATTGTGAGTTTTCTACCCTCTGTTTTAAAAGAAAAAAATCCAAGGGCTCAGAGCTTACATCACTTACCCAAGTTTACACTGTAACTAGGAGTGTCCAAATTTGAAAGGCCCAAAGCCAATTAGTACCATAAGACTCAATTTACCCCAGAATGGAAAATCCCCTATAATCAACATGGCTAGAGTGTGCATGAAATCTACCAATCCAGCAAATAAATGATTGTTGTACATTTATCAATTATCCAAATCTTGCACAACTTATCCAGCTATTGAGAAGCACCTTCTGAACGCAAACACATACATGTTTGAGGTCTCAGGGTGAAGAAAAAGGTGTTGCTCCTTTTTATTAGTAAGGCAAAATTCTATCATGTTTCTTTTTTTCAATTTTAGTAAGGTATAATTGACAAATAAAATTGTAACCTATCATGTTTCTTAAGAGGAAAATAAAAGAGTCAGATTGCCACCACTGCCCTACAGACTCAATTCAATACTTCAATGCACATCTAACTGATTGCACTTTTGTTGTGAAGTTCAATAGTTCTTTGCAATCTAAGTAATACACTAAAATGGGTTGAGTCCAGGTTCATTCACTAAAATGTTATGATCTTGTCTCCCTCATTAGGAAGACTGACAGTTTGTGAGAATGTGTCGTGTGAAAACTGTCAGAAGAGATCTCAGTGCATATCTTTTGTAAACCTGTAATTGTAACATAAATAATTGATAAACTGCTAAATATATTGTTTAGCAAAATGCACTTTCCAATTATCCAAAAAAAAAAAAAACCCTCAATCATTAATGTTTCTAAGGCTTGTTTTCCTGTGCTATTGTTTTCAGTTGAGTCTTTCTTTATAATCATGAAACAAGGGCTACTTGTGGTTGCACTTATTTCCCTTCCTTCCAAGTAGAGGGAAACAATCTCTACAGGTCTATTGTATTTCTGCATATCTTGGAAGAGAAGCATTGACTGACTTTTGTTCCAAACTATCTTTCCAAGGAAGTTTGCAGCCCAAACAGGCTTTGAATATAGAAATAGCATTTCTCAGGGCGCCTGGATACCGCAGTCGTTTTTCGCGGCAGACTCTTGATTTTGGCTCAGGTCATAATCTCAGGGTTGTGAGATTAGGCTCCCCACTTGGCAGGGAGTCTTCTTGAGATTCTTTCTCTGCCCCTCCCCTGCTGCGCCTACACTCTCGTACTGTCAAATAAATAAATAAATCTTAAAAAAAAAAAGAAAAAGAAATAGTGTTTCCCTTCAGAGCAAAGAGTAGATTTGCTTATTGACTATTATAAAACATTTTTGTTCCCTAAACCCAGAATTCCTCTCCAGTGACATAACTTACTGTGTATACGGGTATCACCTCATCTTCACATCAACCTGTGCAAATTAGAGCAAGAGGAACTGGCATAAAAAAGCCAATACTCTACTTCTATTAAGATGAGTAACCAATTGTTCTTTGTTTCTGACCCAGGAGTCTTGTGTTTTCTATCAGCATCTATGATACAGTGGCAGGCTAATTTGTTCACTTGCAAGTGGGGTAAAATCCCAGACTCTTCACAATGTTTGGCAGTTTCAGAGATGAGGGTGGGATGCTGAAAGAGAGCTGGCTTCACTGAATAAGGAGGGTGGGGGTGTCACAGGCCAAGCAAAGGGACCCAACTGAGTCGATATGCTCAGTAGTGAATATACTACCAAACTGTGTAGTGTATAGGGCAATAAATGTTTATTTTCTTTATCGTCTATACATGAGGAAGCATTTGAAAAATGGTTGGAGGCTGCATGCAGGAAGTAGTTGAAAAAAAGAGCTTCCCAAATGCTACTCTGCTTATTGTTGACTCTTCTTTAGGTTACAGATGGGGTGGACTTCTTTTCTTATTTAGCACTCAGCCTCAGATCCCCCATATTGTAACAAACAGTAGTAAGACTCATCCCAGTGTGCCCCCTTTCAAACAAAAATGGCAGAGACATAACACCTACACTGAGCATAAAAGGAGGGAAAATTTTGTTTGTTTGTTTGTTTTTTTAATTTTTATTTATTTATAATAGTCACAGAGAGAGAGAGAGAGAGAGGCAGAGACATAGGCAGAGGGAGAAGCAGGCTCCATGCACCGGGAGCCTGACGTGGGATTCGATCCCGGGTCTCCAGGATCGCGCCCTGGGCCAAAGGCAGGCGCCAAACCACTGCGCCACCCAGGGATCCCCAAGGAGGGAAAATTTTGATCATAAATAGATGCCAGGCACATCATTAAAACCTGGCAAATATGCTCAGGATCTAGGGGGGGCAGGTTGCCTAAAATCTGTTAAGGAAGAATGGCAACAGTTGGCCATCAGATGGCCCACACTGTCCTATCATGACAATATTAAAACAATTTAGAAATGACAGTAGGGGATCCCTGGGTAGCTCAGTAGTTTAGCGCCTGCCTTTGGCCCAGGGCACAGTCCTAGAGTCCCGGGATAGAGCCTTGGGCATCAGGCTCCTCCCTCTGCCTGTGTCTCTGTGCCCCGCCACCCCCTGCCCTGTCTATCATGAATATATAAAATCTTAAAAAAGAAAGAAAGAAAGAAAGAAAGAAAGAAAGAAAGAAAGAAAGAAAGAAATGACAGTAAATCTCCCAGTTTTTTGTGATAGATTCTGACTGATAAAAGGGACCTTTGGCCTTTCAGGGAGATTTCCCCTGAGACAGACTCCCAGGAGAATTGAGTTCTCTTTGTCCTGGTTGCCTTTACATTGCTGTTGAAGATGACCCACTGGAGAAGGTGAAATCTACATAAATTCTTGTGGTCAATGTTGTTGTTTTGGAAAATTCCCCTTGCCCTTAGAATGAAACTGAGCAAGTATTTAAGATGCTTTCTTAATAACAGCTAGCCATTTCCCCAGAGTAAGGTAAATCCTCAAAGAAGGCTGATGATGTGTAAGTCTAGCCTGAACCACCCAGAGAATTTGTAAGCCTTGCAGCTCCAGCTGGAGAGCAATGTGTCTGTGGTTGCAGAGTCAAGGGGTGCCTAAAGTTGAAATAGAAGATACTAGTAATTATGTAAGTGGCCTTGCCATTTGACACAGGGCTTTTGGTATAGCAAAAAACATGAGAAAATTGTTTACTGGAGCCATGAGCTCTATATAAGAAAGCTAATGTCTCCATCCAGAACAAAGAGCATAAATACTTACCACTCATTTTAAAAGATCTAAGTTCTCTATGTGCAGGCTCCTCTTCTTTAACACGACCCACTGACCTGAAGGCGTCATGTGGCCCTCTTTGCATCGCTATGGAAATGGGGGCTCAGGAAACTAATGTAAAGATGTTGATGCTCTGGCTTTTGTTGTTGCTGTGAATATTAACTGTCTTTTGTCTCTAACCCAAGAGTCTTGGGTCTTCTGCTAGCATCCATGGAACTGTGACAGGCTAATTTGTTAGCTTGCAAGTAAGGGAAACTCAGATTATTCACAGTTCTTGACACCAGACACATTTAAGACTTTCTGTAAGAACGTAAGAATTTGAATAGATGTGCATTTAATGTGTGTTTTCTGTTGATGGCTAGAAAAACTTTTAAGATAGAAAGAAGCATTTCATTAAGGTAAGTAAAATGGCAAGGGAAAACAATGCCAGTGAAATACAGCTTTTCTCTTGGAATTAGATTTAAAGCTTTTCTTGTCCTATTGCCTGAGATTTCACCGTTTGAGCTTCCTCATTTTAGGTTTAAAGGATTTACTTGTAAACAGAAGTGCTCCAGGGAGTGGAATACACTAAGCAACTAGTGGTCATTCATACTTCAAGGTAATCAAAATAATTCCTTCTCTCCATCTAATTAGAATCATTATCAAGAAATTATGATAATTTGCTGTGCTGATAAATGGATAAGTAAAGTGAGGCAGAAAAAAAAGGAAAAGAAAGAGTAATAATAAAATAATGTTTAGCCTGCGTTGTCCCATCTGGTTTTGGCAGCCAGAATGCAGCATGGCTGTAAGACATAGTTAGAGGGAGATGCTCAGAAAAAGCACAACAAAGATGATAGTGGATAGTCACTAAAGACAAATTGCTTCTATATCCTTACGGATATAGAAACTATAGGCAGAAAATGGCTGGAAGAATCACTGAGACCAATCTGCTGAATTCTCAGCTGTACTCCAAAAACCACTCTTGACCAGGTTTTGAAGATGAGTTATGTAGAAAATTTGGACAGTTTAAACATTTTTTTATCACCTTCAAATGCACTGTTAAAGTACTGACATAATCTAGCGGAAAGTTTCAATAAACATTTGTTTTTATTTGAAAGACCAATCTTAAGCATACTCTGACAAAGTTAAGATAGCTGAAACTTCATGATATTAAGTCCATTAGTACAATTGCCAATTGAGTCACTTTTTTTTTTAGCAGAGTAGAAATAAAACATAGTCTTGCTTAGAGATTTTGAAAAATATTGGAGAAGAAATAAGTTTATAGATCTGTCATACAAATCTTATCATTTTTCTATAACTGAGTTAAAACAAAACTATATTTCTTTCAGATAATCAAAAAAGACAGTCTGCAAAATTATCTTTTAAGCCTAGTAACTTATTGCTCCCAGAGATTAAAGCAATAGAACTTTGCCCATAATAGAATTTAGTAAATTATCTGTTGATTCAAATTGAATTCAATATGTTAAGAGAGGATACATTACATTGAGTTCTATGTTCAAACTGTCTCTTAAACATACTTTAATGTTTTGTTCTAAAATAAAAAAACACAAAAAAATTTCTTTAATCAATGGTTTCATTGAGCTTATGTGTAATATTTTTGTCACCCAGGATCCTTTAGCTTTCCTGTGATTTTGATGCCTGCCATATCAATAACTGAAAATGTAATTCTCAAACAAAGCAAATGAACAAATGGAAAAAAAAGAGAGAGAGAAGGAGAGATGTACCAAGAAACAGAATTTTAACTATAAAGAACAAACAGATGGTTACCATAGGGAAGGTGGGTGGGGGGATGGGTGAGAGGGTGAGTTCACTTATCATGATAAGCAGTAATATATAGAATTGTTGAATCACTATATTATACACTTAAAACTAACATAACACTGGAATTAAAACTGGCTCTTCATGGGATGCCTGAGTGGCTTAGCAGTTGAGTGTCTGCCTTCAGCTCAGGGGATCGAGTCCCACATTAGGGTCCCTGCGGGGAGCCTGCTTCTCCCTCTGCTTGTCTTTGCCTCTCTCTGTGTGTCTCTCATGAATAAATAAATAAAATCTTTAAAAAACAAACAAACAAACTGGCTCTTCTCTTGATTTTCAGAAAGTCTCTCTATATCTTTTTTAGATTTTATTTATTTATTCGTGACAGACACAGACAGAAAGGGGCAGAGACAAAGGCAGAAGGAGAAGATGCTCCTTATTAGGAGCCCAATGTGCGACTCAATCCCAGGACCTGGGATCAGGACCTGAGCCAAAGGCAGATGCTCAACCTCTGAGCCACCCAGGTGTCCCAGTCTCTATTTTTTAATATAAAATGTGAATATCTATTCAAAGACAAATGGTAAGATACATGTATTTTATATATATATATATATATATATATATATATATATATACACACACACACACACATATACATACATTTGCATATATATGCCTCTCTTATCCATTATGGTAAAACAAATCTAAGTAGCCAATGGGGTGGGCATCAAATATGGCCCTGGAATGCTCTTTAAGTTCAATGAACTTGATGTTACTGCTACACCTCTAAAAACCTGTGGCTAAAAAAAAAAAACCTGTGGCTATGGTCATTTACAATGCATGGTGGCATCAATTTCTGAAAGAGAAAAACTAAGGAAGAAACAGTTTGGAGTGTGTGTGTGTGTGTGTGTGTGTGAGAGAGAGAGAGAGAGAGAGACAGAGAGAGAGACAGAGAGAGACAGAGAGACAGAGATTGAAGATCAAAGATTAAGTACAATAGGAAATACTCTGCTGAGGAAACCCAATAAATGTGCAGATCTTGTACTTTCCCTCATATGCAGTAAAGTTCTCAGTAACAGATTCTCATCAAGCATTTCAGTTATATCCTTTTATCCTACAGATAATCTACTGCAAACACACACAAACATGGAGTGTAAAATACACTTCAGTCCAAACACAACTGCTATTCAATTTCCAACAATTGGAGTCAGGTGTGTTATGAGAGACAGCTCTGGCCCCCTCACCAACAATCATCATTACAACCCCTCCTCACACAGTCAATACAGGAAAATGAGGATAAATAAAGGGAGGGTGTGGACAGTAAATCTCAAGGAGAGAACACTGTGGTGAAGTTACTTCTTCCCCTGCTTGCTTCCTCCTTACTGCACACAAATCTTCCTCAGGAAGAGGAAGAGGGGAGCTAGCCAGTACCACACTGCATTCCTCTCAACTTCAAACTCCTTAACTTAGAATCTAGATGTAACAAGGAGGGAAAGAACTTTGAATTGGATAGGAGTTTGACATCTTAAATAGGTCTGGACAAAATTTAGCATCTACAATTGATTGGTAAAGTATACAAGATGTCCAGGCCACTATTAAGAATGGGAAAGGGGAAATTGCTATAGTACAGTGAAAGGCAAAGTTTGGCAAAATCAGTTTTCTATGTACACCCCAAGTCTTCAACTAACCATTATAGACTTTTCATAATCAAGAAACATATGCTACATTTTGTGCAAGCCACAATCACTGTACACACAAGGCAAAATGAAGCCCTAAGATATCTGAGAAATATGATAAATTCACAATATATTTCTCTGCCTACCACCACTGAAGCATTTTCTAAACATTTGCTGCTGTCTTTGATGGTGCTAAGAACCAGGTCTTTTTGTGGTTTCAACTGAAGGCAAGGGCAAAACACACTCATTCGTAGATGTTAGGCATGGGTAGTCTTCAGGAAAGAGGGAATTTACGTGTGTTGGGTGCTTACATGTGTTGAGTGTATCTAAAAAATGTGATATTTCATCTTCAAAGTGGAATAGATGATGAATGATAGAGGATATACAGACAACTATTAGAATCAAATATCAAAAAGCTTCAACTGAAACTTCTTACTATGGAGAATTTAATTTTTCTACAGCAAGGGTGTTTGTTTTCAATCTGACAGTTTTGTGAGTATAAAAATCTCCCATATTATAGTCACATAAACATAAGACATGTTGCCATTCACCTACAAAATCAAATACAAAACTAAGGGCACTCTGGGTGGCTCCATCAGTTAAGCAGCTGACTCTTGATTTCAGCTCAGGTCATGATCTCAGGGTTCTGGAATGGAGCCTTGAGTTGGGCTCTTCACTCAGCAGGGAGTTTGCTTCAGGATTCTCCCTCTTCCTCTGCCCTTCCCCCCCTCACCTCCGCTTGCTTGCTCTTGCTTTCTAAAATAGATAAATACATATTTTAAAAAATCAAATACAAAACTGGGACAAAAGGAAATCTAAGTTCTATTTCTCTTTCTTGACAGTTTCCTCAACTAGGAAATGATGGGATTGGAGCAAATCTCTAGGGTACATTTCAGTTCCCACAGTCTAAGATTCTTACGTGATAAAGAAAGAAGGATAAACTAAAAGTGCAGTTTTTGTATAAAGCAAATCTTCATTAGGCAGGTCTAAGGTTATGTCCACACAATGTCATCTAATCAGTTGAAAAATGATCACATCAGCCAAATAGTAGATTTGCTGTTACATAGTAGACCAATGGCACTACAAAAAAACATACGAACAACAAAAAACACCATCCTATCCTGCTCTTTAAAATACACCGGATGTGTGTAGACATGACCTAAGATCTCTCTGAGATTTCTCAAGTCTCACAATCTTCTTTCCAATGATAAACAATACCCCCAACAAATTTCCTTTTAGGAGTGCAGCATCTATGGATACCAACTGGCATTTCCTCTGCATATTTCTCCCTGGGAAGGCCTTTGAACTTCAGCCTTTTGGGGTTTCACAACCTTGAACTAACCTCATTGAATGCTAAGGCATGAACAGACTTTATTCTAAATCCTTTATTTTTAAAGATGAGGAAATTGAGGTTCAAGGATTCATTACCTATTCTGTACCACCACCAATTCCAGTAAAGTTGGCCACTAAATTTTCATCTCATGAAGATAACTTTCTTGGAAAATGTGAAGTGTTTTTTATTTCTCCTATTTAAGAGAGGAGCCCAAACCACCAAGCTTATTTCAAAAGAAAGAGGTCTTTTCCATAAAGACTAGAAGTGGTATGTTGCAGTAAAGAGAAAGACGTGGAAAGAGGAAACATGCTAAAGAGAGGGTTTTTTTTTTTTTTTTTTTGGTGGTTTTGATCAATTTCTCATCAGGTGATTTGTCATTTGTTGAGCTGAAGGCAATAGAAGCATAATTTCAAACTCTTCTCCAACCTCCAAATTTGATTTAAAAAAAAAAACAAAATAAACTTTAAAAAATAAGTTCCTAAAAGGATACTTTGTTCTTTTTCTCTGAAGTGAATCCAAAATCAACAACAACAAAAATGAAACTGCTACAGGATGGAATGTCTTAATCTGGATTAGTTTGGTCACTGTTTAATTCAATTTAAGTCAAAAAACTTTTGAGTATGTGATCTGTGCAAGTCACTATCTTTTTTAAGTTTTCCTTCTCAATACCATGTATCTCTGAACTTTTGAAGTCAATTGAATGGAAAGGGACAGGATGTGTAAACTGGACTTCATGACGGTATTTGTCACTTAACAACTCAACTCTTTGTACTTTCTTAACTGGCTCATTCTTTATGGAGCTGGGGTGTTGGAAAAGTATCTGGCAACCTCAGAGGAGAGGCAATGCTATTACTTATAATACATTACTACATTTCACTGACTTAATGAGACCTTGCTTCCTCAATGTTCCAGTGGGATTAACATGTATGCATGTGAGCAGTGGTGTGACGGGTGGCCCATTTATTGGTTGTCTCAGAGCTATAGTTCAAAACTACCTCTAAAGTAGTTAAAGAAAGGGGTACCTGGCTGGCTTGTTTGGTAACAAGCATGTGACTCTTGATTTTGGGGTCATGAATTCAAGCCCCATGTTGACTGTAGAGATTATTTTTAAAAATAAAATCTTTTAAAAATGTTAACAAATAAAATACTTAAGGAGATAAATGATAATCACTTTGGGTACACAGAAAATCCTTCAAGATAGTTTAACATAAATGTCACCACTTTTATACTAGCAGGAACATACATGGTTCTCCCAGTTTACTCATCTCAGACAGGTAGTAACTTTAAAGTCTTTGAAGAAAGATTTTACCCAAACACAAGTAAGGCTGGGAACTCTGCATTGCAGTCACTATAACTTTGGACTTAACAAATATAAACAACAAAGGCTAGAAATGAACATTTTAGATTTCTTTTAGTTTTGAGTTTGTGAAATTGGTGTTAATCATCTATAGTGGGGTGCCTGGGTGGCTCAGTTGATTGGGCATCTGCCTTCAGCTCAGGTCATGATCCCGGGTCCTACTCAGTGGGGAGTCTCCTTATCCTTCTCCCTCTGTCCTTCCACTCTGCTTGTGCTCTCTCTCTCAACTAAACAAATAAAATCCTCCATAAAAATTTTCAATTCATTAAGTACATGAACAAAGACTGCCATGAGATTATTGTTAGACTTAAGCATTTAACTAACTTTCCAGAGAAATTTTAAATAAAATGTTAGATTTATCTAGCACTTTATTCTCATCTGAGACGTTCAAAGACTTCAGAGGTTAGCTAATTAAAGCTCACCACATCACTGAGATGCAACAAGACCTAGGAAGTATGGCCCTCATTTAAGGGATGGACAAAAAGAGAACCAGAAAGTGATGGCTCATCAGTTCTGATAATGAGCAGGTGGCATAGTTGAGAGATGCATAGGAACAAAGGGGAGAAGCCTCAGAGTTCCCTGCCCCAGGACACAGATGTCTCCATCTAAGTATTCACCCCTGTGTCCCTGCCACAAGTTTAAGAGTTCAAACTGGAGTGAGGGAGTAAGGAAGACACTTTTTTGGAATAAGTCCTTATCATTCTGGTCCTCTCTAGCACAGAAGATAATGACAGAGGAAATCTAAGTCCAACCTTACCAGCACTCGGAATCAAGCTGACACACGTGCTGTGGGGCATCACATTCTACAGATGGAGACCCCAACTGTGATGGTAATAAACTTTTGATAAAAGGCATTCTTTGTTATTTACTTTGTGATGGTGTTATTTGTGTATATGGCAACATAAAATATAAACTATAGAATCGGAAAAACAAGCCAAATCTTGGCTCTTCCTCCTACAAGCTGTATGATATGGAAAGAGTTACTGTACCCAAAGCAAATTCAGTTTCCTTAACTGAAAAATTGGGATAATAAAATTCATGTCACAGCATTATTATGAAGATTAAATGGTAAAATATTTTAAAATTCTAGAACTTAATGGACTAAAAAATGTTATTTTCTTTTCAACGTAAGAGACTTTTCAGGGGAGGGGAGGAAGGGGAGGAAAGTTGGCAAAGTTGTGTTTGTGTAACTGGTTTCGTTGTTTGCAACTGAATCCAAGTTAATCTGTGAAAGGTCCCCACACAGAACTTTATTTGATTCAAAAGTCAAAAACTCGTTTAGGTCATTAGAAATGCAGAATAACTCAACTTGAAATTTCTTTGTTAGCATTACTAATTGAGAGGTTATCATTAAGCCCTATGGCTCAGTCAACTGAAGCTCAAATGAAGGGGAAATTGCATGCTTTTACCCAGGACTCAGTGTGTAAAACCTGAAGGCAAGTTATGAAACGTCTCACAAATGATGAAGCATTATATGAAAATCATTGACCCTGTAGAACTAGCTTTTCTGGCACTGAAGGGAGAAGATGCTACTTGCTGTAGTATCGAGACCTAGAGGGTTGTCTCTGTCAGTCACTGCTTTCTCAAATGGACTTGATGTTTTCAGTCAAAATTTTTCTGCATATTACTACGCTGCCACCTATCTGGTTTTTCATGTTTCCTCACAGAAAAGAACCTTTTGACTAAAAATAAAATACTTGCAAATCCTTTTTCCTTTACCAGATCTAAAACAAACCCCAACAATTATGGGAAGCAAGAAGGGGCACTGAAAAGGAATCAAACCTTAAATTTGTATTTTTTTTAACTTTTACATAAATCTTGATGTTTGGGTCCTTAGAGGAACTAGAGGCTCTTGAAAATTACAGAAGGAACAGTAGAAATCCTAGACTGACAACACAAAATACATATTCCTTGCCAAAAAATTCCTTCAGAAAAATGAAAGTTAATTCCCATACTTCCCAAACAACTAGTACCATGATTCTGATTCCAATGACTCCAACCATAAAAAGTATTTCAATTGCCCCATAATTGATATTTCTTCAGGATAGTGCTCAAAGTAAATGAAACAATTGTTCAGGTTCAGGTTATAAAATATTTCATTGTTCTGATTTAGTTCTGGTTTATTAGTCTTTAAAAAAAAAAAAACACATGAGCTTAGGTCTGGCTCAAACAAGTTCCCTACATTTTCTTTGAAATGGCTTAATTTCAGTTCACAGTTCAGTTAAAAATAACAATAAAGTCAGGTTCATATTTGGTTTAGAAAACCTTACAGTTTGTTATGGTTTGGGATTGAAAAGTGTTTTAAGGTCAAAGCTTGGCCTCAGAAGCCCAGGAGGCACTGGGGTAGGCACATACTACGAGAGAGCAAGCTGAGTTTCATTCTGTGTCTCTTAAGCGAGGGAATGAAAAGGGGACCAGTGGGGCACCTACATGGCTCAGTGGTTGAGCATCTGCCTTTGGCTCAGGTTGTGATCCCGGGATTCTGGAATCGAGTCCCATGTCAGGCTCCTCACAAGGAGCCTGCTTCTCATCTGCCTATGTCTCTGCCTCTCTCTCTCTCTCTCTCTTTCTCTGTGTGTGTGTGTGTGTGTCTCTCATGAATTAAAAAAAATCTTAAAAAAAAAAAGACAAAGGGACCAGTTGTCTGCTGTGTGAGGAGGAAAAGAAGTGCCCTAGTTCTCTGCAATTCAACCTGAGAGTCAAAGTAGCATGAAACTGGAGCTCCTGGCCATGGAAGGACAGGCAGTAGAGGGGGGGCAGAGGAGGGAACTGGTCAGCGTCCCCACACAGGCCAATTTCTTCTCTTTGAGACTCTTCCCACTTTATCCAAGGCTGGTCACCCAAGAAGCACACCCATTTCTGTTGCCAGGAAGTCTTCTCCCAACCCACCATGCCTTTTTTGCTCAAGTCAACTTAAACGGCACTCCTCAGGAAGGCTTCTCTGATCTTCACTTTTGAAAACAGAGCTCCCTGTGAGATCTAGTTCTGTCCCACTTTATTTTTCTTCATTGCCCTTATTACAATTGTGATTAATACTTGTGTTGTTATCACTCATGGCTGGTTCCTTCACCATTTGCTCCGTGAAGTTAAGAAAAGCAAATGCTTTTTAATCCTCTATTCCCAGCTCTTGAAGCAGGGGGCTTGGGTACCCAGCAGATGCCCCATGAATAACTATTGAATAAGCATCTCACTGCTTACAAGTTTTCATCCCATTCATTACTGGCTTTTCCTATCCCCAAGTCCTAGTTAACATTCTACACACCCTTAAGGGAGTTACCTCCTTAGTAGTTAGCAAAAATAATAGAAACTATCCCTTTTTGAGGCCCGAATAAATGCTGGATGTGGGACTAAAAACATAGCCATTGGGCAGCCCCGGTGGCACAGTGGTTTAGAGCCGCCTGCAGCCCAAGGTGTGATCCTGGAGACCCGGGATCCCGTCCCACATCAGGCTCCTTACATGGAGCCTGCTTCTCCCTCTGCCTGTGTCTCTGCCTGTGTGTCTCTCTCTCTGTGTCTTTCATGAATAAATAAAAAAAATCTTTTTAAAAAAATTATTTCATGTAATCTCAACACGGGGAAGTACATAAAAGTATTATTTCTATGTAATAGGTGAGCGTCTCAAGCTGGATTAAGCCTGAGGCAATGCAAATCTTGGTATGGAGTAGAGAAAGGGGGGAGTGGAGTAGTGTGAGGGAAAAGGCCAGAGAGGTACAGGGAGGGTAAGAGGGTGCCAAGGAGCATTCTTTACGTCATAATCCCTTCAGAGTCAGCCCCTCCTGTGCCACTTAATAGCAACACATAGCCCATGTGTGTTGTTATCTGCAGCATGAGACAGATATTCCATAGTGGAATCCTTTTTCTTGGTGCTCAAAGGAACTAGAAAATAGATCAAAGGAAAATGATGAAAAGAGATTCGACTCTGTGGCCCTCATTGTTTAGTATCTATTAAATATGTTCTTTCCCCTTGTGTCTAAAACACTACAGCTAAGACATGGGTGGTCAGAATAGATAAGTCTCTGGCCCTCTTCCAGCCCTGTGATTCTACAATTCCATGTTGCCATCTTAATTTCCCCTAGGGTCTGTCAGTGGGCTCCTACTTCCTTCAGACTGAAGATTTATTTAGCAATGAAGTCGATCCTGACAACACCTAAAATGCCTCAACTGATGGTGTCTCAAAGAAATTTTTTAAACTCATATTTATATGCCACCAAGATAAAGAAGTAGGAATTTGGCCATTAAAAAGTTAATTGGGTCAGTTGTAATGGCCACACTTTTTTGGCATCTCATTCCCATCCTGGGAGCCATGATGAGAAGCAGCTTCTCTGGAGTCTGTCATGTAGCACTTTAACTCCTCAGTGACAGCTGGTAGGCATGCAAGATTGCAGAACACGCCTTTCTCCTGCACCTCAGCATCTCTCTCCCCCATCTTTATTTCTGTCATTTCTAGGGTTCTGCACAATAGCATTGATAATGCACTCCTTGGAAGCTTGATGATTATATATTTTGTTGAATTACAACTTTTTAAGAATAAGGATTTCAGTTAGAGAATGGAGATTTAGAAGTGCCTCAGAAGGTTTTAACTAATCAGACTGCTATTATTTAGGCATAACTTGAAATTGTTGGATTAGAGGCAGATTTGGGGCATAAAGACATCTGAGAAATAATGATGGTAAATTTAGATATTTGTGTGGAGGTAGAGAGAGATGTTTTTTTATGGGCAAGACTCGTAATTCCTGGTTTTCCAATTATGTATGGAAAGAAATGTGAAGACAGTAATTACCTTGTTCAGGTGAAGATGTACCTAGAAGGAGACAGACCCAAGGATTTTCTACATCCATCTCAATTCACTTACCTACACTTACCTTCCTTAAGCAGGAAACACAGAATGCCCTGTCTTGGGTTATATAGCAATTGTTTCCTCATCTTGCAGCATTTTCCTCTTGTAAAACTCTAGTTATTTAAAGTGATATTTTTTAGTAAAAGAGGGAAAAGAAAGAATGAAGAAATCATTATCTTGTGATAATAACACAAAGATAATGCATCATCATGTCTGATTGTATATGAACTTGGAGGAAGAAAAATTCATAAATGTGTCAAGAAAAGGCTAATGAATGAATTACTTCCATGTTTCCCATCGTTACAACAAACACACATACACATAAACCCACATTCACACGCCAAAAAAAGAAAGGAGGAGAACAATACATTAGAAGAGAAAAAGATAGGAGACATATTTATAATACTAAATTCAATAAAAGAATTTAATAAACCAGAACTATAAGTATAAGTGAGCTTCTTTAAATATTTTTATTATTAATATTTTATTTAAAAAAATAATAGTTTTAGCACAAATTCCACTTTTTAAAGCTCACACGGCTCCAACACTGAGGTTATCTTGTTTGGCATTAGACTAGCTCATGTCTACATTAAAGCTGGAATCTTAGAAGTGACATAAACAGGCCTTTTTCTATAAAGATAAAAGGCTAAGCTTTAAAGGATTTTATATTTATAGATAAATGTTTCCATAGTAATCAGTACTATAAAACTTGCTGGTGTCAGCAGTCCTTTGCATACAAAAATGGCTCATATTAAAATGAGCTAGATTCAGAGAGTCAAATGTAGATTCTTTTACCTTAGAAAAAAAACTTTTGAGAGAAGACCAGAAATGTTTTTGGATTTGGTTGGAAACAACTCCACTTGTAGTCACATGCACTGTGTACTCCCACAGAACACACAAGGGATGAAGGCCTGACCTTTGAAGACAGCATGGACCATGATGAAAAGTAATTTGAAACAACACGCTCATTATTACATCCTCAGATGATGAGCTTGGAGCTATGCATTTTAGATTTTTCCAGTGTCTGAGGTCAGTTTTGTTTTAGGAAGAAAGAAAGTTCAGGAAGAGGGAAAACAAAGTTCAGAAGGAGGCAAGATAAAAAAGAGTAGAATACAACTGTATTGGTTTAATAATACAGTCAGAAATGCATGGGATAAATATCACCTAGAATATAGTTTATAACAGGTAAGAAATCTGTTTTTAACATTTATGGCTTCCCCTGCAGAAGTGGAAACATATGTTTACCAAAAGACATGCACAAGAATGTCATAGCAGCCCTATTCACAATAGCCTCAAACTGAAAACTCTCCAAGGGCCTACCAACAATAGACTGGACAAAAAAGTTGAGGTGTATTTACAAACTGAAATACTATAAAAATGAGAATGAATAAACTATTTCTACATACAAATTCATAGACATAGTTTTGAGCCAAAGAAGGTAAGCACACACAAAAAGTATATACTGTATGATCTACTTAGGTAGAGTTAAAAAATAAACAGAACTAATCTATGGGTTAAAAGTCAAGAGAGTGATTACCTTGGGGTAGACAGTGACTGGGAGGGGAAAGATGGAGGGTTCTGGAGTCCTGGTAATGTTTGTTTTCTTAATCTGGGCACCAGTTACATTGGTATGTTCACTTTGTGAAAATTTGTCAAGCTGTAAATTCATGATTTACATACTTTTTTGCATGGATAGCATACTTTAATGAAAAGGAAAAAACACAACTCTGAAGTAGTCTGAGCATTTTTCAGTAAATACATATAAATGTTTCCATTGTAATCAGCTCAGTTTTATCTGTCCTAGATACCTCCTCATTTCTGTTTCTCTTGGCCAGCAACCATTAGACACTCATAAGAGATTACTTTCATAAGGCGAAGTATGTGTGTGCATGTGTACACACTTCCAAACCCAGTTACCCACATTTTTATGATATCTTTGGAGATATATACCCAGTTTTCTGCTGCCCAAAAGCTACTGAAGTCTGGGATTTTGCTGGTTGTGGGTGAGGAGCAATTTTTAAATAAATAATGAAGCTATCTTGTGCTACCTCACAAGGGTAGGGAAATATAGGCAGGAAAGTGTGCTTTGATTTCAAAAGGGTTATCCCTGGCTGTCCATAGGCTCTAGTGGGACCGTGCTGCGCTCAGAGGGATTGGCAGGTGGAAGTGGGACAATGGCTCTGCTGGTTCTCCCAACAGAAGACTTCGGTTTGTCATGCTCGTAGGTTTCCACGTGGCACTCAAGTGTTGGATAAAAGGAAAAAATAATTGGGAACTTTAAAAAAATACTCTGTTCCAAGGTTTATGCTGCTCATTCTGTAACACTTCTGACTGAAAAGGAATATTTCCTTTTTTTTCCCCTTTTAATTCCTCAAGATAAGAAGCAGCAAGCTACAAAGCGGTGAGGGGGCAGTGGTAAAAGAGTATAGGTGCTAGAGCCTCTGAGTCACTGTGTAACCTTGGGCATAATACTTCATCTCTGGGAGCCTTAGCTTCTGAGCTGTGAAATGGGGATGATAGTAGAGCAGTCAGTATATAATTGGTATAGGGATTAAATGTGATAATAGTAGTTAGCAGGTCATTCTATTGGCACGAAGCACAGTTAGTAATCAGTAAACGTTAGATATTGTTACTATTAGATTGCTGCTCTTGAGAAGTATTCAACTGAATATCTAGATTTTTCCATTACATGGGGCTTATAAAAAATGGAATCCTGGCTGCCCATATTAGAAGGCCCTCAAATATCACACATAATCTTCAGATAACCACAGGTACCCTGGCAGTTGCTTTCATCGGTGAAAGCTGAACCTGCAATGTCAGAGCCACTGTGACAGAGTGGCTACGTACATTGGACACCTGTCTCCAAACAGACCATAGGAAAGAAGTATTTTAAACCTCAGCTTTCCTTTTGTTTCTTATTCCATTCTTCTTGGACTCTCTTTTTCTTCGCTCTTACCCCTCACTCTTCCCATCTGGGCTTGCTTCCTGCTGTTGGCGTAAGTTTAGGAGTCAGGGTGCTAGGGGACCAGGAGGCTAAACTTACATTGAAGGAGCAAGATGTGAAAGGCAGGACAAAATCGGAGCCCGAATGAAGGCAGGATTCATTCGTGAGCACACATAATATTTTGGACAGTCTCCTGAGATGGGCTGCATGGCAATTTTACTGCCTGTATTCAAATATATTTAATAGTGCTCATTGCATTTCTAATCATGTTACTCATAAGGGAATTTCCATCCTGAGAGATGACAGAGAGGCACAACAGGCAGAAGGAATAAATATTGGCAAAACAAAGAGCAAAATATTTTACCTGCAATATTGGCCTCCACCTCTGACAAAAGCAAAACAAAAACAAAAAACTGAACATGGCCAGAAGTTTCTTTAGGATCCAAGAAAATGCTAATCGATAGGCTGGCAGTTTTTTCAAGATTGATTTTTTACTTCTTTCTCCATCTTTCTTTCTCAAGTAAAACAAGAAATGTGAGGATCAAAATTCCATGAAAAGAGAGTTGCTTTTTCCTTTCTTTTTGTTAGCCACATATTAAGAGACCAGGTAAGCAAGATTTTGTGACCGGATTTCAGTTTTTCAGTTTTATATCATCAGGAAACCTAGATATACTGTATACTCAGATTTGCCTATATCTATGAAAATTAACAAATCATAGAGGTAGGGCAAAGATTTCCTGCTACGACTCTTCATGATTGAGCCATGGCATGAAATTGCTTAGCTGAAAAACACTGTATTCCATTTTCAGACATATCTTTCAACACATGTGTGGGTTCATGACTCATGGGCTCCTGAAATCTTACTGTGTCTCAAATCAGTGTACCCTCACAAATCTTTATCACAGAGGCAAAACTTGCCCCAAGCCAAAACACTCTTCTAACGTGGTGGCAACACCTGGATGTAGGGAAAAAAAAAAAAAACCACCACCACCAACAACAGCTAAATTTGAATTTGGAATAAATGCCATATGAGATACAATTGGGTCTAATGTTACAGAAATACGCGGATGGAAACAACATCCTAATGATAGCTTCCTTGTGCCACTTCATTTTCTGAATTTAGATCATTCATATAAAAAAAATCTACAAACTTAAAGATGGAATGAGCAAAGAGAAAGATGAATATCTTCTGCAAGCAAGCTAACCCATGTTGTAGGCAGCATTTTATATGCATGTTACACAGATAGCCCTACCACACTGAAGAACACCACCAAGTCAACCTGTGGACCTTCAATACCCACGCATACTGTGGCAGATTAATATTTTCATATATTAATCAAGGTTTCCCCACTCACATTTTCTTTTACTGCCTACTCTTTTCCTCATTCAGGCACCTTTCCAATGCCTCAGAAAAGGTAATGCAAAGACTTAAAAAAAGGAATCAAACCCTTGGCTTTGGAAAGTTTCAAATGTCTAGGTTATAAATTGTGGTGGTACTTGTATAACTCTATACATACACTAAAAACCACTGAATTGTCCACAGAAAATGGATGAGTTGTATGGTCTCAGCATTACATCTCAATAAAGTTGTTTTTAAATAGTTACAAACTTCAGATTAGGCCATAAACCACAGAGCTGGAAGAGAAAGAACCAGGCTACAATGCACTGAAACTAAATTAATATTTTTTTGACTTGGAAAAAATAAGTATCTGAAATATAGGGCTTACAATGTGGAGTATTAGATAAATGAACCTACTTGTTTTTCTACCTCCCTAAACACAGGTCAGCTCTTAGGAGGAAGTGGGTAGAAATCCCCAGCTAGATTTGAGGGCTGTAAGAACAGAGACTAATCTGTTTTCTGTTTCCTATGGTCTAAGATTCCAGTGCAGAAAGGCCTATACAGGTGTCCAGGCACTTAGCAATGAGACAGTCTCATTGAGTTTGCTGTAGCTCAGAGTTATATGGTATTAGAGGAATGTTTCCTGGTATCCAAGAGAAGCTCAGATATTGCACCAGAAGCCCAGGGCCTAAAGGGTCAAGGGGTTTATAGCAGTAATCTGTGTGGACTAATGACCGAAGGCCAGAGAGCAGTGAGGGTACATCAGGAGAAGACCACATTAATAAATTGGAAACAAGAGAACATGTGTCCATTTCCATACCCATATTTTGGTACTATATTATGCTTCCTGATCTTAAAGACAATCCCAAAGCAACTGAAGGAGACCCTGAATTGACTTGATTATGTTTTTTGCCTTTTATCCCAATGAAGGATCAAGTTCAGTTTTTAAAAATTTAAATTCGGTTAGCCAGCATATAGTAGTACATCGTTAGTTTCAGATGTAGTTTTCAATAATTCATCGGTTTCGTGTAACATCCAGTGCTCATCACATCATGTGCCTTCCTTAATGCCCATTACTCAGTCAAGTTCAGTTTTAAACAGAGAAATAAGTTACCTTGATTGGACTGAATTTGGAGATTGAAATTGTGCCTAATACAGAGTTATTTTAAAATCAGCATATGAAATCATGAAAGCCTTAGGTCCAGAATGCTATAAACTACGGTGGGTTGTTTTTTACAAATGATGGAGAGAGACTTTTCTGCCATCTATACCTCTTGAGACAGATCAACTGGGCATTTCAGACTCAGAAGGAAAGAATCAGGAAATTTAAAAATGTTAAATTAAAATTTAATTTAAATTAAAATTTTTTTAAATTACATTTTTTTTTAAAAAAGAAATGCTGGGGATCCCTGGGTGGCGCAGCGGTTTGGTGCCTGCCTTTGGCCCAGGGCGCGATCCTGGAGACCCGGGATCGAATCCCACGTCGGGCTCCCGGTGCATGGAGCCTGCTTCTCCCTCTGCCTGTGTCTCTGCCTCTCTCTCTCTCTCTCTCTCTCTGTGTGTGTGACTATCATAAATAAATAAAAATTTAAAAAAAATTTTAAAAAAGAAATGCTATAGTTGAGTTACTTTCTCAATAATAGTCTCTCTTTCCTTGAAAGGTTGTCGTACAATGACATTAAATTGTTTCATGGGTTGATTTATTTTATTAAACCCTAAACAATCTGATAAGAATGTCTTTGAGTTAGAAAGGGAAAAGTATATTAGAATGTTTACTCTAGGTTTTTTTCCATATTACATATTGCCATTCACTTTATGTGCACTCTTGCTTCTTTCTCTTCTTTAATCTCAAGCGTTACCTCTTGGTTCTTTCAGCTATACTTCTTTATGCATCAGAAAACAATGCTATTGGGAAAGATAAATGCTTGGTATCTACCATTAATGAAATCAACTCTTTACTGCAATTATTCCCCATTTTTCTGCTTTCCTTCTGTATATCTGAATCTCTCAAAAGAATGACCTACATACATTGCTCTCCATTTTCTCACCTCCCATTTATATGTCAATTCTCTGCAATCTGATTCCTGCTCCAAGTACTTTTGAAGGAGGGGCATAGGGATCCCTGGGTGGCGCAGCAGTTTAGCGCCTGCCTTTGGCCCAGGGCACGATCCTGGAGACCTGGGATCAAATCCCACGTCGGGCTCCCGGTGCATGGAGCCTGCTTCTCCCTCTGCCTATGTCTCTGCCTCTCTCTCTCCCTCACTGTGTGCCTATCATAAATAAATAAAATAAAAATTAAAAAAAAAAGAAGGAGGGGCATAACCACTTGTCATCATCATCAATGTCCACTCCCAATTCAATGGACTCTTAGCTATCCTCAATACCTGCAATTTTGCAGCAGTGTTTGTTACAGGTAAATATTGCCATGATCTTGAAATGATCTCTGCTCTTAGTTTTTGAAACATCATATTGTTTTGATATGCCTTTTTTCCTCTGGCTATTCCTTCTTATTCTCTTTTGCTGGATTTGTCTCCCACAATTAATCTCGAAATAAAACTCAAGGCTGAAATGGGAAGCCTTTTACCTCTCTAATCTACTCAAATACCTCATAATTTTCATGGGTTTAAATACCATTTTAATTCTGATGACTTTAAAATGATACCTCACTTCTGAACTCCATACTCACACTCTAACATTGCTTACTTTAATAAGATCTCTTGTAGACATTTCAAACTTAATAAATCCAAAATAGAACTTTTGATTTCCCTCTTAAACCTGTTACCTCATCATAAGTTCTAATCTTCTTCTCAGGAAATAGTACTACCAATTAATCACTCAGCTGCTTGAGTGAGAAAATATAGGTGTCATCTTTGATTTCTCCTTTTCTTCATACCTCACATTCATACAACAGCAAGTCTTGTCAAATCTATCTCCAAAACATGTATTAATCAGGTTGTTTCTCTACATCTCTTCTGGCCTCACTTTAGAGTAGTACGCTGTCATCTCATTAAATGGACTATTTGAAGTTCAATTGATCTCACCTCTTCCATACTCACCCCTCACAAAGCCATGCTCAATACAGCAGCAATAGGTCATCTTATTAAAATGTAAATTTGGTCTCATGTCAGTCCACTGCTTTGGTATCTTCCCATGACTCTTAGAATAAAATCCAAAGCCCTTATCTTGGCTGGAGTTCCTGCTGACTTCCCCAGTCTCAATTCATACTGCCCCTGCTCTTAGTATGAATTGACCAGTCTAGTATCCTACTTTTTTTTTAATGTACCAGGTCTTTTCTTCTGCAAATTGTTCAAATGACTGTTTTCTCTGTCTGGAATATCCTCATTCTCTGAGCTCTAAGTTAAATATCACCTCTGAGATTTTCTTCTTGAACTCTGTATTTAAAGTATGTCCCTTATTTCCTATCTTAAGCTTCTTTCCCTTATCTTCATAACAAACACTGATTGAAACCATTTTACTTGCCTATTTTTTGTGTCTATCTCCCTCATCAGAATATAAACTCCAATTTGTACACAAAATAAATCATGGTCGTCATGTTCCTTATTATATTGAGATTAGCACAGGGTCTCACACATAGTGGGCACTACAAAAGAAATCTGCTGATCAGCTGGTTTTATTACAGTAAAAATCAAGTGCATATCCTTGTGTGTTTGTAGTGTATATGGATGTATATGTGTACAGGAAAAAAGAAAAGTACATTTGAATGTAAGCATATACAACAGATGCAATGAGACAGTGGCTGTGGCACATACATCTTCTGGTGTAAAGGTGATACAGAGATAACATGCATAGAGTGGTACCCTTACTTAGTTAGGGTTAGTTACTTAGCTATGGGGTTTGTTGAAATAATAATCTCCAAAATTCATCTTTCTATTTACAACAGCAAAAAAAAAAATGTTGAAAACTTTGACAACCTTATCAAAGAGAATGATTAATCAGGACCAGATAATGTGTCATATTACAGTAGAAGCTCAATTATATATTTGTTAATGGATTTTTATATGTTTTGAATATTTATTTGAATTTTATTTTCTCACTTGTCTGGTTTCATTTGGATATGGCTTACTTACTACAAATTTTGGGTCAATGCTTTGTGGATTTATATGTTTGTGTGCTATATGAAAGTATGTCATCATTCTCTGATGATAATTTTATGGCATTCCTTTTCTCCATGATATTACTTCCTTTTGGGTATGAAATTTACTCTAAATGACTTTCAGAAAACTTCCCACCATCATCGATGAAGAGGAAAAGTATCTGTTGCCATCAGAGAATGTATTTGCCTATGTCCTATGTGATCAGATCAGGGTGCTGTCCCTGCAGTCTTGTCTCTGGCACCCCACATTCCTATGACATCTCCCATCTCAATAATTACCCTGTTTTTATGATTGTTAATTTTATGTGCCAACATGGCTGGGCCACTGTGCTCAGATATGTGGTCAAACGTTATTCTAAATGTTTCCATGGAGGTTTTTTTAGATGAGAGTAACATTTAAATTACTAGACGCTAAGGATAAGGATGGGCCTCATTCAATCAGTTAAAGGTTTTCATAGAAAAAGACAAACTTCCAAAGAAAAGAGAATTCTGACAGCAGACTATCTTTGGACTCACTCAAAGTGCAGTATCACTTCTTTTCTGGGTCTCCAGCATGCTAACCTACCTTGCAGATTTTGGACTTGCTAGCTTCCATGATTGCACGAACAAATTTCTGGAAACAAATCTCTTTCTCTCTCTTTTACTACACACAAACACACACACATATACACACACTCATTTTATTCATTTTTCTTTCTCTGGGGAGCTCTGACTAACCTTGTTTCCATCACCAAATCATTTTCAATTTGCTTCCCAATTTTTTAAGAGTACCATAGATACTACTAACAAGAGGGAGGCTCATTTTTCCTGTTTTCAACTTGCACAGAGTAAGAATAACTGTAATACGGGTAAAGGGAGAGACTCTGTTCTCTGAGGTGGAACACATTAGTCTTTATGGCCTTAAAACCCACCCTGATCACCCTTCTCACCAACTCAAAGGCATCAGATTCTGTAAATGATATCCTAACAAAGAGTTCCACAATGCAAGCTCTCTGCTCTCCGCTCCTCTATTGACCATTCATATTGACTTTGGCCAGGTCAAGAGCTTTTCATTGCTTTAGTTTCCCCATCTGTTTGTGTAATGCTTATTTCTCCAATATTCGGAACTCTTTCCATAAGCAGGTGCCCCAGAAGAGCAAGTGTAGCTATTGATCTGGTACTACACTCACAGAAAGGCTCCAAATAACACATCTGGACCCATTGCTCTACTTTGTCACCTATGAAAAGCCTGGAGATTACCAGAAGTATTTGGTTTGGGTTGTTTTCTGAAAGATATGACTGTACCCACAAATATGCACAGAATACTTGTTGAGGACTCTTGAATCCCAAAGGCAGGTCCTTCCCTCTTCTTGCCACATCTTTGATGGTGATGAAGAATGTGTTTACTCAAATTCACAAAAGAGAACTTGGTTTGCTCTGTTTTAGCAACAGATTAGGATTTTCAAAGAAATACTGGCAATGTAGGTCATTTTTTTCAACGAGCTTTGAAGCCAGGCTGAAATCTTATCAGTATGTCAAGATTTAAAAACTCCCACCTGTACATCGCCCTCCCTTAAACTCTTTTGAGCAGCTGCACCTCCTCCTTTGTTTGTTGATTATGTGTGAACAGAAACATAGCATACACTCAGCTCTAGGCACTAGAAATCACTGTAAGTCATTTCTATCTCCTTGTGGCCTATCTGGTAGGCAGATTCAAAGCAAACATGAATTCCTAGGGATATATTATAAATATATTATGTGATTAAATTGTGCTGGCTCACCTGCAATGGATTTGTACTCACTCTCTCTCAGAACCCCCATTTTTCTAGCAGTAATCTTCCCAAAGGGAAGGCCTGCTCACTGGGCTCTTTTTAAAAGGCGTGCAAATCTCAACACAGCAACCATTTAATGCCACAAACGTGATTGTAAAGAGAGCACAACAGAATGAAAATATTGTATTTTCATCACTCATCAACAGAAGGCTTATGTGTAATATACCCGTTGCAGGCAGGTCTAGTGTGTATATTCATTTGTTCAGAAAACACATCAAATTACTTCACTTACAAAACCATATTAAATAAGGTCAAAAGTCAAACAAAAAGTAGATTGTGAAGAAAAAGTCCTCCAGAGCAGAATCTGCCTCCCTCTTACTTTTGACCATCATAGCTCTCTCTTCTAGGGAGGGTCTATGTAAACCAACAAATTCTAGTTTTTATAATAACAACTCAGCTCATCTAGGATAATTACATTTTAGGGTGTTCGCAGAGTACACTATCATATTTTAACTTCAGAGCCTTCTTTTGGCTGAACAAGACTCCTCCCACCCTCCTTAACTCCATCCAACCCAAGATGCAGGCTGCTGAACTTCATTCAGCACAGTACCCATTGCCAACACACTAAAATCGAGAAACTAAACCCAGAGAGAGTCAGACAGCAGGGCTGGTGAACAATGAAATCAAGTCACACCTCCTATCTAACTTAATGCTCATATGTTTTCAAAAGGAAAACCTTTGAGCAAGCACAGCATAGAATTTACTTCCTGGCCCACACCGCAATACTTCTTTTCCATTCTCCTGGAAAGCTGGAGCAAAATCTGACAAATAACACCCAAGAAGAACTTGCTGCATAAGTGTTATTTTCCCAGCTCAGTGTCACAATTATTTAGTGTGCTGAGCACTATACGTCTTTTAATTTCCTATAATCCCTACCCATAGTATAATGTGGAATTCCATTTATTCTATTTTAAAAGGGATGAAGTCATTCAGGGTGGAAACTATGACCTGATTGAAAGTACTGAAATGCTGCTATGTCTCAGGCTGGGCTCTGGCACATGGAGAAGTATAAATTAAACTCTTCTGCAGACATTTGATCTCTTGCTATGAAAAGGGATATTGTGTTTCCTCTGTTTAACAGTATTCTCTGTCCACTGTGAAAAGAAGCCTGTTTGCTTAAAAAAGTGTGGCATATTTTTTCCACTATGAGTGGCATTGCAAATGAAATCACAGCACGCCCCAAATATAGTTCCAATGGTCTATACGAATTGTACATCTATCAAGAGAAGCCAATGTTGAAATTGTGGTCACTTAATATGAGATGAATAATTTAATAATATGATGACTGATCACAACCACATCTCTGGATGCTAAGACTGGCAGCTTTTGTTGAGTGCCCACCTGCAGACAGCCCTGTGCAAAGCAAGTTAAACAGAAACAGTCATGCCTTCTAATCCCAGTTCATCTTGCTGCACACCAGTGGCTGCCCACACACAAAGTTAGGCTATCACTGTTACTGGTGGGACATTATTCTGCAAGTGAATGCACATTTTATTAATTGGGAAGAAACATTCTCTTCCATTTCCATCCACAGATCCTATGTGCTCTATTAAAATCATAGTCATTCTTTGTGAAAGGTTGAACTTTGAACATTTCTCTGATAGCATCTGATGACAATGCAGTATGATAGACCTCTTGTTAGCATCTGGCACAGGGTAGGCACTGCGTTGACTGAGTGAAACCAAGGCTACCACCCTTGAGGAAAAACTCTAGCAGAGTTTTTCAAACTCTGTTCTGCCTGTCTTTGGAGGTGTCAGAAGCTACCAAAACGTCGTTTTTCATGTAACATCAACTCTTTGTTATCCTAAGGCCTTGAACTCTCCTCTCCTACCATGAGAGCCTGGTGCATTTGTAAAGTACTGATGGATAGATGGGAAGGCTCTGTAGACTTCTCCCAGTCCTCCACTCCTCCAGCTCCTGCTAGAAACATAGTTGCTTCTACTCATTTATATCCCGGGTTTGGGCAAAATGTCTAGTGGCTAGAATAACAGTTTGAAGGCATTCCTGGAAAGCATTTTTTTTTTTTTTTGCTTTAAATGAGTTTGATTTTTATAGGATTGTCTGGAGAGATGGCATAGATGGGGAAGATTACATGAAGGGTACCACAGACCCAAAAGAGGACCTTCATTGCCATAAGCACGTAAAAAAGTGTATTTGGAAGAAACATCGGTTTTATTTTTCTTAAATATAGTACCAATAACAAACTTATTTCACTTGGTAATGAAAGGAAAATATAGCCTGACCCACAGCTTTTTTATCCCAACCTAATTGGCAGTACTTGCTTTAGTAAAGCAATCTGGAGACCCAATAAAAAATTTGGCACAGTTGCTTTTTATATTGTCATCATTCCTCCTACTAAAGTGGCTTGCAAAATTATAGAATGTGCAACCCCAACTATTTCCTCATTATTTTGATGCTCAGTAAGGCCCTATATTACAGTGTTCCTCTTAAAGCTTAAATAATATATGGTGAGTTAAGGAATGCTGTTTTACTCAATTTACTTAATCATTTTTGCAATGTTTCCCAAAGTCCCCTAAAGATCAAGAACACCTGGAGTGCTTGACATAAACAGATTCCTGGACCCAAAACCAGATCTACTAAACCAAAATGTACAGAGGGCATGTCTAAAAATCTGCATACCTAACCTGCCTCTGGGATGATTCTTATCCTCATGGAAGTGGCGAGTACCATGAGATAGAGGTAAATTGAGTCCATCCCAATTAATATGCCAATTCCCCATTCCACCCTTAATGTAGTTCTCCTATTGAGGGGCAATTCAACTCAAGAGGTTAACAACTTGGGAGTCTTGGCAAATGCACACAGCTGTCCTGCCAAGCCACTAGACTAGCTGGTGTGATCAGTTTGGGATCAAAAGTTAAAGACTTTACATCTGAATGACATAGCAGATATATAAAAGAAATGTGTTTTTCCAATAGATGTAGCTGTAAGACTATTTGCTTCAGTCAAATATCTCCTTCATCTCAATGCATTTGGAAGGGAAAATAATAGCCAGAATATGGCAGCTGAAATGGAGAAGGCTAGGCTGTGTTTACCTAGTTTTTGAATGCTTTTATTATGCAAATTTGCACTACCCTCTTGACCCTGAGTGATACTCCTGAGTTTCCTTTAAGCTCCACACAGCTACATTCTCCAGAGGCTAAGGCCTTGGAGTTACCACACATTTATCCATTTGAAAATCTTTTAATAAAATGATTGATGTGTGTCTTTGTGGGTGACAAATGACTTATTTCAATGAATGATACATTAACTTTTCAAGACAAGTAAAATATTGGGGTGTTATCTGGTGAATTCAAGCACTGCAGACAATGAGGGCAGGAAAGGAGGGTCAAGAAAATATATATTATCAGTATGATGAGATTCACTTTGGGACCCTCAATGCACAACTGGCTCGTTAATCAATTTGCAGTTGAAATTGTACAGACAGGCAAGCTTTATCTTCCCACCCTTCAAAAACCCATTCTCCTACAGGATCAATTCCAAGCTAGCACACATGAGGAACCGGCTTTCTCCTCCCTCTTCATCTTCTTTCAGTCCTAACCTACTATTGATGATTCAGTATCAGGATCTTCTTGTTGCTTTTTGTAGAACTTCTTGTTGCTTTCTGTAGAAACCTTCCTGTAGAAAATCCTATATTCCCCAACCTTTGCTGGTGTAGTCATTTCTATCTGGAATTGCTGCCCTGATTTTAGGACTCAGGAGTCATCATCTCCAAGAAGCCATCCCTCTCCTTTCCTCCATCCTTGTCATCAAAATCATAAATATCATGATATTGTCCAAGTTCCAGAACGTGAGCTACAGGACTAAGGAGAAGGGAAGAGAGGGAACTTACTGGCTTTTATGCCTCCAATGCCCAGGATAGAGCCTGGCCTATGGAAGGTTCTCGAAGAGATGGTTCTGAATTACAAGAATGTCAATCCTGAGAATGTTTAAAATGATGAGACCAGATTACCCTGCCAATGTTGCTTTTCTGTTGTCCTTCAAAAATGACCACAGTACATTTTTTTAAAAAAAAAATAGCCTTGAAAAGAAGGCCAGAAGTAGAAAAAAACACTCCATTCATTTTTTATAGAATATATTTGTTCCAGTGTGCTATGTGATTCTTTTTCTGCCTATTACGTGTACGTTTAAAAAATTAGTTGCACCTTTTCCTTTCGAAGTGCTTAGTAACCATGTTGTTTCAGATACAAAGGCCTATAGAGCAATGCCCACTGCCCTGTGAATGGGGCCTTTGTTCTCAGTGTTGTTTTGGTAGGAAATGGTTGCTATTTAGGTTTCCAAGAGGGAATATAAACTATGCTCACCTAATCAAACAGACCAGTAAATACAGCAGTTAATCTGACAACTTCAAATTCCTGAGTTGCATTCTGAGAAACAATTTAACACCAACAATCATTTAAAGCCTATGTAAATCATAAGCCTTTGGTTACTAAGAGCTTTATTGTATTTTATTTCATTTCATTTCATTAATTACCACAAATGCCTGGTTCTAAAAAATA
Source organism: Vulpes vulpes (assembly GCF_048418805.1). Classification (NCBI taxonomy): domain Eukaryota; kingdom Metazoa; phylum Chordata; class Mammalia; order Carnivora; family Canidae; genus Vulpes; species Vulpes vulpes. The sequence continues at coordinate 22,068,675 of NC_132787.1, read as the reverse complement.
TTTCAGTTAGAAATTTCTTGTTGGTGGAAAAGAAGAGAAATTGCACAGGAAAATATAGTGTGAAAGTTCAAAAATGAAACATGTTAAGCAGATGTCAAAGAGAGGAAAGAAAACAGCACAGGTGAATATGTGAAAGGGAATCATGACCCCATCCTATCGATGTGCTGTAAAGAAGAATTGATCCTGAGGCCAGGAGAAACCCAAGTGCAGGTCTATGGTGCCTGATGAGCTAAGCTAGCCCATTGTTCTCATCTCTTCAGATAGTTATTTCAAACTAATCTGCCCTGTGGCTGTGGAATAAAAGGCAGTACCTGTTTGTTCAAGTTATTAACAGTTTTACAATGCCCTCACCAAGTCACCTTGGACGTTTAGTCACTGTTTGAGAAACAAAAGTATTGAAACAATACTTGCACAGTGGGGAAAAAATCCACCTAGTTCTTAAATGCAGTATATAATGATACTTTAAGCCCAAACAACAACAACAAAAAGATCTCTTTGTTTGAAGTATGGGATATGAATATCATTATTTAGATCCTACCTGTTTGCCAACAATTGCAATAGCTTCTTAAAACTATGTCCTTGCAATTTATCAGGGAGCAGGGCCCAACATGCACACGGCACATATTAAAAGCACTATCTGAACTATTCCTTCCCTCTTGAAAAAAAAAACTAGTGTTTCTGGTTTTTAAAGGAGCCATTGTCACTTCTGGTTGAATGTTTATTTTACTGTCTCCTGCACAGCGGAGGGCATTTCACCTATAAAGAGTGATTATAGAGCACTGGCACGATTTGAATACTCTAATCAATGCTAGTTAAAGTAGGAATAAATAAACTTTTATGGCACCGGGGTTCCTACCCTTCATGGAAATTATTGTTAATTTATTGAATCAATAATCTTAAAACAATAAATTATGATGCCCTTTGTTTTACTAAGCCCTTCTCACAGTGTGTTAAAAAGCAAGGGCTTTATAAATATTGCAACAGGCTGGGAGGAGGTTTTTTAACCAAGTCTTTGTATGTGGCCCGTTATGCAAGAGATTAGACTATAAAAGTTAAAAGTGTGTATGTGCATTGAGGGTGAGGGGAACTTGAGCATAAGCAGAAACTAAAAATAATAATTAACAATAATAATAATCATTCCTGTACTGCTTAAAGTGGCTGAGCAAGGAATTTGGATTATTTTTCTCATTAAACCTATCACTGTATGAGGTGGTTTGGTTTTACTCCTCAGTTGTTTGAGAATTATCACTTATCAGAGCATGTTTATTACAAATTGGGGAGAAAGATTTTTGGTTGACACAAACAGGAAGCTGACTGTCCAGAAGTAATACTTGTCCTCAATCTTTTTCTCTGAGCCATAATCCCATGTTTGTTTAATCTGTTCTCCACCAAAACCCTCACAGCAAAAACACAACCCTTAGACCCATTTTGAATTTTGCACCTCCTACTGTCCTGACTTCTTGAGGATAAGCTATGAGCCCTAAAACGGAGGCTGACACATGTTTGACTAGGCCAGATATAACGTTCCCTCTTTGGGGCCATCCTGGGACTGCTTCTCCACCCCACACACAAGTCTAACAGGTCAGGAGAATTGTATCCTTGCAATCTTTATTAGTTTTCTCATTATGTTTTTACCTTTTGTAGCAATCAAAGTATCTTTTGGGTACCTATTCATCCTGTTACAAAACTGTACCCAAATGCAAACTCTCTGGCTTTAAAAAATAAAATATAATGGAGAAAAGTGCACATTTGGGGTAATATCTGCAGATGAGACATTACTGTAGAAGCGATGTCCCAGAAGCACCTAATATCCAAAGCTTTCTGTGTAGATTAAGCCCATCTAATGGCTCTACAGCTACTATATACAATTATCTGCTCACTAACAGCATCCCTTAAAACAGACGTAAGGGATCTTTGAAGCCGAGCTCTGCATACCTTAATTACGGAACCAATTTGGGACACTATTTGTTCCAACATTTTTTAAAGGCCTTCCCTAGATTATAAGAACACATCTAATTCAGGATTATTTTTTGTGCTTGGAGACTACAGACCTGAATGCAGGCAGTTGGAATGGCCCCCAGGGTGTCGGTGTTTGCCACCACATTCTGCTGGGGGTTTTACAGTTTTTGTTATAGGACTGACCTAAAACCAGAAATATTATTCCCTGGAGCTGAACTTGCGACAGAGGTTCCCACTCCTTGGGATCCAACTCTAACTATGGTACTGTAATAATTTAGCACCTGGAGGGCCCAGCAGGGAAACCTTAGAAGCCAACAATTTATGGAATTTCCATCAATCACTGGTATCCTGCTTTGAAGAACTCTCTGTGAGTTCAGTAAAATTTCAAGGAATCTTCCTGGGATTCTGAAGAGTTCAAAAAATGTACCTGTGCTAAAAGAGGGAAAGGAGATCTAGTACGTATTGAACACCTACCATGTGGCATACATGTTGCTAAATTAGCCAAATCCTCCTACAGTTAAGCCATTGGCAGAGGTCCTCAATCTGATCCACTTGTAAGAGATTCCTCCAGACAAGGAAATTCCTGGGCTGTGTTTAATTTACAGGAAGGCTATGCCTTAAGTCAAGACTCTAGTTCAGTCCTAGTCTCCTCTCACTATCTATTTCCAAAGCAACCCTAGAGCCCCTGGAATCTGGCTGCAGGATAAGAAAGAATCAATTCCATGAGTATTAACTGCATTTAACTGCTAACAAGATGAACTAGGATTCCAGGCAGTCAGTTATTATGAACAGCAATAAACACAATAGGATGGCTGCCGTGTACAGACTGGCTACTATAGGGGGACCACTATCTTGGAAGACTTACATATGATTTCATTTAACTCTCACAACAGTACTTGAAGTAACATACTGCAATCTTGATTTTAGAAATGAAGAATGGGGATTTACAGGGGCTCACAGGCTTACCCAAGGTAACATAGTGCTAGAGCCAGAAATCACATCTGGGCCTTTCCAGATCCAAAGGTCATCCCTGTGCCAAGAAACCATGCTGACTGTCTTCTCCTAAAATTATCTTGTTGCTTCAGTCTGCGAACCTTCAGGGACTTGGCAACTGTCTTAGAATGATCTCTTTTACTCATAAAAATTAATCCAAACCTTGCCCTCATGGATATTCCACACTCTGAAGTTCTCATAAAGGAAGAATCAATATCCATTATGTAGGTACTGGATTCATAGATTTCAGCGAATTCATTCATAAATAGAGAAGCTCAATATTGATTTAACATTAGTGAGTCTATTAATATTAAAACTGATTAATTGTATTCTTCCATCTTTAAGCCTTTAATGTCCATGCTCTTCCCCTTAGTACTTAATAGATTGGATTCTCTCCTTATGTTAGGTAAGAGACAAGTTACCTTAAGAAATAGGAGAGATAAATTAAAAAAAAAGAAATAGGAGAGATGATGCTATATGGATATATATATATATATATCTCTAAAAACTGAATCTTTGGGGGATCCAAAAATAACCTTGTACCTCGGTTTCATAGAAGTGAAAGCATAATTTAAAAACAAAAAGAAAGGGTCTTAGCTCTAAAAATCTAATTATTTTATCACTTCTTATTGTAGATCCCAGCATTCACTGCCCAGATCCCACTTTTAGGACTGAGATTCTCATTCCCATATCCCTTCTGCATTGGTTGCTGATAGCTGATAACTGAGTCCCTCTCCTAGAATCAACCTTGGCAAAAAGGAGCCACCCTTGTTCAAAGTCACACACCCTCCTAGGAAGCAGCCCCCATGGAAGGACTGGTCTATAGGAGGGTTCAAAGGCTATTCGATCCTATCACTTAGGCACAACTTGGATGGGCTGTCCCAGTTCTAGAGCTTCCATTGGATTAGAAGGGCCCTGGTACCACTGCATCTGAGTTCAGTCTCTCCCTCTACCTAACACTGCTTTCTTTCCCCCCTTATAGCTGATTTCCCAGAGAACTGTCCTCATTAAACCGCCTGTACACAAATCATTTTGGAATCTGTTTCCAGGAAATCTGACCTAAGGCCCCCTCTAAAGCACAGAGGTTTATCAAAGTCTTGCTGTAATTCACTCTACCCTTCTCTGCCTTTGCTTCCTCCCTTGTCATTACGAACCTAAACCATCACCCTTGAATACTGCTTTTTCCCCCATACCATGGCTCCAATTTTTGATGGCTTTGCATACACATAACTGATTTACACACAGATTTAGTTTTCTCTTAGCCCTTCAAGGTTTGTCTACCATCAGTCTTCTTTAGGTAGAGATTCTGTGCCAGACCATCATCTCATGTCTCACTGACAATACTGTGGATTTGGCTAATTTTGGTTCAGGTACCTATCTTGGTTTGTCTAGATGAAAGATGGAGGAGATCTAAGGTACAAAATATGGCACTCCTACTTAGGAAAAAGTTCAAAGCATTTTTCTCAGTAGAGAGAACCATGGATGTGACCATTTCTTTTAGCAGGGAAGGTAGATTTGACTAACACTGTGACTAGCCTGTCCATTGCATTTATTATAGACTGAATATTTGTGTCTCCCCCAAATTCATATATCAAAATCCTAACCTGAACATTGGAGAAAGTGATGGTATTTGAAGATAAGACCTTTGGGGGTAATTAGGTCATGAGGGTGGAGCCCTCATGAATGGGATTAGCACCCTGATAAGAAGAGACACAAGAGCTTGTTTCTCTCTCTGCTCTCTACCAAATGAGGATACAATGAGAAGATTGTCATAGGCAAATTAGGAAAAAGAGATCCTCCCTAGACACTGAATCTGCCAAATCTTCATCTTGAACTTCCCAGACTCCAGAACTGTGAGAAATAAATGTATTTTGTTTAAGCTGCCCAGTCTATGATAATTTGTCATAGAAGCCTCTACTGGCTAACACCCCACTTAGCCAGCATTTATGAACCAGGTCTAATTCTAGTCAATGTATAAGAGATATGTAGGTATTTAACAAATATTTATTATGCACCATTAATTAGGTCCTATTTTAGATAAGGGAATAGAGCAGTAAACAAAATGACAAAACTCCTGCCTTCATGGAGTTTACATTTTAGTGTAAAAGAAAAAATAATTGAAATTCAGTGAGAACAACAACAAAACAATCTCAATAAATTTATGCTTTCCCTGATAAAATTTCCAGACCTCAAAAAAAAAAAGTTAAAGCAAGTAGACTTTTCACCTCCTTTCTCTGCTCATCCTCTCCTTTTGGAACTAATGGGCAGGGAAATGGCTAGAGATGTAAAAAGAGAGAGGAAAGAATCCAAAGCCTTAAATAATCCACTTCATTAATACAGTTAGCTTTACAAGTGAGCAATAAAAATCTTAGCCTGAGAAAGAATTCTCTTTCCTCTATTCAGGCCGTTTCATCCAGTCATTTATAATTTTTAACAACATTTATATAGCATTTTTACGGTTTCAGAAGCATTTCTATTTAATCATTCATTTACTCATTCATTCAATAAGCATTTATTATTTAATTATGTATGTCAGGCCTATATATCATCTCCTTTTTCTCCAATGCAACTCTGAGAGGAAAGCAAATATTATTAGCATACCTGTTTACCAGATGAGTTTGGGGAGAAAATAAAGCTCAGCAATACACAGAACAAGTAGAATAGAAAAACAGGCTTCAGAGCCAAACAAACTCAGGTTTGTTTCCATATATGTATATACTGATAGGAATATCCTCACACATGAAAACAATTTTTAAATTGTTTTATAATAATGCATGCAATATAATAAGGTGAAAAATATAAATGGATTGAAGGAAGCTTAATAATGGGGCAATAGGTATAGAATGGAGAGTTGAAAAAAAATCAGAAAAGAGGTACATGCATGTTAACTATGTTAACAAGATCTTTCATAATTACTAAAGTTGAGCCTCCAATCTCTTACAAGCCTTGTGTCTATTGTGAAAAAGTGGAAACAGAAAAATAACTTTTCAATTACTAAATTGCAAGGGAGGGAAAAAAAAGAAAGAGGTAGAACTTTTAAGATAAAAGACAAGAGACATGTCATCCAAATGCAACATGTGGTCCCTACTGGATCCTGACTTGAACAAACCAACTGTATAAAATGATTTATAAAACAATTGAAGAAAATTTAACAGTCACTTTTTTGTGTATCAAGGAACTGCTAAGTATTTTAGGTATAATAGTAGTTACTGTGTTTATGCTTTTGAAAGAGACACTATCTCTAAGATACTTATTGAATAGTTTGAGCTGAAAGAAAACATACAACAGATATAAGATTCCTATTGTCCATATAGTACAATGGGGGGCCAGTTAATGGACTTTATTCTCCAATAAACCTGGGGGAAGGCAATATATTTCCCAGAGTTTTTGTGAAGATTAAATGAGATATGTATAATCGATCTTCATTATTTCTGGATTCACTATTTGGGAATCTTCATTATTTGTGGATTTCCCTACTCATTAAAATGTATTCATAACACCAAAATCAATACTCATGGTGATCATTTACAGACATGCATAGAGCAGCACAAAATTTAAGTCACCTGAAGCATGTGTTCCAAGCTGAGGTTTAAAATGGCAATGCTCTATTTTCTTCTTTTTAGCTCTCTTACTATAAACAACTGTCCTTTTCATGGTCTATTTAATGCCATGATTTTTGCATTTGTGTGGTTTTTGTTGGTGATTTCATCATTTATAACTCCCTCCCGCCCAAGTGTAGTGATAAAGTGCTGACTAGTGTTCTAAACACAAGAAGGCTCTGATGTGCCTTACAGAGAAAATATATGTGTTAGATAAGCTTTATTCAGGCATGAATTATAACATTGTTGACCATGAGGTCCATGTAAGTGAATCAACAATATATATTAAATAAGACATCTTTAAACAGAAACACACATAAAACAAGGTTATATATTTACCAAGTGACAAAAATGTTGTGACCAGAGGCTTATAGGAACCTAACCTTGTATTTCCCCTAGGAGCAATTATTCTATATTCACAAATTCAGTGTTCATAGCAACTTTATGAAACTAAACTGCTGCAGATAACAAGGATCAATTGTATATAAAAGACTTAAGCTAATGCTTTCTGTAGAGCAAGTTCTCAGCAAATGTTTTCTCTTCTGCCCTTAAGTAAGAGATCAGACCCAGACTCCTTTCTTTGGATTCATTTCCTTGGTTCTTGATTCTTGGCATAGCTCTGCAGCATGTGAGTAAATTGTAATGTGTGTAACACATCATTTGATCAAACAGATCTTCATCTGGACAAAACTTTCAACCAATTTTTGTCTCTCTGGGTTTGCTGTAGTTAACAGAAAATGCACTGGGGTTGGAATTAGAAAGTGTGGGCCAATTTTCTGCCATTCTATGAGCTGTGTCATGCACAGTTACATCTCAAGCACCTCGGAGTTCTTAGTGATAACTAAATAAAGAAAATATAATGACTCCATTCTATAGTAGAAGCTAAAATAGAGAATAATGAAATCTGGAGAAGCTAAGGGAACAGATGAAAAACAAGTGTGAAGCTACCTTCTCTTCTTTTGAAGCCACGGAGTGTTGTCCATACCCACCTAGACAAATTGTACATCTCCTACTATAAGTTCCCCAAATTAGCATTTATTTCTGGGCATCTAACTAGGTAAGCCACTATACTCAACACCATAGGATAAACATGCTCCGTGGAGCGTTAATTTTACTAGAATGTTCACTGAAAAACATAAATTAAAATTTATTTTATTTTTGAACTGTGGCTCAAAAATTCTACCTAGGAGGATGAAGTATATGCTTTTGCAATTTCACAGTATATCCTCTGAACTCACCTTGGATTTCACCTGCAACAATGAAGGACAGCCCTCATGCAAACTAACAGCATCCTGGCCTAAGAGCCCACCACATCTGCCAGTTTTATGTCTCAAGCCCTGTCCCGAGTCTCAGGAGTTTGATCAAACTGCCAAACAAGGCAGACCCAGAAGTACAAGGAATTTAATGCCCCTGGGAAGAATCTGCAACTAACAAGGGCTAACTGTCCCCACTCCCTGTCCTTCAGAGGAACAATTCTGAGGAGTAAGCAGTTTTCCTCCTTCCTGTCTCACTTTCCCTATTCTCTTGCCTATCAAATGAACTACCAGTGTCCAAATCCTTGTCTCGGGCTCTGCTTTTGGACTGAAGGAGAGCTATCTGGTTGGAATGGACTTGAGTTGTATTTGCACAGCACTTTACAATAAACTAAAGAACCCAATTACCTATTCAGACATTGAACTGCTAATAAGTATATGATAGACTAAAAAAGCACAATTCTCATGTACTAAGCAAAAAAAGATATCAAAAAAATACTCTCTTATGGTAGCTATTTTGGACTATACTCTGGACTTCAATCTATTTTTCATTCTGATTAAAGATCTCAAGTGGGAAAAGAAAAATAATAATTCTTATATTAATCATCAATATTCCCCCATTCACATGACCAATCAGGAGCTGATTATAAGTGAATGCCAAGGCCTACAAAACTATATTTCAACAGATAAAACTTAGGGGATGTTTAAGTGTTTAGTTCACTTAGTTACCCCACTCACCATGAGACTCAAGGGGAGCCATGCAAGAAACACCCTCTGCCCTACTTCTCAGGTGAAAAAAAATGGAAAGTTCATTCAGAAACCTGGGTAACTGTGGCTATATGAGCCACATTAACATAAAATTACCTTCCCTGCAAATCTAATCAAGACTCTATGTACACAGGGTATGTTGCCGTAGAGGATTTCAGAAACCATTGCTTAAAAACCTACCATCATAATTAAGGCTCCTCCTAGAGATAAAAAGTATTTGTATTCAAATTAGGTAAATATATATATTTGAACACTTTTTCCCTTACTGATCAGCAGTCCTCAGAAGAAGTGGATATAAACATTGTTTCTGCTATTTCAAGGTAAAACTGAAGAAAGGAGGAGAATAAACAAATTAGTAGCTGATTTTTAACTCTTAGTCATGTGATAGAGTTTCAATTTATACTCATTAAGCTATTCCCCAGGATGCACTGTGCCAGATTCTCTGGTTCATCATCTTTCAATTAATCTTACAATCTGCATTGCATAAATCAGAGTCTTCTCTACGTTTTATGAGAAAGACATAAATACGAACTTTGGTGGGGAAATCTAAATTGCTTTGCTGTATTGATGTTCAAGAAAAGCTGTGCTGTTTGTGCAAACCTTCCATCCTCATCCTCATTGGCTTGGATTTTGTTTTGTTTGGACAGGGGTGATAAATAAACAAAACCCTTTATCAAAAGCAATGAGGAAGTCACAGTTTACAATATATTCTCTTTTAAAATTTACCATCATTACTTTTATTCCTTATACGGCCAGTGATGTGTCCACCCCTACATTCTCTGAATGTGAAAGAGCTAGTGGTGAAACAGATTGGCCTCCTGTTGCCAAAATCAGGAAACACATTCATGGTCCAGTTATGAATTTCTTGTGTGTGTTCTGTGACTTTGTTGTAAATTAGCCCTAGATTGGCTTCACCCACCCCCTTCTCTCTTAAAAGACACAGTCTGGACCCAAACTGCTATTTGATGAACCAAAAAAGCATAGCTATACTATCACCATTCATCCATCAGTTTCTTCTGGCATGCCCTGGTTTCATGCAGTGTCCAAGTAGTGACCCTTCTCAAACCCGGAGGATGAAATAGAAGTGGTGACATGGTAAACTACTGATTCATACCTAGTCCATGTTCTAAATGTTTGACTCCATGACCAGAAACCATGCGTCCTTGGCATCAACCACAACTGATTGGTCCAGGAAGAATTACATATATTATTTTGACTTTACTTTTTCTTCTTTAAAATGAAATAGAAGTCATTGGGAGTTCAATGTTTACACAAGAATATGTCACTCATATTGATATATACCTGAATGTAAATCCTTTCCTTTGTAAGAGCAGTTTGAAAATAGTAAAATTCTATGTAAATGTACTTGTAAGTTTCTAGAATTTTTCACTGAGTGTTGGTGGTTATACACCTAAGTTTCTTGGGAGTCTTCTTGATGTGAATTAGTCTGTAGCTTGTCCCCTTCATATACCACCCTCTGCTAAAGGGCAGTACAGAGTTTTCCAGGTCAAGCCACTGATGAGCAGCAAGGGTATGCAATCTTATGGCATAGTGATAGACTGTGAGGTTTAAAAAAAATAGAATTTAGCACAACTCAATAACAAGTATATTCTAATGTAACTCATTCATTGATTCACTGATTCATTCATTGCTCAAACACTTACTCACCACCTATTATGTAATCCACACGATGTATGCCCTTGGAATTCAAAAGCAACTAAGATACCTTAAGAACTCATAGTCTTGTGAGGAAGATAGGCAGTTATAACCCCAGAGAATAGGGTTCATATAGGGTGTACAAAAGGCTAGAAATATGCGTAATGGATGATGAGGCAGTATTTTATGGTTCCTAGAGAAAATGAACTTGATTTTCATTGCTTCAAGTCTACATGGACTTCCCTGCAAATAACTTCTTGGTAAATTAAGATAATTCAATGAGAATTTCTACCTTTTTAGACTGATGCCCTAGGTAGGAAAGAAAAGAAAAATGATCGATTTTTGCTCACATGGCTGCTTGATGGGCCATCATCATGGACAGAGTCTACTCTGCAGCATAACTCAGTGCTTAGCTCTACAGCTGCACACAGGACTCTGAATGCTCACACAGAAAAGCAAACAGATGATGGAAATCTCTTTCTAATAGAAATGTAGGCAAAGTGAGCTTTCTATTACTTTAGATTTATTCTCTCTTTTTGGCAAGCTCTAGGAAGGATGGACTATAGGCTCCCTGAAGTGCCTCATTATGCAGAAAGAGCATTTGAGAAAGACTAGAAGGGAAAAAAGAAAGGAAGGAAAGGAAAGAAGAAGGGTGGAAGAGAAGAAGAAATAAAGGCATGCAAGATAACTACAGTATTTGGCATAAGAGAATTTTTTTTTCTGCTGCAAAAAATAACCACAAGTCACACAACATCAATTAACATAAAAAGTAAAGAAATGTTGGGGAATAAAAGCTAGCCCACAGTCCTTCCATAATTCAAATTTATCATTGGATAGTCATCTATTATTAAATATGCTGAGTCAATTTCTACCTTGCCTATCTGTCTACCCCTTAGCAAGAGTTGCATGTTCATTTTTCTGCAGCCACATTTTTCTGATGTGTGAAGTATACTAGTCTGACTGATAAATAACTGGATCTCAGAAAGAAAAGCCTAATGACCACAACATAGAATTATCCCATTCTAGAAAGTACAATTCACATAGACTGTAAAAGTCATACACAATCACATGAACTCTTGGTAAGAAGTATGAAGTCTAAAGACTCTCTGAAAGCCCTTTCAGAAAGGGGACAGCCCATTGGCACCTGGGTGGCTCAATCAGTTAAGCACCTGCCTTTGGCTGAGGTCGTGATCTAAGATCCTGGGATCAAGCCCCACATTGGACTCCCTGCTCAGTGGGAAGTCTGCTTCTTCCTCTGCTGTTCCTCCCCTCTGCTCATGCTGTCTCTCACGTGCTCTCTCTCCCTCAAATAAATAAATAAAATATTTTAAAAAAAGAAAAAGAAAAAGGAAGGAAGGAAGAAAGGAATGAAGGAAGGAAGGAAGGGAGGGAGGCAGGGAGGGAAGAAAGAAGGAAAGGAAAAGAAAGGAAAGGAAAGGAAAGGAAAGGAAAGGAAAGGAAAGGAAAGGAAAGGAAAGGAAAGGAAAGGAAAGAAGGAAGGAAGACAACCTACTGTGTCTTGGACTCAGACCCTGAGTACATTTTCCTTCTTAGACATTCTCTTGCATCTTAGCATTTCTTTATATAATCATGTAAAACAACTAAAAGGCATTAGCATGTTCTAAGAAAGGAGATTCAAACACTATTAAAATAAGAGACAGCTCTCCTTTCTTCCTTTCTTTGCTTAGTATTTATTGGATGTTTCTTAAAACATACAATTTTCTACAACTCTCTCATGTTCGTCACAGTGAGGAATTAATACAGTTGTTAAGCACATCAAATAAGATTCTTCTCCTGGAGGGAAATCACAGTATAGAATTGTCAGGAAACTATTTTGGAAGCTTATACAAAATTGAAGTCATTCATTGTTGCTGTATAGCTAAATAACAAAATTTTCAGTGTTTTCTTTAAATTGGGATTTTTATTTTGGAAAGTTATCTCTAATTGGAATGACACCATTCAACCATTCATTCAAATAGATATGTCTTGAGGTCTCACTATGTGCAAGGTACCATCCTGGGCTCTGGGGGAAAAGTGGCGAACAAGACTGCCCTCCAATATGGAGTCTATATTTCAGCAGGGAGAGACAGACAATCAATATACATTGATACATATAAACAAATAATTATATAAGATCATTTAAAATATGTATAAGTGCTAGAAGATACTAAAATATAACAACGGGATACAGAATGACTGAGTCAACATGGGGTCTGGGAGAAGATCTAAGTATAGTCAAAGAAAGCATATCTGAGAGAAGAAGGATAAAATGAAAGGAGATATGCAAAAAAATTAGGGAAAGGGTATTCCAGGCAGAGGGAACAGTAAATGCAAAGGATGTGGGACAGTTAATACTCTTAAATATTAGAGCATGTTTTGTACAGATCTTTATAGTTTGGAGCACTTCCCGGTATCTAGTTTCATTTGATCCTCACAATAACCCTGGCATAAGGGTACTGCAAGTAATATTATCCTCACCTTCCAAATGATAAATCAAAGACCCAAAGGAGGTCAGATGTGGTCTCACGACACCTATGCTTTCCACCATATCATGACTGTGTTTCTCTGATTATGAAAGGTACATAAATCATCTGAGTAGGTGGTTTATGCCATGATTAGCTCAACTTTTTTCTTCCTTTCTTATAACATAGTGGATAAAGCCTGAGCTCTGAGTCTGACTGACCTTTATTTGAGTTCCAGTCCTGCCACAGGCTACCTTCTTGCCAGTCACCACAGATGCACTGCACCTTCCCTATTAAAGCCATGGATCCCAGTCCCTCTAGCCGACTAAAGGACATTACTGCAGAAATTCTCCCCTCTCTCCTGCACCATTAAAATTTCCCTTCCTAAGGTACCATCCCCATGAGCCTATCAACATGCTATTATTTCATCCATCTAAAATAATGTTCTCCTGACTCCATATCACCGGTGATTAGCATGTCATTTATTTGCTCCTCTCTTTATTAACACTACTCAAAAGAGTTGTTTATACTTATTGTCAACTTTTTCCCTATTCAACATATTCCTTACATTCCAGCTGATCAAGATGAAAACATTAGCATTACCCTAACTCTCTATCAGACCATTCAACTTGGTAGGAAATCCTATTAGCTCTACCTTCAAAATATATCCAGAATCCAAACACTTTCTTTTTTTTAAGAGAGAGAGAGAGCATGTAGGAGTGGGGCGGGGGGGCGGGGAGTAGCAGAGGGAAAGGGAGAGAGAGAATTTTAGGCAGGCTCCACACTCATTGCAGAGCCCAACATGGGGCTTAGTCTTACCATCCTGAGATTATGACCCGAGCTGAAATCAAGACTTGGACGCTTAACCAACTGACCCACACAGGTGCCCCCAGAATCCAAACACTTCTAACCACCTCCACAGCTATCACACTGGTCCAAGCCATCATGACCTCTCACCTGGATTACTAATAGCCTCCTAACAGGCCTGCTGCTGTTTACAGTCCATGCTTAATACACAGCCAGATAATAGCAGCCCTCTGCTCAAACTCTCCAGTGGCTCTCATACCACTCAAAATCAAATCGAAGTACTTACAATGGCCTGTGAGGCCCACTAAATCAGGCCCCCACAAATTTTTTTGACCTTACTTCTTATTTCCTTTCCCTAGCTCACCCAGCTCTTACCACATGGGCTTCTACCACCTGACTCCTCTGCTAGAAGTCAGGTTTCTTTGATTCACACATGTATCACAAAGGTGGAACAGTGCCTGGCAGATAGTAGGCATTCAACATGTAATTGATGAAAGAATAATCCATGACTACATAATATAAAATTAGGTGCCAATTTGCCTTAATTTTTTTTTTTTACTTAATCCAACTAAAACATAGATTTCCACCAGATCATATCAAAATCTTAATTACCAAATATAGGTCTCACTTAAATAAATAAAGATACAATAAAACTCCATCTCACTACGTACTACATAGACTTAGCCAGATAGTAATATCTTTCATGTATAAAAAAAAGCTGCTCCGTTGGCCAATGCCTCAGTTTAAGGATCCAATCTCAACATGGAGGGAAATATTGTTTGCTTATTGTTCAGATTATTGGTTCACCACTACTTAAGTGCCTAGAAATAGTCAGGAAATAACCTTGTAATAAGCAGTTTATTTCTTCCCAAATAGAATCAAATCTACAATCAAGTTTCTTTTTAGATCAATGAAGGCTTCCATAAGAACATACAATAATTCAATAATTTTTAACTGATTCATATAAAATAGAAAATGGTTACTTATGAAAAAGAAACAAATATTACCTTTTAAAATATTTTAGGACTTAGTAATTGGACTAAACTTTCTCTGTATTAATCAAGAGTCTTTCCAATATGCATCAGAGGTAATGATAAAAGCAAGGAGCTCAATTTATTGTATTGAATATTTTGCAATATATGCATATACTGAACCATTATTTGTACACCTGAAACTAATATAATGATGTGTGTCAATTATATCTCAGTTTAAAAAAAGGGTGCTCAAATATAGTCATAACAGAGGGAAAAACTAATGTACCTTAGACAAATAAAAAGATGGAAAAAGTAAAGCATTTAAAATAATAAATGACATCTCTGATTTTGAAAAGATATTATACTGAAGTCTCATAATCACTTCATTTAACTCTACCAAAAACTGTTATGGCAATTTAATGCATGTTTTGCTTAACATTTTTGAGTTGTGTTCATAATGTGAACCTTCCTAAATCTCCTGTCACTTACATACCTAATAATATAATAAATTTAGTCTCAGAACATATTTTGCACTTCCAAAGTTCTTCCACAGAACTTTCTGAACTTGGAATTTGGTTACTGGTCCCGATATTTTCTCTCTTTCCATTATCCCTTAAAGAAAGAAATCAGTAAGGCAATCCCAAACTCTAGACACAATCCTGCTGAACTCTTCGGCAGCCACTTGATTCACTGTATGATATTCAAACACATCGGGATGCAGATCTCCTAAACCAGGCCTATCCTGCTTCTTTAAGGAATGGGGTTCTCAATTTCCCACAAAGCTCTGGAGAGGCCACTATAATTGGGGATTGAAGGAAACCCAAAACTGACTGCCAAAGAACTATTTTTGGATTATCTAGTCTTAATACATTTCAGTCCATTTATCCAACCTGCAGGCCCAGTGCTAAGTAAGCATTAGACCAATAATAAGGCCTGACCTTGCTTTTAACA
Source organism: Vulpes vulpes (assembly GCF_048418805.1). Classification (NCBI taxonomy): domain Eukaryota; kingdom Metazoa; phylum Chordata; class Mammalia; order Carnivora; family Canidae; genus Vulpes; species Vulpes vulpes. The sequence goes on along the minus strand of NC_132787.1, from coordinate 22,053,253 downwards.
CAGTAAGTGCAATAGTGGAATTAGGTACAGGGTACTCTGTAATACAAATGAAGTATACTTGTCTGGCTCTAGAATTCAAGGAAACTTTCTGAACTGAATCATACATGGGCCAAATTTCAATACAACTGGAGTATAAGCTGGGCAAAACAAGGCAGAAAGGGTATTCATAACAATTCCATTGATCCATTTTTACCAATTTGGTTAAAAAAAAAAAAAAGAGGGACACCTGGGTGGCTCAGTGGTTGAGCGTCTGCCTTCAGCTCAGGGTATGATCCTGGGTCCTGGGATTGAGTCCCACATCAGGCTCCCCACAGGGAGCCTGCTTCCCCCTCTGCCTATGTCTCTGCCTCTCTCTGTGTCTCTCATGAATAAATAAATAAAATCTTTTTTAAAAAATCAGAGAGGCAGAAAATTGATACCTAGTCTTTTAAAAGAGGCTGGATTATCTGTGTGTCTTAGTTTATTTTTGGTGTGTTCACCTTTGCTGAGTTAACTTGGGGTTAACTGCAGTCCCATATTTAAAATGCTTGATTTATTTTGCCTTGCATGGCATAAACGTCTTCATAAAGAGAAATTAGTTGTGCTGGTCTGAATTTTGAGAGTAAAATTAATACATTCTGGATTAAGTCTGAGTAAAAATACATTTTAACTCAGTTAAAAGACATTCATTTTAATAATCAGTTTTAAAACTCAGTTTTGACTGTGTGAGATTTTTAGGAGGAATTTCAGTTTGAGTTTTGTTTACCAATATTGGAAGAAATCCTAACTTAAAAAAAAAAAAAAAAGAGGACTGTATTCCAGTTTCTTCAATCCTTTGTTAATTTGTCTTCCTTCATGCACCCACTGTGCTTGTTTCTGTAACATATGGGACTTTATACATTAAAGCAAAGCTGTGTTTGTAAAAAAAAAAAAAAAAAAAAAAAAAAAAAATCTGCTGGTTTTAAATTCCTGTTTTTATTCCATGTATGCTATACTTTGTTATAAAAAAGTTACAGATCATTGCTATTTTTGCCCAAATTTCACCCTACAGAAGTCCCTTTATTAAGGAATGAAAGTTAATGAAAAGAAAAGTAGGGCTACTGTTAATACGGTTACAAATATCACTAGGGAAATATTTCATGTTTACATTTTGCTGAACTATTTATAGCAGGGACACATACTACAGTAAAGCCCTCTTTTCCCCCATATAATGGATATCTTTGTGCCCGAATTCTATATACTTATATGGTTTACATTTTTATCCAGTCTGACCACATTTCATTCCATATTACTTTGTCCTCCAAGCCCAGCTATATTATAGCAACACCTTCTGGCAGAACAGAGACACTGGAAATGTAGTGAAATAAAACAGTGCCTGCCTACCAATGTCTTAAATTGTTAGCAGGGAATGTGGACTAAATTTAGCTATTTAACATATCTTTCATATCAATTACTAGGGTCTTTTTTATCCTTCCTGATGGTCTTTGAAAACTCTCAACTTTAAGCATTTGAGTTTCTTCCACTGAATTAATGGCTGATACCTAGTGCTATATTTTAACTATTTAACATGATGTATTCATAAATCCAAATCTTCTAAAGCAGTTCTTGCCTGAAGTACAGTGTCAATGAGTGAACTTTGGAGTCCCTCTGGTGGTCATTTAAGTCAGTCTTAAATGAAACTGATTTCTCAAAACCTCTCTTAGCCCCCAGCCTCACCATCCACCTTCTTATCTCTGAACCCCCACCCTCACCCCAGCCCCCCAGGCCACTCCTACTCTTTGCCACACTCAATTACTCATCTCATTCCTAAGAAGCATATATATATAAATGTGAATAATTTCTAGAAATTCCTAATATTAGGTAGTGAGAATCTTTTGCCCATGACATCAGATTTACAACAAAATGCTCTTATGTTTTATGACACTGCTGAAAGTTAAAACTATTGCCAATTCCCTGGTTTCCCAACTGGAATTCACAACTCTGGCTTCTTCTCTCATTTTTTTTTCTTCTCTTTTTCTTCTTTACTTAGATTTTTTAAATTAACTTAAAGTTTTAAAGAATATTTTTATTTGCATTTCCCTTGAAGACTTGTGTTTCTTTCCAATTACCTTATTTAGTCCCTTTAAACATTTCTTTAATTTTGCTAATTCAAGAGCCTAAGCAGAAAACAATTGTACTCAGAATAAACAGTGGCTTGGGGCACTGTGCAAATGTACTGTCTTTCCCTTGGCTCCTCGTTTTACCTAAAATAGGAGAGAAGCCTTCCTGGGACTGGCTCTTGAGTGATGGAAGAGGCTTTCAAATAGATAAAGTCTTGAACTGTGCTTAGAGAAGATTAAGAAGTTATTTACCTAAACAGAAATGAGATGTCTCCTTGACATTATATGTTGTCCCCTTGACATTTCTGTCATTATCTATGTTTCTGGTCTATGGTCTCAGAATTTCAGAGCATCCAACATTCAGTTCCCAGGAGTTTGTGGTTTTTCTGAGAGGGTATGTATTTCCTGCTTTCACTCTCAATTGAAAGATATTCATCCATCAGGGATGTGTTTGCTTATCTTCAGAAAATGAGTATATTTAATTTACTGCTGAGAAAAGGAAAGGGATGAAAGTAGTGATTGTATTGATACTGAGATCATTGAGTGCTCCTAAATCTTTCCAAACACATGGTTCCCTAAACACCTCAGAATGTGCCCTCTTTCTCTCCTATAATGGGTTTCCTTGAGTGCTGAGAAGATAGATTATACAACACTCGTCATCAAATCCAATATGTTAACCATCCACTACATCCAATAAGACTGAAGAGAATTCAGTACAGAACTATGGTCCAAAATATTATCATAGCACTGATCATGCTTTTAAAAATTGTAATAATCAAATATCAGAAATCTACATATACACATACTTTAGACTATTAAAAATAGTCAAACTGATATAATCTTGTCCACTAGGAGCTAAATATCAATAATGTTGCATTTGTTCAGAGTAAGCACTAATAAAACATTTTAGTGGAATAATTTGCAAGAAAAAATGTGAATGCCATCTCTCACTGTCGTCTTTCCTTACCTGTTGCACCACACCACATATGAAAAAACAAACAGCTGCGCAACTCCTTTTGCAGACCTCTTGTCGGTTTAATTTGTAACCTCCAATTCACTTTCATATACTCTGTGGCCTCAGGGTGTTTGTTGTTTTTGGAGGAGGGTGGGGAGGTGGAGTTCAGGTTTTAATATTTTTAAGAGGATATAAGTAATTGGATATAGCAAAGAGAATATATGTTTCATTGTTCTTTTGGTTTTTAATAAGTGGTTACTTTTGAATTATAGCAACCAAGTCTCCAACATCCTGGTGTTCATCACTACTTTGTTGAAGGTTTTCCGAATGTGAAACAACCTGATTTGTAGACTTTCAGAAGTAACTGTTTCAACTGTTATGATACGGTCCTAATTATTTTAAATTGGAAGAGCTGGCTGACAATACTAGAAACATGGATACTTAGCACCATCTATTGCTCAAGAACAAAACAACTGTATGATAAATAAAGGGGAAAGTCATTCTTGAGGATGGGCTCTTAAAGAGAGGGTTTGCTTTAGTTTACTATTACTGCTGTAACAAATTATCATAAATGTATTGGTTCAAAACAACACAAATTTAGTCTTTGAATTTTGTAGGTTAGGAGTCTACATCAGGTCTCGTGGGGCAGAATAACATTTTTTCTTCCTAAGGGAGAATCTCCCCATTACCTGGCCTTTTCTAGCTTGCAGGCGATAGAGCTTTTAGAGCCACCAACATTCCTTGGCTCATAGCCCCCTTCCTTCATCATCAAAGCCAGCCTTCCTGCATTCTTCCATTCTTTCTGACCATTCTTTCATAATCACATCGTCCTCTGATTCTAACCTCAGCTGGGAAATGTTCTCTAAAGGACTCTTCATGTAATTAAATTGGAGACACCCAACCCAATCTATCTGCAATAATCTCCATACCTCACGGGTCTTTAACATTAATGGCACCTGCAAATCTCCACTTTTTATGCAAAATAATATATGCCCAGGTTCCAGGTATTAGGACCCAGACTGTTGGGGAACCCCCCCTTTTTTTGCTTACCACAATAAATGCTTTGATAGAGCATTAATTTAAAACCTTTTATAAATGTCCAAAATGTCTTTTGACTTTCAGTGGAGTCAGTATGTTAGCAGTGATATATTGCTACTTATGTTGGGGGCAGAGAGGAGGAAGGCTGCATTCTAATGTTTGCAACATTTGTCATTGTTATCATTTTAGTTTAGGCTATAATTGCTCATTTTCTCTTACTAATGCCTATTAGGTAGACATTCTTAAAATGATCATCTTTTAAGAACATTCCAACTAAGTTTAATATTCCATAGGGGAAGGGTCATTCCTTCTTTTCCCTATGCTTCCAACACCCAAGCTTTGCCCTTCACTCCATCCCACCCTTTGATCTGGTCACAGAGGCATACACACATCTACGAATATCAACACATTCAATAAATATCACTAATTTCCAATGACTGATTTCTGTTCTATTAAAGAGTTCTGCTTTTAATCTCCTTTAGAATGTATAGGTGACTTTCCCATCTACCTTACAATATTGCAATGCCATTTGCGATTATTATTTCCTTCATATAGTAATACTATTTATAGGTTAGTGATAGGCAACTTTGATGATGAGCACAGAGCATCCAGCTTCACTGTATTTATAGGAGTAATAGAGACACACGAGCTGGTGGATACTCAGGATGCTGCTGATATTCATGACTAATCTGGAAAAAACAAAGATCAGGTGCTAGAGGAATGCTCAGCAGAAATGTTCCATCTTAAATCCATTCCCTTTCTGACCAGAGACATTGGTGGCAGTTGGAAATAGAAGACAGTTTTTGGCTGACAACACTGTTCACAGTCCTCACTGATTAAAACTACTACTACTACTGACCAGTTTAAGATCTCTGGCAGGTAGGAAATAACTAGAAAATTGTTTCTGGCCACATTCACTCTGGGATGTTTGATGCTCCTCACTTTGGGATAGGAAGAATGGACATTTTGGAATAGAGCAGTCTCTTTTTATAATTTCTCAAATAGGTGTTGAGTTTTTTAAAAAGGACTTGAAAACTAACGTAGCTTCAAGGTCTATCAGATCATTATCTGCTTATAATGAGGATGTATACAGAAATGATAGCTTATAAACAATGTTCACAACCATCTAACTTGATCACGACATCAACCCTGTAGGACAGATATCATTTTACTGTGGAAGAAACTAATACTTGTGTCTAATTGACTAAGATTCTAAACAGCATACTTGTTGACAAGGATATGGATAAATGATCACAGTCATATAACACTAGTGGGGAAAAATTATCATTTTTTCCTGTTAAATATAGTCAGTTTTAATGACAATGACCTACTTTTATTAGTTAATATATAGATTTAGTGGATATAACTGACACTCCCCAAAACAGGCTTATGAAAGCTAAAAGTCTATTTCTCTGACATGTGATGGCCCTGTTGTATGTAGTCCTGGGCTGGCATTCTTTCAGCAATATAGGCAACATCAATGTTCTTCTCTGATGTCTCTAAGGCAGTGGTTCCCAAACTTTGCCACACACTGGAATCGTTTGGAGATTTTTGAAAACACTCGTGGCCAGCTCCCACCCCCAGAAATTTTTATCTGATTGCACTGCAGTGCAACCTGGGCATTGGGATTTTTTAAAAAGCTCCCTAAGCTCCCTAAGTAATTCTAATGTCTATCAAATTGATCCAGCTTTTCAGAAGGGCAGTTGACTATATAATGCCTTAAATAAATATGCCTAAAATATGTCTTAAACATATCATCAACCCCAAATTTCCACTGTAAATAATGTATTCTAAGGAAAAGTTTAAGAATGTGAATGAAAGGGATGCCCGGGTGGCTCAGTGGTTGACAGTCTGCCTTCAGCTCAGGGCGTGATCCTGGATCCCTGAATGGAGTCCCACATTCGGCTCCCTGTGAGGAGCTGCTTCTCCCTCTGTGTCTCTGTCTCTCTCTGTGTGTGTCTCTCATGAATAAATAAATAAAATCTTTTTAAAAAAAGAATGTAAATGAAGATTGAAATAAAGTGTTCATCTCACAGTTGTTTATGACAGCAAAAAGTGAGAAATCATCAATGGCAAAAACCACTGGATATTCAGCAAAATCTGTTTCCCCTGCCCCCTGGACACACAGCTGGATTACCTTGCCCAAACTCTTTTAGTGGTAGAGATGACTATGGGACTCCATTCTGGGTGACGAAATGTGGGTAGAAGTGAGACAAACAGCTTCAAGTTCTAGTCCTTTTTTTTTTTTTTAAAAGACCTTATTCACAAGAGACACAGAGAGAGAAGCAGAGACACAGGCAGAGGGAGAAGCAGGCTCCATGCAGGGAGCCCGATGTGGGACTCGATCCCAGGACCCCGGGATCATGCTCTGAGTCGAAGGCAGACCCTTAACCGCCGAGCCACCCAGGAGTCCCTCAAGTTCTAGTCCTTAAACATTTCCTGAATGATCCTCCATGCTCTCTTGTCCTGTATCTTGGTGACATACAAAGAATCTAGGGAAGTAAGCCAAAGCTGTAAATGATGATAAAAGTAGCAGAGGAGGCACAGTTGGTGAAGCGAAAACTCTGGACTCCCCGCCCAGGTCATGATCTCAGGGTGCTGGGCTCCAGCCCTGCAGGAGGCTCAGGGCTCCCTCGCCCTCTGCAACCCAGCCCCCCTCCCCACCCCACCCCCGCGTGCATGCGCTTGCTCCTCCTCTCGCTCTCATAAACAAATCTTAAAAAAAAAAAAAAAAAAAAGAATCAAATCCTATTTGAAGTCTCCTACTGGACGTTGCCCTCAGAGCGCGTCCGAGCCGGGGCCAGCGGGCCGGACGACCACAGGGGGCTGCGGGCCATCTCCGAGGCAGCTCTTCCCGCCTCCCCTGCTCTGCGCCTGCGTGGGAGAGCATCCCGCAATCCCCAGAAGCAGCCGCAAGAACAGCGCTTTCCCCGCCCCAGGCCCCAGGCGGTGGTCTGAGGCTAGAGGAAGGGTGTGGAGGACCTTCGCGCTTCACTTCATCCCTCTACCCATCATAACCTACAAAGCAGCCACACCTGGGTTTTTCCAAACGACTTGTATTTCCTCAGTCTCTCTTGACCCTATGGAACAAGAAGCTGCAGCTGAATAGGGCCCAGCACAGAAGATGTTTCTTTTCCACTCCCCCCTCCCAATATAAAAATATAGTTATATTTTTATTTTTATTTTTATTTTTTTATAGTTATATTTTTAAAGTAAGTTTTAACTCCCCCACCCCCAAAAAAAGTTAAGTTTTAAAAATGAAAAGTGAAATATAAAATGCCATTTGTGACAACATGGATGGGCCGAGCGTGTACTATAGTACGTGAAAGAAGTCAAAGATAAATACCAGATGATTTCACACATCTGTGGAATGTAAAAAGATAAGGCAAACGAACAAACAAAAAGCAGAAACAGACCCAGAACCAACTGATGGATGTCAGAGGGGAGGAGGATGGTGGGGGGGAGAGAGGGGCAGTGGGCAAAATGGGTGAAAGGGAGCAGAAGGTACAGGCTTCCAGTTATGGAGTAAGTCAGGAGGATGAAAGGTACAACATAGGGGATATAGTCAATGGTATTGTGATAGTGTTGTATGGTGATGGATGGTAGCTACACTTGTGGCGAGTGAGGCATGAGCTATAGAATTTTATTGATATGTCATATAATCAAGCATATAATCAATATGCCCTGTACCTGAGACTAATGCAATATTTTGTGTCAACTATACTTCAATTAAAAAAAAAAGATAGATTGTGCTCAGTTATTTGCCATGGAATCATAAAATTGGAGAGTTGAGATGAGTGAAATCTTGGTTAAGCCAGTTGTCCAGATGGCTCAAATTCTAGCCGCAACATTCAAAGAGTCATTCCTTTCTAACTTGGACAAGTCTCCAATTTTGGAGATTCAATGAACATAGAATAAAAAGCAGCTTAGAGTTTTTGTATCTGTTTGTCTTGCAGAACTAATACAAAGATAAAAAGAGGAAGGTAGGCAAGAAGACAGGCTCGTAATCATTGCACATCCATTGATGGGGCCCTGGGCATAGCACATCCATACATACTATTTCATTAATCCTCACTATGACCCTGTAGAGTTAGTATGCCCTTTTTTTTTTTTTTCAGAAGACCTGATGCTCATAGAGTTAAAATAACTAATGTATCTGCCAAATTCATACATCTGCCAAAGTGATAGAGGCAGTGCTTATGCCACCAGAGCGTGCCCCCTCCTGAACTTGGAAAGGAAGAAAAATGGAAAAGACAGAGGATAAAAGAGATTCAGCTACGGATTGCAGAGCTGACATTTGACATACCTTTCCCTAGAGGCTGGGCAAAAGAGCATCCTGGTAGACATGTGGCTTCTAGAATTAGAAGCTGATATTGACATCCAACTTCCTTTGTTTCCTAGCAGTGTGGCCTTGAGAAAGTTTCTTAACATATTTAGGCCTTAGCTTCCTTATCTGTATGATAGGAAAATAAATAATAGCTAAATCCTGTCATCGTATTAAGGATAGTTTGAGACAATGCATATCAAGTGCTTTGCATGATACTTCACAGATGGTAGATAAAAGCTATAGGTTTGGTGCATAGAGGAAGGGAGGGTGACTGTAGGTGCAACATTTGAGAAGTTAAAACACTTCAGAGTGTCTCCAGTCTTCTCAGAGATGTATAGAGATGAAAGTGATACAAATACATATTGTAGTTTCAAAAGAGTATATATTTTATTTCAAGTTAGTAGAATTTTCATTAGGCAAAAATTCTGAAAGATCTTGTGCATTGTATGTGAACATGATGTTAGTGGTGTGTGCTTTGAAATACACCAGTAGCCATCATCAGGCATTTGTATTTGGTATTCTTCAGTCTCCTCTCCTCCTTAATTCCTTAGAGTAACAACATAGAATCTTTGGGGTTTGGTCCATAATCATTAAGCAAGGGAGGATAAAACCCAATCGTTTCATTAAATGACAGAAACCATTACTTTAACATAGTGATCGCAGCTTTTAAGTACACCTGGCTCAGATCATGAATATTATGTCAAGTAAATTAAATACTCCTTTTGCCTTCAGAATAAATTAATATAAATGACAAACAAACAAGGTCACATAGATATATGGAAATCTGTTCAAAGAAAAATGAGGGAGTTTTTTTTCAGTGTTTCCATTTTGTAATTATATGCATGCAATGATTTCAGTGCTGAGGGAAAAGTAAAGGAGCGTATGTTTAATTGAGAGTATTTACAGCTCAATTCTACTTGTCTGTGAGAATCAGGAAGAGATGGAATGCAAAATGGAAAAATGTATCCTGGTGAGCTGCAAAAGAAAAGCATTTGGAACTTCATGTGGCTGCTGAGAAATTAGACAGGAAAATATATGCAATTGAGAAGAGCTATTTGAAAGAAAAAAGAAAAAAAAGCAGGGGAACTCTTCTGGCAAATAAAATCCGTGGAACTTCAATGTATAAACAAGCTAAAAATGAGTTGCTGTGTTGAAGTAAGCACGTAGAACTTCATCTAATAACTTTCTTCTCTTTTGAAACCTGAATTTCTTCAGACTACAGTTTGGAGATCATATCTACCTGAACGCATGATTATCACCTGCAAATGCTTGTTGAAAATGCAGATGTTCAGGTCCCAATCCCAGAAACTCTCAATCAGTAGATTTGAGACAGGATGTGGAATATTTATTATTGAAATGCCCTTCCAGGGATTGTGATGCATGACGAGGTTTGGGAAGTGCTAATAAAGTTACTCAGTACAAGCTCCATAAGCTCACACTATTGGATAAATTCTACCAATAATGTACCTATTCAGGTGTTTAATAAAGTAGATCGTGTTATAGGTTGATGTGATAAATGGAGGCAACCAAAAAAGGTTAAAGGTTTACAGTTAAAGGATGACCAAAACTTGGCGTGAGGATTTGGTAAAATGAAAAGAAAACACAAGTGCACTCGAAGAGAGTAGAGTAGCATCCCATCTCCCCAGTGCAGTGGTCACTACAGAGACTGGCTAAAAACAAGGGCCCCAGGTTCCATTCCTGAGCATGAATTCATGCTCATTCACTTAGCTGTTTGACCTTGGCTAAGTCTTTTAATCAGTACACAAGGAAGTACAGGGATCACAGGAAATTTTTCACTGATGATCTTAATCTACCTGTAGCACCACAGTGGGTAACTCCCGGGGGACCCCAGAAGCCATCAAAGTTGATCTCAGCTGCCACAGGAGAATAATGGTTCTCCCTTTCTGCACCTTCCAAACCTCATGTATGTATCTGTCACTTAGCAGAATCTAACCTAGAAACATATTGGAAAGGGGTTCTGAGAATTGAATTCGCAGAGTTCTCCCTTGCAAGAGAAGAATGTAAAAGCAGACAGTGGTGAGGCTGAGTTGCAAACAGACAATCCAGGTACCCATGTCTTTTCCCCACATTTCAATGTCCTCTGACTCTGCTCAGTCACCCACTGTGTTCTCTCTTCTTGCTGGTTCTTACCAGGCTATTAAGAGTCCAGAATTTGCCACAGCCAAATATTTACACATTGCCTACTACAAATATGAAAGCCACAAAAGTCTGGAGAGAAAATAACCAAAAAGCAAGAAATACCATATTAAGTTTCATTACGGCTTACTACCTGATTTCTGTAGTGAGATGACCTGATTTCTCTCAGGGCTCATGAGCACATAATAATTTCCTCACTCAGCTTACACTATATTATTTTACTCTTCTCATGCAAAGAGAAGTCCATTTTGAGAAAATGTCAGAGCAACATTTCCTCGGGCCACTTGAGATATGAGTCAATGGTTCTTGACCATGTGATATTGGTACCAACTTAACTCACTCCTCTATGCCCTACCCACACTGACTCATCATTACACAAATACCCAACAAAACAGTCATGTTTGGAAAGGATAGAGACATTATGCCATGATTTTTTAAAGTAAGTCCAAATCCTTATCTGTCTCTGGTCCATATTCTAAATAAAATCAAATTAGAATTAAACTGACATCCCATCCTCTTTGGAAGAGGACTGATACATAGAGTATTGTGTACATTTTAGAAATATATCCAGAACTCACAAAGCCATGTTAAATTGGTAATTAAGCTAGTTGGCAATTCAATCCTCTTGAGAAATGACAAATTCCCTGTGTATATTGTAAAGTATAGACAAAAATAAAACCATACAAAATTATAAGCCAAACCATGTCAGCATTAGGAAGAGTTTCAAATATACTTAGACCTAAACACACAAAATTTCCATATAAAAATTTCCAAATCTGTTTTTCTCTAAAATTTTTCACTGAATAGTTAAAAAAAATAGAAGCACTTCCAGAGACATGTACACACAAAGCCTGGATACTAAAACTATCAAAAATAATTTTAATGTCATATGAAGTGTTTCAAATCACTACAGCTAATGTAAAAGATTTAATAGTGGGGCACCTGGGTGGTTCAATATGTTAAGCATCCAGCTCTTGATTTTGGTTCAGGTCATGATCTCAGAGTCCTGAGATTGAGTCCCATGTTGGGCTCTGGGCATGGAGCCTGCTTGAGAGTCTCCCTCTCTTCCTGCCCGTCACTGCTCCTTGGTGCCCACAAGCACATGCTCTCTCTCTCAAAAAAAAATTAATTAATAAAAGAAAAGATTTAATAGTAACTTTAAGATGATTTAAATGCTGATAAGGAAATAGTAAAGGAAAACACACCTATCTTGAAAATTAGCTAAAGAGGAGAATTCAGAGGATGTAATTCTTATTTGCGAGAAACACTGCATGTTATTTTTTAGATGTTTAATTTCTTAAAGTGAGAACCATTGCAGCTCATTCTTCAGTCAAATGCAAGGAATAATGATAATGCTTTTTTTTTTTTTTTTGCATTTAATCATTGGTTGCTTCAATGGCAATTGGTGATTGCATTTTCTTTGGTGAAGTTGTCCTTGTTTCCATTCCAAAGCTTAAGTGTTATCAACTCACTTGAGAGGTATGATCACATTCTTTTAGAATTTGGTCTTATCTTTTTCTTTTTCTATAAGCAGAGCAATATTATGCAAGTTTGTATATTTTTCACCAATTTAGTTTTAAAATAATCAACTACTAAATCCAAATAAAAAATTATTTATGTAACACTATATTTCAAGTTTAAATGAATTCTCATTTATTTCTATGTAGTAGGACAATGGCTATTACATTTCAATGATCACAATTAACACTTCTTGGTAACCAAAGAGGAATCCTTAATCTTTCCTTGACAATAGTCAAATGGGTTCCATTTTTCTGCATCCAAAAATTAATCAATGCTCTTGGTGTTTAGTTGAAATATTTCTAAAACACCGGCATAAACCAATTACCCATAAAAAAAATTAAGGCAGAATTAAGGCCATGAAGACAGAGATAGTACATTGATAAGCCCTGGACTTGTTTCCTACCTAGCATGCAAAAGGTACTCAAAAGCAAGTCAAGAAAACAGTATAGGACTTAGGAGATGCAAGGAGAGAGGAATGCCAAGGAGAGAATATTTTCATTTTTACAAGAGAATCCCTAAATACCTCAAACAGTATCTTAATGAAAACCTATTAGAGAAAATACTTTGTTTTTGAAATATTTACCCACAAAACTTGTGACTTATGGGCATTAGGCAAACATTCTGTGCAAGGACATACTCTTTCATTTTGCCTGGAAGTAAACAGTAATTAGGTTAACACCTAAACATAGCCTAAATTAAGTAAAAATAAACAGTACCTCCTCTTCACAATTCATCCACCACTTTTTGGAAGCATTCTTTTCACACACTTGGCCCTGCCTCTTTGTTACCTATTACTTCGTTACTCCTCTGCCTACCCTGGCATCCATTTGTTCATTCTCACCACTTGTGTGTGTTGCATGTGACACCTTCTGTGTTCCCTGGTTTACTGCTGAGAATTTCATGTGGAACATCTGTTGCTCAGATGTTCAGTTCCTTTCTGTCTTAATCACCTCTCATTCAAACCTAGAAAGAAGAGAGTTGATCTCAACTAACATGAACTTATAAAATCACATTGATAAAACTATATCTTCTGAACTTCTCTGCTTTTCCCAAAGGAGGAAAAAATATTCACATCCATTAAACTAAAGGTCCCCATATGCAATCCACAGGAACAATCAAATAGGTTTCAACCCCAGGGCCATAGTAGGGCTGTAAAGTCAAAATTGATAAATATAAGAAATTGGCTAAAGAAATATTCTAATATTACAAGGAAGTGAGAAAGCTCTGTAAGTTATTTGTCCAACTATACTCCTGAACTACAATAGCAAGTCCACATAATCAAAGAAGCATTCCCATATTAATTCTACCCATTCTTAACAAGTTTAGGTAATGTTTGACTTTCCCTAACCTTCTTCCTTGTATAAAATTATTAGTTTCTTGGGGAAAAGACATCATTTTCTGCTTACTAAACTGTAAGAATTCTCAGTGACTTACTCTCAAGGACTAGGGCTTTAAAGATAGGAAAAGGATGTTGAGAGAAGTCACTGATTAGGAGGCGTGAAAATATACAGCAGGAGCAATATTTCTATGAATTAAGTAGAAACAACTCAGACCTCAAAGCTAATTTAAGAGAGGAAGAAAAGGCCTACATGGCTTTTTGAACGTAAAGAAGTAATTTGTGTCTATGTCAACAACAACAAAAAAACCCTATGCAAAGTCTGATGTAAAGAATAACCCTGAGTGATTCTGGCAGCCAAAATCAATGAGGACTGCTCTAATAGCTGGATATAAGACAAGTTTTAAATGTTAAGTGAAATGGGTAGGAGTTGGAAAGTGCATTTTATCAGGAAATGTATGCTCAAGCTACTCAAGCAATGAAAATTAGATTATTTTAGAAAAGCCAAAATAAGGACAAGTTAAAGTGAAAATAACAGAGGTTCCCTGGGAAGGCCTCAAAATAAAATATTAATTTAGACTCTTATTGGAGGAAGGTACAGAAACTATACTCCATGAAATTGTTCATCATCTTCTTCACATTGAAGAATGCAGATTTCTCTACTAAAGGAGCAATTTTGTAGGAGGACAGATTTCGTTCTTTGAAGAGAACAAAATTACCCTTTTACTTTTAAAAAGCCCGAAATATTGAGCTGTGAGATAAGGTACAGCAGTACTAAACGTGATACTTTTTAGGACCATGCTGAAAAAAACAAGTTTTTAGGAGCTTACATCCAAAATCAAGCTAAACAAATCTAGTGACACTTGAGGCGGGAAGGGGGGCAGTGTTAATTGACACTTAACGGAGAGGGGGGGAACCACCTAATAACACATATGACCAACTGTCACACACCTATAACAAAGAATAAATGAGAGAAAGCACTTCAACTAAAGCCATAGAGTCAATATAAAACAGAAAAACAACGTAGTTTATATATTTTTAAAATATTTCTTTATTTTTTATATGGAGGTATAACTGACATGGTCCATAATTTTAAAACTGTAAATGACACTCTAGTAGTTTATATCTATCATCTATCTATCTATGTATCTATCTGTCTATTCACACACTTTAATCAAGGTATTTAGTTTCTAAGTAACAATACACAATACAGTGTGTGTGGGTGGGTGTGTGGGGGTGTGTTTGTGCGTACGCACGCATATATGTAGGGAAAGCACTCAAATGCCCTCAATGAAAGGATCTAAGAGAAAGCTATAGAGCTATTTTCCTTACTTTCATCTTCCAAAGATAGATTTACCTTAAAGAGCCATATTTTTCTTAGCATAACTAGTGCTGCTGCTCTCATTTAGCAATTTATTAGAATCTTTTTTGACTTAATATAGTTGTAAGTTGTACCTTTTCCCTCTCTCAAAGTAATGTTTCATGTCCACTTACTCATAGGAAAAAGGATAATTTTATTTATCTGAAAATATTTGCCTTCAAGCTCCAATGGGTTTCAAGGTAAAGCAAGCTAAAATTTATCAAAATGGCTTTAACTTTGTGCCAGGAAAAATTTAAATCAGGGGAAAGCTAAACCAACTGGGACATTTCAAGTTGAGAAAGGTAGTTTGGAAGACTGAAATTATACTTTTTGAAGAGATATTAGATGCTATAGTTTCCTGGGTATTCTTCTGGACTAACACTGAGCTGATTCATAGAACATAGAATCTGAAGAGGATTTAGAAAGTACTTGTTTATAATTCCCCACTCTCCCCACTTTTTTTTGCAAGAAGGAAAATTGTGATGGCTAAACTATCACCTAAAAAAAAATACCTCCCCATTCTCATGATGTAGAAAGAAAGAGAGAAAGAAAGGGAAAAAGAAAGAGAGAAGAAAAGAAAAAGAAAAAAAAACAACTAATGCATCAGATAATATTATCATTGAGAACAAAGGCGTAATAACCCATAATATATAGCTAAGGCTGGTGAAAGAAACAATACTAACCAAGAGAAAAACTAAATTCAGTGGCTCAGTTTACTTGTCTGTGATTTATCTCTTCTATTTACTCCATGACTCCATGAGTGTTCAGAGCTGCTACTGGGGTGGCAGTGGGGATGGTACCTATCATAAATATCTGATCTGTAAAGCATACATTTATAAACATATAGTATAATTTTTAAAATGGGAATAGAAATATCTATATTTATATTCAATAATAAAAACTTCACAGGAGCTTATGCTTATATTTGACTTTTAAAGACCTTTAAAACTTTGGTTTAATGTAAGTTCAAAAATACCACAAGCATGTTCATGCTGGTAACTTTCTGTCAAAAATGATCAAGGAGAGAGGAGCCTGATTGACAAAAGCTCTTTAGCAAAAAAAAAAAAAGCATATGTTTTTACAGTTCTCTGAAGCTGCCATAGAGCAGTTCGTTATCTGAAACTTCTAAGCAGTGTATCTTCAGTAGTGAAAAGGCATTCCCCAAACTTTATACTTGGTACCGCTCGCATGAATTGCAAGAACTAGAAAGTAGACAATAAGGACTCCCAAGATACAGCTGTGGATGTGAACAAAGTGTTTTATAAACAGGGACATTAAACGCCTCTGCTAAAGTCAAGTCGAAAGGAAGCTGTCTAAAATACACAAGCCATTGCTGTGCTGAGCAATAATTACTCATTCATTTCTCTTGTTGGCAATACATGGGTGACATTTAAATTCAAGGAAGCCGAATGCTCAGTAGAGCCTGTTGTTCTGTTTCATATCTGGGTAGTTCATTTTGGGAGAAAGCCTGCCCATGATGTATGATTAATAATCCCTTGTTGAGAATATGTCCTGGAGAGCCGGTGACCCTCTTAGAGAAAGACTTTTTGTTTGCTGTATCTATAGGCTTAGGTCCTGGGTGAAATAATGGCCTGCTGTGGCTTATTGAGTGTCTCTCCTAGAAAATTCGAGCAGACACCGCGAGCGTGGCAGTGGTTAAAACTCCAAAGTGAAGACTTGTGTTAGGAGGTTTCCTAATAATCAGTTTGTCACAGCCTGCAGCTTAAGGACATGGAGAGCAGGGAGCTAAATTCACTTTTTTCCCCTTTCTATAACCAGAATACCTGGACCACTCCTAACAAAAATAAAGAAGAAAGTTCCCTAAGAGCATTTAATTTCCATTCCATATTCAAATTTCTCCCAACTTTTCCCAAAGGTCTTGACAGCTGGTTTTGGTTCCCAGCCAGAGTGTGATCAATCATCCCACACTGCTGTTGCTTTATCTCTAATGCCCTTATAAATCTTAAGCAACAACTCCAACACCACCCCCTTTCCTTGCTTTAATTATTCTAAACTGAAATTATTTGTATTATTATTGAGATGATCTAGAGTCACATACTACATGTAAGAAATAATATAATACGGAGAGATAGGGGATATACTTTACCCAGTTTCCTCGATCGTAAATACTATATTAAACTACTGGAGGATTCTATCACAACCAGGTGATATTGACATTGATACAATCCACTAATCTTACTCAGATTTTCCTAGTTTAACTTGTACTTGTGTGTGTGTGTGTGTTAGCTGTGTACCTACATTCATTTTTAAATAGTAATTGCAGCTAAAAACTGTATGGAGGGCCTGCTATCTGTCTGGCACTGTCCAAAGTTCCTTGCATGTATAATCTCATTCAATACTCATTAAGCATAGTTCTCTTTTTTAAAAGATTTTATTTATTTATTTATGTATTTATTTATTTATTTATGAGAGACACAGAGAGAGTTAGAGACATAGGCAGAGGGAGAAGCAGGGTCCCCATGGTGAGCATGATGCAGGACTTGAACCCAGGACCCCAGGATCACGACCCGAGGCAAAGGCAGACGCTCAAACACTGAGCCACCCAGGCGTCCCATCATTAAGTACAGTTCTTATCTCCATTTACAGATGAGAATGGCTAAAAGACTCAGCAGTGGTAGAGCAGGGCCAATTTACTTGACCGTCTTGCTTCATGTCTCATTATTTCAGAGCACACAACATACACCCTTATGGAACTAGACTGTGTTCCAAGGGGAACAAGGCTGGGAACACGCTTCTAAAATAGCCACACGGTCACTGTCTCTCACGGGGAATTTTTAGGACTGTGAAAGTATTCTGTATAATACTGCATGGTGGATACATGACATTATGCACTCCTCAAACCCATAAAACCATGCAACATAGAAAGTGAACACCAAGTATAGACTTTAGCTCATAATAATGTGTTAACGTTGGTTCATCAGTTGTAACAAATGTACCACACTATTGCACTATGCTAATAATTAGAAGGATGGGGAGGAAAAAGTACCTGGGAAATCTTTGGACCTTTGCTTAATTTTTCTGTAAACTCAACAGAGTTTTAAAAAAGAAAGTCTATTAATTTAAAATACAGGTTTTATAAAGTTCATGGCTCTTTCAGATGGACTCAACAAAGTAAGTAAAAATACTTTATTGTTGGAAATCTCCAAACTGTGGTCACTGGGCATTTATATTTCACCGGCTGCCTTACATTATCTGAAGTGGCAGGAAAATAGTGACAAAAACTCAGGCACTTAGAGGGTACCCTAGGGATGCGTGTGGCTTTTTTTCCCTTCCACATCGTCTCCTGCACCAACCTCAGCAGCTGAGCAGAACAAGGGCAGATAGAATATAGTGTCTGCAATTCCCATCCATTCCTGCGCCCTGTGGAATTTGAACTTATGCTTCCTGCATTGTCACTTGAACATTAAATCTTAAATGTCAGAATATTCCTCAGGGCAGAGGGAGGACTTACCAAGATATCCCCAGATCTCTTTTCCATACTCTTTTTGGGAGCTCTGAAAGAAAATTTTGCTACTGCTTTCAAAAATATTGTTTTTATGTTCCTGTGGAAATTCACAAAGGGAATATTAGATTTAATCTTTACCACAAGCAGAAATACTTATTTCTGGTGGAAATGATATTAGACATGAGTACCATGGAAAATATTACCTAAACTTTTATACTAAGTAAGAAATTTATCCTGCACCTCAAGAGTATTGTACACATCGAGCAATCAGGAAAATTGCCAATGACTGCCCACTCTGGAACTTGTTCTTTTGACAAACGTGTTATGCTCTTAGGCAAATTGTACCACCACACATTATCATATAAAACTGGAGAGACAAATTAATCTTAGCAGCTATTTGGAGGAAGATATCTGAACATGCCCGGCCCTCCTCCGCCCCAAATCACAATCCAATATTAACTCATAATCTGTTTCATCGTCTTTGGTAATTGTACCCTTTGAAGACAATCTATGAATATGCATATGGCCTTTAGGCACTTTAATTGCCATTTCATC
Source organism: Vulpes vulpes (assembly GCF_048418805.1). NCBI lineage: Eukaryota > Metazoa > Chordata > Mammalia > Carnivora > Canidae > Vulpes > Vulpes vulpes. The sequence continues at coordinate 22,034,460 of NC_132787.1, read as the reverse complement.
CAATTAACAGATAATTAAAAATGCTTCATGTGAGTACCTTTTCCCCTCCTTTCTTTTATCACCAAAGAGTGCCCATAAGGATGAAGAGAAGGAAGCGGTCCACATCAATGGCAGGTGCCAGGCGTCTCAGAGGCAAACATGGCCAATTTCCTTCTATCTTGCTTTGTCACTTGAGCCCCTAGATTTGGAATGTAATGATCTGTTACCCTTCTTTAACTAGTCAACTAGTTCCTGGAACTAGTCATGAGATCTTCCCAAAGTGTCATGTGTGGCTAGAGCCATTTCCATGGAGAGCTCATGCATGGATTATTTTCACAGGAAATGGGTAAATCATATTTATGGCTAAACAGGTGGCAATATCCCTTCATAGACCCTGTAACCAACCTTTTTTGCACCCGTCAAGGGAGGAAGTGGGCGTACCTAGTCTCAAGAAATAAAACCTGATTTGACAGAATAATCAAATAAATATACTTTAAGGGATTTCTTTGTTCTATAATAACCAAGAGAGCCTATCTGAAACTATGATAATATACAACCCTCAAATCTCAATGACTCCATCTAGGCTGATTTCTCATTCATGCAACATGTCCCGCGTGGGTCAGCAGGGGTCTTGCTTGCTTTGTTCTCCCAGGGACCCAGGATGACAGAGGCTGCATGCTAACCCTTGATCCCATAATCACCAAAGCAAGAAAAAGAAAGTTTGCAGTTGAGCACCACCAATTAAATGCTTCCACTTGGAAGTGACGCATGTCACTTCCACTCAGATTTTATTGGCTGAAGCAAATCACTGACCAAGTCTAACTTTAGTGGGGCAGGAAATTGCAAATTTAACAGGGGCCCAGAAGGAGGAAAACCAGAATATTTGTGAATAGTTCTAATTATTACCATACTGCTTATTCCCTGTGACTGACACATAGGAGTTTAATAATACAATGTAGCTTGAGAATTTAGCAGTGAGTGTTTCAGCTACATGTGAATGACCCTGAAGGTCTATGATTAACTCTAGCATCATATGAAGTAGCAATGTAGCTAATGAGTTAGCTTTGTGGTTCTCCACTTATTGTTACAATCTCTGTAACTCAAGGAAGGTGATTAAAACTGTATCTCATATAAGCATACCTGGTTGTCATTTATAAGAACTTTTGTTTTAGGAGCTAAAAAAGTCTTTGTCTTCCTGTCAAGCACTGGTATGTTTCCAGCCGCAAATTAGTTAGGATCTGTTGATTTTGCACAGAATCAGGTCACAACCCAAGAGTTAATATATTTTCATATTTGCCTTTAAACTCATTTTCTCCTTTGTAATCCACTTTTGAAATAATGGCATATTTGTCCTTTTTATAAACCCCAGGTTTTTTTGTGAAAGAGATGGAGAATGAAATTTTTTGAAGTCCAAACCAAACCAAACCCCATCACTTTGTTAGAAATAATACTTTTCCTGGAATTAGTCCTGTTGGTAGAGCCCTACATATGTGAATAAAGTACCAACAACAGGGGAAATCCGTTTGTTGCTATACGGAGAACAAAATATATCATGATTCTCAGAGCTAGCTCTTACTAGTGGGAAGGACACCTTGCTCCCCGCATGTTTTCCATCTGCCAAAAATTCTGCTACGGGTATATACAACCTATTTATTTTATTAATAGAGATTAGGCTTGAATATAATATTTCCTGTAGGAATAACACTATGACTTAAACTTACATTAAACACTATGTGGTGATCTTGAAGAGAGGGGATCTCCTAGGGATAGAGAAATAATTGCTATAGACGAGAGGATATCCAGAAAATTAAACTTTCATGGTAATATTTTATTTATTGAAGTTCTGAAGTGGGTGCATAAATTGATAAAGGATTCATGTCTATAATGTTTTGGAATTGGTCTATTTGTTAATTGTTTTTTTTTAAGTAGATGATTACCTTCAGCGTCTCTCTTAACAGTCATTTTTAAACAAGTAAGCTCTTAAAACAGGGAAATTAAGGAGGAGGGAAGGGATGGAAAAGACTGAGTGGTCTTTAATGACAGATTTCTCAGAATTGAGGAGGCTTAGAGCAAGAAGGAACTTTAGGATCCACTAGTAGAAGCCCTTCTTTTTTATTTTATTTTTTAAAGATTTTATTTATTTATTCATGAGAGACACACAGAGAGAGGCAGGGATACAGGCAGAGGGAGAAGCAGGCTTCATGCAGGGAGCCCAATGTTGGGACTCTATCCCGGGTCTCCAGGATCACACCCTGGGCTGAAGGTGGTGCTAAACCCCTGAACCATCCGGGCTGCCCAGGTGGCTCTGTCGGTTGAATGTCTGACTTCAGCTTGGATCATAATCCCAGGGTTTTGGGATGAGCCCAATGTTGGGGTCCCTGCTCAGCAGTGGGGAGCCTGCTTCTCCCCCTTCCTCTACCACTCTCCCTGCTTATGCTCTATCACTCTACCTTGCAAATAAATAAAATAGTTTTTAAAAAGAAGAAGAGTTGATCTGTTTGAAATCATGTAATCAATGGAGCTGGTGGAGGACATGGGACTAAGAATCTCAAATCCAGAACTCCCAAACATAATCTGTGCTCAGCATTACACAACTTCCTTGAGTTTCCTTTTTGTTTAGTCACTGGTGGTGCCAAATTTCCTTTTTGTGACAAAAGAACATCTATGAGTTAGAAGTACACCTCAAAATGATATTGATTGGAAAACTGGAGGAAGTATCTTAAACAATAATGATAATGGGCAATGATTAGGATAACCACTATGGTCAAAAATAAAAAGACACTTAAGAAACAACTGCAACTGGTTACCTGGAAGGAGGAAAGCAATGTAGTAAGATGAGCATCATATCAGGAAGTACAAAAGGAACACCACTTAAAAGGACCATGTCCTCTCCATTGACCATATTGTTACTAACACTCATTGTCCAGGTGCAGAGTCTAAGGGTGAAAGAAACAGAGAGTTTTCCGAGGCTTAAAAGAATAGGCACAAAAGTTCAAGAGAAAAAAATGAGATGCAAAAAAGAAAATACCTTCACCTAGAGAAGCAAAAATTGATAGCTGAATATTATATCATATGCTATATGGGGAAAGTTAGTTTTTCTTCAGTTTGTAAATGTCTGTCTGTAGATAGAACACAGAAATGTCTTTGGCATCAAAAAGGATTTAGACTTTAGAGAAAAAAATAATCTTAACACTTTAGACATTAGAATGATCTCCAAAAAGGGCCAGCTGCTTTTCCTGTTCTGGTGATAGTTAAAAAGGAATACATTCTTCATATCTTTGCTATTTAGAGGCAGTCCAGCCCAATCTAAGAATTGCTTCTGGTCTGCAAATATAACAAGGAACCACGTTTTTGGTGAGAGCTAAACCTAACTGACTTGATTCTCAACATCGTAATTTCAGATTCTAGGAAATCTCCACCCAGAATTGGGGAAGGATAACTCACTTGGGATCACTTGGGCCAAGTGCTGTACCTGTAGTACCTTGCAAGAACACTTGAGTCCCTTGGGTGATCAACCCAACCATCATTGGCAGAGAACTTACTTTAATATAAAAGGAAGCACTTATCTAGTTTAATATTCCAAGAAACTTAAGAACAGCTGCAACTTGGCTGGGAATCTTGTTTATCTTTTTAATTGTGTATATATGCCCAGAGGCTCTCCAATGGCTCTAAATATAAAGAATAAATAGTGTGCAGGAATTCAGTAATTAAGAGTCTCCTGTTGTTTCCTGTGTGGTAATTTTCACAGAGACCACCATGATAATTTACTCACTTGAGGCTGAGACAGAAAGGAAGTGCCAGGAGAAAAGTTAGAAGGAATTAGCAATTTAGGAGGCACATTTCATAATCAGACCTGCATATGCTGGGTTTTGAGCAAACTCAGGGCTACCTTGAGCACGGTGATGTAAAATCACTTTGTCAGAATGAATGTCTTTCTTTATAAAATTGATTCTGCCTTTTAAATGAATCTTGTTTCTAAACCCGCAATGATTTCTTGGTAGTAGCTACGTTTGATGTGGCTCTGTTCATTGGGAAGTGTTTAGATCGGGGCTTTCAACTTTGAACGTGCAGATGAACCATTTTGTTAAAACACAGATTCTGCTTCAGTAGGTCTTGTTCAGGGGCCTGAGATCCTGCATTGCTAACAAGAGCCTAGGAAATGCCGATGCTGCTGGTCTAGTAATGACACTTTGGGTAGCAAGGCTTTAGATAACTTCTAAACTCATCTGGCAGCTGCTATTTTAGATTTTACAAGACACTGTCTGAAAAAATTAAATTAAATTAGATTAAATTAAGCCCAGGCTACAGGAAGCTAGGATGATTTTCAATGCTAAATGGTTATGTCTCTTCAGGGCAAGAAGGGAGCTTTTACAAGTTGAGACCTCAAGAGCAAGCTGGCAGACAAAGCAGTGCCAGGCAAGCCTCTACTCTGTGGAGGAAGTAGGGAACAGCCCAAATCACCATGCCCAAGGGGGTATGGCAAGCTCAGGTCTAATCAAGGTCATTTTTAATAACAAAGAATCTGGTTGATGGGGTCCACCAATAACCAGTATTGAGCCAGGCAGCAATGATTTTGTTCCAAAAGTGTCAATCTCTATCTAAACTGGATTCGTCAGCTATAGGATGGGAAGAGACAAAGTCGAGGCTTGAGAAGGTGTCTGGCCTGGTCAAAAAAGGCTGAGACTGTGAGCAGGGTGACCACCACAGAGAACTACCCAGTTAATCAGGATTAATGGACGTGCAGGTTGAGAGTTAGGAAGAAAGTTGGGTGGCATCAGGGGACTCCTCCAAGAGGCACCAGATGCTGGAACTAGAGTAGCAAAGCTAATTTCATGCCTCTGAACCTCAGCTGTTAATGCACTATTAGACCTATTCCTAATGAACTCAGGAATTGTGTGAGATTTAGCCTTCAGCCAAGAAGTCTTCAATATTTGGAGCTAAGTGGTACTTTGAGAAAGGAAGGTGTGAAGCTGCCTACTGGATGCTGGCACTAGGCAAGGTGCTTAGTACATACTACTTTATATGATTAGATTTTTTTCTCTGGGAATGTAGAATTGAGTGAGTTGTAATCCTTTGAAGAGTTACTAGTCAAGTGGGAGAGGCAAACATTGGCATAAATAATTACAAGTTCTCATAGCCACCTAGATGAAAGGGGAGGCTTAAGTGCAGAACTATCTGTGGCCTTCACACACTTGACTAAAGACTAACCATTTCAGTGATTAGCAAAAATAATTGTCAAATAGTATTAGGAGGAGGAGGATTATTGCCATTAAAGAAAGTTTGCATTAGACTTGGGGGTTGGGGATACTCTTTGCAAAAAATGCAAACATTGGGACACCTGGGTGGCTTAGTGGTTGGGCATCTGCCTTTGGCTCAGGGCATGATCCAGGGGTCCAGGGATTGAGTCCCGCATCAGGCTTTACACAGGGAGACTGCTTCTCCCTCTGCCTATGTCTCTGCCTCTCTCTCTGTGTCTTTTATGAATAAATAAATAAAATCTTTAAAAAATACAAACAGGGCAGCCCGGTGGCTCAGCGGTTTAACTCTGCCTTCAGCCCAAGGGCCCTGATCCTGGAGACCCAGGATCGAGTCCCATGTTGGGCTCCCTGCATGGAGCCTGCTTCTCCCTCCGCCTGGGTCTCTGCCTCTCTCTCTCTGTGTGTGTCTTTCATGAATAAATAAATAAAAATCTTTTCAAAATAAATAAATAAATAATAAATATATGAACATTAACCTCATGATTATGACACAAGCAAGCCCAAGAAAAATATTGTTCCTTCTCATATAAAACATGAAATCGTCTTCTCCTCTGTGAGAACAACCAAACTGGTGGGGACCTATTCAGGATGATCTCTGTCCCCATTACTTAACATCATTTGGCTTCCTACTGCCTTTTAAATTGCCTTGTCAAATCTCATTGGAGAAGCAGATCGATTTATTCTCTTTATTCAGGAATTTACAGAAACTGTCTTGCAAAATAGAACTTTAATATATTGGGAAGATAGGTAAATAAAAGTCTGAGCGACTATAAAAGATGATTCTTAAATTAAGTGTGGTAGTGAAAGTATCAGTGAGTAGGAGGTTGAACCTGGTTGCCAGCTGTGTGAAGTCAGCAGGGTCCAGATGACTCTTGTGATGATCGCTGTAGCCATACATCTAGTAAATCTATGAAGCTAATTTTTATCATCATTAGGCTATTTACCTGTCGGAATAATCCCATCCCTCAGTTATACCAGAGAGGGAGTTCTTTCCATCTACTGGCCACACTGCATTTTCAGGGCATAGGTTGAGGCCAGAAACACGAACAATATTTTATGCAGTATTGGTGGCCCAGCACTCAAATACTTCCCTCACTGGTATCTGAAACTTCACTTCTGGTATCTGCCTTCATTTAGTTGGTTGGGGTTGTGCAACATTTCTTGTCCTAAAATTCTTACTTTCTCCTAAGTACTATTTGCAATTAGAGCGGGCTACTGTTGATGCCTTACACAATCAATTTTCTGAATGCTAGGCATGCCTTAAAAACCAGAGTCAAAAGGAGTTATACATGATTTGCTCTCTTAAAAGAGGAAACTTCTAGGGGTGCCTGGGTGGCTCTGTCAGTTAAGCATCAGGCTTTGGCTTAGGTCATGATCTCGGGGTCCTGGGATTGAGCCCCCAGTGGGGCTCCTCCTTGAGGGGAGAGTCTACTGTCTCTCTACCCCTCTGCCCCTCTGCCCACTCATGCTCTCTTTTGCTCTTCCTCCCTCAAATAAATGAATGAAAGAAAAAAAAAAGAGAGGAAACTCTGTTTGGAATGTTAAGAATCTTACTTGTTTTTGCATTACTCAGGATTCTGTAGAGATACAGAACCAATATATATAGAACCTATATAATATATATGTATAACTTATATAATATATATGTATAATATGCATACATATATATATATATATATATATATTTTTTTTTTTTTTTTTTAAGAATTGTAAGGTCTAGCAAGTCCAAAATCTGTAGGACAAGCTGACAGGCAGAAAACTCAGGTAAGCAGTCAAAGTTTGAGTCTTGAGTCTGAAATCAGCATGACAGGCCAGTCAGCCTGGTGACTCAGACATGGTTTCTATGTTGCAGTCTTAAGACTGGATTCCTTTTTCTTTGGGAAACCTATGTGTTTGCTTGTAAGACCTTCAACTGGATCAGGCCCACCCACACTGTGGAGAGCAATCTACTTTACTCAAATTTTACCAATTTAAATGTTAATCACATCTAAAAAATAGCTTCTGCACAGCAACATCTGGGCTGGTATTTGGCCAAATAACCAGGGACGATCGCCTAGACAAGTTGACACATACAATTAACCATCATGGTCATATTCATGTAGAACATGGAACTAAGCTTATATTTCTAAAAACTCAAGCCACCTAAATACTTCTCAATGGTTTTAATCAATCATTGCTTAGTCTAGCACTGTATTTTACCTCCAGGATTGACTGGATCACACATTTCTTCCCCTAAGCAGCCTGGGGAACTTAGATTATGCCTCTTGTCCTGTGCCCTGGTCCAGATCTAGGAACTTTCACCACATCTACCAGGCATGGAAGGACCAACTGAGCGCTGCAGTTTCTTTGTACATTTTTGTGAAGTATGTATTAGCTCCTCTCTGTCTTTGGGTTCATTCATTTATTTTTTAATGAAATTCCATTAGCTCACACTTTACACATGAATTATTATAAACTCTTTACAATAGTAATCCATTAATCCTTGTAATGCATGAGGCAGATACTGCTATGATTTCCACTCTTTTCATGAATTTAAGTAACTGGTTTAAAATCACAGGATCAATTGATGCCCCTTAACCACTGTCTTTATTATTTGGTAACGTGTATATTAAGAGGTTTTGTTACATCCAGCCTTGGCTTGAAAAAAATCAAAGATTCAAAGTATCTACCACCTATTTATCACTATCATGAATATTGAGAAATGTTTGCTAGATTATTGTAGCTATCTTCAAAACAAATGCAGTTTAGGGGAATCTGGGTGGCTCTGTCCCTTGAGCATCCAACTCTGGGCTTCAGCTCAGATGATCCCAAGGTGCTGGGATTGAACTCTGTGTCGGGCTCTGTGCTCAGTGGGGAGTCTACTTGAGATTCTCTCCCTTTCCCCTGCCCCCATTCAAGTTCTCTCTTGCTCTCTTTCTCTCTCAAATAAATAAATCTTTAAAAATAAAAAATAAAACAAATGCAGTTTAATTGCCTCTTTTCAATTTAATCAATAGAGCTTAAAAATAGCTACACTGCACTTAAGATATTTTCTGCTTGAATTTTGGAACCCTAAAATTTTTTTCATTAGTTACTCTCATAGATTTTTCAAAAATCCTATTAACAGTGACTATGGAGACTAAGTGACTTTGGAGAGAATGACCATGGATTTCAGTCAACATTGTCCCTGCTGCATACAGACATTACTAGAGAATAAGCCCAGTGATTGTTCTCCATGCACATAAGAAGTGTCTACATCTTGGTTGTGGGTTTTTTGGTTACAAGAATGTGATCCTGCAAGTCATCATCATTATAAATAAAGTCAGGCTACAAAAGAACATTTCATCTAAAGATAAGTTATCATGGTGGAAGGCAACTATGATATGCCATGTGTGGAATCAGATTCTTGGTTTTAAAAATATGCTTACGATCAAATTCAATCAGCTTAGCAAAAAAAATAATTATAAAGATTGAAAATTCCTCATTCCTCCAGCCCTTTTTTTTTTTTTTTTTTTTGCTTGCTAGTAAACTGATGTAGAAGAGACACTTTCTCCCCTGAAGGAGACTGCTGTCTCAACTGATAAATCATATAAGCTCCAGTGAATGTATGTCATCACCCTCAGGAATGACAGGTCTATCTTTGTCACTCTTGTGGGATTTGATCATTGATGTTGTAAGAGAACTTGACTAATAACCTTCACCTGGACCTTCCAAACTCTGCACATAACTCCTCAATAAAGATCTTGATAAAGGCTAATATTTTCACAGGTTGACAGGGTTGGGAGAAGAGGGTCACTGAGCACTTTGACACTTTTAAGTCAGTTTATAGTAACTTGAAAAACCTTAGGTTTTGCTGTACTTGGCAATCATTGGGACAAATCACAAGAAAATGAGTATATGTGACCCTCAGAATGCATTCGGCTCCATCTTCTCAGATATGTGCACATGAGGGCAGTTTATACAAGGTCAGGTTTGACTAAAAGGACACATCATTGATGTGAGTTTCGATGGAATGCCTTTCACTTTATACTGTGTTTTTAATTCTAAAGCTAGTTAGCTACATACGGGTGTGCAGTATCTGTGATACAGATCCACTATGACAGTCACTAGGAAGAAGCAATCTATTCCCCTTATTCTGTGCAAAATTTAAAGCAAAACTGAATTTGAGGTATCTAGGTGGCTCAGTCAGTTAAGTGTCTGCCTTTGGCTCAGTTCATGACCTCAGAGTCCTTGAGATCATGCAGGAAGTCTACTTTTCCCTCTCCCTTTGGTCCTCCCCACAAGTCATTCTCTCTAGTAAATAAATACAATCTTAAAAAAAAATAGACAAAGCTAAGTTTTACTAAAGACAGATCCATACTCAGAGGAAAGGACAATTCTTAAAAGCCCACTTATTTCTATCCCAATGTCTTAAAATAGATTTAGATTCTACACAGGTGTATGGTTTCAGGTCTTTCTGGTGTGTTCAATTCTTTTCCCACTCTCAATGTCATTTTGGTTTAAAAATACACTACATTTACATCCTATGACCAAAAGCCTTGGAACATCACAAAAGTGGTAATGAAGCATTCTATTTCATGCATCCAACAAATGCCGATTTCAAGAGACTACACAAACAGGATTCATTTAAGTTGTTTTATTGATGACAGAAACAAGTGCATAATTAAAGATTTGATGAGGAATCTGCAAACAATAAAGAATGTGTCCACTGCCAGCAAAATACAATTATTCCAGGTCCTTTAGATGCTACAATTATAGAGTTCTTTCACACCAGATGGTTCATATGTGACAAAGCCATTTTAGGATGTTTAATTGTGCTTCTACAAAACCTTCAAAGAGTGAGGTAGTTTCCTTTACCCACGTTATTCTCCACATTTCCATTACACTTTCAATAAGCTTAAATCCTTTAACATAACCTTTAAATAATTTTTCCTGAAAGCCAAGCCTTATTTACAAAGTCTTTCTTTCTCTCCATCTGATTTTTCTTAAAGAGAATTTCAAGAATTACTACACAACTAGAAAAATTTGAGACAATCAATGGGCTGGGCTTTTTCATTGAAATTAGATTTAGGTGAAAGAGAACACATTCTAAAAACTCCATAGTTAAGCTGCTTTCTCCTGTTTTTATCTATAAACTCTGATTTAAAAACTACTTCCTCAAACTACTTATTTTCTCTCAGCCACCATTACCAAGTAAGTGCAAATTCTTCATCACAGTGGGTTAGGCTCTGTTTATTAGCTTCTCAAGTCCACTACAGAATCCTCATTCATTCTCAGAAGTCACCAGGGAAACATCTGCAGAATTTATAGATATGTATAGATTAGCTAGCTTATTTTTAAGACCCCAAAATCCACTTACAGCCATCCACTGGAGAGAATTCCTGCAGTCTTCAAAAAGTTATCAATGAAGTAAAAATTGAGGCAGATTATTTGCATTCCTTTGTTAGCCCTGAGAAAGACTTTAACAACCACTGTGAAATCAACTTGGGGAAACTGCAGCATGATTTTAGTTAAAAACTGTCCATATTCAATGAATTTCCAAGTCAGTTGACCTTCACCAAAGAAAAGGAGAAGGTGGTCAATTGTATTTCTAAGGCGAGTTGCGGTGGGGGTGGGGGCAGGGCAAAAGTCACAATCTACTCCTTGTCACTTATTTTTTCAGCCTTAAGAAGCTTCACAAATCTTGAATGGTTGATGACACAATAGATCTTACAGACTATGCAATTACAGAAGTCTTACCTAGATTTGTAGTGGTTTCCACATAACAAGACCATCAGATTATTACCTCAAGATCAACGCATAATCTTAATACCTGATTAACTGGCCACTACACTTACCCCTTCCTAATTGGCACTGTTTGTATTTGGCACCTGTGTTGGAAGCTGAAGATGCCACTACCTGACAAAATAAGGAAAAGGCTTCTCTGGGCAACACAGAACTAAGTCTGATTTGTTCTATTCCTTCCCCTACCTTGTTTTTTTCTGACGTCTTTAATTAAAAGTTTCTTCCCCCCATAGAAATAATGGGTAACAAGGAACCCAGCCACTGTGAAGTGGATGTGCTAAGAAATCTGTCAATGAAACTACATTTCAATTTCATTCTCATACCACAGCCTATTGTCAACTCTTATCATCCCAGCAGTGGAGTAAGTTGAACATCATACAACCCAAGATTCAGGCCTTATTAACAGGGTCTACAGCGGCATGAAAAATACAGCTCCAGACAGAAGTCACTTACTTGACTTCAGTAATTGTGTCCAGCAGATTTTAAAGACAGCTTCACTTTCTAATACTGAATTTCATGCTTTTATCATTCACTAAAGCAAATATGTTTACTTATATCTGATCCCAGGGAATTATTTATCCACAAATGCTATTATATCTTGTTAACTTTTTAAAAATTAAGTCCCCCAAATTAATATATGAGAAGTCTTTTCATACACTGTGTATGCTGAAGAGAAAAATCACCTTGTCCTACCTTTGAATTTTTTAAAGTATGTTTTGGCAATGGTGAATATGACTCTCTTTGCAATACTTTTAAATTTAATTTCAGTTAATTAACACATAATGTATTAGTTTCAGAGGTGGAGGTCAGTGATTCACCAGTCTTATATAGTACCCAGTGGTCATTACATCATGTGCCCTCCTTAATGTCTTTGCAGTACTTTAAATGGCCTTGCAAAACTTCAAACCATGAAAAAATCATTGATTTATTAGTCTTCCACCTGTAAGTTTGAGTAGGTGGATCCATCATTTTCAAGCAAACACTCCCGACGCTTTGATTCATGATATTTTCCAGAAAAAATGCATCCTAGGAACATTTTATTTCAATAATATCTGACTTTGAGATTAAGATCAGCAAAGATGCTGTAATCTTTCATTAGATGAACCATGACAAGTTAACACTGCTCCAAAGAATGCAGTTAATAAATATACTAGGTAGGTTGGCAATAAGTGATAAACCAAGAGTGCTGATGTGAGGAAAGCAAGATCCCTTGTTTAGGTACAATTACATTGAGCAATAAAACTGGTAAGAATTTTAACCTGTGGTGTCTAATGTAGTCTTCCCTTAACTTCAGGAGCGCTGACACTGCATGTCACGTAGGTGGTGCTATGCTGGGCTTTCTTGCTGCTACCATCTGTGACCTTTTTTTTTTTTATGGTAATATTTTGAGAAAAGAATAGAGGGAATTCACACCACATAGCGGCTGAATACCTCTAAATACTAACCCTCACGGAGTAGTTTTGCCCTAGAAGGAATGAAAGGGGGGCCAAATTTCCTTATTTAAAAAATGAGATGAAAATGCTCATTGTGATTTCTTGATAAGAGATGTGTTCAGCCTGTCATCTCCTTACTAGCTAACTGCATTGAATAGTTTTACCCAAAAATTTTAGTAGAGTAAAAACTCCATGAGTATGTCTTTTCTAAAACTAACTTCCTAATCCCTACTGCTAGTTACATTAGATATAAATTTGTGGGTACTCAATATTCATCAAATTAATTGACCAAATGAACTATAATCTCTATGATCTTTGTCATAGCTACCACTTACTGGAAAGCTGCTACTCCGTCTCCTTTTGGGGGAGATATCTGGAAAAAGATGTGAGCAAACTCTAATTGTTTTGGTAAGGCAAAGTGACAGGTGTTATGAAGTGTCCACTAAAATTATTTGTGAGCATTACTATTTATAAGTTTCTGCATATTCACATAAGAAATCCACATGACAAAATTCTTGGATCACATTTAGCATCAGAACATGAAATAGGGGATCCTTACAATGTCTCTCTAACCTCTAAGCCCTTTGCTTTGGTCCATCTCATGAATACTGATTGCCCTAAATATTTTAGAAAATATAAAGTGAACAAGTGTTGTCATTTTCTGCTTAAAATACATTTTCCCAATCATACCGGTAAACTGAAAATATACTTTTAAAAAGGAACCTTTTAAGGAGAAAGAATCCAGTGACTGAGCCCTGAGTGGGAATTTTATTCTGGCAGCTGATGCTGTAACACAAACTCCCTAAAGTGGAGCTGATGCTACCTCCCTAATGAAAAGCCTGCTACAACTCTTGATCAAGATAGGCTCATTGACTCCAGTGTTCAAGAGTGCTGACGGAAGGAAAGAAAGATCCCTTGTTTAGGTAAAATTACATTGAGCAATAAAACCAATACAATGAAGAGTTTTAACCTGTGGTGTCTAACGTAGGCTTCCCTTAACTTCAGGAGCATGGACACTGCATGTCACATAGGTGGTGCTATGCTGGGCTTTCTTGCTGCTACCATCTGTGACCTTTTTATTTATTTATTTTAATATTTTGAGAAAAGAATATAGGGTATTAAGCAGAAAAAAACGTGATTCCCTTACAAGTTTTATTTCCCTTTCCCTTTTACTTCTCTTTTGTACTTTTGAAAGCAAAGGTGAAAACAAGTATTAATGCATTCATCCTATGAGACACCAAGTCCTAGACAGCAGGGTGCACACTCCTGCACTTGAGGCTTCTTTGGGAATATCATGATGCAAATCCTTAATAAATGTAACAAAGACAACTTCTAATAGCAAATATCTTTAGGAAACGCCCAAGTTTTGTTTATGTCTGAACATTTCATTTTAAAATCCTGGTTTCTACCCATGTGTTTAGAAAAAAGCTGACAAACTTGGTCTGAAATGTAAAAACTGAAAAAAAGTGGGAGGAAGGGAACATGCAAAATAAGTTAATCATTATCATTCTAAGTGCCACCAGTTCTGTTTATATTCATGCACATGTGAATTGTTGAATCTCATTTGATCAACCCAATTAAACATTAAATAATTGCAGCCAATTATGCAAATATCAGCAACAATATTAATTTGTTGATCTTTTTGAGCAGATTAGCCTCACATGTTCCTAATGCTAGACTATCTTGCGCCATAAATGATCAATTAGTGTTAGGATAACTAAGTCTTGAAGAATGGATAATTGCCTAGTTATAATGTGTCACTCTTGCTGTATTAATCCACTGCAATTAAACAAATAGTGCACAAGGAAAAAAGATGTGCAGATGTTCCTTTTAAATCTATTTAACAAGTTAGTGTCAAGGTCAATTTTCTGTCTTATTACTTAAAAGAGAATGGCAGATTGTGTTCTCTGTTTTAGGAGACCTCCAGTTTTTTAAAATGTATATCCTTAGTTTTCACTCCATCTGGTAGAAAGGGCTTAAAATGCTCTTAAGGTTTGATGAAAGAAATTATAGAGACATAATGTCAAGACATATTGTTCTCTAACTTTTACAACGGACATGTGTTGCCATACTAAATTTAGAGATGCAAAGTATAAAATGTATTTATGGCAAACAAATGATTTCCGTTTCTCATAGAAATGTGAGTCTAGTTATTAAGTGCTACTTGACAAGTTAGAATTACCTTTAAGTCTTTTCTAGGCCACTATATTAAAAATGAGGTCACAGGATTTAGCCAGGGCAAATGCATATCCTTAGAATACTACTAGGTAAACATATGTAGAGGACAGTTAAAGCACCTGAGGCCTGAAAAGAATACTCTTCCAAGACCTCAGATCACCAATTAAAAGCCCCCTAAAAGATATTTTTACAATTCCTTTTCATCTTGTACTTCCCTAATTTCCATCTTACCATTCCTACCTAAAAGGACCCTATGGCCAAAAGTCTTGGAAAAGAATCAAAGCCCCATTTGCTATGTGCAGCTAAATGCCTTAAGGAAATTTTTCTAACACATCAAACTTTTAGAGTGTTTTTTTTTTCTCCTTGCTCTGAAAAGAGAATGAAATATGATCAGCAAGATGAAAGTTATTAGAACTGAGGGAAACCAAAATATAATGCTTGAGAGTTGACCTTCCAAGGGTAAATGTTTTCTAGCAAGATCTGACTTTACCCTAGATAAACCAGGATTCAATTTTAACTCACAGCTCCTAAATGAGGAAAATAACATCTAGAATTGCTCTCCCTGTACCCTGACAATGTAATCATCCAATCTTCATTCAACAGAAATGAACACCTCACAAGCAAAGAATACCTCTTTGCTTTCTACCAAAAAGCTAGATAGGAGGATTTATTTTGTATTTAACACTTAACAAATGTCATTTCCATTTGGTTGGTATGATATCATGACCTCTCTAGAGCTGTTATTTCAATTCCAAGACAGTCTTCAAATACAAAATAATCCCCAACAAGCTATGACTTTGAGTATCTCTAATGACTTAACAGTCCCTGGAAAATAATGACAATATGAGGTAAATGTACACAATGTCAGAATCAACCACAAATTCTAATTAAGAAGTTTCATAATATAGAAACAAAGGTGGTACACTTCTATAGAAGCTAAATGTTCAATTCATTATTTAATGAGTATCTATTATGTGCAAGGTAGGGGGATACAAAGATCTCTAAGGCACGAGATCCTCAGTCTTGTATTGGAGACTGACAAATAGCCAATTACAATACAATGCCAAAGGACAATGGTAGAAACATGCACAGGTCTTGCTGATGTACAAGGAGAGCCCATCACAGACTGTGACATCAGGAAGAAGAGAGAGATTTACCTTAAGATGGACATGGCAGGGGTGGGGGTGGGAGTTAGGGTGTGGGTTGCAAAACAAATGTGATGGGAAGAAAATCAGCTTTTCAAAGTCTTGATTATAAAAATCCAAAACAAAACCCAACCATTTTCTGAAGATGAAGATACATAACAGGAAATGTCACCTACTAAATTTACTGAGATCAGTTTTCAAACACAAAGAAACTCATTTGGTTGAGGAGCAGAACATAACTTATGCTAAGGAACAAACATTTTTGTATCTGAGTAAAGTATTGAGGGAGGCACTATGATTATTGAGGAATATTCTATGCTGTATGGCTTACATGATCATCTTTCCAAGAGAAGGTAAAGTAAGCTTCTACTACGAGGTTTACAAAATACCACTTGATTGCAATTCATTTTCTCTGGCAGGAGGAAAAAAATCACCCTGGAAACACTGATAATACAAACTACATCACACACAACTAAAAATAGAGAGCTAAATAAATCTATCGTAATTCAGCTGCAAGTGTCTCAATCGCACACAGATGATATCCCGTATTTTCCATTCAGGACACTATGATTGTCCAGTCGCTCTCTTCTCTTCCATACTACAACAAAAGCAAGAAAACATGTTTAAGTGTAAAAGCTAACAGTGCAGAAATCGCTTAGAAACTTGGTAACACAACTAATATTATACAAAAGATATGTTCCTGTTTTGAACATTAAAAGCATATTCACATTAAAAATTTAGAGAGAAACAATCAAATACCTGGAAAGAATCACACATTTTATAATTGTGTTCAAATTTATAGCTGGTATAGTCTCTAAGTAATGTCTTTTTATTACTATTCTGTATTTAGCTTCTGCTTTCCAAATAAAGTAAGTTATATTTAATTATTGTCATCTGTACTCTACAGAAGTGATGCTTAAAGTTTATCCCCTGGACCAGGAGCATCAGCATTACCAGGCAACTTGTTTGAAATGCAAATTCTCAAGCCCTAGCTCAGACTTCACTGAATCAGAAAACTCTGGGGAGAGGTCCTGGCAACCATGCTTCAGGAGGCATTTCCAGGTGATTCTGACACTAAGTTTGAGAGTCACTGCTCTAAAAGCCCTCCTTCTTGAGAGTGTGTTGGGTTTATGGAAAAAAATTAAACTGACAAGCCATGAGGCTCTGAAGAGCAACTCTGTTCTCTAAATTAGTGTTGTGTTATGTTAGCATCACAATTTTTCTTATTCCTTCAAAAGTTATGGAACTACCTCATAATCAGAATTTGATTTGCATCAGCAAGTAATTCACTTTCACCTATCTGAATTTTCGTACTTAAAACTGAATTAAATGAAATAAAGATATTCCAGATGTCAGAAGTAAAAAGCTAGTTTTGATTCATTTGTTCATTCATTCATTCATTCATTCAACACACATCTGTGTGCTTAAGTGAGCTCTCACTCTTTATCAAAGTACTACATGCTAATGCCATGGTGTCAAGAGCTTTACAGACTTATGACTAAATTTATCTTTGTAGTAACCTCAGATAGTAGGTGCCATTATCAATCTCATTTTATGGATGAGAAAACTGTATTAGGGAGATTAAAACACTTACTCAGACAATTAGTAAATGGTAGAACTCAGACTCTAGCCAAAGATCTCTCTCACACCAAATTACATGTTCTTGACTACCATCTGGACTTCCCTCCACATGTTCACATAGTCATGTGTGCGGAGGTAGGCTTGGAACACATCGTCCCTACCACCCAGAGTAGCATGCCATTAAGTCTGTCACCGTGTGCTTGCCTAAATCACTCATATGATGTTCCCTTTTCACATGGACTGGCTTTTTAGTCCTAATATAACTTCAAGATGAAATTCACACAAAACATTAGAATTTCTGAATTGGAAAGAACTTTAATGATCATCTAAAATGTAGAAGATCTGGGGCATCTGGCTCAGTCAGTAGAGCATATGACTCTTGATCTCAGGGTTGTAAGTTTAAGCCCCATGTTGGTTGTAGAGATAACTTAAAGCATTCAAAATAAATAAATGAAATGCAGGGGATGAGGCTCTGCATTTTTACTTCAGAACAATTCCACTTTGATTGGTTTTGTGTATTGGGACTCCAAGGAAAGATTTATTTTGTGGAAAATTCTGCTGCTTAAAAATCAAGTGTGAAGGTGCCCAGGTGGCTCAGGATCCAGTTGACTGAGCATCCAACTCTTGATTTCGGCTTAGGTCATGAGTTCAGGGTCGTAGAATCGTACCCTGTGTCAGACTCCATGCTCAGTGGGGGAGTCTGCTTGTCCCTCTCCCTCTGCTCCTCCCCTGCTCATGCTCTCTCTCAAATAAATAAAAATAAAACTTTTTTTAAAAAATCAAGCA
Organism: Vulpes vulpes; assembly: GCF_048418805.1. Taxonomy (NCBI): domain Eukaryota; kingdom Metazoa; phylum Chordata; class Mammalia; order Carnivora; family Canidae; genus Vulpes; species Vulpes vulpes. The sequence goes on along the minus strand of NC_132787.1, from coordinate 22,016,337 downwards.
TGAAAAGCAATGATGTTTTTAAGCCAACCTTCTCATTTTACATATGAGGACATTAAGGCTCTAGATAACTCTTAATCACAAGCCCAGGGCTCTTGCCTGTTTGATGTTATTTCTCCTATGTTACACCACCATCCATGTTCTGCGTTCCTCTGAAAAGACCTTTAAAGACCTCGGAGAACAGAATCAAATTGGTAAAAAATACTGGAAGCCAAGAACAGGTCTATTTACAACCTTCTGGTTTACAGAAAAAGAATGAAGGAAGCACAGTGACTGTAAGTGACTTGCTGAATCCGTATCAGAAAGAGTTGCCTGAAGAGGGTGGCTTCCCACTATTAACTGTTGATTCGTGATCCCCAAATGCTACTTGATTTACGTATGATGCCAACATGACTTAAGCTAAGATCAAAATATGTGTTTTATTTCTCTTACTTGGATTCCCAATACATTAGACACTTATGCCATTAATAACAACTGTGTGTCATCATATTGATATTTTAGCAGATCTACATTATTGTGATTCATGACCACCATAATTTCATCTTGAATCTCATCAGTTAAAGTAAATTTGCTTTCAATTAGCTGTTTTAGTTTTATAAATGGTCAAATATCAATTTTGGTTATAATGACAAGTCACAGGCCATATCAATCTAAGAACCCACATATTATATATTAAGATTTATTCCTCTCATTCTGTAATTTATGCTTTTATGTAAAATATAGCTTTCTGAGATGCATCTAAGAGATGTGATAATATGGGTAATCCATAATATCTAGACCTAGACAGTTAGCAATCAAACTTTTCATTTGGATGATAGATAATTCGATTTAATTTTTCAAGGCAGAATAATTCAAAAGTGGAGATGACAGATTTTAGCAGAGAGAGAAATTATCTTCTTTCCTCAGGAGTAAGTGTCCAGAGAAGGGGGGGAAAGAATGTCTGCATGGGCGAGACTATCATTATCCCATTATCAGGGTGATGACCAAACATAGCAGCAGGCTCACACCTTTGGCGTTTCGCAGGTCTACTCTAAATCACATTGACTTGACTTTGTTCATTGGAATCAAAGATGAAGTTGAAGCAACACAGCAAATCAGATTGAACCTATGGGGTGGTACTCTGGGCCATGTGGAAGACTAACAGTGTGATGTGCAGAAATTTCATTTTTCATGAATTCCAGGAAGAACACTACACTAAAACATGCCTAATGACAAGTTTCGTTACTTCACATTCATCATACAAATGGCAAAAATCTTACATGGCCTTTGCTAAAATGCCTTTTACGTCCAGCAGAAAGTTCTTAGCAACATAAAAGGACAATCGATGTGTCATGCACTTACTCTCTGTGATGCCAACAAAAACATAATCAGGGCTGCCCACCAGGTAACAATTTGCTATTCTTGTTCTAAATCCTATTCAATGGCCTGCAAAGCTCTATAATCCTGTAACATGGAGAAGGAGGGGCTGGGAAGCTGGTCAAGAGACTGAGTCATCAAGGCAATCTGGAAGTGTTCACTTAGTGTGCGCACAAAGAGAAGGATAATTCAGGGCATCAGCGGGGAAAAGTGGTGGGGCTCTTAAACTTATGTAACTAAAAACCATCAAGCTGTTCCACTGAAAACAAGAAAAATGCAATAACCACTAATGGTCATTTATTCTCGCAAAGCTGTAGCCACTAGTGGGGAGAACAGATTTTTTAAAAGAAATTCCATCTGGTGGCCTGCAGTTAATATAGATCTCACTCCTATCTCACTGGGCTTTTCTTTTCCTAAACTACTTAAGACTTCCACCTCTCAAGTTTTACAATCATTACTTCCCACTTTCTACAATCTCAATAGCAGCACTGCTAGTTCCACAAACATACTGTCCTGATATTTAAGACCTGGATTCTAGCTTTTATCTGATCCTGACTGTAGTCTTGGCATGTGTATTTCCCTTTAGAATAAAACCAGGTCCTCTGAAAGTTTTCCTGAAAAGTAATTTTATGTTACTCAAGATCTCCCCCTCCCACCTCTCCTACGTGTTAATATAACATGTGCAACACGTTTCTATTTTTCAGTATTTGGCGGGTATATCATTCACTATTCAATCTTTTAATTCATTTATGCAAGAAACATGACTGATATCCCATGAAACATCCCAGGCCCTCCTTGCACTGAATATTGGGGTTACCAGAAAGGAATAAAACAATCTTACATTCAAATAACCCTGGAACAAAGACAAGTGTGTGACTTGTTAAACATAAAGCCCACATGTGATCATTCCAGGTGCTGTGCAAGCTGGAGGAAGAACTAGCATTTGAATGGATGAATATGTGTTTGTACTGGGGGAAAGGTACATTATTTAAAAGATTTTTAAGGTTCCTCAAGGAGATGTGCCTTGGAGGACAACCAGTAACTTCTCAAGTGGGCAAACTGTGGAAGGTACAGAAAGGCAGAAAGCAGCAGCAGAGAGCAGAGCATAATGGAGAAAGGAGAAGACCCTAAATGGCAGGCACATAGGTGAATACGATGGTGAGTAATCAGATTAGCAAAGAGGAATGGGAGAGAAAAGAAACATTGGCAATATGGCTAATGTTCTCTAAGTTTAAGTTTGGTTAAGTAACACAAAAGTGTTTTTATTTGTTGCTTAAAAAAAAAAAAAAAAGAAAGAAACTTCATTTGAAATGCCCCCTTCCTAAGAGGTATTTGTAGGGCAATCTAAAACCCATGGAATTATATGGAAAATTAGCCAAATGGAGTGAATACTTAACCTCAGAGGTTCTTACTCATATAAGGAAATATACAAGCTAAATGAAAAGCAAATCTGTGGTTAAGAAGGAATTTCCCCCCTAGGTCACTGTGGCAAGAATCTTAAGGGTTTTTTGGTTGTTGTCACTCTCTTCTTCAATTTACCAGAGAACTTTGTAGGAAATATCCATGTTTCCATATAACATCAAAGAGGTCAAATGTAAAACATGATGTAATTCTATGCTTTTTTCCTCAATCATCACTTATTTTTCATGGAAAGAAACAGACACTCGTAGCTTCATCGACAGCACCAATTTGCCATCTTGTAAGGGACTAATTTTGAAACTTTAGGATCCATGCGTAAAATAATTGAAAACGAAGGATGTGGTCTTAGATTCTGAATGGATGGTCCTTTGCTACTTAACAATTTGGAGGCCAGTTGATCCTTTTGGCTTGTGGTTTAATTCAGAATCATTGTATTACTTCATGTATCTTGTGACTCTCATCCCTTTGTTTCTTTGTTCCTAGGGAGCTCTGAACACATCATTAACTTTCAGTGTTACTACCATTATTACTCTACTACTTAGGGTAAAAAGAGTAATTATTAGTTTCTTGTTAGCCATAGGCAGGCCTTATAGGGAATATACACAAGTAAGAAGAAAATGTTTCTTCTCATTCTTTGCTTCATATATATCTTTTATTTTTAAACATATTCATGTGGTCTCACATTGAAGTTGAATATTTGTCTTTCTATGGCTTTGACTTCTCTAATTTTTTTTCCTTTTGTCACAATTACATCACCAGCACCTGGAACAGCCTCCTGCATACTATTTGTGCTTAATACATATATTTATTGAATGAATTAATCAAAAACGTTCACTTCAGTCCTAATCTTACTTTCAAAATGCTCTGACAATCTCTGTAATGGCTTGTCATTTTGCCCCAAAAATATATCTTTGGGCTTCTCTTTTACTTATATTTCAGGGTTTTGTAAATATTTTGTCACTATCTCAATGGGGATGACACACATTTATTTCTGCTTTTGCCTGCCTTAGCAAAAAGCTTCATGATTATGTCTATAAAATACCTCTTCTTAGATCTTTCTTCCAGTTCAAATTTAATACAGCTTGATGTCCCCTGAAGCCTAGTTGACTTCTTTCTCTTTTCTTTAATCCTTTACAACCAAATCAAATTAAGTGTAAATTTTCCTATTTCATATAATCTCTGAGAGGTAACTCTGAAATCTCTGGTTTCCTGTATTAACTTCAATAGAATAAAAACAGTCTCTTCTGTACAACTTGTTCAGGAAAATTTTCCAAAGTGATTTTTTTTTTCTTATCACCATAACGCCAACTACCTCCCCTCTTAAAAATCTTTCAACCTCTGTTTTGGAGAAAGGCTTTCATTATCTAGCCAGTTATATATTTTTATTCTATGTATGTTTTTTTATCTGAGCAAAACACTAATAATTTATTACTTTCATCAGATTTACTCAGATATAAAAAATTAAAACATCCAAATACTTTTCATTTAATCAAATTAAATTTTTATTTAATTTCTTCCAAATTGTTTCAGTGTACAGAAGTAGAAAACAGTAAATTATGTCTTCTAATATTAAGAAACTCCTTTATTTTGTTAATGGAAGATTCCTTCACAGAAAGCCTTTACTGAAGATTGATTAAAAAACCACAATCATTCTTACCTTTTAATATCATTAATTTTGCATAAATGTTGCTGAGCAAATCTTCCAGAAATTCCATTTTTACCACCATCCTTGGACTTCAGTCACTCTGGAGGGGCCTGCTGCTTTGCTGACCAACTTTTTTTGCTTAATGACCTGGCACTGTCAGCTATCACTCAAACTATCAAACTTTATTTCACATTTCAGTATGAAACTCAGCTTCCCTTTGGTATGTTCAATGACTAGCAATGATATGAAAAAGCAAATGATTTACTAGGTAAAAAAAAAAAAAATCAGGTAACAAAATCATGTATGACCCCATTTCATTAGAAAAACAATCCAGAAGTATATATACACAAAATAATGAAAGTTGAGACATCAAAAATTAGCAATGGTTATGTTTCAGTGTTGGAACCACAGGTAAGTTTTCTTCTGTGCTTTATTCTACAAATTTAATTTGTTAAACCCAAATGGCAGAGTTTACTACTTACTTTCTTCTCTCCACTGAAATATGATTTGGCTTTGAGCTCTAAGTGAAATAAGATGACATTTTAAAAGAAAGAAGCCCTTACCTGAATATCAGTCAATTTGTCCAAGATCCGACCTGCAAGCTTAGGACCATTCTCCATAGTTGGAATGTGTATGGTCTACGAAAGAAAATCACATGCAACATAATTTGAGGATATCCATGTATACAGTAACAGTAAGACACTCAGCAATTCTACTCTGTCAAGGCAATTCCACTGAGATGAGGAGTGGCACTATGATAACCTGATCATGTATGCTGGCTCCTTATGCCAAAGACTCTTTTCTATTCTGAATTCAAATAAAAATCAACGAGCCAACGATAGGTTGTTTCTTGCCTGCCAACTTATTTTAGGGCCCAACTGGCATATATGCCAGTCTTCAGGCTGAGTTGAGGAACCAAAGAGAAGTTAGGGGTGCCTAAAATAGTGGCAAAAATGTAAAGAATCCTAACTCTTCCAAATTCTGAGAATCTATAGGGGGAATGATTGGCCTCCTTACCTAACCCTTCTGGCAGGAAATGGGAACTCAGAAACATTTTGCCACAAATTAAAGCAAGTCATTACAGGAACATAAATTAAAGCAAGTCTATGCCTTCACAAAAGGGGCTACTAAACCTATGCCTGTTCAAAGTCAAACCTCTAGGGGCCACGGCCTCAACAAGGCTGGATAGCATGGTTACATCGGGGGCTACAAGATTTCATGCCCATTATTTACATTTGAGTCATGCCCATTCCTGCCTCACTGGCTTGCAGGCTTTTGACAGTCTGATTTCAGTAAAGACAGCCCATGCTATCACTTTTCTTATACTCTTCAGGATAACAGGATAAGGGGCACCTGGGTGGCTTAGTGGTTGAGCATATGCCTTTGGCTCAGGTCATGATCCTGGGGTCCTGGGATCGAGTCCTGTATCAGGCTCACCTTGGGGAGCCTGCTTCTCCCTCTGCCTATATCTCTGCCTCTCTCTGTCTCTCATGAATAAATGAAATCTTAAATAAAAGGATAACAGGATAACTAGATGTACCTTTTAGCTCTGAATGCCCTATGAAACAAAACTATTAGAAAAATGCATTGAACTTTATCAACTTCCTCTGTCTAGAGGTGAAATAACCGGACTTAAGAAAGAAATCTGACTTAATGACAACTTAGTTTATTAAAAAAGGGGACCAATAATGCATTTACCAAGATACTACCCTAATAAAATGTGAAACAGTAGCTTTATAATCAGGACACATATTGATACATAATGGAATAATCCTTCTTCCTTAAAACAATCCATCTTTAGATGGAATCATGTCAAAAGCCATTGCTTACAAGTTTGAAAATCTCAAGCAATGAAGCAGTCACCATTAAAATCATAAAAGGAAAATCACTGAAGATAAATAATTATGTTAAATTTTAAGACCAAATTTGTATTTGATATGATTAATTTAAGCCAATTCACATTGTAAGAATAATACCCATGTGCCTCTAGGCTATAAAGTTAGACGATGATGTTAAATATCAGAGCTCTGTCATAAAGGGGGAACAAAGTAAAAACTCCCAACCCACCCCCACTCCAGAATGGAAATACAGCACATATATAATCAGACTAATTTACTGGAGGAGATAATATCTTCAACCAAATGACTAAATTCCTTTTGGAGGATTTTAGTAAGTGTTAACTTCGCCAAATGAAAACTTTTCATAAAATGGTCTAAATAGTAGTAACAGCAGCAACAATAATAACAATAAATGTAGGAGTTGATTATTCAAATGAATTTCCCATTGCTGTTTACCAATGCTGCTCCAGTAGTTTGGGAGTACTTTTGGAAACCGGAAATGGAAATCTAACCACCTGTAGGACCTTCTTAGTAAGCTAGTAGAAAGAATTCAGAGTGGAAGCGTAGTAGCACATTTCCAATCCCTAAACTGAGATAAGGCAGAGGTGATACTTGTCCAAGGACAAAGCTGACTCCCCCCAAGACTGAAGCTTACAAAAAATCACTGAAAAGATGAGGGTAAGTAATTTGGTAATACAGGTTCGTTGCGACAAACTGCCAAGTTATTAAAAAAAAAAAAAAATCCCTTGCATCTTGGGTCCAACTAGCATTTCATTTACACATTTAAAGAATTAAATTATAGGCAAATGCTTGGAAATGACAGACGGTGAAGAAACAAAGAGTCTTACCTCACCCTTGTACAGTATATCAGAAACTGGGCAAACAACACAGGCTGTACCGGAGCCAAACATCTCCCTCACCCGGTTCCCCTCCAGGGCTGTTGTCAAGTCGTCCATAGTGAGATACCTCTCGGACACCTTAAATTCACCCTGTTGGCAATATAAAAAATAAAAATATGAATATTTTCAAGGAAAGGGCATAACCCCCCCCCCCCCCCGCCCCCGAGGTACTTAGCTTCCTACTTTACATTCTGACTGAACTCAAATAATGTGAAAATCATCCTCTAAGGGAATGCTAAAGAGACCACCACCACCATATGGGTAAACACACTGCGGTGTTAAGCTACCTACTCAAGGTCATGGCATCTCTAAGTGAGATGATTAGAGAATATAAGACTATCACTATAAAATACATGCTACCTTTTCATACACTGCCAGCTTTTTAGGCCTTTTATCTGTTGCCATGCCTGAAGTGTCATAAGATAAGGCACCCCAGTGCTACTTAATGCGTGCCCTATATTAACAGTGTCTTGAACTCTATCATAAAATATATAATAATAATTATAAATTAGCTATCATTTATTCAGCACCATGGCATGCCAAGTTCTCTCACTTTTAAGGTGGGTATTATCATGCTCATTTTACAGATGGAGGAATTAAGGTTCAAAGGGAGGCTAAGTAACGTCCCTAAATCCACACAGCTACTAAAATGGCAGATACTGAACTCAAACTCAGGTCTCATCTGACTGGTTCCAAATTTCCTCGTCTCTTCACTCTTTCATGGAGTGAAACCATCGACTGAATTTCACTATCTGGAATATTTCATTATTTTATTTTATTTTATTATTATTTTTTATTTCATTATTTTAAAACATAGAAAGTATATTTGGACTTTGAGGAATTGCACTGTGTATTTCTTTTCTTACTAAATTCACTGATTCGGCTGACTTGATAGCAGAAATCCTCTTCCTTCTCTTTAGTATCTCATTTGGTCAAATTTCATCACAGAATTATTAGTATAACCTCATTGACTTCTGAACCATTTGAGCATGCTCAAAGAGAGGAAATGAAAAAAAAGAATATGATGTTTTTAAGCTATCTCCTTAAACGATCTGTTTAATACTCATTCTTCAATCTGTTTTATTCTCATTCTTTTATGTTAGAGGTTAAAGTTCAAAGTTTGTCTCATCTTATTAAAAAAAACCTATCCATTCTTTGTTGTTTTTTTAAATAAGAGTATTGTTTTTAACTTACAGATCCACAATAGATAAAAATGAAAATCACAGTCCTTGGCAAGATTTAAAACATTAGAAAAAGAAGGCATCATGCTGTAAGTATGATTTGGAAGCGTAGGAAAATACGCCTGCAATAGAAATATGGCTTTTTGCAAGTTTCAATTTATCTCAGTCTGCAATTGCAATTATGTTGTTCAAAGGTAAATAAATAAATAAATAAATTCCAGAAAATCAGCCAAGTTAACTGAAAACAAGATGAGCTCTGTGTTCTGGTAAAGAAAAAAAAAAATCTCTTGTAAATAAACAGAATTGTTTTTACTCTGCTCACCCTTACTTATCTTTGGACAATTTCCCCTGTCTGGCAAGTAATGGTAACCCCCCACATGCCTCTTGGCATTTATGTCTCACTGTTTTAAAATAGCTTTTAAAATAAATTACAGCTAAGGAGTCAAGGAAAAACTTCCTCCATAATAACCTATTTTTCAAGCTAGCAAATCATTAGTGTGGGAAACCATTTCCACTTGCAACTTGTCATCAAACCTTCTGTACTTGGTTGATTTTTTTCTTTAATAAAACAAAAATTACTGAGCTTCGAAAATACATCTTTCCAACTGCAAACATATTTAGGACAGGGCAAGCTGTTTGAAATTATACCAACAGTTTGTAAATGTCATGCCCAATGTGCCAGCCAGCATGTGGCAGTTGGGTCTTGTCTACTTCAGGGTTTTGTAGAATTATTTATAGCACATTTCCTTTATTTCCAAAGCCTTTTCCAGAGAAACTATGCTAGTACTCTCCTAGATAATATGTGCATTTCTAAACATTTGTCCTATTAATACTGTTTGACCACAGTGTGCTCAAAGTCTTTTCATGTCCCTTGGAGACCATTTTAACACATAGGTCAAAAGTTCCATCCAAGAATCTTTGCCAGATAACCAACTCATCCAACATTCATCTTGAGTATGTTATAAATGTCATTTCAATACCAAATGGTTTCACATGCTTGCCCGTGTCACATGGATCAGAAACTCTACTGAAAACAGCTACATTTGCTTGAGTGTTTTGACTTTGAAATAAGCATGTATGTGAATCGGGGAGGACAGGGGGCAGGAAGGAGGGGAAAAAAAGGCAGCCAAACTAATAATGTTATGTTAGTAAACATTTATATGCCAGTAAAATTCTTTAATTTCTCTGACTAGCGTGGTTACACTGGAATAAATAGAGGAAGGGAAGAACTACAAATCACTGCCAACTGGAAACAACACTCGTAGACTGGAAAAGTTCAGGACTGGCTAAATGGAAGCACACAAGTTCATAGGAGACACCTGGGATAGAGCTTAAGATTAGTACTGAATACTTCTTCACTAGGGTAACCTGCCAAACTCTTTTCTCTCTGCCCTTCCTACAAACAATACTTACTTAACAGTCTTGCCAAGACAGTCCTTCTGGAAGAGTTATCTCCACTTGTGTGAAGATTTAAAGATTAGAAAACACTGGATGGAACCACAGAAGATTATTTCAACACTAAGCTGGGCTTATTTCGATTACTTTTTGTTTCATGCTTATAAAGTTGTTCATGTCAGGGGCACCCACCCACTTGTGTGCCAGGTCCAGAATGCTCTGCCTCGTGACTCCTGGAAGAATGATGCCATCTAGCGGAGGAGTTGCCAGCTCTTCTTCTGTCAATTAGAAATTGGAGTATTTTCAATCTTTATCTACATTCACCATGCCTTACACATCAACAGCCATTTTTAAGAACTGTTTCTCTCAACTTTGCTAGTAAAAAACATTGAAGATGATGCTACCATTCTGCATTATCTGACTTCCCAAATCAATTCACACTTCAAGTAGATCTTTATTTTAAAAAAGATAAGAAAGAAAGATAAGAAAGATAAGAAAGATAAAGAAAGAAAGAAAGAAAGAAAGAAAGAAAGAAAGAAAGAAAGAAAGAAAGAAAGGCACTCATCTAATTGTTTTTGATTTACCCTAACCTAGTAACAACTGAAATGATTTTCTACTAACAAACAGTAAGAGGAACATTCTGAAGTCAAAATTTACCTTAGTGGATTAACGCTGGTTAGTTAGATCTTATCTCACGTAGATAGATCTTACTCGGGAACACTGGTCAATACCAAACCATCTAAGAATACTGTGGAGGAACCCAGCCTCAAGAAGCACGTATGCCTGTTCAGGTTGGTCACTGCTTCCACACTGCCCTTTACAGGTCTATCTATCTATAATGATTTTCAAACCTGGAGGAGTATCCACATCAAATATGGAGATAACAACTTCACCCTCTGAAAGTCAAATGTTAATGGGTTCAGGATAGGCTAAAGCATATATATGTGGCTACCAAAAAAAAAAAAAAAGAAAGAAAGAAGAAAAAAAGAAATCCAAAGATCAAAATAAAACTCCGTGGGTGATTTATAGAGAGCAAGGCTGAGACACTAGTCTACTATGAGAATGATTACGTGCTTTCCTAACCAACACGAGAGCTGGTATGATGATCTGTCTACAAAAGTCAACATGATCTGACAACCACACAAGCTCTTCTCACAGAAAAAGTTTCTGGTATTCAACAACCCCTTCTCTTCCCCACATCTGGCACCCAGGAGTCTAAATCTAGCGAGAAATTTAAAACTTAAATCATCACTTTATAAAGATGTTGAACCTTGTAACAGATGTGTTGCTTATCATGTGTTTGCAGAATAAACAATGTATGCTTGAAAGGATCACCAGGTAGCAAGAACTGTAGAAATCACATTGGTATCTTTAAGCTCCCCTAAGCGATTTTAAGCAGCTAAAAAGGACTTCAGTAATCACCTCATGCAATTCTTATATTTTATAGAAAAAGAGAGGCTCCATAAACTTAAATGACTTGCAAGACTGGTGACACTGGAGGACAGTCAGGATCAGAACTTGTGTCCCAACACTAGGGCCACTGTCCTTTCTTTTAGTATACTGTGGTCCAGGCTCACCTACTCCACCATGGTTACATTAGACGTCCCCAACACCCAAGCTATCCAAAAGACCAAAACTCTATATTCAGTCCTGTGTCCCCAAACTTGGCACTTTGCCTGGCCTAGTGTGGTATGTAATAAGTGTTTCTGAATTAAAAAAAATAAAATAAATGAATAATCCTCTTTGCTAGGAGACAGCAGTATGATTTTTTTGAAGTTTGTTTCTAAAAATCATCTGCTCAAAACCACTTTCTGGAAGGAAGAAAATTTGTTCTTGGCAATGTTCTTAGGGCTACTTTTTGTCATGTTTAGAAGTGTTGATCTCAAAATAAACCTGTGTTTTGCAATAGCTAGCTAGCTGGATACATAAATGTAGGATCTATGTGTTGTATATGTGCACAGACCCCACACATATAGACAAACATACTTCCAGTGCCTCCAAACTGGACCTTTCTTAAAGCTTGCTGAGCTCTAAGACTACATGAAGTTAAATAAAAATAGAGGCCTCGCATGTGCAAGTGCAGTTTTGTGAAATATACTTAACACCCAAAACTGTAACCACTAGCCTAAGGTCAAGGCACAGAACATCTGTTTCTCTGGTTGCCAGACAGAGATGATGACATGACAACATTTGGGTGAGAAATATTCATTTTCCTCTGCAACCACAAACATGCTTACAAGAGCCAGAACTAGCTCCAGATTGCCCAACATGAGGAAAACAGAGCCTACAAATACAACTTGTTTTTGACAAAGAAATCATTTGTAGGAGATGAAGAATTTCGAAGCAATAACAGCAGAAGTCATCTGTGACATCCCAAAGTCAATTTCTTTTTTTTTTTTTTTTAAAGATTTTATTAATTATTCATAGAGACACAACTAGAGAGAGAGAGGCAGAGACACAGGCAGAGGGAGAAGCAGGCACCATGCAGGGAGCCCGATGTGGAACTCGATCCCGGGTCTCCAGGATCAGGCCCTGGGCTGCAGGCGGTGCCAAACCGCTGCGCCACCGGGGCTGCCCCCAAAGTCAATTTCTAACAAAAACCAGGAATGTGGGTTTGTGGAAGTGCCCAAATACCATCAGCACAATTATTATTTTTTTCAACAAATATATATTGAGTGCCTATACCAAGTGCAGTTGAATTATCTACGCATTATGAATATAGCACTAAACAAAACTGATATAACTCCTGTTAACTTTCTAACAGGTAGAGGTAAGCAATTATTATGTTAAATAGCATGTTAGACTATGGAGAAAATAAAAGAAAAAAACAGGAAAGGCAAAGGGAAATGCTAGGAGTGATAGGGGAGGGAGTTTGTGATTAAGATGCTTGAAGAAAGCCTTACTGGGAAGGGGATTTGTGGGCAAAGACTCACAAGCAGGGAGCAAGCCACACACACATCTGAGGGAAGAGTGCTCCAAACAAAGTCTATAAATGCCTGATGTCTGAAAAAGGATCATGGGGCCTGAGCAGCCTGAGTAACACCAACATTCATTGCCACGATCATGCTCCCAAACTCACTCTAAACTCAACCACAGGAACACCTGGATGGCTCAGTGACTGAGCATCTGCCTTTGACTCAGGGCGTGATCCTGGTCCCGGGATCGAGTCCCACATCATGCTCGCTGAGAGGAGCCTACTTCTCTGTGTCTCTGCCTCTCCCTATGTCTCTTATGAATAAATAAATAAAATCTTTTTTTAAAAAAAAAAAAACTCAACCTCATAGCTGGGTCTTATTCTCAGGGCAGCTCCAGAATCCAGTGCAAGGTAAAATTGTTCCAACAGTGAATGGCAAACATGTACGGTAAATCACTCATCAACACAGCAAGCAGAGAAGCAGTGCTGTGTGATCTTACTCCCAGGGTCACTGTTACTAGAATCAAAACCTCATGAGTTACAGGCCAAGTGCCACAGATAGTTACCGTGCATGTGCTGCAAACACAAATTATCTACTTTATATACTTTTGTGGAGCACCCATCTTGTCCAAAAGTGGTAGTGAGTGTGCTCATAGAAAGATGGCAGGTTTTTACTGAAAGAACTCTACTCATACCTCCAAGGGGTAAAGTTTGTGAAAAATCAATATTTTGTTGATTTTCAACTCATTATTCTTTGTATTTTCCAAAAGCCACATGGTATAAATCAAAGTCACTGTGGAGCTCCCTTCACTGCCTTCATTTGTTTTTAGCCCAAAGGTTATTCCTGACATTCTCCTGACTTCTTTTATAGTACTGTCCAAACATTTATCCCACTTCTTTTCCCGCTTTCTTCAAATTTTATTTGTTCTGTTCGGTGAACACCCTCAAGTTGAAAGAGCATGAAAACTAAAGCTCTCAGGCAACCATAATCTGAATAGAACTCTTAAGGTCTGGTATATTTTGTAAGAGTCAAAAACCAAATTCACTCATTTCTATTCTGACCTTTAAAAGTCATGGCAGAAATGGTTCATGATGATTGTTTGGATAAGCAATAATTTTTCACCAGGACAAGGTTCTAGTGTTGCTGTTTAAATTGTGTAGCTCTGATTCAGACTGTACTTAAATCCTGACATCTCCTATCCATAAATAATGATGGTACCACTTCTGTATGATGTAATTGTTTTTGTTTAGAATTGCGTGGGTTTTTTTGTGGGGGAGAGAGGTGGAAGTGGGCAGGTGGAAAGAATAAGTTGAATTAATCTATTATCTCCTAAATACAGAGTGCAACCCTGGCTGTCAACTTTCAAGCTTAGCTTTTGATGTATGTCATATGCAATGACTCAAATTTAGAAATCACGAATATTCCAACATAAATTTTGTTTTTAAACAGTGCCAAGTACAAACAACAGGAATGGAAGGATCAGCATGCTCTGCATCTGGTTTTTCAAATGCCAAGGATTACCAATGGTCAACCCTAGGACAAGGTGTACTCACCACACCTTCTGTTTATTCTATCTCTGACTGGAATATAAGGCTCATTTTATTAATCTACAACTAATGCTCATAGCTCTGAAGTCAGCCACATCTGAATCACCATTTTCCTCTATTAGTAGCCAAAAAATAAAAGAGCAATAGAAGTTACTGTAGCGACTTTAAAATAAAAATTTCATTTAAAATTTTAATTGAAATGAATACTCAGTCTACATAAGTATTTGGAAACTTATATTTCTAATCTCTATACTCAGTACTGTATAATTAATAGCCTAAGAACATAAACAAGCCTAAAAAAGATGTCTTTAAATTTTTATGACTATTAAAAGTCTAATGGAAATAAATGCATATACCTCTATTTTCCCCCCATTGCTTTTTTTTTTTTTTTTAAGATTTTATTTATTTATTCATGAGAGACACAGAGAGAGAGGCAGAGACACAGGCAGAGGGAGAAGCAGGCTCCATGCAGGGAGGCCGATGTGGGACTCGATCCCGGGTCTCCAGGATCACGCCCTGGGCTGAAGTCAGCGCTAAACCGCTGAGCCACCCGGGCTGCTCTATTTTTCCCCATTATTGGTCATTTCATTGAATACCACAGCCAATGTCAACACTTTGCTAAATCCCTATGGTCTCTGCTATCTAATTAGAAAAGAAAGATAATGAATATTCAGGATACTTAAGGTAATGAAGAAATACTAATTTTTATAGAAGACACATATTAATAGCCTTGAATGAATCAGGATCTATGTATAATCCCAAAATGGACAAGCCTTCCCTTAAAAATACTGTGTTTTAATCTAATTGAGCTCCCAAGTAAATCTGAAGATTTCTAATGTATTATCAAAATATGTACAAAGGGCAATAGTTGTGAAAAGACTTTTA
Source organism: Vulpes vulpes (assembly GCF_048418805.1). NCBI lineage: Eukaryota > Metazoa > Chordata > Mammalia > Carnivora > Canidae > Vulpes > Vulpes vulpes. The sequence continues at coordinate 22,001,260 of NC_132787.1, read as the reverse complement.
GCAAGAGGATACACTAAATTTCATATCAGTAGTATCAGTAGACTACGCTTATCACTAGAGCATTTTCCACATATAGCACACGGTGAATGACCACTGAAAAACGCAAGGGATTTCAGATAGGAAAACAGGTTAGAAGATGGCAGAGGGGATAAGGCAGCAAATCTTCAAATCATGGAGATTTAAATTCCTTAAGTTGATATCTCAATTATAAGCACACCTAGAGTCCAAACCCCAAAACAAAATCTTTATAAATTCTGTGAATTTAAACTCATTTCTACTTAAACAAAAGCATAGTAGTTCTTAGCCTCTGGGCTAGTGCTACTTACTCCTTATTCTATGGTCCCAGTTCTTTTCTTTCCAGCCCTATTAAAAATGACTGACAAATTGCAAAGAGTTGAAATTTGAGTGAATTACCTCCATCTTCATTGATCCAGTAAAGAAAAAGATTCATAGTTCCAACTTCAGTTATCTGATTATCCTCTCCATAGAGCCAAAGAACCTGCTGACAGCCACTATCCATTGCTTCACATTGGGCAAAAAGTGATGAGCCATAATTCCTTTTAAGAAAGAGGAAACATTGATTATGAATATACTAGTCCCCCTATCTTCTTTTTTTTTTAAGTTTAACATTAAGTAGACTTTAATAAAGCATTTTTAAAAAAATTTTATTTATTTATGATAGTCACACAGAGAGAGAGAGAGGCAGAGACATAGGCAGAGGGAGAAGCAGGCTCCATGCACCAGGAACCCGACGTGGGACTCGATCCCAGGTCTCCAGGATCGTGCCCTGGGCCAAAGGCAGGCGCCAAACTGCTGCGCCACCCAGGGATTCCCCCTCCCCCCCCCATCTTCTTGTACCAAAATCCTCAGGTCTTTGGGACACCTGGGTGGCTCAGTGTTTGAGCATCTTGCATGGGACATTAGCAAACAAGTCTGAACACTACCATATGACAATCGAGGGCTTGGAAAGAAACCCTAACCCCACCCTTGAATTATGTTAGCCCCAAACAAACATGCAGAAACAACCAAACATACAACAGCTACTACAAAGCATTAATGTCACCTTCCACAAAATACCCACCTTAGGCCTTTTAAAGTATCTATTTTACATTTGGTCCAGACCAAACTGTCTAATTAAAAGTATAAGTTAAGCTCAAGAGCCACATTCACAGTGGCTGTCTGCCATTTTCATCTGCACAGCTTTGCTTCCCACTATATTCTCTTTGCCTTTCCTTTGGAGCTGAGTCATTCTGCTTGGGTTGACAGTCATGATACCTTGCCCTGCACAACTGAATTGAAGGGTGAGCATGTAACCTAAGCCACTCATATAAGCCCTTCCTTGAGTTGTTCACTCATTCATTTTAATGTAGGGAACCTAAAGAAAGATGTTGTTTTACCCTCTGAGGGTAGTGGCAGCCTGTTTGCTAGGACATAAACCTGGAGTCTACTGTGTTCATGATCACTACCCTTAAGGGGAGAAAACATCTGAAGTAGGAGAGCTGTAGGCTAATGCACAGGCAGAAACTCTGACAAGAGAGAGGAAGAGGGAAACAGAAAGGAAAGAGCAAGAGACAGAGAGAGAAACAGGTTGAAGAGAAGGATGGTGGGTGAGCAGGACATGCGCAAGGGCCAAAGAAACTTGGCAATGGTGATTTGAGCCCCTACCTAGCAGTCCACTGCTACTATCCCACTTACATGAGTCACTCAATCCCTTTTCTGTTTTAAGATAGTTTGAGTTGGTTTCTTTTTTTAAATATATTTTTATAGGGGATCCCTGGGTGGCTCAGCAGTTTGGCGCCTGCCTTTGGCCCAGGGCATGATCCTGGAGTCCCAGGATCGAGTCCCACATCAGGCTCCCAACATGGAGCCTGCTTCTCCCTCTGCCTGTATCTCTGCCTCTCTCTCTGTCTATCATGAATGAATAAACCTTTAAAAAATAATAATAATAAATAAATATATTTTTATAGGGACGCCTGGGTGGCTCAGTGGTTGGGCACCTGCCTTGGGCTCAGGTCGTGATCCCGGGATCCGGGATCAAGTCCCGTATTGGGCTCCCTGCAAGGAGCCTGCTTCTCCCTCTATGTCTCTGCCTCTCTCTTAGCCTGTGTCTCTCATGAATAAATAAATAAATCTTAAAAATATATATATATATTTATAATTTTTAAGTAATTGCTATACCCAATGTGGGGCTTGACCCCACAAACCCAAGAACCAGAGTTGCATGTTCCACAGACTAAACCAGCCAGGCACCCCTTGAATTGGTTTTCTGACTTGCAACTCAAAAGAATACTGACTGGGATCCCTGGGTGGCGCACAGGTTTGGCACCTGCCTTTGGCCCAGGGCGCGATCCTGGAGACCCAGGATCGAATCCCACATCGGGCTCCCGGTGCATGGAGCCTGCTTCTCCCTCTGCCTGTGTCTCTGCCTCTCTCTCTCTCTCTCTCTCTGACTATCATAAATAAATAAATTAAAAAAAAAAAAAAAGAATACTGACTAATAACTAAAACATTCTAGAAAAACTATGGGAAATAGGCATTATACTATGGCTATAGCAACCTGGGTCATAACATCTACTCACTTCAAGGTATTCTAAGATCCATAAAAAGACATTCAAAATGGGACACCTAGGTGACTCGGTTAGCTGAGTGTCCAAGGTATTTACCCAAAGGATACAAAAATAGTGCCAAGGGGCACATGCACTCCAATGTTTATAGCAGCAATGTCCAAAATAGCCAAAATATGGAGAGCCCAGATGTCCATCGACTGATGAATGCATAAAGAAAATATGGTGTATATACATGTGTACATACACACACACACACACACACACACACACACACACACAGGAATATTACTCAGCCATCAAAAATAATGAAAATAATGAAATCTTACTATGACACAGTTGGTACTAGATAGTATTACACTAAGTGAAATAAGTCAATCAGAGAAAGACAAATATCATATGATTTCACTCATATGTAGAGTTTAAGAAACAAAACAAATGAACATTGGGGAAGGAAAGGAAAAATAAAATCAGATAAAAACAGAAAGGGAGGGATCCCTGGGTGGCGCAGCGGTTTGGCGCCTGCCTTTGGCCCGGGGCGCGATCCTGGAGACCCGGGATCGAATCCCACGTCGGGCTCCCGGTGCATGGAGCCTGCTTCTCCCTCTGCCTGTGTCTCTGCTTCTCTCTCTCTCACTGTGTGCCTATCATAAATAAATAAAATTAAAAAAAAAAAAACCAAAACAGAAAGGGAGGCAAACCATAAGAGACTTAACTATAGAGAACAAACAGAGGATTGCTGGAGGGGAGATGAGGGAGGATGGGGTAACCGAGTGATGGGCATTAAGGAGCACATGTGATGTAATGAGCACTGAGTGTCTGTGTGCAACTGATCAATCATTAAATTCTACCCCTGAAACCAATATTGCACTATACATTAACCAACTTGAATTAAATAAAATTAATCAATTAATTAATTTAAAAAATTCTGACACTCTGGCTATACAGCAGACCAAAAAAACCAGTCTCTAGCTGTGAGACCCAGAGAGTAGTAGATGGTAAAGCTTAATTCAATTTGTGACCACAGGTGAGAACCACTGTGCTAGACTCTCCCTTCAGCTGTGTGCCTTTGTTACTTTTCTCACATACAGATATAAAAGAATAATATTATCTCTGATGGCTTCAAAAAAGTGAAATCATCTTAGAATAAAGAAAATCTTCTCTCTCTTCCTCAGATTTACTGAGAAAGCAGAAAGTTCTTGAGCTTAGGAGAATCAATAGCTATTTAATAAATGTCAGTTGATTACAGAGGTCCTAAAAAACTTAGAAGGCGACTATTAATTGGTTTAGAGAAGAAGCAATAATGAAATTTAAGCGGGCTGCCAAACGTCTTTGCCAACTAAATAGGTTGATATTAAATGCAGAATCCTGTGTTTCCCTTGCACTTATTCAGGTTGAAAGTACAGGGATAGACAGTTTTAGAACCTCTTGGAAACAGATAGATGGATTAAAAGTCCACCCTTTGGGTTACTGCCTTCCAACTTGCCATTTATGCTTTTATTTGTAAGATCCAATATTCTCTTCTCTAAGAGATTTCAAGCCAACTTCCATTGATCATGGTCCACTTCAGCCTAATGAGTCAAAGTATTAATTTTTTTATAATAGACTTTTTTAAAGATTTAATTTATTTATTCATGAGAGACAGAGAGGCAGAGGCAGAGACATAGACAGAGGAAGAAGCCAGCTTCTCACAGGGAGCCCGATGTGTGGGACTCGATCCCCAGACCCGGGATCATGCCCTGAGCCAAAGTCAGATGGCCAACCGCTGAGCTACCAGGCATCCCTAGACTTTATTTTTTAAAGCAATTTTAGGTTTACAGAAGAAGTGAGCAAAAAGAGTTCCCATATGCCCTGTCACCCACTTCAGTTTCCCCTATTAACTTCCTGTATTGAATAAGTATACTTGTTCTGATGAGAACTGTTGTTGACTGATGAGCCAACATTGATACACTAATACTAATGGAAGTCCATAGTAACTTTAGGGTTCACTCTTCGTGTTGTATAGAAAATATCAGTTTTTAATTGGCCTTCAGTGATCATGTATTCTGTGATACTGCATTATGTCATCTTTCTAGTAAGTAACAATCTATCCCCAATACTAAAAAGATTTCCTTGCAATTTTTCAATGTCCCCATGTTATCTTTACCCTGGGCAGGTAGGGGGAGCTAGAAAGCAAGATTTAAAGAGGAAAAACTAGATTATTACCTCTTCATCAAGACTGACTTAGTGTAACATGAACTCTAGGGGAAGTTCTAACAAAGTGATACACATGGTGGGCAGGGGTGCATATGCTCTGTGAAGAAGTCTGAACAAGTGAAAAAGATACCAAGAGAATAAACAAAAGTAGTTGTTTCAGCCTGACTAGCATCAAATGTAGTCAGGAAGGAATGGTCTACCCCAAAAGGAAAAAAAAAAAAAAAGGGGACTTCTTGGTTTAATGGATTTCATTACGATTTCTCTAGCCGTTGAGAGAATGCAGCTGCTAAACTTGTAGGGAGTACAGGACACAGAATTTTCTAACCTTTTTTTTTCTTTTTCTTTTTTTTTTTCTTTACAGAAAAAGAAAATACAGAAGGATACAGAGGGTTCAAAGCCAGCTGTCAACATCTCTCTCACATCCTAGCAGCACATCACTGGACACTCCCAGAGCTCCCTGAATCTACAAGTTTTCCCCAAGCCCAAAAGTTGCCATCATATCACCTCCCAGGACTGCTGCTGCCTGAGTACGTGATACACATCAGCACTTAACGTATACAAAGGAAGAGCTCACACCGGTTAATCCGGCTATTCTTGTTCACCCATAGGGGCATTCTCATATCACGGCCAAGTCCACCCCTGAAATTGTCTAACACTTTTCAAATGCTCTTTTATTTCCAGCCAGCTACATATGGCCAATGAAACCGGCCTGACAGAGCCAAAGCAGGGTTGTCCCTCAGCCAGCTGGCAGCAGGTATGGCTACAATCTGTGGCAATGAAGACAGCACTTGAGTGAAGCGGGCACCTTCCCCAGACAGGACTCCTCGGAGCCAACTGAGAGCCTCCATCCCAGCACCAGATGCTCTTTACGGGCACCTGCCTGCCTGCAGCCAGAGCACCAGCCTCCAGGGGCAGTGCATTCAAAGCACTGTTATTCTTGCCTTAGTTATTTTAGTTCTTGCCTCTGTAGAGCATTTGATGGTTATCCCTTGAACTAGCACAATTTTTTTTAAAATTTTACTTATTAAGAGAAGAGAGAGAGAGAAAGAGAGAGAGAGAGCGTGCACATGTGAACAGCAGGGAGGAGGAGCAGGAGTAGCAGACTCTCGGCTGAGCAGCAGCCCAACATGGGGTGTGATCTCAGGACCCCAGGATCATGACCTGAGCCAAGGCAGACACTTAACCTACTGAGCCACCAGGTGCCCCAGAACTAGCACAATTTGACACTGAAAAGTAAACACAAAACAAAAAAAAAGGCACTTCAACTTGAATATTATCATACATACTCAGACTGATTTGAGATGGCAATAACTCAGTGGCTGTGAAGGACTCTTTTCTTTAGACAGAAACACAGACTCACTTACCCTCCCATCTTGCAGTCTCCAGTCCCACCTTTCCAGGCTCTCACATACTTTGGATTGGCCCACAGGGACACTGGCTTAAAGGTTCCACTTGAAAAATAAGGTCCCACCGGGCTCAGGATTACAAAGAGCAGGGCTTTGGTAGGCTTCTTGACTCCAAGAGAAGGCTGCGATAGAGAAAAGTACACACAACTGTTAATTTAAATGTAGACACCAGTCAAAGTCTAGAATAGATCTGTAACTGTCTCCCAGAGGGGCCGTCTAAAGCACAGGAGCTGTTACTTCTAAAGCTAAGTTACACAAAGCCAGATGGTCTTTTAAGAAAACACAAAGAATGGAGTGCTGAGGTTTCATTTTGCTTTGCCTTCTTAGTTATGATTTTAGGGGAAAGGCAAATTTGTCAAAATTTGTTGTTAGTAGGGCTTTGAGAGGAGAAATATATTTTTGACAACTAGCTATATAACACTTTGCAATGTTGCATTGATTGGGAATTGAGAAGGGAAAGAACGCAGACATGATTTTAGTCTTTGGAGAGGAAATGTAATATTTGCTTTTCTAACTTCCCCTTCTGTGTTCACAGATTACTAACCACTCTAAGACATGCCCGGGGCCTCCAGGAGGTGGTGGGTAGAGGTGAGTGTGCCATTACCACACCTGGCTGTCACACAGAGCAGACAAGAGTGTGGCTTCACTAGAGGCAAAGATACCAGATGAGATAAATATTCCCCAAAAAGCCAGAGCATGAAGGACTCAGGAACTTATATCATGATGACAAAGATAGAAAATGGTCTTTCCAGGGTACTTGGGTGGCTCAGTGTTTGAGCATTTGCCTTTGCATCAGGGTGTGATCCTGGGGTCCTGGGATGGAGTCCCACATCAGGCTCCGCACAAGAAACCTGCTTCTCCCTCTGCCTAGGTTTCTGCCTCTCTTTGTGTCGCTCATGAATAAATAAAGAAAATCTTAAAAAAAAAAAAAAAAAAAAGGAAAAGAAAACGGTCTTTCCCACAAACACTGGGAAATCATAAGCCAACAATGCAAAACTTATTTTTGTCTCCCACAGAAAGAGTTACAAGTAATTAGTCAGTTGCTTACTGAGGGGGAAAACTTAAAAGTCTGAAAGTTTTGAGGGCTAAAGGCAAAAAAGGTCACTGGGCTATTCTATGCTATTCAAGACCATCAGGAATAAGAAAATAGGACTATTACAATGAGAGTCTCAGGATATAAAATGCTTATGTCCAGTCTTCACTAGAGTCCTTTCTGAGTAGATGGAGGTAAGAGTCAGTCATGGTAAGAATAAGAAGAGGAACGCCTGTGTGGCTTAGCGGTTAAGCCTCTGACTTCAGCTCAGGGCATGATTCTGGGGTCCCAGGATTGAGTCCCACATCTGGCTCCCTGCATGGAGCCTGCTTCTCGCTCTGCCTGTGTCTCTACCCCTCTCTGTGTGTCTCTCATGGATAAATAAAATCTTAAAAAAAAAAAAAAAAAAAAAAGAAGAAGAAGAAGAAGAAGAAGAGACTCAACTCCAGCTGATTTTGTGGCTTTGTTTGATGAACTGTCTAAAAGTGAGTCTAGGAACATTTTTTTTTTCCTGAATTTCATTATATCTCCCCTCTACTACCCATTGGCCCAAGGTCCCTCACTCACTACTTATCCCCAGATCATCAAAAATCAGGTAGGTAAAATATTCATGGGCATAAAAAATGTGTTTGTATATGTGCACACTGATACCATCTGAAAGGCATGCAACTCTCAGAAAATGGGAAGATGATTCCATTTGCATTCCATGGGACCATGAGACCAAGAAAGGCTTGGATAGCCAGAGTCAGCAAGCAACGACGGGTTTTGGTTTTTTACTTGTTTGGATTTGTTCTTAGTTAGGGTTGAACAGGACTTCCCTACCAGTAAAGAATGAAAAGTCTTAAAGCTTCATTTGCCTATTTTTGATTTTATTGTTTGGGAGAGAGAATGTTAGAAAAATACATTCCTGTCTTTCTTCCCAGCTTTGATAAAAATTGACCAACTTATCTCCACACTTTTATGTACCTATCAGTTAAGTAAATACAACGATACTTTCATATCAGAGGAGCTTTGAAGCATAACACTTAAAAAGAAAATGTTTATGGACTCTTATAGGGAGTAATAAAGAGAAGCTTCCCAAGATAACTTAGAAATACAATCTGCAGGACAAAGCCTCAGTAATTTATCTAGCTTCTAAGTTTCTGAGTAAAATTGCTTATTTGTGGACAAACTCATAAGTATCTAATTAGATACCATACAAATGTCTGGATTTTTATGCACTCTGAACTCATGTATTTTTCACAACCTGCATTATACTAAAAGCAAGACCTCGTCATCATGGAAATTTTGTGGTGGGATAAATTTCCTCTTGCTCATTTCCTTCCCCGACTTTAATTGACAGGTAAACTGGCATTTATTCCACTAGGTGGTGGTATAGAGAGCACAGATGGAAAACTGAATAATCTTTGCATTATATCTCGCGGGGCGTGGGGGGGAGGGGATCAAACTCTTATGTAACACTTTTATTCTTAGCAAGCAGGTAAATAATAGATGAGAATTTTTCGATGCAAAGAAAAAACATGTTTATGTGTACTAACACTTTATTTTCCAAAATTTAAGCAAAGCTAACTCATGGTTTGTCTGTGTTTTTCAAGTAGTTCAAGGACTATTGTGGATCATAGTTTGGTCACCTTCATCTTTAAATGATTACTTATATCAATCGTCTTCTCATGAAAAGAACGCTGTGACTTTTCTGCAAATTGTCACACTGCTTCAAGAGTGAAAATATATAAAAGGTAACTGCAACAGGAAGGGAGCTTGGGCATTGGGTCTGTTCCTAGCCTCGGGAACCATTATCTGTTTTGTCTTAATTCTCCTTTCCATCCTGGAAAGCAATTTAAATTCTGTGCTACTGCTACAATTAAGAGTAATTTCTTCTACAACATTAATTACATGGCAGGAAACATACTGCTATGATGACACAGGCTTCTGTTCTACATAAAGAGAAAATATGAACATCTGATAAGTTGTGTAAATCAGTTTCAACAAGTCTCATTTCCTTATGAACATTTTTTTATTCCTTTTTCTAGTTTCCTGGATTATTTCAATATAAAAGGAACTGAAGAGGGTTTTAAAAAAACAACCACGGAAAACGAGGAATATAAAATCTCCCAGATGCAAAGTATACAACTTAAGAGAGCACATTGACTTAAGTTGAAATTCTGATGTGTACAAAAAAATACTAATCTTACTTATATTGTACCTCACAAATACATATATAAAGGTATTAAGTACATGTATATTTTGCACAAAATAACAAGACAGTTGGGTGCGATGGAAAATAAAGTGATGTGGTCCAGTGAAAATCACCACTTCTGAGTCAGTCAGAAAATTAATGTATAAAAAGGCAGAATTTTAGAGATTATATGAAAGATCACACAAAGTGTTCCAGGAGCTGAGAAAGGTACTATTAGTCCTTGTTGTGGCATGGGAAGCAGAGAAGCACGGTGGTGGTGTGGAGGCCTGAGAAAAATTCTGTTTAATTAAGCAAGACAAATATGGCACAGAAGAAATAAGATAATTGGGAATGACAGGAACATTTTTCAGAAAGAGTGACACGACTTTTTTTTATTTCAAAAAGAGGCTAATTTGTTTTAGAGGAGAAAACAAGAAAGAATACTGTACTGAGAGGCACCATATATGCAGAGGGCCAGGGGTCCATGCGAGGCCTTGAGTGTGTGAGCCACAAAAGGGAGGGATAATAAATTCATGCAATTTTTGTAGGAAAAACTAGTTGGTTTGGTGAAAGATTAAAAAAACCCTCAATTATAGTTTTTGACTTTGAAGACCTTTCACAGTTGTTTCCTTACCAAATCCAACAAGCCCTTAGGAAGCTAAGGGTTAGCATTCCTATTTTTACGTTGAAGAAACTGAAGCTCCAAACAAATGATTTGTCCAAAGTTTCAGTTATTGAACTCTAGATCTTCTCTTAATCCAGGCCTTTTTTAATATCAAAGTTTAAAACAGTAAGAGAAGTACCCAACATTTCTTACTCTGGAAAGAGTTCAAGCTGGGGCATCACTTCCTTCTACCACAGCCTTAAGTACAGTCTTCACACTCTACGTACCCCAAGCTCAAACCTCATCATTTTCCTGCCTCTTCATCTTTTCCTGAACTACTCCCCCTGCCTGAAACACTATCCTTGTCCCCTGTTATGGACTGAAATGTGTCTACCCACAACATTTACATGCTGAAGCCTCAACCCCTCATGTGACTACATTTGTAGCTAAAGTTTTTAAGGAGGTCATTAAGGTCAAATGAGGTCAAAAAGGTGAAGCCCTAATCCAACAGGACTGGTGTCCTTATAAGAGGAAGAGACATCAGAGCAAGAGCTCTGAACTTGCTCTCCAATTCAGTCTCTCCACACACAGAGAAGGCTCTTTGAGGACACAGCAAGGTGGACATCTACAGGGAAACCTTGCCAGAAACTAATCCTGCTGGCACTTTGATCTTGGGCTTCCAGCCTCCAGCATTGTGAGAAAATAAATGCTAGTGTTTAGGACATTCAATCTGTGGTATTCTGTTATGGCAGCCAGAGCTGACTAAGACACCCCCCCCCCTTTCTAAGTAATATACTTCAATCTCGATTTAAATGTCATTCCAGAAAATGAGCCCTCTTCACAAAGTTCGGTGCTTGTGTTATAGGCTATTACAGCATCCTGCACTTCTGTGCATTTAGATGTCTATCACTCTTTCTTAACAAATATTTAATTCTTTACCTCTTGCTAATCTCTACACTCCATGAAGTGCAAGGGCATCTTTGTCCCTTACACAGAACATTGTGTGTTGGTTATACCAGGTTTGCTATGTATTTGTTGAATGACTCTTCATCTTAGTAAGAAGTTGTTTATAGAAAGGAGGTGTGAAAACAACCTCGATGACTTATTTGCCATATTTGAGCTACTTTTATTTAAAAAAAAAATTATGCTAATCCTATATCACACTGACACTACAGAGAAAATGTTCCTTTGTCCCCTGCCTTATTTTCTTCAGTGCTGACCTCTAAGCTAACAGAAATCATATGGAGACATTCAAAGAATATTATGAGAGAAGCTAATGTCCAGAATTTTCTGAGGCTGTAAAATGGGTAGGGGATCTCAGGCCTTTCAAAGAGAAAGACAGTATATATTTAACACTCGACAAAAGAAAGGCTAGTACTCTTTTTTAGCTTTTAATAAGAATGACCATAAAATTCAGAAAACACATAGTTAAAAGAAAACTAATGATAAGGAGAAAAGAACACCTACCTGTCTTGTCTAAGGTTATATAAATGCAGTGATAGTAACTGCTTACAGCATCAATGCAAGAATTAAGTTAAACTGTGGAAAGCACCCAGTACCTCTTTTTCAAGCATTCAACAAATAGCAATTATTATTGTTTTTATAAATACTCACTTATAACAGTAACAGTGGTAAAAAAAAAATTTAGTATGAAACAACATGCAAAACATGAAGGTGACATTAGGATGACTATAGATGGGACCATGGAACTTACATTCAACACTCAATGTTGAAATTGTGGGAAATGAGAGAGCTTGGGAAAAAGACAAGATTATTATTCCAATACCCTGGGAAATACAGCTTGGTATATCTGAAATCAACCCTAAATAGAAATTTTAGCATGGATTATTAAACAAGTGGTTAAAAAAACTTGATAGGGAAGTACCCAGAAGAGCCAGAATGAGTCACTCTTAGAAAAAGCATGCTTCATTTCCCTTTCTGAAATGACTAGATCAAGGGTCAGCAAACTTTAGCCTGCTTCCTGTTTTTTTTTTTTTAAGTCTTATTGGAATACGTGCATTCATGCATTTATGTGTTGCCTATTGAGGTTTTTGTGCTACAAAGCAGAGATGAGTAGCTGCCTGGCTTCACAGGAAAAGTTTGCTGACCCGTTCTCTAAAGGATAGGAAAATGCTCCTGTAGCATTTTCCTTATATCAAGAATGGTCTCAAAACCAAGATCTCCTCACTGACCTAGCCTCAGGACTCAGATTTGACTTTGGGTTCCATCTAGTTTTGTTCAATTGACTGGGCCAAGCACAAAATGGGCCTGGAATAGAGAGACAACTTAGACCAACAGAGGGAGCTGACAACTGCAATGAAGATGCTCCCCAAATAGGCAAGTCCCAACCCAGCTGACCAAGTTGAGATCCTGAGTAGACTGATGCAAGGGAAAGGATGTTACACTCAAGGAAGCCCTAAGAACTAACTGTTTGAAACAGATGCACTCTACTTCTGTCAACTTCATCTAGTCACACATTGCTGCCTGCCTATATAGTCACCCTCAGAAGTAGAACCATGTCAGAAGTAGAGCTTGGGAAATCTTTTAAATATTTTATTAATTTTCCCTTTCCTCTGGATCATTTCATCAGCTTAGAAATATGCCATAGTATCTCCCATCTAACACATTCCCTTTACCACATGTCCCACTCCAGAACAACCATTTTACCAAGGACCTTCACATTGCCAAATCTAATGGTCAGTTCTTGGGCCTCACCTCTCTGGTCCTGTGGGCAGGATATGCCACAACTGATCAATGCTTCCACATCCTTTATTTGGCATCTGATACATCAAGCCCTCTTTATTTTTCTTTCTACCTTATAGGTTGCTACTTCTCAGACTTCTTAGCTGATTCCTTTTGTTCTCCCTTCTTTCTAAATGCTGGCCTGCCCCAGGGCTTAGTCCTCACCTTCTTTTCATCAGTACCTAGAATTCTTCACTTAATAACTTCGCTCAGACCTTTGACTCTAAAGGTATTATATGTTAAACACTAGAATGTATTAAATTCCAAACCCTCCTCTGAATTCCAGACTTGTAGATCTAGAATTTAATCTAGAATTTATCAACTTAAGCTGATAACTCAAGCTTAATTAAGTTACCATGCCCAAAACTGAACTCTGGCTTCTACCCATTACTGCTCCAACAAATATGCAAGAAAAACCTTTTCCCTCACTCTTCCCCATCCAACAAATGGTCACTTATCCAGGTGCTCTGGCCCAAAGGAAAACTTGACCTTTCTCCTTTCATATTCAGATCCAAACTGTCAGAAATTTTGTGAGTTGCAATAAGTATCTTTGAATATACGTCTTCATGTGAACTAGGGGGAATACGTCTACAACATGAATTCCTTGAAGAGAGCCTGCATTTTCAAGATTCCCAAATGTAACTGTCTCATTTTATTCAATTTACTAATAATTATTCTTATGTTTGTTATATCAACATAATGGTTGTATAAATTCTGTAACCTTATTTCATTAATTCTAAGATGTCTGTTTTTTCTCACATTTAACATGTCTGAAATCCAGACTTAGCATTTTACAATTACTATTGGCTAAGTAGTCCTCATGGCAGAGCTGGCATTACCAGACTTGGAATTAGCTGTTCATACTGATAGTACTTCCAATGGCTTATGGCCATTGGTGATGCCATACATGTTGAGTTTGCCATTTAAAATCTCTTTAAAAAGTTACAGTAAGATTCGGCACTGAAAAGAAAAATTACTGCATAGAAAGGTGCAAAAACAGGAGCAGGACATGTATTTGGTATTAGTCAAATAAATGTTTGTAGTAACCTTGAACAAATGCAACTGAATATTTTCCTGCAAAGCATCAACCAGTCTTCTCATGAGACCTCTGGCAGAAGAAATCCATATGAATATAAAGCTGTGTTCACTTTTATTAAGATACATGCAAAGCTAAAAATGCCTATCACAAGCTGAGCAGTATAAATGATGGCAGGAAGAATTGCAGATGTCCTCTGAAAACACCCATTAAAAAAAAAAAAAAAAAAAGCTAGTATGAGTAATTCATCAATCAGGATTGTTAGGAAAGTAATACATCATAGTTTAGCGATGCTTTTCCATTTTGGTGCATAAAACAATTTGTTACTTATAATTTACGGTACCCTATATTCAACTAAGTGGTAAATATGTATGAATGAGTACCTTACAGCTAAGAAAATGGGTACAATTGAGGTAGATCTGTATGCACTGATGTGGAAGGATCTTTAAGACAAATTCGAATGCAAAAACAGTAATACAAAAAAATTGTTCACAGTATGGCTGCCATTTGTGTAAAAAAAAAAAAAAAAGACAAACACAAATGTAGAGAGAAAGAGAGAAAAGGTACATTTGGGGAGCCAAAAACAGGCTTCATCTATGGAAACTTAACATATCAACAGCTGGCACTATAAATCAGGGAAGAAAGGCTAGTCCACTCAATAAATAGTAATAATGTGGTATCCATATGGAGAAAAGGAAAACTGAATCCTTCATACAAAGTTTGCTTCCAAATGGATTTATTTTTTTTTTAAGATTTTATTTATTTATTCATGAAAGACACAGAGAGAGAGAAGCAGAGACATAGGCAGAGGAAGAAGCAGGCCCCTCAGGGGGAGCCCAACACGGGACTCAATCCCCAGATTCTGGGTTCATGATCTGAGCCAAAGGTAGACGCTAAACCACTGAGCCACCCAGGCATCCCCAAATGAATTTCACTTAAATGACAAAGCAAAATTCCAAAACAGAAGTATAACCTCAGAGTAAGGAAGAATTTCTTTAAAACACATAAAACCCACAAAATATATAGAAAAAAATAAATTCAGTTACATTAAAAATAAATACTTTTTTTTTTGTTAAAGATTTATTTATTTTGGAAAGAGGGGCGGGGGTAAAGGCAGAGAAAGAACTTCAAACAGACTCTGTACTGAGCATGGAACCCACTGTGGTACTTGATCCCATGACCCTGAGATCATGACCTGAGCAGAAACCAATAGTTGGATGTTCAACTGACTGAGCCACCCAGGTGCCCCAATACTGCCATTCTCTAAAAGATACCAGTAAGACTGAAAAAGACTAGACACAAAAGCAAGCCACAGACTAGAACACTATTTGCAATATGTTTATCTGACAAAGGATGTGTCATAGAATGGAAAGTTACTTTGTGAAATGTATCTCTGACAAAAGATTTATATCTAGAATATAAAAAGAAAAATTAAAAAGACAAATCATTTTTTAATGGCAAAAGACTTGCAAAAATACTTCCCAAAAGGATTTTTTTTTTAAAGATTTTATTTATTTATGAGAAACACAGAAAGAGAGGCAGAGACACAGGCAGAGGGAGGAGACGCAGGCTCCATACAAAGGAGCCTGATGCAGAACTCGATCCCAGGAATCCAGGATCACACCCTGAGCCAAAGGCAGATGCTCAAACCTCTGAGCCACCCAGGCTTCCCAAAAAGGATTTTTAATAGGCAACAAACATATGAAAAGGTACTCAACATAATTTGTCCTCAGGGAAATAAAAATTAAAATAAGACTACATATATTAGAATGGCTAAAATTAACAAGATATTACCAGTGATAGCAAGGATATGAAGCAAATAGAATTTTCTAACATTGCTGATGGAAGAATAAACTAGTATAAGCATTTTGGAATTCTGTTTTGCAGTATCCAGTAAAGCAAAACACACATATATCCTTCTATTCAATTTAACTCCTAAGTACCAAAGTACATATGTCCATCAGAAGACATGTGCACAGATTTATAATAGCCAAAACTCAAATATATCGATTGTCCATCCATAATAGAATCATCCCATATTTGGGGGTAGGAGATAAAAGGAAGAGAGAATAAAGAATGAACTATGGAGTACTACTCCCAGTTGATTCTGGGGAGAGAAGAGGAATCAAGAAAGAAATATTTCAGAAAGGTAATATTTAAAAAATATTTTAATGGTATTAGTCATTTTCTAATCCCAACTGTATTAGTCATATTCTAATGTTAACTGGGTGTTGGGTGCACAGATTTTTGTATTTAATTATTTTCTTTAAATTCTGTATGTATATGTGAATGTGTGTGTAATTAAAAAATATTTTAATGGTATTAGTCATTTTCTAATCCCAACTGTATTAGTCATATTCTAATGTTAACTGGGTGTTGGGTGCACAGATTTTTGTATTTAATTATTTTCTTTAAATTCTGTATGTATATGTGAATGTGTGTGTAAAAATCTTTGAGTCTGGGAACCTGAGCAAAGAACGATTGCCAGTTTCATAGAAGAAGGATAATATTTAATGTACAAACACAAGTATGCAGGTAAAAGTATGAATATATACCTCTGGAAGGATGTAAGAAAAGCTGGCAACAGGAATTGTTTGGAAGGAGGCCAATTGTGGAACTCTGGATGAGAATGAGAGTGGAAAGGAAGCTTTCCAACTCAAATACCTTTGGTAATATTTGAGCTTGTTACCAGATAGTTTTCCCCCCCCTAAATCGCTCCTCTAAAATCCCAGAAAACTACTCTTGTGCACTGTTAGCAGGAATGTAAATTAGTGCAGCCACTATGGAAAACAAGTATGGCGACTCTCGGACAAATTGAAAATACAACTACCATATGATCCAGCAATTCCACTTCTGGGTACTTATCCAAAGAAAACAAAAACACTAACTCAAAAAGATATCTGCAACTCCATGCTTAATGCACATTATTTACAATAGCCAAGACACAGAAACAACCTAAATGTCCACTGATGGATGAATGAATAAAGAAAATGTAGTATACACATACAATGGCATACTACTTGGTCATGAAAAAAAGAAGGAATCCAGCCTTGCAACATGGATAGACCTTGAGGGTATTATGCTAAGTGAAATAAGTCAGACTGAGAAAGACAAACACTGAATGATCTCACTTCTATTTAAAATCTAAAACAAAAATGAAAACACACACAAAACAAGCTCATTTATACATTTATACAGAGAACAGATTGGTGGTTGCCAGAGGCAGGTGGTAAGGGATGGGAGAAATAGGTGAAAGGGATCAAAATGTACAAACATCTAGGTACAAAATAAGTCCTGGGGAGGTAACATACAGCATGTTGACTATAGATAATAATACCATATTGTACATTTGAAAGTTGCTAAGAAGAGTAAATCTTTTAAGTTGTCATAAAAAAATGTTTTGTAACTACATATGTAACTAGACTTATTGTGGTGGTCAATTTGCAATATATGCAAGTATTAGATTATTATGTTCTATAGCTGACAGTTATACCTGAATTTTAAAAAATTTGTAATAAAAATAAAATCCCAGAAATAGACTGACAAGTTTGCATGTGAAAACTGATATTCCTAAACTTGGAAGTATTATAACTGAACATAAGATGTTGGTGTGTGTTCTATAACATGTGTATGTATTGAATGATAGTATGTGTTTATGTAATATAAAATATATTATGTATTATAATATCTGGAGTGGTTGGATCAAATACAATGGAGAGCAGGAAAGCTGTTAGAGAAGGAAAGGAAATCGACACAAAGGTGGACCGATATTAGACAAGATGGAAAAGATCTTAGGAGTCTGGTCTACTACCTTTCCACACTGACCGCTGTTACTGAGCCACGCTCCACATCTCTGCAGCATGGACCTTCCTCTGTCAGGACTGTCAGTACACATTCATTTTGTGGGTTTCTCTTATGAAAAGGGACTACTGCACCAGATACTGAGTTCCCTGAGAGCAGAAATGGGGCTTTTGCACAGCACTGTATCCCTAGACCCCACCCTACAGGCTAAGAGTACAGGGGTTCTTATTTCATTTCTTTGGGGCTGTTTCCTCATCTCAAAAATGATATCAGCAGCTCCTACTCACACACACCATGCCTGATATTTAGGAGAGCTTCATAATGCTAAGGGCTGGCAACAGCATCAGACAAGTGACTATATTTCATCAAAAAGAACCAGGACTTCCCTGAAAAGCAGCAGAACTTTCCTGGATTGTGAAAGTAAGACAGGCCAAGCACATCTTGCTGGGAAACACTAACTCTTTCAAGAATTCTCCAAGTTGTATATTGTCAATGCTCCCTGCAGTATTATATAAGGTAGCAGGGAAATGGAATCCCAGAAAGGGAACTGGGCCAAGTGTGGCAGGTGTCCAGCTTGGAGAACTTTCCAGCAGTCAGATGTTATGGACTGGATATACACATAGTAACCTACACAGAAATGAAAAACAATGTGCCTTGGGGACACATTAGGATATGTAAGAATTATAGAACAAAACCATCTGTAGAAATTAAAATGCCAGGCATATAATAAGACATACACTTAAAAACACAAACTGAAAGAATATTCATTTAATACATGAGATGATTTCCATGGAGGGGAGGAGGAGATGAGAATAGAGTAGGGAATGAAGATGGAAGGGAATAAGGAAACATAGAGCAGAACATCAGCGCCCATGATGGGAAGTGCTGTGAACTGAGAGGTAGTAACCAGCTGCACCACAACTCCAAGAGTAAAACTGAAGACAACAACAATCATCCCGTATGATAAGGATGAAATGGACAAGAACAGCCTTGAGAGGCTGCCCATTGGCAGCAGTGGATGGTAGCTGATAATAACAAGCTGATTATCACAGGCTACCATCAATGCAAATAAGCTGGATCTCTAAAAACAAACTCAAGGTCTGAAGATACTTAGATGGGGCTGAAAACAACTGAAACATGTTAACAGAGTTATACAAATGAGAGTTTAATGTTGTTTATAAGCAGCCAAATGAATGAAGGAATCTGTATCTATATAGATCTATATCTATCTCAAATAGGATTGCAAAAGAATACATTAAAAGTGTGAGCAAGGGGCACCTAGATGGCTCAGTTGGTTAAACGTCTGCCTCTGGCTCAGGTCATGATCCTGCGGTTCTAGGATCGAGCTTTGTGTCTGGGTCCCTGCTTGCCAGGGAGCCTGCTTCTCTCTCCCTCTGCCTGCTGCTCCCCCTGCTTGTGCTCACTCTTTCTCTGTCAAATAAAATCTTTTTAATAAGTAAATAAAGTGTGGACAAAACAAGTTATATGATCACAAATTGCTGCTATACCTAGTTTTCAAGTCTGTTCAGATTTTTTCAGTTATAGAGGCTAATTGTGGAGAGAAAAGAAGATATAAGATGTATGAGCATAAATAAAGACAGTGAATAAAGGGAATTCTTTTCATGGGAACTGTTATTATTATACGTTACATTATATGTGTAATATAAAGATTTTACAAGGTGATAAAAGGAAAAGAAAGACATGTCTATGAAATTTATGTCCTTAAGCTCCCTCTGCAGTGAACCAGAAACCAAGGAGTGGACCAATTGGCAGCAGCAGTTTTATAAATGCGAGTTCTAATGAAAACGTCATCCTGAAAGATTTCCAGAAGTTGTGAATGGGGAAACTGTTTATGTGAAGTGATTGAAAATGTTCTGCACTGTTAAGATTGTATTCTGTGCATCTGAGGTTGGAATTAACCAAAAGCAGACTGCTTCTCTAGTTGAGCTCAACTCCAGAAGTTTATTTGGGGCGGTCTGAATGTAGAAGTCTGAGTTAACTGAATAGGACAGATTTATCACCTTCCATATAAGCCAAGGTTAGTTTGTCTAGGAATACAGAAAAAGTCAAATCTGCTGGTAGCTTGCAGATCTGTGGCAGTCAGCCAGGGACGTATCAAAGGGGCAGGGTGGGCTGACTTGGAGACCATCAGATGCAACCTTTCTCCGTGACACTGATTCTCAGCCCTGCTATTATTCAGTGTTTTAATTACCTCCAGTGGGATGAGAGGACCCTGAGCAAAACTGGAAGAGTGAAAGGCCGAGAGCCATGATCACACAAGGGGATTTCAGAGTCTCCGTGGTTGTGCTTATTTTGCTAGAGACTATGGTCAAAGCACCTATACACTTATTAGAATCACTGAGGAAGTAAAGCCTGTGTCTGTTTGTATGTCTATATAATTGTACTTGCTTGGAGTTACTGAATAGAATGAAGTTGCATAAAACATGTTAAAATCAGCAAAACCCAGCTTCCAAAAATATAAGGTTGTTCGGTACCCAGTATTGAGCCTGACAGCCAGATAATTTTAGCTTCTTGTCTGATAAAGTGAAAATTTAGAGACTGTTCATGTAAATGTTCTTTATTTAAATATTAGGCTTTCAGATTTTATCTTAATCTCCAGTTGACACAACCAGCAGTAGCCTGAAGCACTCTAGCTTTCAGTTTCTCTTTGTTTCTACCTACCTATAAATATTTCAGAAGATATTAAAGGGATGCTAAAATTCTTTTTTAAAGAGAAATCCTTTGGTAATGTGAATGATTTTATCCTCTAATTTAAAATTTATTACAAGAGGTTTATGTGCTGTTTAGTATTTTAATAATATGAACCTTATAGAAAAAAATTGTTTTTTAAATTTCTACCCACTGGCAGCCTGGTATTTTTTATTGGCAATCTCTACCCACTGGTTACATATTAAGGCTAATTATAAGTGTTCCAATAAAATACTATTGTGTTTATTATAATCCTAAATCTAAAAAGAATTTTAGTAATGGATCCAATCATTATCAAAGAAGCCTGAAAGACATGAAGAATTGCACAAAAACATTCATACATAGGTATTACCTATGTAAATCTGTAAAAATGTAAGGTCAGTTAATTATAAAACATGTCAAGAAACAGAACTCAGTGTACCTGGGTAGCTCAGTGAGTTAAGTGTCTGCCTTCAGCTCAGATTGTGATCCCAGGGTCCTGGGATTGAGCCCCATTTCTGGCTCCCTGCTCAGTGGAGAGCCTACTTCTCCCTTGCTCTCTGCTGCTTCCCCTGTTTATTCTGTCAAATAAATAAATCTTAAAAAAAAAAAAAGAAAAAAAAAAGGATCCCTGTGTGGCGCAGAGGTTTGGCGCCTGCCTTTGGACTAGGGCGTGATCCTGGAGACCCAGGATCGAATCCCACGTCGGGCTCCTGGTGCATGGAGCCTGCTTCTTCCTCTGCCTGTGTCTCTGCCTCTCTCTCTCTCTCTCTCTCTCTCTCTCTCTCTCTCTCTGTGGGTGACTATCATAAATAAATAAAAATTAAAAAAAAAAGAACACTTTGCAAATACAATGAAACTCAAAAGTTGGCATTAGAACCACCCTATTACATGGCAGCTACCAAATTGTACTGGGCATGAGAAGGAATAATTATTAGACTATTATATCATGGCCCCTGAAAGTGAAAACAACACCCTACCCATGGGATGAAGCTGAGCTTTCAGAGAAAGAGATATCTCTACCTGGTACCAGTTTGCAATCCCTGGAACAAATAAAGCAGTAAAAACTGCTAGATGTATAGTTAATTCTCTCACAAGGCTTGAGATGGTGATACTCTTGAAAGTAGTTAAGAAATCCCTGGAGAGTTTGTTTTAATGCAGAGTCTCTGATCCTGGCTCCATAAATTTAGATTATTTGGATCTGAGCTGGAGCTCAGTACAAATACGCTTGTTTAGAATACTGAGTATTCTATACACACAGGGGAATACCACACCCAGGAATAGAGATTGAGAACATGAGCTCAAGGAGGGGGTAATATCACTTAGTAAATTACCCCAACATATATGTGCTCATTCAGAGAAATCAAAAATACTTCTTGGATCAAAGATCCACTTAATCAGTTAATCTAACCATGAAAAGAACATGAGAGAAAAATGTTGATGTTAGCCAGCAGCAGATAAGACCAAAATATCAGGTAACTGATACAGAGGTGAGCCTTGAATTATTCTGTGAAGCCAGTGACAATACAGAGCCATCAAGAACTCAAGTAACCTAAAAATGCTGGGAAAAGGGTACCTGGGTGCTCAGTCTGTTAAGCACCTGCCTTCAGTTCAGGTCATGATCTCAGGGTCTGAGAGGATCCCCCCCACCCCGTCGGACTCCCTGCTCAGTGGGGAGCCTGCTTCTCCTCTCCTTCTGTCCCCTACCCGCCCCCCCCATTTGTGCTCTCTCTAAAATAAATAAAAAATCTTTAAAAAAAATTTGAGAGACAGAGCGTGCATGCACAAGCAGGGGGTGGGGTGGGGATGGGGTGGGGAGGAGCAGAGGGAGAAGCAGACACCCTGCTGAGCAAGGAGCCCTATGTGGGCCTTGATCCCAGGACACTGAGATCATGACCTGAGCCAAAGGCAGACAGTTGACCAACTGAGCCACTCAGGCACCCCAAATAAAATCTTAAAAAAAAAAAAAAAGAAAGAAAAAGCCAGCAAAAGTTAGTCATCCCTGATGAAAGAATCCCAGTGAACTGGGAGCCACTGGGACTAATCCTCCAGCCAGTACCTCACTTACCAAATGCAGCCACCATGAAAAGACAGTGCATAAAAAGTACCAGACTAGATTGTATAACATCTGAGTGGTGTACGAATGTTTAAATCCATATGCTTTAATGAGCATTATTTGTATTAGGCTCATTTCCAAATTATAAGTAATTGTTTTTTGGCCTGTACCTTTACTTAGAAAAATTCTAGTTGATATAAATATACCAACCAAACATAAATAATGCTGACTTACCAAATATCAGTTATTTCCTTTGATTCTTAACTTACTACTTACAAAGCAGATTTTAAAAAATTCTTGATTCTGAGGTCCAAAGCATAATCAAATAGGTAAGTTGATATAGTGGGAGAGAACTACTTGACACAGCTTTTGTCTCTGAGATTTTTGAATTTGGGCAGGCATCAGAATCACCATTCTGATCTACTCAATGAGAATCTCTGGGGATTGGAGTCAATATGTATTTTAAAAAATTCCTGGGTGAGGGCACCTAGGTGGCTCAGTCAGTTAAACATCCGGCTCTTGATTTTGGCTCAGATCATGGTCTCAGCATTGTGAGACTGAGCTCCATGTCAGGCTTTATGCTGGGTGTGGTGTCTGCTTAAGATTCTCTTTCTCCCTCTCCCGCTGACCCTACCCCTCTCTAAAAATACATATATACATACATACCTGGGTGATTCAAATGCAAAAAGTTGAAGACCACCAATAAGGAGGATTATTGTGACAGCAGGCTGGACTATAAAATCAGGTTTAAAAGCTTATCTGACTCTAGATAATAGAATTCTGGAACCCTAACAACTTACTAAATAACAGAACTAAATACACTAGGAAACCACAGACCAATACCTTTTAGGAGCACTGACATAAATTTTTAACAAAATACTTGCTGAATACAAGATTTAATATGAGTTATTCACTGTAACCAAACAGGATTTAGTCCAGGAATGCAAGGTTGTTTTAATACTAAAAAATGAATAAATATAATCACAGGCTAAAGGACAAAACCACATAATCATGTCAAGACATTCAGAAAAAGCATCAGCAAGATTCAATATTTATTCATGACAAAAACTCTCAAACTCAGAAGAATCAGATCTTAGATTGAGAAAGTACTTCAGAATAAATGTAAGACAGTGCTCCCAGATTACTAACAATGTTTCAACAACCTTTAAAAATTGTTTCTTCCTATCCTAAAATTAATATAAAAACTGAAAAAATATAAAATTTAAAAATAGAAGTTCATTAATATTAAAATGTCAGAGACATAAGGAGTAGATAACTTTTTTAATTGTCCCAGTTCTTTCAAGTTTGTTAGGGAGACCTCAATTCACAAAATTCATTATCTAGATTCTTAATAGTCTTTCAAAAGGCATCAAAAGGATTCCAAAGGACCATTTAGGTATTTATTCTATGGCCTTACATATTTCCCTATTTCTTGCATTCAGATGGCAGAGTAGAGAACCTGGTAGGCATACAATTACCTAGTAGAGAGCAGAATGATGAGATTATAGTAAAGACTGCCATCTCATTCTCCCTATTCCTAAAGATCTCCATATGCCACAGTCCCTCTACTTGCCACCCACACGCAGCCTCCCCACCTCAATTATCCCTCCATATAAGACCACAGCTGCCTAAAAGAGGAAGGAGACAAGTGATAGGGTCTTTATAGAACATACTCAACCCACACAAATAGCCTTAGCTTCTCCATGCATGTCCTTTCTCAAGGGCACTCATCAGTATGCTGTGACCTACCAGCAGATCTTATGGCCATGTTGTTTAAAGCTATGACTCTAGCTCTCAAGATCCTTCCCTAACTCCCATTGTGAACTTCATTTTCAACACTTCCTATGGAGGAACAGGGCCTTCCACTGCCACTCCTTCGTAATCCCAAGACTTCAGAAAACTGAAAATAAAAAGCAGAAGCTCTCCCTCCTCCAAATTTCAAAACCATCACCACTTCTGCCTTGGAGAACTGCTGTCAAGAAAAGAGACATTACATTGAGGAATGTCTCTGAGGAAACTCAGGAAAATATGAGGAAATACTGGTTAATCTTAATTAAGCAGCCTTGCTCATTTTTTGACTTATTGACATTGGTAACTGTGGTGCTTCTGTACCACAATGGTGGAAATGAGTAGTTGTGACAGAAACCATACAGCCCATAAAAACAAGAACAACAAACAAACATACATACATACAGCCCACAAAGTCTGAAATATTTACCATTTGGCCCTTTAAAGGAAATGTTTGCTGACACCTGGTCTTGATAAGCAGGAGAAAGGAATCACTTATGGTGTTACTGGGGGCTATTTCAAATTATGTACTAGAAGTTTCACATATGAATAAACGATGATAACTTGCCCAGCCTGAAACAGGGAGTCAATTTGTACCTCAGTTCCGATGAACGTAGGACGAATATACAGACTAGCAGATGTTGAATATGGGACCCATTCTTGATCCAATTTCACAAGCTGTTTAATACACTCTAAAAGCTCTTCTTTGTCAAATACCTGAAAGAACGGAAATCATAATGAATAGTGTTTTTCCTTCACTGTAGCAATAAGAAATGATCCTCATGGAAGCTTTAGACTGTTAAAAAACCAGTAATAATAAAAAACAAATTTTTTCTGTGATTTTTTTTCTCTAAAATTATGGTGGGATGATGGATTATCTCCATAGAAGAAAGAAAATATTGGATCCCTACCTCTTACCACAGCAAATATCAACTATAGCTGGATTATACATTTAAATGTGATAAAACACTAAGACTTTTATAAAGTAAAAATTAAAAAAAAAAAAAACTTTGGTCACCTTAAAGTAGAAAAGAGCTGGTTTTTTTTTTTTTTTTTTTTTTTAAGATTTATTTACTTGAGAGAGGGGGAGCTTGTGCGAGAGCATTGGGAAGGGGAAGTGTGAGAGGGAGAGAGGGTCCTTAAGCAGACTCTGCACTAAGAAGCAACAAATTGGGTGAAGTTACTTCCAACACATAACTAACCAAGGATCATTAACTGGAATATGTTAAGATAGTGAGAAAGACACAGATGATCCAACAGGAAAATGGGCAAAGGCAAAGAGCAATTTATTTCTAAGGAGAAAAAGGTTTTCATATACTAGATAAGTGACAGTTTGTAAAATAAGTCGCTTCTACTCACTTAACAGGGCAAAGAAATGTACTTTCAGAGATGTATGTCATGGGTTATCCAAAGTTGAAACGAGTCAGAAACACACATCCGAGTACAACTCATGACATCAAGAATTGGCTACTTAAATGAGAACTTACAACAGCAATCACAGCACATATAGAAATTGAGATCACCAATCATATAAGACACATCATCACCCTAAGTCATTGAAGATTTAGTGGAAATAGAACTTGACTAGGAATTAAGAAGACTTGCACCCAATTTCTCGCCCTGTTCCTTTACTCTGTGGAAGAAGTCATTTAAATTCTCAGGGCTTGAGTTTTCTTCTAGGTACAAAGGTGCTGCTACTAAGATGTTTAACACACTTTTTTTTTTTTTTTTTTTAGACATACCTTCTTGAGGCTTACATTAGTTAGTTATGACTAAACAGGGAAGGAATGTAAAACCACATCACACAGTTTATGGCAGAGCTGATGTCCAAAAGATGTTACTTCCCTTTCCTTCTGTCCCCACTTTAAAGTACTTCCTGGTAATTTGTCCGTAATGGCACAAGAGTGAAACTAGTCCAAAGAACTTACCTTCGTTTTCCTTCTGGTACTCTATTATGGCCTCGGAAGGAAGTGGGTGAAACATGGGTTACAAAAATAGGGAGGAAAAGGAAAAACCTGGCTAAAAAGGAATAGTTACTTGGGCTT
Source organism: Vulpes vulpes (assembly GCF_048418805.1). Lineage (NCBI taxonomy): Eukaryota > Metazoa > Chordata > Mammalia > Carnivora > Canidae > Vulpes > Vulpes vulpes. The sequence continues at coordinate 21,975,125 of NC_132787.1, read as the reverse complement.
CTTCAAATCACAGCTTTGGCTACATTCCTGAAAGTTAGGCACACAGGATTTGTAAAAGAAGAAAAAGACTCCTTTGGTTCACAAAGGCAGACTGGTCGTGTCTCAGGGAAGGGAAATAATCTAAGACACCTCCTACCTAGACGTGAGCCTTAGGATCTAAATCTAACCCACCGTATAAAGAATTCTGCTCTTTAACAATGTTATAGACAGTAACCAATGGCATGAAAAACCATTTTGATGTCTTTTTATTAAATAAGCTGGGGGCAAAGTATCAAAATAATTAAATTACTGCAAACTTGCTAGTGTCCAAAGCAGTTAGGCAAAATACTCCCAAAATATCTGCATGGCACACCATATTTTCCACTTCACATATTATAAATTTCATAGGGTCTTCAGATTTTACTTATTTTAGTTTGAGGTATAGTTTTCTTCCTTATCCTATTATGTCCTATATACACATTAATCCTCCCCCTCCCCCCACACACACACCTAGACATTCATGAAGAAAGACTGTGGAATTGCCAAGTGGTATTGGTTACTTCCTTGTATTTTTACCTCACTGATTACAAAGTAGATAAGAAGTAACTTAAATGTTCATATGGTTTGTACTGAGTATTGATCTAACTACAGTTGACCCTTGAATTACGTGAGTTTGTACCACATGGGTCCATTTGCATGTGGATTTTTTTTTTTTAATATAGTGCAGTAGTATAACTGTATTTTCTCTTTGTGATTCTCTTATTAACACTTCCTTTACTCTAGCTTACTCTAAGAACCAAGTCTCTATAATACAAAATATGTGTTAATCAACTGTTTGTGTTTTGGCTTCTAGCCAACAGTAGGCTCTTAGCTTAGTTTTTAGGGAATCAGAAGTTACAAACAGATTTTCAATTCCCTGGAGGTCAGCGCTCCTAAATCCTGCATTGTTCAACTGTATTCAGCAATGATCTGTTTTGTGGTAAATTCAGTGACCCATTACATCAAAAGAAACACAAAAGAAACTCCTAAACTTACATACCGGCAAAGTGGCTCTCAGAGCAGATCGGTGCATTCTATCCATGTTGAGGTCTGGACGAAACAGGCGAATTTTATTATCTACTCCTCGAAATGCCTTCAATCCTTCAAATAACTAAAGATAAAAAGAGAAATAAATCTCAGGGGATAACTAAATGAAAACAATCTCTGTGTTTAAAAGATTGACTTTTTATGGGCACCCATTATCTTCATCATGTCAAGCTGTTGCATAAACCAAAGATCGCTAAATCTAGAAAAGCCAACAGTTGACAGTCTGGGTCTTATAGCTGGCTAAAAAGAAGTTCTTTTAGTACCAAAATCTGATAGGAATTTAAAGTTATCCTTGACTTAGCAGGAGCCATATTGCCAAATGACACCTCAATGGAGGTGGGAAGAAAACCTCTCCAATCACACAATATGGGCTAACTGCCCAGATAGTGAAAATGGAAGCGAAGAATCCATGGCACCCTGCCCTAAATACCCATGCATTCTTTCATTTAATCTGGCTCATTCAAACTCTGGATAGTAGATAATCTAGATGTGACCAGGGCTGGTTTAGCCCCCAAATCACAGAAACTAAGCAGCTCAAGACCTTCCTATGTTAGAGGCATGCCACTTTTCTCAAAATGCCCCCTACCCCCATGACACAAACCACTGGGCATGGAGGTTAAAAGATTCTGAAGTAGCCACATACTGATATACACAAAAAGAAAAATCAATTTTAGTGAGAAATTTTAACACTGGCTCTCTATATATCTCCCAGAACAAACAGGCTGAAACTCAGTAAAGATATGGAAGATTTAAACAACAGGAACAACAAACTAACCTAGTGGACATACAGAACCCTGCACATAACACCTGCAGAATACATGCTCTTTTCACATATTTTCTAACCATAAATAAGAAATCAGTATCAGTAACAGAACTACAAAGTGTCAACATTTTGGAAAAAAGGAAATTCATCATTAAATAGAGTATGAGTCAAGAAAATAATAGAAATTAGAAAATTTTTGAACTGAATAATAGGCCTTTAGAAGCTTATAGCCTTAAAACTCAGCTCACATGAGAAAAGAAATCAATCATGTAGCACAATTTCAAAGCACTACATTAGATTTAAGTGCAAAAATCTAACTTATTAAATGTATCCGGAGTAAAGCCTCTGTTAAAAGAGAAGGTTGTCAGATTGGACCCAGTAGAGAACATGTGAAACACACCTGAAACAAAAAGACATAGAAAGCAAAATGTCACACAAATTCTTTCTAATGTAAAGCTGTGAGGCTATATTATTAATACAAAACTAAATTTTAATTCAAGAAGCATTACTGGAGATTAAATAAAGTAATTCATTGGGTTCCATTTACTTCACTTTAATTTTAAAATTGTATGCACCTCATGTAGGTTCAAATATATGTAAAAATTATATGATTATCTCATTAAGTAACACAGATGCAAAATTATACAAAAGGATAACACAACCTGACAAAGTTGGATTTATCTCAGGAGCAGAGGTTAACATTAGAAAAATCAATTAAAAAAAAAAAATTTAAAAAAAAAATAAATAAATAAAAATAAAAATTAAAAAAAAAAGAAAAATCAATTAATGAGGTTCATTATGTTAACAGCTTAGATAATAAAAAAAACTATATGATCTTCTCATTAGATATATAATAAACGCAACTAATGAAACTAAACATTCATTTGAGGTTTTTTTTTTTTTTTAAGTTTCCCAGATAAAAGGAAACTTTGGTAAGTGATAAATATCTACAATGAACTTGCAGCAAACATTCGGCTTAATGATGAAATTTAAAGCTTTCCTTTTCAGAGTGGGGATATAATAAATTGCCTATGACTACTGTAATTCAATACTATACAAGTATAATAAGGCAAATATATCAAATCATTAGATAAAAAGCATTAGGTTGAAAAGAAAAAATAAAACTGTCATAGATGATGAAACATAGATAAGACTAAATATGTAGAAAACCCAGAAAAAACAACATACTGTTTTGAAATTATTTGTTTAGGCAAGGTAACCAAATGCAAAATTGTATTCTGATGTAACAGCAATAGAAAGTAAAGACACTATTTATGATAGAATTGAGAGAGGAACATTTGGGGACAGTGAGGGCCTAAAAGAAAACCCATAAGGACAATATAAAACTTTATCAAGTCATTAGAGACCTAACTAAATGCAGAAAGCAATCACATACCCATGGATCCAAAGACTCAATATCATAAAGGTGTTTATTCTCCCAAATTGATGTATATATTCAATGTAATACAAATGGAAATCACATCAGAGATTCTATTTTCCTTTAATAAACTAAATTACAAAAGTTAATTGGCATGATAAACCGAGTTTAAGAGTTATAAGGAAAAGCAAATGGCTGAGAACATGCAAAGCACTGTTGAAAGGCAAAATAATGGATGCCTGGGTAGCTCAATGGTTAAGCATCTGCCTTCAGCTCATGGCATGATCCCAGAGTCCCATGATCAAGTCCCACATCAGTCACCCTGCATGGAGCCTGCTTCTCCCTCTGCCTGTGTCTCTGCCTCTCTGTATCTCTCATGAATAAATAAAATCTTTAAGAAAGATAAAATAGGACTTGTTCCAGACAGACATCAAGACTTAATGATTTGGAAATTAAGACAGTGTGGTATTTGTGCAAATAGACAAGTAAAACAACAGAACAGAGATCCAGATAGACCATGCAATGGGAAATGGAGATCCAGAAGCAGATCCATATATATGTAATAGAAGTGGCATGGCATATGAGAGGAAAAAGAACAGTCCTTAAAAAAAAAAAAAAAAAACAAACAAAAAAAAACAAACAAAAAAAAACAAAGAAAGAAAACTTTGAGAAACAGTGCCTATGTGCACCTGCACGCATGCGCGCGCACGCACACATACGCTTGTGTGGGAGGAGTAAAGGGAGAGGGAGGAAAAAAAAAATCCCAAGCAGACTCTGCACTGAGCTCAGAGCCTGATGCAGGCCCCAATCTCATGACCCTGAGATCACCCACCTGAGCTGAAACCAAGAGTCAGTCACTTAACCGTCTACAACACCCAGCCCCGACCAAAGAACAGTCCTTTTAAATGGTGCTGGAACAACAGGGTATCCACTGGGAGAAAAAAAATCAAATTGGATTTCTACTTCATATAAAAATCACCTTCTAGGAGTAAAGGCCTCACTGTGAAAGACAAAAACCAATAAATATAGAAAGACACCTTTATGATCTCAGGGTATGAAAAAAATCTTTGTTCAAAGATCGTGTTTAAGATGCAAAACTACCAAATAAAAAGCAAAGACTGATAAATTCAACTTAAAATTTAAATGCATTTCTTATCATCAAAAAATTACAAAGAGTAAAAGAACAGAGTAAAAGAAGATACTTAAAATACTCAAAATATATAAAGCACTTCCAGAAAAAGATTTAAATAAGATATCCAATTGCCCAATAAATATATGAAAAGGTGTTCAACCTCTCAGAGTAAGTGGAAATTAATACCACAATAATCAGATGCCATTATACAAATGTAGCTAAAATCTTAAAATAATGACTATATTAGGAATTGACAAAGTTTTGGAACCATAAAAATATTTATTCATGGCTGCTGGGTATAAAAATTGGTAAAACCACTATGGAAAATAGTTTCCTTTACCTTGTAAAACTGAAGATACGTATGATGACAAGCAGCACTATTCCTTGGTATATCCTTATAAACTATTTCTCAAATCTTTTGGTATCGGGAGGTTTTTAAATTTTTAAAAATTATGAAGGCCCCCAAAAGCTTTTATATGTGCAGTTATTCAATCAATAATTACCATATTAGAAATTAGAAGGGAGCCATTTAAGTTTATTTAATAATGAACCATGATGTGTTAACATATTTTAATGAAAAATATCTGTATTTTCCAAAAGGATTATTGTTAAGTGCAGCAGTTTTTACTACTGCAAATCTTTAACGTGTGGCTTAATGAAAGACACTGGATTCTTATATCTGCTTTTGCATTCAATCTCTTGCGGTATATTGTTTTGAAGTCCAAAAAGAAAACTCCAATCTCACGGAGATATGCAGTTGAGAGAGGGAGAAGTATTTCTGACAGCCTTTTCAGATAACTGTGGTTTCTTCTCTGCTACCACTTCAAAAATTGACAAGTGGTCACCTGAAGGTTAGATGCAATGTGGCATTTGAAACCCTATCATTGAAGTTTCATAGTGTTAATTTAGTAAAATCCAATAGTGTATCAGAGTTCAACTGGAGAAGCAAAACAGGAGATACATATATTATTACCAGATATTATTACCAGATTATAAGAAATTGGCTAATGTGATTTATTATAAGGAACTGGCTGAGCAAGTCTGAAATCTGGAAGACAGGCCAACAGGGAGAGAAGATGACAAGCAGGCTGGGAACCGCAGGCATGAGCTGCACCTCATTCACAAGGGGCAGTCAGAAAGGGAGACACAAAGTGAAAGAAAGCTAAGTCTAACTATGTGTGGAATCTCTTACCTCACAGAAATCCTAAGGTCAGGTTCACCCAGAAAAATTATCCTTTTAAGTCAGCTGATCAGAGAGACTTCAATCATATCTACAAAATTCTACACAGCACCAAGATCGGCATTTGATTGAATACCTAGAAGAAGGTTATGTGTATTCAATAAAATGGTCATGCCTCCCTCTGTCCTCCATCAGTCACAAGAGAGTGTCTTGTAGGTGTTCTAACTAGAAGGAGACTAAAAATTCAATTCTGGGGACTGCAGTTCAGACGGCCAAATTGACACAGCAGAAGCCATCACAGTCTGTCTTGCATTTTTTTTTTAAATTTTATTTATTCATGAGAAACACAGAGAGGCAGAGACACAGAGAGAGAAGCAGGCTTCTCACAGGGAGCCCAATGCAGGACTCGATCTCAGGACACTGGGATCATGACTGAAGCCGAAGACAGAGACTCAACCTCTAAGCCACCCAGGCATCCCTGTCTTGCATTTTGAATGGGTCTTAACTCATGCATAAATTTGTAATGCCACACAATGATTATTTGGAAGACACTGGTTTAAGTTATGCAGATCTTCCAAAGGTTAATACTTTTTTTATACAACTCTGTTAATATTACCACTAACATCATCAAAAAACTCTTTAATAGTGCAAAGGCTCAAGCTTGTCGTGGCAGATACAAATTTTCCAAAATTCTAATTTTTACTTGAAAGCTAGAATTTTATCAGTGGCAACAAATATAGTCCATTGTGTTGCTTGAAGTGGCAGGCTCTCACTTCATTTGCTTTCAAGAAAAACACCTGAAAATGCCCAAGTCTGAATAACTATAGTTCGTTCTTTCCAGTAAAATGGTTCTAGGTGAAAAAAGCAGCAGATTCAGTCCACAACACACAATCACTTTTCCTTGAGATAACTGTAGTAGTACTTAAGAGTATAGAAGTGCTTTAGGCAAAGCTGCCATCTCATTACACAGATTAAAATGACATTTACTCGAGTCAAAATTTAATAAAATTAATAATTATTGCCATTTCACCAAGAACATTCTTAAGTAAAGCTGACACTCCTTATACTATAACACTTGGCCCTAAAGAATATGATAGCTAACTAGCAGAAGAAGCTGGTGTCAGAGCCTTACTGCAAACATCAACACATAGTGAAAAAGAAAAACAAGGTCTTGGTATTAACGTGAAGTGTTTTAGCCTTGCCAACCTCTCGAAAGGAGGCCTAGGGGCACGTGAACCAAACTTTGAGAACTGCTTAAAGAAACTTATAAACAAGTTCACCAGACTTCTATGTACAAGAATGTTCACAGAAAAAAAACTGCCCAAATGTCCATCAACAATAAACTGAATATATTCACATAACAGCGTACAAGGAATACATCAATGCGGTCTCTACCACTCTTAGAAGTAGGCAACTGGGGCCTCTTCCCTGAGCTCCACACTGTAGAGGGCCTCTCACCTCTGCCTTCCTCCAGCTGTGAACTTTCCTTGGGGCAAGTAGTCATCTGGACCTAGGTTCCTTTTTTAGACCAAGCTCCAAGTATCCACTTCCATAGAATTCCTGCCCAAATGGCCCTGATCCCATTTTCAGAGCCTGAATGACTCTCCTTCATCCCACTGAAAACAGGTAGTATCACTGGTGTGCCTGACCAGCAGATGGCCAAGGGTCATCTGTTTACAGATGGTGTGAGCATCCACATGTGTGTGAGGCTCCTTGTGGTACAGGATGGAGCCAGGGCAGGAAGAGAGACAGTGGGTAGACCACGGCGTCTCTGTTTGCACTTTTGTCCCAGGCCCTACAGATGTTTGTGCTCGTTCCGGATGAATAGATCTTACACAATATTGAGCTCAAACAATAGGTGCACACACACACAATACAGTTCCATGTACAAAAAGTTTCAAAAAGAGGCAAAGCTATAGTGTTAGAGATATTTATAACCTAAAAAGAAAAGCATGGGGTGCCTGGGTGGCTCAGTCAGTTAAGCATCTGTCTTCAGCTTGGGTCATGATCCCAGGGTCCCGGGATCGAGCCCTGCATCAGGCTTCCTGCTCAGCAGGGAGCCCCTCTGCCATTCCCCCTGCTTCTGCTGTCAAATAAATAAAATCTTTTTTAAAAAATTGAAAAAGAAAATCAAAGAAAGATTATCACACAAGTAGAGGCAATGGTTGCCAGTAAATACAGGATTTAGGATGTGGAAGGAACACATGAAACCTTCTGGGATGTTCAAGTGTACTATTTCTATATCTAGATGGTAGCTCTACGAGCACTCATTTGTAAGTATTCATTAAATAATAGTATATATGTTATCCATTTTTATCAAATTATGTTTTATTTGAGTATTTCAACTGGAAAATTAACTATTATCAAGTTTCATATTTTATCCAAGTTCCCTACTCATGGTTCATTTTTCACTATTTGAAATCTTCGCATCTATTAAAAAATATTTTCATAATTAATAAAAACAACATGTAGTTGCAGATTTTGAAATAAAGCATTCTAAAATCAATAGAGCTGATGAGTGGAGGAGAACAGATTTTAAGAAGACTGCTCATGGGGCAGCCCGGGTGGCTCAGCGGTTTAGCGCCGCCTTCAGCCCAGGGTGTGATCCTGGAGTCCCGGGATTAAGTCCCATGTCAGGCTCCCTGCATGGAGCCTGGTTCTCCCTCTGCCTGTGCCTCTGCCTCTCTGTGTCTCTCATGAATAAATATTTTTTAAAAAAGATTGCTCATATACTCACTTTGGGATTTAAAAAATAAATACAGTTACAACTGTTACTGAACTTAAACTCAGGTTGGCATCCAATAAAGTAGCATCCATAAGTGGGTCAGTATAAGAGAAATAGTCATAGGTTTGAAAAAGCCTGAAACATGAGCGTTTTGAATACATTTGGGAAGAAGATTTTTGTAATAAAGTATCTGCCTATTAGTGGGGGGTTAAAAGATTTTCTAAAAATTGCTGAGGGGCACCTGGGGGCCTCAATCGGTTAAACATCTGCCTTTGGCTCAGGTTGTGATCCCAGGGTCCTGGGATCGAGTCCCACATCAGGCCCCCAACTCAGCAGAGAGCCTGCTTCTCCCTCTGCCTCTGCAGCTCCCCCTGCTTGTGCTCTGTCAAATAAATAAAATTTAAAAAAAAAATTGAGGGTCATGGCTAGTTTGCTTGTCATCCAATCCTGAGCACACTGCACAGTTCCAGGGAACCAAGCAGGCACTCGACATCCCTTGAACAAGTAAGTAAATAGGAAATTGAAAGAATATGCCTCAGAAAATTCTGGGATTCATTTTCTCTGCATAAGGCAATCACACTTCCTAAATTCCTATGTCAATATCCTAATATTTTGCCCGCTAAACCTAAGAGCCCATCTGATAAAAAAGCAAATTAAATGCATTCCTCTACCTTCCCATTTATCACTGATACATATCACAAGACTATATTTCCAACAATAGTCACACAATATTTTTAGTCCTTCATGCTCATCTATAACCTTGACATTCCTTGTCAAGAAGGGGTATCTCCTTTCTTTGAACTTGAGTGGGGCTTTGTGATGGCCATGATAATAGTTATGGTAGGAGTCATGCTGTGTGATTTGGGGGTTAGGATGTTAAAAGAAGTAGAGCTTCCAACAGGGTTCAGTCTCTTGAGATACAAAGCTGAGAAGCCGAGGCACCAATTACCAAGTCTGACTACGCTGAAGCCATCATACTTGAGAGACCACATGGAGAAAGACAGCCTCTGGCAGAGCCTTGGCTTTTCAGCACCCACCCTTTTAAGTCTCCCCACCCAGGCACCAGACAAGAGTCAGGAAGTCTTTGAGCTAACTCCAACCCCAGTCACTATCTGACAGAAACTGCTGGAGAGACCCCAAGCATGAACCACTTATGCCATCCGAGTCAACCCTCAGAATCATGAAAGATAAAAAAAAAAAAAAAAAAATGATGGTGATTGTTTTAAGCTATAATCTGTTATATTGCAATTGACAACTAATGTCATACACAATCCACTTCTTCATGCGAAACACTTTTTGTATCTATATTGTAAGTGGAGACTAATATAGAAAAGCTTTCAATTTTTATTTAACAAAGGCTAATAGTAATTTAAAATTTTTTTAAACTATCCTGGGCACAAAAATCTGAATTGACAAAATTAGGCAAATTAGCATTCTCAACTCATCTAAATAGATTTCCAACAAGTTTTTCAAAAACCAAGGTCATCAAAATCATTTTTAGCTTTGGGACACCCGGGTAGCTCAGTGGTTGAGTTTCTGCCTTTGGCTCAGGTTGTCATCCTGGAGTCCTGGGATTGAGTCGTGCATCAGGCTCCCCACCCGATGAGCCTGCTTCTCCCTCTGCCTTATGTCTCTGCCTCTCTGTGTCTCTAATGAATAAATAAAATCTTTAAAAAAATCATTTTTAGCTTCAAAAATCACATTAATCCTTTCTCATGTACTTGCCATAAGCTACCAGTTCTCAAAGTGTGGTCCCTGGAACAGCAGCATTAACATGCCCTGGAAATTCAGTGGAAATCAGAAGCTCTGAGGATAGGACATGTGCTAAGCTTGAGACCACTGCCCTAAAATTTGCCATATTTCCTTTCTCAAAATTTTTAAGATTTATTCATGAGAGACACACAGAGAGAGAGAAAGGCAGAGACACAGGCAGAGAGAGAAGCAGGCTCCATGCAGGAAGCCCAATGTGGGACTCGATCCCGAGACTCCAGGATCTGGCCCTGGGCTGAAGGCAGCAGCGTTAAACTGCTGAGCCACCCAGGCTGCCCCTCAAATTTTTAAGTGCTTCCTTTATTTCATTTTAGTGTACCCTATGACACAGGCAAGGATGGCTACTACTGAGGCGTGAAGCAAATAATCAAAGAACTCATCCAAGTAGATAGAACTGGGAATGGAAACTAAAGACTCAACGTCCAGTGAATACACGTGGGCACTGAATAGGTTTCCAAATTCTTCAAAAGGTTTTTCCTTTAAAATGGTGGCTGGTGTGATTATTAGATCTTTAGCCTGGGGAAGAGAAATCAGCACCATTAAAGGAAAGTTACTGAACATCTACCGGCTGGATGATAGAGGGTGAAAATACAAAATTTAGGTCACCAGCCACAGAAAAGTGAAATCATTTGATTTTTAAATGGTGGCACTAACTCAGAAATTTAACATCTGTGAGCCAAACGATCACGTCGGCATTCAAAATTTGGCTTGTTGACTGTACACTGCCTAATAAATATATAATTTGGAAGAATTATACTTTATAATTTTAAACAAATTAATTGGACAGGACTCCTCATAATTTTAGTGTATATGTTTAAGAGTGATGTCACAGGGGTAGGAGGACCTCCCTTAATACTGCATAATCTTGGCCAAGAAACTTCACTCTTCTGAACCTGCTTTTACAGATGATAAGGCTGCTTTAAGGGTTAACAGTCATAGCTAACAACTGGGTTCTCATTATGCACCCGGCATGGCCATATATGCTTACACAAATTACCTTATCCTTATAATAGCACTATGAGGTAAGTATTACCACTACCTCAATTTTATAGGTAAAGAAATTGGAAGCATAAAGTGATTTTAAATAAGCTTCCCAAGTCAGAGAGCACCTTATGGAGTAACAGAGACTGAATCTGAGCCAGAAAGTCTGACTATAGAACCTGACTACTTAAAGAGGTTTTCTCACTTAAATTAAATGAAATGACCCATATGAGGTGCAGGGTACATTGCCAGAATTTAATAAACACAGGTAATTTTATTGTTATTGTTATGAATATCTACTATTTTTATTTTTACTCGCTTAAAAGGTAGACCACTGCTTATTTCCAATTTCCAATATCCTGGGAAAAATGTCCAACACATTAAAAATGAGTAAAATAGAATGTGGGTCAAGGGAATGAGGAGTATACAGAGGATCTAACTGTGTATCCTGACAAGGACTAGAGAAAGCATTCTCTACATATTTAGTATTTTATGCTTATGATTATTCCATTCATGCCTGAAGGATGACATTTAATTACATATCTCAACATGTATACCTACAAGTTAATGCTGGTCATAAAAATATGAAGTAAGCATTAACATTTAACTATAATACTGTACTCAATGGCACCTTCTCAGTCATTAGAAAATCTGAGAAATGACTTAGTAAAATATTAACAGTACTGAATTTTTGATTGCTAATGTTCTTACGTACTGTCCTCACATTTGCTGTAAATGATTATTTTATTGACACTATGGAAAGTTCAAGATTATCTGAAAGATTAGTTTGCAAGACTTACCTTCAATCCAACGGTCTGTGGAGAAAGTTTTAAAGACATTTATGATTTCCTCAAGTAAATGTGATAAAGCCCATACTACTCCAAAGCTATTTTAGTGGGAAGAGCTACTTCATACTCACAGTGAAGATCTAGTACATCACCATCATTGATTCTCATGTACTTACTTCCACAGCATAGTGGAGAGCTGATGAGCCAGGGTGCAATGACAGGTTTTGAAGAGGCTTGATACATGGTTTATCCCATCCAAACTCTGAGGACCACTCCACTGTCAGCATGTGATCCGTGAAAACAGTTCCAAAAACCAGAGCATTGGGGTCTGGTTTTTCCTTTAAAATGGTGGCTGGTGTGATTATTAGATCTTTAGCCTGGGGAAGAGAAATCAGCACCATTAAAGGAAAGTTACTGAACATCTACCGGCTGGATGATAGAGGGTGAAAATACAAAATTTAGGTCACCAGCCACAGAAAAGTGAAATCATTTGATTTTTAAATGGTGGCACTAACTCAGAAATTTAACATCTGTGAGCCAAACGATCACGTCGGCATTCAAAATTTGGCTTGTTGACTGCACACTGCCTAATAAATATCAGAACCAAATTCAGTGATATTTAGAAAGAGGGACAAAATAGCAGATGGAGTAAAATGATGGAAAAAAGAGCATGCCTTCTTCACTCTCACCACAGGACTCATTTTGAGCACTCAGGCAAGAGGTAAAGGATGTCTTCTAGAACAAAGACAGCAACATTTAAATGATATGTTAAACTAAAAGTCATTAAGAACTGAATCTCTTGGGGATCCCTGGATGGCTCAGCGGTTTAGCGCCTGCCTTCTGCCCAGGGTGTGTCCTGGAGTCCTGGGATCAAGTCCCACATCAGGCTACCTGTATGGAGCCTACTTCTCTCTCTGCCTATGTCTCTGCCTCTCTCTCTCTCTCTGTGTCTCTCATGAATAAATAAATAAAATCTTAAAAAAAAAAAAAAAAAAGAACTGAATCTCTTGGCGATGGTTGTACTCCAACTCCCTCAAAGAATTCTTGGCATAAGCCTTCAAAACCCCCTGGGTGCATTACAGAAGGAGCAGAATGAAACAAATGTTTTCCTCTTTGAAAACAGAGAAGTAGAGAATGAACACCAAGACATAAATCCTCTATTCTGTGTTGAGGAAACAGTGAACAAAGGACCTCTTATTGAAAGAAAGATAAATAAGAATAATAGGAAACAACTTCACACAGCAGCATTATACCAACTCTCCACATAGCCAGCTTGCCCATTACAAATGGCCAAACACATATACACCCGAATCGCAGTACCATCACTAACTTCACAACAGCTGTAGACTGCTGACAAAACCACAAGGGATGCTCTTTGATGGGTTAAAAGACAGTATTAACCAGGGACAGGTTTGACTTATTAACCTTGACTTGTAAGGAAAAACTCCACTCTATATACAAAAGTACTCATCCCCATCCCCCACCCCCCAAATCAAGGACAGAAGTTCCCTTTAGATCATCAGTTCTTATCCTTATATTTGAAATGATGCAGGGGCAACTGGATGTCTCAGTTGGTTAAGCATCTGACTCTTGCTTTGGGCCTGCGTCGTGATCTCAAGGTCATGAGATCAAGCCTTGTGTCAGCTCCATGCTGGGCTCCACGCTTCACTCCACACTGGGCATGGAGCTTGCTTAAGAGTCCCTCTGCCCCACCTCATCATTGTGCACACATGCTCTCAAAAAAAGAAAAAAACAATTGCTTCTGATTAATTCACCACCTTACACATTCCTTAGTCATTTGATATATTATGAATGATAATCAGTTTTATTTTTAGAATAATATTCATGCTGAATGTATTCTAAAACACCTAGAAAGCTCACATTACAGGGAAGCCTAAGGCACTAAAGACAAATTACTGTAATTTTCAAGTTTAGTAATGCTACTTTGGAATATGCCAATAAAATGCCAAATTGGGAGGGGAGGGGGAGGACTTTCTTCTACCAGTACATAACCCAAGTAAGTAAATTAACTCAAAACCCTTTACTAACTGCAAGAAAATGAATTTAAAGGGATACGCTCCAGCTCAGTTACTTTGTTCCTTGAATCCATTTCTCTCCCTTTATCCTCTAGACCAGGTTAGAGGATACGATGTTGGGCAAATTTCACCTGCAGGCTTCTGGCGTGTTTTTACAAAATAAAAGTTTAATTGGAACACAGTCACACTGTTCTTTTTCCATTAATGACGGCATAGTCCACCAATAACAACAGAAACCTTACGGCCCTCACGCCTAAACTATTATCTGACCCATTAAAAAGTTTGCCAGTCCCTCTAGACTATTTAGACAAGAACTCTGAGTAGATATTCCAGTTAAGTCTCTGACCCTAGCACAGTGCCTCACACATGCAATACAAGTTATCTAAAATATCAAAAATATTTTGCTGATCTCAGATGTACGTCCCCATCCCTGTCAGATTCATCCACAGAAGACGGCCCGAATTTAAAGTGAGTAAAATTGCAACATAAATTTTTCATTACATGGTTTCACAGTGTTGGTGCACAATAAAGCACTTGTGATTTTGCTTTAAGTCTTTTTTTAGCAGCTTTTCTTAGTCCTGGGCTAAAACAAAAAAACCTGTAACACAAATAATGCAAATCTTCACCTATTAAGACTACTAATAAAAGTTTCTCAATAACAGGGAAGGACAGTAAGACCCAAAACGAAGATAAGAGTACGTAAAAAAAAAAAAAAAAAAAAAAAAAAAAAAGTACGTAAAAATGGAGAAGTGAGAGCGTGAGCAGATGTTTTTCTCTACCTGAATTCAGGGTACATCTTCAATACTGCAAGGGCAACAGACCTTAGCCTTTCCCCCCCAGTGACAGAACCAATACTTGGTTCTTCAAAAGTAAAATAAAGATCACCTTCCCAGGTATTTCTCTCAGTAGCTAACCAATTCTCCTATGAGCTAATCAACAAGAAATCAACTACACGTGATCCTTATACCATTCAGGAATTCGAAACTCTCCAATCAATAACTGCACCTGCCATGAAACAAATAGGCAATGGAATATATACTTTATATCAGTAACAATCTACATAATATTTTAAAACGAGATTATGGGGGTGCCTGGGTGGCTCAATTGGTTAAGCGTCTGCCTTTGTCTCAGGTCATGATCTCAGGGTCCTGGGATGTACTCCTGCATCAGGCTCCCCGCTCGGTAGAGAGTCTGCTTCTCCCTCCACCTCTGCCCCTGCTGGCGTGCATGTTCTGTCTCAAAATACATAAAATCTTTAAAAACTAACAACAAAAAACGAGACTATGGCCTCATATTAAATTACTGTAGGGTGATTCTTTATTTTTCCTTTCCCTGCTCCTCTTTCTCCCTCATCTGCTTTATTATTCTCAGTATTTTGCCCTTTTGTTCACTGAATAAACACTAATCGCACCAGCACAATGGCTCAGGCACTGCACTTAGCGAGCACAAAAGACACCAAGATGCCTATGGCTCAGCCCCCATCCTTCTCAGGCAAGCTCACCGTCAGCCATGGACAGGCAGTAGCCACTGTGAGCAAGTATTATCATTCAACCTCATACCTGTTGAGCTACTATGTCCTTACTGCTATAGGCCCAAAGGACTCTCAGGGAATAAAACAAGTAAAGTCTTGTTCTCTCAGGACAGGGAAAACAATATAAAGAAATAAGTCGATAAATAGAGGTCAGGAAATGCTTAGTGCTATGAAGAAAATATAAGCTGCTTAAAAGGATGGAGTGAGGGGAAAAAGCTTATTTTTAGTGGAAGGGTTGGGAATGACCTTCCTGATGAGGTGTCCTTTGAGCCAAGACTTGAATGAAGAAAGAAGGTAGGCCATGGAGCTATCTAGAGGCAAAGTATTTGAAGCAGAAGAAGCAAGAGCACAGGTCCTGTGAAGAGAAGAGACTTGGCATGTTCAAGGAATAGGAAAGGTTCAGTGTGGCAGGAATTCAGGAAATGTGGGGGAAATGGAGTGACAAAAAAGGTCACAGAGGCACTGTGGCTGCTGGAATAGGGGAAAGGGATGGGCCAGGAGAACTAGGTACTTCATGGTATACATTCCAATGTATATCAACATTCTAATTCTCCAGGGGTTCTGGCTCAGTGCAATTAAGAGTTTACCATCTGCACCTGGGTGATTCAGTCGGTTGAATGTCTGACTCTGGATTTTGGCTCAGGTCCTGATCTCAGGGTCCTGGGATCAAGCCCCACATTGGGTTCCAAGGGGAGTCTTGCTTGAGGATGCTCTCTCTCCCTCTCCCTCTGCTTCTCCCCACTCTTGGACCCACTCTGTTTCATAAATAAGTGAATCTTTGAAGAAAAAAAAGACTATCCCTCATCTTCCTTATTTCTCCAGGAATCCTTACCATGGACGTTCTTAGCAATTAAAATAACTCAGTTGACCTCTTTACTCTGGGCAATTAGAAGTAGCCATCTGGGATAATACTAGATACATGGCTACCATGCTGTAATTTCCTAATTTCTAAGAAGTATTAAGGAGCAAAGCAGAAAGGGAGAAAATGATAGTTTGATGGTGGTAAAATATAAGAACCTGGGTAACACCGAGCTTTTTCCTTGAACCTTTACATTTCCTCCTCTCATCAGGGGTCTTCAGACCTGGCTATGCATTGGATTCAACTGTAAGGCTTTTTAAAAACACTAAATCACATTCCATTCCAGAACTGAACCAGAATCTTAGAAGGATAGGGCAGGGGAGAGGTTGGTTGGTTGTTCAAACATACCCAAGTGATTCTAACCATGCACTCAGGCTCGGAACCATACCATGCTATCTCCCTTAAAGATCTCAGCAACCTGAAGAGCAATGGTTCTTAACATTGGCTGCTGAATTGGTTCACCTGGGAAGTTTTGGTGGTTTCTTTTGTTGTTAGATTGGGGTTTTTTAGGAAATAACCACTTCCCAAGCCATAACCACAATGCACAAAAACTCAGGAAAAAAAGAAAGAAATTCAGGAGTGGGACTTCACATCAATTTTCAGAGAAGGCTCTCCAGGAGACGCCAAAGTACTGGAAGGGCTGAGAACCACTTAAGAAATTCAAGTCTCATTTGTGAATTCTCTAAAAAGCCATACAATTTTTCATACTCACAAGACCTTGGTTACTGCAAACTTCATGTATCTAAAATGGAGCATATATTTCCTTCGAAACTTGGTCCCTTTTTTTAAGATTTATTTATTCATAAATAAATAAAGAGAGACAGAGAGACTGAGACAGATACACAGGCAGAGGGAGAAGCAGGCTCCATGCAGGGAGCCCAATGTGGGACTCGATCCCGGGTCTCCAGGATCAGGCCCTGGGCTGAAGGCGGTGCTAAACCGTTGAGCCACCCAGGCTGCCAGGTCCCTATTTCTGATATATTATGTTCTACTTCTCTATTTAATCCTTAACTCATCTAATAAGAGGAATGTGTGTTTATTATCTTAAAATTCTACTGTAAAGGGAAGAAAAACGAAAAGTAGAAAATTCCCAACTTTCAAAAAATAAGTAAATAAATAACATTCCTAACTAGCATCCTGGCCACCCACTTCCCAGACATGACCTCCGTTAACAAACTCATTGTGTTTTTTCCTATATTTTCTTTACATCTTCATTACTTTCAAGATAATTTATCATTCTTGGGGTGCCTGGGTGGCTCAGTGGGTTAATTCAGCTCAGGTTGTTATCCCAGGGTCCTGGGATCAAGTCCTGTGGGGAAACTGCTTCTCCCTCTCCCCTGCATACCTCCCTTCCCCCACTGGCTCGTGCTTTCTCCTGCTGTATTTTTCTCTCAAAGAAATATTTTCTAAAAAAAGATAATTTATCATTCTCAACAGCATTCTCCAAGCCCTGCTTCCCTATCAAATCAAGACATGCGTACTTTCAATAATCTCTTTTAAGAATTCTGATTTCTCAATTTCTACTACCCATTCAATAGCAAATATCCTATATCTGTTACTTATACTCTCTGAACATAATCACATGCTCCTGGATTTTTTTTTTAAAGATTTTATTTATTTATTCATGAGAGACACAGACAGAGAAGCAGAGACACAGGCAGAGGGAGAAGCAGGCTCCATACAGGGAGCCTGATGTGGTAGTTGATCCTGGGACCCCGGATCACGTCCAGGGCTGCAGGCGGTGCTAAAGCTGAGCCGCCCAGGCGTCCCTCCTGGATCTTCAAAGTCCATGAGAAGCTAAATGGCTATACATAAGTCCAAATACTTCAGATGCAAAATCAAGTATCCCAAGTATGGCACTAACTTGTCTTTTCAAGTCTTTCTCTCACTAATGAGCTGCATTAGCCTTTTATCACTTAATGTACTCAGCTGCAAGTAAGTCAAACTCAAATAGGAGTTGACTTTCTCACATACATCTGGAGGAGCCAGGCCTGGCCATACCCCTACAATCTCAAAGCCCTGTGATTTTTCTCAGCCTTCTCCTTAGGGTCAAAAGAAGGCTCATTATAGCTATAGCTTTTGGCTTTAATGATTTCATCAAGGTCCAAAGATACGGGAGGAAAAGGATAACAGCAGACAAATCTATTCAGTCTAATCAGAAAGGCAAAATTTTCCCAGGAATTTCTGTATGCCTTATTGGGTCAGAAATGTGTCACAGTGATCTGTCCAGCTGCAAGGGAGGCTGGCAGGACAGAACCTGATAACAAGGAACATGGGTGGGGCTGTATTTGGGGTCCACGCTGACCTGGTACCTAAACACTGACCAGCCTTTAAGCATTCTTGTCTACATGCCTCTGTTTAACAAGGAAGGACTAAAACTTGGCCACAGATGCCTACCCATCCTCACCTCTTTTTCCCCCCATCATTTCCTCCACCTATAACACTGGACATGTGGTGCAACCAGTTTATCCAAACTTCCTTTCTTCCTCCAGCAGGAAGTGTAGAAACTGTAGCACCCCATCTGGCCCAGCAGTCTGGCGGTATCCTCAGCTTTTCAAAAGGCCTAGCAGTTGCTCATACAACCCTTCTATATAGACATCCTAACCACCGAAGTGTTTGGTTTGGCTCTAGAAAATCTTATAATGAATTTGAACGGTTGGAAAAATGAGTCATTTCTTTGGGTTATGTTGGACTCCCACTTAGCACAGTAACTATTATACACATCAAGTATGTGCTAGTAATTCTTTTCTAAATTTCGTTAAACATGGATTGACCTCATGGGTTTGGATATGTCAAAATAAGAGACTGCTATATACTTCTTATAAAAATCATTTGTACTTGCTGTGTTTCATAAAAGACCCTTTTGTTATTACAAATCTTTAAAGAACCAACTTTAAGAATGATAATGGACCAGTATGTAATTTTTACTTTTCTAAACTTTCTCCTTAAAATAGCTCTAGGACCACCCACAGTGATCCACTGACCCAATGAAATCAAGTTAGTTAATGGCAAAGACACAGAATATGGTGTTTTTATGCTGGACTTGGTGCTCTTGTAATTATAACTTGGTACTACTAGTTAAGTTTCTAGAAATTGAATACAAATGATTAAATTACCAGGTATTAGTTCTATTTTAGTAAGCTACTACATCCCTTTGTAAGATGTGATTTATTAATGATATGAATAGCAACCCTCTTTTTAATTTGTAATTAAGGACTGCCTTACATGCAGATTTTCAAAGTAATACACAACTGAGTGCCTTCAGAATTTCATCAAGAAGTCTAATTTCCTCTCTCAAAAAAAAAAAAAAAAAATGCTGTAATTCTAGAAACTAAAACAGCTTTGACCTGAGCTCCAAGAGAAACAAAGAATATTAAAACAATTAGGACACTGAATAAAAATTCTTTAAAAGCAATATTAGCTACAGGTTTGTGACTGACTTTAAGTAGATGTGAAATCTAGTTCTAAGGGGAAAAAAAAATCTTTGGCATAAAAGAAATTTTGCAAACAATTTTTATCAGTGTTTAGAAACCTTTTTCCACATTTCCTTTCCAAAGATGGATAAAAATAACAATATTTGTAAAATGATACTTTCTCCTGCATAATTAATCTGTCTCTTTCCGATACTTCATGTTCTCTGATGACTTCAAAGTCAGGATGTTTCAGGCCATATGTTCATGGAAGAATTTGGAAGGCCATATGACTGGATTGTGAAATGACAAGAAACATTGACAAAAACAATGCATATTAAAAACAAGAACTTCGGGCTGCCGGAGTGGCTCTGCGGTTTAGCGCTACCTTCAGCCCATGGTGTGATCCTGGAGACCCGGGATCGAGCCCCACATCAGGCTCCCTGCATGGAGCCTCTTTCTCCCTCTGCCTGTGTCTCTGCCTCTCTCTCTCTCTCTGTGTCTCTCATGAATAAATAAATAAAATCTTTAAAAAACAACTTCCTAACTCAAAATCCATGCTTGGGTAACCATCTGCTCTGAAATGGGGAAGCCCAGAGCCCGCTAATGCAACCTGGCTGCACCTGAGGGCCCTATTAGCCAGCATTCAGGCCCTGTCTCTTGCTCACCCTTCAATATAGTATCTGTACTTCTCTGCATTGGACACAACACTTAAACATTTAAAAGCTATCTCTGCATTACAAGGCTATCAGAAAACACATGACTTTGTTCTATAATAAGTATTTTTCTTATTCTATTTGGAAAGTTAGGTTCTAAGCTCATTATCTTTTAGAGACACTCATTTAGAATCTTAATAGAGAGGTGCCTGGGTGGCTCAGTTGAGCAACTGAGGATTCTTGGTTTCAGCTCAGGTTGTGATCTCAAGGTCCTGGGATAGAGCGCTGTGAGGGACTCTGTTCAATGGGGGGATTGGGGGGGGAAAGACACCTATTTGTGGATTCTTTCCCTCTGCCCTTTGCCTAGCTTGTCTCTCAAATAAATCAATCTATCTTAAATAAAATAGAAAAGTAGGAAGAGGAGAATTAGAGATTTGGAGTGTCACATTCTGTCGAGATCTATAAAGCAGGAGAAAGTGGAAGAAACAGACAACTGATCTCTTTGAAACAAAGGCAGCTCTGGAGTCCACAGAAAGATTCTGTAGGATTCCCAAGTAGTAAGTCATCTCATTTCTGGGTTTTGTGGGGAAACTGCATCCTCATTTAAGATAACTGCATTAAAATGGAGGGGATGCAATATGAAAAATACCCATGAGAAACCCAAAAAGCAGCTTAAAAATACAAAAGGAGTAAATTAAAAAAATAACTTTGTCAAAAGCAAATATAGTCCCATAAAATCCATCATTTCCCCCCCCCATATCAATTTCATTTTTCATTTGCCTCATTACATATGCACGGTAAATGCAACCACCATGACAACTCATGTTTCAATATGTAAATATAAGCATACAATGTCAGTACACTTCCCCTTTAACTAAAATCTAATACACAGGAATCTAAATTCAACAGATTAAAATAATTAATTCATGATATAAATAAAGATTTATTTATTTGAGAGAGGGGAGAGAGCACACAAGGGGCAGAAGGAGAAACTCCAGCAGACTCCTCGCTGAGCTCTAGCCCAACACAAGGCTCGATCCCATGATCCTGAGATCATGACCTGAGCTAAAACCAAGAGTCATCAGCCACTCAACCAACCGAGATGCCCAGGCAACTCTACATTATAAATTAATTTTAACTTTATAAATTTTCTATGTATAAAAATATAAAGACCTTTTGGGAAAAAATTGGATTTGTCTATATACCCTTTGAGGAATATACCTACTATATAAAATAACCCTGAGAGATTATCAAATAGTCCATTGTATCTCATTCTTTCTAGAATCTATCTCTCAATATCTAAGTCCACAGAATGTATTAGAACTTAGTCTTCACAGGCTAGCAGAGTAGATTAGATCAGCTATAAGGCTATAGGGGATATTATCTTTAAAGGACCAGGAATATTATGGACAAATAAAACTCACAAACTTATTCTAGGAAGGAAATTACTATATTCTAATCTATTTCTTTTTTTTTATTTTATTTTAACCTGAGATGGGAGACTGTATCTTGAATTTATCCTCAGATTTCCAATGCCTAGCACAGTAGGAGTGTGGGAAATTGATGAGTCAAGTTTGCACTCCCTCTCTGAACCCTGCCAGGATGTGAGATCATTAGGACACTCTGTGCTATGGATGACAATTGACAGTGACTGAAATAGGCAGGAGAGGAGAGGGGGACATAAAGAGAAGCAAAACCCTGCACGGTTGTGGGGGGGGGGGGGGTACCATGGGGTGGAGATGATGCTTCATAGAGAAAATAATACACCTTATATTTGTACTTG
Organism: Vulpes vulpes; assembly: GCF_048418805.1. Taxonomy (NCBI): domain Eukaryota; kingdom Metazoa; phylum Chordata; class Mammalia; order Carnivora; family Canidae; genus Vulpes; species Vulpes vulpes. The sequence continues at coordinate 21,953,068 of NC_132787.1, read as the reverse complement.
TATGATTTTCAAAGTGCTTTTTACAAGATTCTCATTTGCTCTTCATTAGTAGCCTGGGAAGTTATGAGATTATGTAACATACAAACATATGAGATTATCTAACATTATTCAGAGAGAAAATAAGGAAACACAACACTACTGTAAAATGTTAGGTGTTGCTTTAAGGAGAAACATTACAAGCATAACTTTTTCCACTAGTGAATGGTTATACTTATTTATACAATCAGATAAACCTCCAAGTGAATATTTACAAATTAATTGTTTTCCAAGAAAAAGTTATAATTCATGAAATAAGCAACTAACTGCCAGGTAATTTTAGATATGAAGATATTACTGCTCCCCAAACGACCCCCACAAGAGTGGAATTTAAAAATGCATGTCAGAAAAAAAAATGCATGTCAGCATATCTAAATTACTGTATAACCAATGCAGTGAAAATTGCCCAAATGCCAACAAGAAACAGATTCACCCAGCTGACTGTTGCTTCACTTAACCTCTGGCAAATCACCTACCTTGAAAGTCCCCACCATCTCTTTGGATCCGGCTTCTCCAGTACATTCTGGGGAGCATCCGTTATTGCAGTCCTTAAAAAGAATTAAGCTCATTGAGTAAAACCAGGTGGGGAACTGAGGCCTGGGGTAATCAGTCATCACTCACCATCACACTGCGTCCTCCGCTCAGGTACCCAAGCAAACAGGAAAAGGAGGATCAACCCACCAAGCACCGGCCCCAAAGGAGGGCGCCCGGGGAGCGCTGTCCTTCACTTTCCACCCTTCCGGAGGACGCAGCTGTTTTCATCCTCCACCGCTGGCTTAGGGCAGCCTGGTTAAATTCCAGGGTCGCCCTACAGAGCCAGGGCTCACCAGCAAGGAACAAGACGGTGATTGTCCCCCTTCCATCCGAGCAAATAGTCTAGACTGGGGGTTTTAAGTCATTTATAGAAAAATCTCCTGGGCGCGCTCAGCCTCGTGGTCTTGTCAATCAGCGGCGCACAATAGGAAGACTGGAGAAGGGATGGGGACGAGAATGAACCATTTTTTTCCCCCAAGGGCAGGGTCCTGCAATGCAGGCGCACCCACACCAAACCTCGCAGGTTAAGGACCAAACCTCAGGGAACTGGGGAGTAATTTACAAGATACTTAAGGACACAATGGAAGTGGGGCGAATTGGAAAAAGCTGCAGACCTAAAAAAAATAAAGAAAGAAAGAAACCTAATCTGCTAAATAGCTACGTGTGGGAGGGAAAAAGGAGGTGCGGGGGGGGGGGGGGCGCGGAATCCAAGGAGGCACAAGGTTGCGGTCAAAATATCCGGGGATGGCGAAGGCCCCCAGGATGCGGCTGTCAGGTCTCGCAGCCCAGAAACTCCGCGTCCCCCTCCTCCCCCAAAGCGGCTTCCATGGCGACCCTCGCGCTCCCGCCGGCGGCCTGCCCGGCAAGGGCCTCCCCGAAGCGGAGTTCGCGGGCTGGAGGCGCAGATGTGGGTCAGGGCTGGGGAGAAAGGAGACGCCTGGGCGGAGGCGGTGCAGGAGGCGGCGGGCTTCGGGAGGCCCCAGGTGCAACCCGCCACCCCCTTCCGCGAGCGCCCGGGGCCGGGTACCTGGCGAGCGAGGGCCGCGGCGGCGCGCGTCGGGCGGGCCATGGGCAGGGTCCGGGAGCGCGGGGCTGCGGGCGGCGGCGAGGGCAGGTGGCGCGGCCAGGCCCCGGCGCGCGCGCTGCTCGGTGCGCACTGCCACCGCCGGGGGCCCCGCGCCAGGGCCGAGCGCAGGGAGCCGCTCAGCCCCTCCAGCATTCCTGGAGGAGGAGCCTCGCAGCGCCGGGTCCTTCTGGCTCGAGAGTGGCGGGAACCCAAGCCCTCGTCCCTGCCACCCGGTCCCGGGCTGGGGCACGAGAGCGCGCGCCCCACGCGAGCGCCCTTCCAGATGCAGGCACCTCGGGAGCATCCTTTATGCCAAACAACCGCTGGAAACGCCACTGGGCTGGGCCGAGGCGAAGGCAATCTTGGGGAAATGGATTTACGCTAGGGCAGAGCTGCCTTTGGACAAAACCGCGTTTGCAGCCCAGGATGGTTAGCTGTGCACTGGCTCCCATCGCACCCCCTCTCCCCCCAACGTGAAGACTGCTGAGGAAGAACGTGAATCTGGGTCTTAGACTTAAGATTTTATTCATTTATTCATGAGAGACACACAGAGAGGCAGAGGGAGAAGCAGGCTCCATGCAGGGAGCCCAACGCGGGACTCGATCCCGGGGCTCCAGGATCAGGCCCTGGGCTGAAGGCGGCGCTAAACCGCTGCCCGGGGTTTTAGGTTTCTTTGTGCTACTTACTCAAGCCGTATTTGTGGCAGAGTGTTGTGGTGTTTTGTTTGTTTGGTTGGTTTTGTTTTTTTATGATAGAGAGACACAGGCAGAGGGAGAAGCAGGCTCCATGCACCGGGAGCCCGATGTGGGATTCGATCCCGGGTCTCCAGGATCACACCCTGGGCCAAAGGCAGGCGCCAAACCGCTGTGGCAGTGTTGCAGGGCTACCAGGCTCACATCTCTTAAGATTTCTTTCCGCCCAAACACCTCGATGCTACTTACACTCAACCCACCCATTAAGTGTTTTCAGGCAAAATAGACTATAAAGAGCTCCCAATCGAACTTAGCTTTCTGATGTAAGCCCATGAAACCAATTATTCAGAGAGCTGATAAAAAGACCTTTGAAAGGGAAAACGAAGCTACTGCCTCTTCTGCTGTGTTCTCCCAGGGTAACGTCAGACTAAGTTATGAGCTCTTCTGGGCTTTTAAATTAATAGGAAGTGGTGACGGGCTGATTTGTTCTTGGAAAGGGGGAGAGCCGTTTATTCTGGGTAAGAGCGGTTCAATCTGGTCTGGTTTTAGAATTGATTTCATGCAGCCTCAAAGACAATATAGCTCTAATCTTACCAACTCAGAGAACAACATTCATTTCTCCTTTCCTCTCTTCCCTTCAAAGCCTCTTATGCTTGGGTGGAGTGGGAAGCTCTGAAGACCATATGGCCCAGGCAGGTCACAGGAAACCTAGAAACCAGAGACCCTTTGGAGAAATTTAAAATCAAATTTAAAAAAGAAAAAAAAAAAAAAAAAGAACAGACCAAGTAAACTCTAGAGCTGCCATTTTCCAATCTTGTCCCCAGGCCTAAAAATAAGAAATCCTTAGTTGAGTTATTAACAATTTATTTGCACTCAAATGCTTTAACTGACTACACCAGACATGTATTAAAAGCCTGTTATTGTTTTAAAGGAAGACATTACACAGCTCCAACTTTCTTGCTGTTCCATTTTTAAAGATTTTATTTATTTTAGAGAGAAGCACACTCCCCGCTGAGCACAACATCAGATGTGGGGCTGTATCTCACAACCCCCAGATCACCACCTGAGCCAAAACCAGGAGTTGGATCCTTAATTGACCGAGCCACCCAGGTGCCCTAAATTTTATTGCTATTTTAAGCGTCACTTGTAAATCCTCGCTTTTCAGTCAAGAATGTATATATAATACAAGAATGAGGTTATTAAAGAATTCCCACAGTGCCACCCATACCTTTCATCTCTTCAGAGCCAAACTTTGTGCAAGTGCCATCTGTATTAACTGCTTCTAGTTCTTCCCACTTCAGGTGGCTACAATTTGACTTCTGGCCAATTATTCCACCTGAACAAGGTCGCTAATAGCCTTCATTTTGCTCAACCCAATGATTTTGCTTCCTGTGCATTCTCATGGCTGAACCTATATGGTGATGGCTCCCAAATATATATATTTTTTCAATCCACCTCTCTCCTGAGCAGTGAGTACTTATAGCCAAAAATCTGTCTAAAAAATTTATTGTGTATGTAACTTTGGGGAAGGCACTGGGCTAGGTGCTGAGGATGCAGTGTGAGCATACCTCCATCCCATTATCATGCATTGCCTTTAGCCACATAGAAAAATGTCACTTGTGTTAAAAAGCATCAATTAACCCTAGAAATGTAAAATTGCGAAAGTAATCAGTGCTGCCTGTGTTTTACTAGCCTCTAATAATGGAATGTATCCCACTCAGAAAGGTCTGGAAAGGCTTTCCATCATGGGATCCTTAACTAGAGACCTGGAGGATTAAAAAATATTTACTACAAGAAGGGATGAAAAACATCTGAGATGAAAATGAATTCCAGGGAAGGACATCTCTGAGAAGGGAAGGAACATGGTGCTTCCCAGAGACAGGAGAGAGGCAGGACTGGAGTGGAGACAAGCAGAGGGTGCGTGGTCCAGGTGAGACTTGGGACGGTTGGCAGAGAGCCAACTACCTAGTTAGTGCCTTATAAAGGGAGTTAAGGACAATTTCCCTGACATGAATTTGCAATGGACATAAAACTGGCTTCTTCCACAGCTGGGGAACTAAATTAATTGAACCTTGACCTTCAGAATTTATTTCATGTGTACTGACAAGAATTATCATACATTCCCATCAGTTCTGCAGAATAATTCAAAAACAATGAAACAACATAAAAACGATAAAATTGATGAGAATCCTAAGAACAAGAAAAGGCTTTGAAAGGGTAGGTTAGGTGGGGAATGAGGGTAGAGGTTGATAGGACTGAAAGTGCACTCTGGCTGCAGTTTGAAAATTGCAGGACGGCCTGGGTGAAGAGAAATGGATTTATGAGAAAACTTTTACAGAACCTACACAAATGATGACCTTATTAATAAGATGGACTTGGCAGGTGGTAGATGATCCAGATGAAGAGAAGCAGCGAGATTTCATCAATCTTTAGATAGAATGGACAAGACAAGGGACAAGGAGAGACAAGTGCTAACAAGGGCTCCTTCTATCCTGGCTTGCTCTTCTGGTTGGTGAAATTTGCTAAGAAAAATGGAAAACTGAAAGATGATGCGGTTTGAGGGCACACACAGGAGTCTGATTTGGGGAATATTGAATTTTGGGCCATCTCTCAGACTAGATGTTAGAGATATGCCTGTCTGAAGCTCCAATGAAGGTCTGGCTTAGAAGTCAACATTTGATGAGTCCCTGGCATGGAGGTGGTAACCAAAGCTATGAGTGTGAATGTCACATCCTGTGCTTCTGTAAAATGGGACCATAGCAACACTTCATGTTTGCCAATTGGGATGGAGTATTGTACCATATGTAAATTATTTAGAACATTGCCTGGGAAGTGTTAATATTTCAATAAATAAAAGTAATGATCATTTATCCCAGTTGGCAAACATTTTCTGGAAGGGCCAGATAGCAAATATTTTAGGCTTTGAAGGCGGTGTGGTCTTTGAGGCAATTGCTCAGATCCATCAATGTATTTCAAAAGCAGCCATGGACAGTACATAAAAAAATGGGCATGACTGGGATCCCATAAAACTATATTCATAGGGGCACCTAGGTGGCTCAGGTCATGATCCCAGGGTCCTAGGGTGGAGTCCTACATCAAGCTCCCCATAGGGTGCCTGCTTCTCCCTCTGCCTATGTTTCTTTCTCTCTATGTCTCTCATAAATAAATAAATAAAATCTTTATAAAAAAAAAAAAAAAACAACTCTGTATTTACAAAAACAGGACAGAGCAGATTTGGCTGGTCAGCTACAGGTTGCAGACCTCTACTCTATGCAGTTGCCCTAACCAGAAACCTAAAGGTTGTCCTTCAGAGACAACTAAGTGATCAATGTCTGTACATTCTAGCTCCAAATATCCTGACAGTTGCCATTTCTCCAGACATATTACTGCCATCCTAGTACCGACAGCTTCTAAGCAGCCTCTCCATCTTCAGCCTTACTTCCCCTTGAACCATCCTTAGCATGGCAACCAGAGAAATCATCTCAAAATGCAAATCTGCACATATCCCTTTCTTGGCTAGAAAATCCTCAAAGCTTTACATCACCCTTATGACAAAATATTTTAGAAAGCTCATCCCAAATTCTGATTTCTGCCCCAACTCCCTGGCTCACCTTTTGCTACTCTCCCTTTCTCCAGCCACATATTTAACTAGTTCAGTCCTTCTTCTTGGCTTCAGGCCTTCTCAAGGCTGGCCAACCAGCTCAGACACCCCCATGCCGCTGGATGGTTGTCTTATCCTTCCTTTCTCGGTTATGTGGCACTTTGTCTTCAGTGAGGCACCTTGAACCCTATCAAGGCTACCATGGGCCCCTCTGCTATTTCTCTCCATAGAATTTTTTCCCACTTCAAAATACCTGTCATACTTTATTCTAATTATTTGATTAATGTTGCCCTAATTTTTATAAGTTATGCCTATATGTCCACCTAGCAACAGCCCCCTCACTCAATGCCAGGCACACAGTTGAGATTTATCTGTTAAATTGTAGCTCCCTAATTTTTAAAATACATGTATTTAATATGTTTTGGAATTTCCGCTGCCAAAATTTACAATACAGCAGACTAAAAATGTCCTCAGAGGCCACTCTACCCCTAGATATAGGCTTCTTCACTTAAAGGCACTGCCTCACCCTAAATCTCCCTTTTTTTCCCCTCTGTTCTCTTCCTTCTGCTATGCCTTTTTTCCCCTTAACTGGCCATAACATGGGCTTTCAATGTATTCTGTTAAGGGATTGGAGCAGTGCTTTCTAATAAAATTTCCTGCAATATTAAAAATGTTCTCTGCCTGCACCAAGCCACATGTGGCTACTGAGCATTAAAACGTGGTTAGTGTGCCTAAGGAACTGAATTTTTAATTTTGCTTAACTTTAATTAATTTTCATTTATGTTTTAATAACCACATGTGGCTCTGGTCTCAGTGCACACTTGAGCATTGTCATCTATTTGGTCATAGTGGAGGGTTTTACCCTGATTCTATCACTTATCAGCTATATGACCTTTGGCAAATTACCATCCTGTTTTGAGTCTCACATTTAAAATCAGAGTAGGTAATAAGGCAGTGATGAGATTCAGCATGAAGATATGTATAAAGGTCTCAGCAGTACTTAGCATCTTGGCATTGCTCAATAAATATTAGCTATTGTTATATTTCTATTTTTTAATTTAAAAAATATTTTTTTTCACTTATAGGTAGCCCTGAGATTAGGTATATTAATCATCAGGACAATATTATATGGAGGAAAATCTTAAAAATATCTAGTCTTTCAAGTAGTTTTTTTTTTTTTCCGAAGATTATTTATTTATTTATTTATTTATTTGAGAGAGAGAGAGAGAGAGAGAGAGAGTGACAGTGACAGTGACCATGGCACGGTATAGAGAGAAATTCAAGCACACTTCACACAGAGCCTGATGCAGGGCTCAATCTCATGACCCTAAGATCACAACCTAAGCTAAAGCCAAGAGTCAGGTCAGCGCTCAACTGACTGAGCCACCCAGGTGCCCCAAGTGGTTTTTGTTGTTGTTGTTGTTGTTGTTGTTTTGTTTTGTTTTTGTTGTTGTTTTAATAGAAAAATTTTAAAAGGCTCAGTTTGGTTCATCAAACTGCATACCTATTATTTACGTGTTTCTGCTTGCCACTGGGAAGGCACACATAGATGAGGCACAGCTTTTATCTGCCCTGAGAAAGCCCCATCTCATGTCTCTGGAAACGTAAACCAGAAAGAAATCTTGACAAAAGAATTAGTTGGGCGTGGGCAGCCCGGGTGGCTCAGCGGTTTAGTGCTGCCTTCAGCCCAGGGCCTGATCCTGGAGACCTGGGATTGAGTCCCACGTCGGCTCCCTGCGTGGAGCCTGCTTCTCCCTCTGCCTGTGACTCTGCCTCTCTCTCTCTCTCTCTCTCTCTGCATCTCTCATGAATAGATAAAATCTTTAAAAAAAATTAGTTGGGCTTACTTTAATGCCAAGCCCCTTTAACCAAGTAAAATGAATAATTCATTGTAGTATATGTATAGTTACAGTATTTGTTTTCTAGGACTGCTATAACAACAGCTGGCTTAAAACTACAGATACCAAGGAGGCAGCGTGGTGCCTGGGTGGCTAGGCTCGTTAAGCACCAGACTCCTGATTTCGGCTCAGGTTATGATCTCATGGGCTGCGAGATCGAGCCCCAAGACAGTCTCGATGCTCAGTGCTCAGTCAGTTGAGCACTGACCTGACTCTTAGCTTTAGCTTAGGTTGTGATCTCAGGGTCATGAGATCGAGCTCTGCATCAGGCTCTGTACAGAGTATGGAGTGTGCTTATGTTTCTCTCCCCCCTCTCCCTCTCTCTCTCTCTCTCATAAATAAATAAATGTATGTATGTATGTCTATCTCTATTTCCCTCTTCACATAAGGACACAAGTCATACTGGATTAAGCCCCTACCCCCACCCCCCGCAATGCATGCAGTTTCACCTCATTCTAACTTGATTACACCTGCAAAGACCCTATTTTCAAATAAGATCACATTCACAGGTACTGGAGTTTACAATTTCAACATATCTTTTTGGGGGACTCAAGTCAACCCATAACAGTTAACTACCTTTATTTTAAATTTAATGATCATGACATGTTTAATGTTATGTTTTCTACTTTGAACAATAATTTTTTACCAATAAAATGAATTGGTTTACAAAAATAAATAAATAAATAAGTGACTCTGACACAGTGCTCCTAGGACTCCATGATTTTTATGAGACCAGATTTTTTTTTTAAATTTACTGCCTACAAAAGATCAATCACAAAAGCATAAAAACATAGCTCTAGATATTTCCCTTCCCTTTCTTACCCCGTTCAGTAAGTCACCAATTCACACTGAGACTTCTGCCTACACATTTCTCCACCTGTTTCTCTCCTTCCTTAATGGTCGTCACGTGATGATCATCTCCCTGGTGATCCCCTTGGCCCCATTCTTGATCTTCCACCTTCTCCTCTATCTGATACATCCTCCATGCTGTCATCAGAGTGCTTGCTCTGAAAACCTTTTTCTAAACCAGTCACTCCCCAACTCAAAACCATAATAATATCTGCTACTGATCCAGCCAATTATGGTATTCTGGGAGTTTTGGGTACACATTTTCTTATCTAATACTAAAAGCATCCCTATCCCCATTCCACCCTATAGATTCTATTATCTCAATTTTCAGAGAGGTCAGCTAAATTTCACAAGATCAAACAGCTCCAGGTCAAGTCAGTTTGGCCACAAGGTATATGACCCTACCTACAATTCTGAGTTATTTCAACAGCTCCAAACTTTATGATTGTACATCCCAAAAGGAAAAAATTTAGCATTTCTGGCAGACTGTATTTTTCAAAGGTGGCCACAATATTATCTTCCATTATATATGCTCTTCTGCCAACCCCATCATGAGGTGGCTTATTTTCCCCACCATTTTGAATCTGGGCCCTGTGGCTATTTTGATCAATATAATATGGCACAAATGTAGAAGTAACGCTGTTCCATTTTTAGGGGCATACTTTAGCCTGGCAGCTTTTGCTTCTTTCCTCTTGGAAGGCATTTGGGTCTCCCCCATTTGGAACCCAGACACCATGTAAAAAGCTCAAACCCCATAGAGAGGCCATAGTGCAGACTCACTCACTAGTCAACGACCCAGATGAGCTCCTAGCCAACATCCAGCATCAACTGCCAGCCATGTGAGTGTCTATCTTGAACATCCAACCCTGTAGAGCTTCCAGAAGACTGACTGACACCACATAAGAAACCCCAAGTTAAAATTCATACTGCTGAGCCCGACAACCTACAGACCATGAGAGACAATAGTACATTGCTATTTTAAGCCACAAAGTTTTGAGTTGGTTGGTTATACAGCAATGTTAAGCAAAGCAGCATACAAGCCTAATATGTTTGTTTAGTTATTTATGAAAATAACCTAATAAGTAATAAGTCACACACACAAATAGTAAAAAAGATGACATAATCACGGAATTATTAATATTTTAAGATATCTTCCAAATTATGGTTGTTTTCTTATACCATCCTTGGCTAAAAGCCCAATATACTCAAGACCCAAGTAATCATTAATGACAGTAGATATAAATCCCTTTTAAACAGTCTCCTTGATGATAACCAAAATTTTGTGGCCCATTGCCTGTCAGCTCTGATTAAACCATTATTAACATTTTTATCTAGGAACATGAATAATGGAGAACCATGTAAAAAAGTCAGCTGTCTTATTTTTGTTAGATCCTTGTTTTTATATTACCAATATATTCTTTATTCTGATTTTATGCTTTTGATTTCTTATTTGTGTTTGTTTGGTTTGCAGAAGTCTTTGAAGGCCAGTTGTCCCTTTTTAAAGGATTATCAATTAACACTGGCTGGCATAATCTGTAAATCTCCTTAATCGAGCTCACATAAATTGCCACAATCACAACCTGCTGAAAGGGGCAAATGCAGAAGGCCGCACAAGTGGCCCCTTAGAGCCACGAAGCTCCCCTCCCCCTCCCCCTCCCCCTCCCCAAGGAAAGTTTATGACAGTATGATCATCTGATACACAGAGCAGAGGGTGCCCATGTCAACCCACGTGTGTTCAATACAAGTAATTTTTCCTACCTATTAAAGAAAACACACATATAATCAAAAATTTCTGACACCCCAGTGGTCTCTGTTGCACATCCTAGGGCACATCCTCCACTTTGAAACCCCTGAGCTCAAAGTGCAGACTCCTGAACTCAGTATGTGTGTGTGTGTGTGTGGGGGGGGGGGGGGGGCTTCTGCACCTGCTAGAGCTACCCATCAGGATTCTTGATCTCTCCCTCCTCACTTTCCCCTCACCCTTATTTGCACTTCCCATTCTCCTCTGTACACAGAAGAAACCTCAGCATGGCAAATCTCTAGGTCTTCCTGCAGCAACCTAAAAAGATGGACAGAGGAACAGATACCTGAAGATTCCAGATAGACTCTAGACTAGAAATTGCATTTCATGTCTGGAAATAAGTAAGCTTAAAATTTTGCTTTTTACCAAAATAGAATCACATATCAACTCTGAGAGGGAGAAATTAATCCTAATTAAATGAGGCTTGTTTTTTTAAAATCTAGAGTATTATACCCTGGATTGCTTTAGAGAACATTTTGTCTTACACCAGTACCTGCTGGTAGCTGAAGTTAGCTGCTGTGCTGGTAAGAGGCCAGATTAATCTATTTGGGGGAAATTAACAGCAGAAAGAAAAGGTAGTAGGCCACAACCCAGATGTATTAAGTTTTATTCATGTTTGCTAAGTGTGTTATTTATAGTGGAATCCACAATATGCTACCACTAAGATAAACTAGTTTTAATTATGTGGTAAATAGGGGGAAAAAAATGAGAAGTAGTTGATGATTGAAACTCAGCAAAAGATAAGGACAAAGGGAAATTTGGTATTTTGGAACATAGTAATTTTTTGGAAAAAGTTAATGAAAATACTTTTCCTGGCCTGGTAGCTCAGTTGGTTAAGTATCTGTCTTGCACTCAGGTCATGCTCCCAGGGTCCTGGGACTGAGATCCATATCTGAGCCTGTTCAGCAGGAAGTCTGCCTCTCCCTCTTGCTCTGCCTGCTGTTCCCCCTGATTGTGCTCTCTCTATATATCAAATAAGTAAATCTTTAAAAAAATGCTTTTCCTGTGAGTGTAATACATGTTCAAGAAAATATAAAACACAAACTTCTCTTAGATACACCCCTTTTGCTCTTAGATATGCCATTCTCCATCAGAAGTAAACAGGGCACTTAACACCTCCTCTTTGAGAACATTCTAAGTATGCAATAGAAACAGATGGGAAGAGAATCTATTAAGCTTTCCTCCTGGTGACAATGCAAGGGTACACCTCATAGATTTGTCATTCCTGGTCTGCTTTTTATAAACCTCAAATGCTCTAATTTTAATACAGAAAGATAAGGCACAGAAGTATGCCATGTGTCGGTCACCTGGAAGAGATAAGGTCCTGTCCCCTTCAGTGTTCCTCTCCAGCCCTGATGATTCAGACTAGAATCAGGGAATAGAAGAGGCAAGACCTTTCAACAAAATGTCATTGCTCATCGAATATGACTTTGATAATAAATACCAGTTCCTGAAAAAAACAAAAACAAAAAAACAAAAAAAAAATGTCATTGCTCCTATTGCTTCCATCTTTAACATAATCTGAATGTAGACTATGGTAACACAAACCAAAATTTCTGGTTTCTAATGCCATACTCCAGCTAGTAGTGAGACAGACATGAAGCCTGGCAGTGGGTTTATGGTGACTTACTTAGAGAAGGTTTTGCTGACACAATAATCTGAACCATCCATTTCTTTATGCTCTGGTGGCTTGCTGGACAATTTGGAGTGAATGAAAGAAAAGCTTTTCCTTTGTAGACTGAGAGAAGGCCCATTGTGTAACAGGAGGTGGCAAAAAGAACTGGCAAGATGTTGCCTCCTCCGACATTTTCTGGCAGGCAGGGCTTGGGAAAGACTTAAAGGAAGGTTAGGAACCTGGAAATTGATTGGCTTCCCAACACTCACATGGCCCAGTGTACTGCTTTGGAAAGTCATCCTGCATCCCCAGGGGTACAGGTTCTGCAGGCTGGAGATGCTAGTTGAGCCTTCCATTTGCTAGAGCAGTGATGACGCTGGATTACTGACCTGCTTGTTTGTACACCAGTATCCTCCAGTCTGGGCAGTGACTTCATTTTCTTTTGGATTTCCAGTACATAGTACACAACCAGGCAAATGTGCAAGCCTCAAAAAATATTTTCTGATTACAGTGTTTGAATGTATATATCCACCATGTTTTTGTTTAAAGTAAAAATTGATATGATAGATGTTAGCTAAACTTATTGTAGCAATCAAAAAATTTTTGAGAAAAAATGATAGACAAGCTGATATGTTTCTCTCTCTCCATCTCTCTCTCTTGTGCACACACACACAGCCATACCCACACCCACCAGGAGAGAAAAAAAGAGCAGAAGACTGAAGCCTATATAAACTCTATTGTGTTAGCCATAAAAGCATTTAAAAAAAAAAGGTTTTCAGTAAGGTCATTTGTTCAGGCTCTGTGTCATAGATTTATTGAACTCAACTTACTGAAACTGCTTTTACCTATTAATAAGACATTTTGCCTATCTCCTCTAATTTCTGAGTAGTCCCATTGGAACTTTTTTCTGAATCTTTTCAAGCCATGAGTTCTGAGTTCATTACAGCTCTATTATCTAGTAGATACATGACTTTGGGCAAATCACCTAATGTCTCTAAACCTCACATTAATATCTCTGAACCTCAGCTACCTTCCCTATAAAGGTAAAAATGAAATATGTAAATGAGAGCATTTTGCAAACCATTGACTGGAATATGGCACAGTTGTTTCTTTGTACTTTTTTTTTAAGATTTTATTTATTTATTCATGAGAGACACACAGAGAGTCCCACATCCCCTCTGTGGGACTCGATCCTGAGATTCCAGGATCACACCCTGGGCTGAAGGTAGATGCTCAACCACTGAGCCACCCAGGCATCCCTGTTTCTTTAACATAAGGTTATCAAGCTTATAGAGACCCTTTAATACAGCAGTGACACATATGGATCCGGAGTGACATTGCCAGATTTCATAGTTTCGCAAGCTCTCTCTACACCTCTCTGTACCTCAATTTTTCCATTTGTGAAATGCTACTAATAATAGAGGTTTCATTGAGGACTAAATGAGAAATTCACATAAAGCCCAGGCCAGCACCCAGTGAATTCTCAGTTTATGCTAGTTATAATTATTACAGTGAAGATTCATCAGTATGAATCTGAAGGTATTTAGAGAAAATGCAGTGTCTGTGAAACTGAAATTATTTATAGCTTTAGAAGAAAGGATCCATAGATACTTCACTTCTCTATAAACCAAACCCTGTGGCATGGCTTCCTTAGAATCCTGCTGCCTGGCTGAGAAGTGGTGGTTTGACCTTAGATGCTCCATAAATCCTCTTGGCAAGTTGACCATTCCATGTGGCTAGAACTTCTACCATTGTATTAGGAGGTTCACTGTTTTTTTAGCCTTTCTTCAGATTACTGAAGCAATTTTCTAAAGGGGCTCTTTTACTGTTTGGATTTGGTATAGTCCTCAAGTGAGTTAAAACTTGCTTCCTCAAAAAGTCTGATTAACTTGATATGGTGTTGGCAAATTGAATTTAAATTAAAAAAATACATTAAAATATTAAAATAAAAGTTGAAAAAAATTGATATGGAAGCTCTCACTAATGACGATGACAAACATTTTTTTCCCACTCTAAGTAAGCCCAATAGACAACAGTCTCAATTCACAAAATAGATATATCATAGGGTTTCTAATATGCAAAAGTTTTGCCATAGATGGCTTTTTTTAAAAAAGATTTTATTTATTCATGAGAGACAGAGAGAGAGAGAGAGAGAGACAGGCAGAGGGAGAAGCAGGCTCCATGCAGGGAGCCTGACATGGGACTCGATCCCAGGTCTCCAGGATCAGGCCCTGGGCCGAAGGCAGGCACTAAACCACTGAGCCATCCGGGCTGCCCCATAGATGGCTTTTAAGTAGCAATTCACTTTGGGTATTTGAATGTGCTTAGCTTACAAAATAAAAGCAGATATTATGAGTTTAAAATAATGTAATCACCTATTATATAAAAATAGTCTCAACAGTAAAGAACTGCACTTCCTTCTGCCAGTGTATCACCTGCCATTTAAAAAGACAGTTTTAAAAGTGTTAGCATACATGTGTCTTGTGTTTACATGGTGTTTTTTGCTGTGGTGATTCCAGCTACTTCAAATCATCAGAATAATGACCTATTGGTCATAAATTTTTTTCTGACCAAATAAAATATTGTAGGGCAGGTCTAAATTGCAATTCAGCATCACCATACAACTCTTTAAAGCAGAGAGCAGTACAAAGTAAGTATGGAGGGCACCTGGGTGGCTCAATATTTGAGCGTCTGCCTTTGACTCAGAACATGATCCTAGAGACCCAAGATAGAGTTCCACATCAGGCTCCCTGCATGGAGACTGCTTCTCCCTCTGCCTGTGTCTCTGCCTCTTTCTCCCTGTATCTCTCATGAATAAATAAATAAAATCTTAAAAAAAAAAAGTAAATATGGATTAGTCCCAGGAAGTTGGGTGAAATAAAGGATATTAATAAGAAATAATTGGGGAGGTACTGTGAGGATTATTAAAAAACATATATGCCAAAAAAATTAAATAAATAAAATAAAAGAACATATATGCCAATAGTTTATTCTATGGGCAATGGGGAAACTTTGGACCTTATTCAAGAAGTTACAGGTGATATCATGCTCCTGAGAATGTACAGAATCGGTTGGAACAGGAGGAACTGGAAGAAGGATGCCCTTTGGGGAGCATTTTCCAGCCCTCTGGGGCCTGACACAGAAAAAAAGGAGCAGACAGTGAATGGGGGAATTTTGCATACTGCCCAGTTGGCAGATGGCAGACAAGGGAGGGAAGGCCAATTTTCACTCTAAAGCCTGCAGTCTCCCCTCCCCCTCCCTCTCCCCCTCTCCCTGTCATGTTTTATATATGTAAGCATGAATGGACAGTTCTCAAGGATGGAGGACTCTTTCAATAGGAGACTGTTCTAAATTTGGAGCCACAGAGCCCAAAACCAATATTGCCTGGGATTTCGCCTTTGGTGAGTATGATTTATACTTTTCGTCAAAGTCAGCTTTCATACAGTCTGGGGCTTGTAGTGTTGAGGCATGTTACATACCAGCTGGGAAGAATCCTCAGTGCTTTGCTTTCTTGATCCTAAGAGATATCACATACCTTAGGGATCTTTCTATTATTTAATGAGACATTCAGCAACATTCCTTCCACCTCAAGACAGCCAACGGACAAACTTTGTTAGAAATATAGTTGTAGAGGGAATGGATTTATGCTGGATCTTTGGTACATTTTGTTTTAATAGCTCCTATTAGTCACAACCCGAGACACTGCTAAGTTCCTCTCTAAATCCACTCCAGGCCCCTTCCTCACTTCTGTAACCTTCTGCCATTAACGTGGTATGTGTTTACAGATTGCCAGGTACGTATCCAGGGAAAGCATGAAGAGAAGGGAAAAAAAGGAAAACCGTCTTAGTCCATCTAGGCTGCTATAACAGAATATATAGAGCAGAAGCTTATAAACAACAGAAATTTCTTTCTTACAGTTCTAGAGTTTGGAAATCCAGGATCACAGTGCCAACATGGCTGATGAGGGCCCTTTTTTGCATTACAGACTTCTCAGTGTCCTCACATGATGGAAAGGGCAAGGGATCTGTCTACAGATTCTCTGATAAGGCATTAATCCCACTCATGAAGGATTAATCACTTCCCAATACCATCCCCTCTGTGGGTGAGGATTCAGCATGTGATTTTTAGGTGGGGACACATTCAGAACATGAAACAAGTCCCAAAGTATTTAATACTTGTTAGGTAGTAAACACATACATATGCACATTGTAGTGAAAGAACCAGGAGTCCTTATAAACTGGCTTGTGAACCTGTTGTTCACATCAAATGAGTCATCAATGATTTAAGAGCTAATCTATTGGAATAGATATGTCAGGTGTTACCTGCAAAAAGACAGGTAGGTGCATACACCAACAAACACAAGATGTTCTTTATATGAACAGTTAACATACTCCATAATAACAGCCACCCACTATCAGATGCATCCTCCATCAAGCCTTTAGTTCCACACACATTTTATTCTCATAACACTATAAGGTAGATATTATTACTATAAACCCTACTTTATAAATGAGAAAATTGGAGGAGGTTTGATGATTTGCTGACTCACACAACTCAGTGTTTACTGTGATGAATTATTATAGGCTAAGAAAGAAGAGAAGCAAAATCAGCAAAGGGAAAAGGCACAGGGGACAAAGTTCAGAGAAAGCCAGGCACAAGTGTCCAAGAGTCCTCTCCTAGCAGAGTCACACAGAATGCACTTCATTCCTCCAGCAACAAGTGGAGCTAACACATCACAGGTGTTGCCTACCAGGGAAGCACATTTGAGACTGAGCTCCCTAAGGGCTTTATTGGGGGCTGGTCATGTAGGCCTCTTCTACCTAGCACATACCAAGATAATTTATATTCAAAGGTATAGTATGTTTCTGTATAAATATTTATATATAAAATTTATTAAAAATATAAATACAATGTATAAAATATAAAAAAATATATAGTTACATACACAAAAACTTGCTCATCAGTAAAATGTGAGACAAAATAATAACCATATAATAACCATATAAATCTCCAAATGCATTTCAATTCTGTTATAATCTTCATTCCCTTCTTAAAAAAATTTTTTTAAAGATTTTATTTATTTATTCATGAGAGACACAGAGAGAGAGAAAGAGAGAGAGAGAGAGAGAGGCAGAGGGAGAAGCAGACTCCATGCCAGGAGCCTGATGTGGGACTTGATCCCAGGATTCCAGGACCCTGGGCCAAAGGCAGGTGCCAAACTGCTGAGCCACCCAGGGATCCCCAAAATTTTTATCTGAAACAACAGTGATTCAGTTGAGTTAAACTTCATCTTTTTGATAATGACAAAATAACCAAAAATCCAGCTGTGGGGAAAAAAAAGAAGAGTTCAAGATGATCTATACAGACAAGCTAAGTAGCAGTACTTGGAAACATGGAAAATGTTATTATTTCTCCTTAAAATATTTGCCAGGGATTCCAACTAAACATGGTAATCGAAACACATAAGCCTTCTCCACATCTTTCCAGAAACTCACTGAAACAGCAATATTTTTTAAAAGCTGAATCCACAGGGAAAAGAGAATAGAGACAAGGCCACGGCAATGACTGACATTCTGGAAGGCGAAAAGTTGATTGTGGACAAATAACTAACTCCATAGGAACTGGAACCACACTACCCAAAGAAGGAGAAATGAATGAAAAGCCAATTTCTCTCACAGAATCTTGGAAATACTCAGAAGAGAGGCACCAGGGATTTTAAAAGGTGTGGCGGAAGCAGGGAGGATTGATGAGAATCTGTACAACCGTTTATTGAACAGCATTAACTTGGGAGAGTTATCCCAATCAGAAGAGTTTTATTTTTCTCTCACCCCTGCCCTTCAAACTACTTTTGAATCTACCTCCCCAACGAGAGGATCAGACTGACCCAATTGTGTTTCCAGTCACTTTTAGATATCTTAAGTATTAGCATCACAGACTTGTTTTCAAGTTTTCAAAGACCAACTGTATATGAAAGAAAACTGTCATGTCATATTACAACTGAAAGTTGTTTCTCTCTCAGTGCCCCCCCCCACCCCCAGCAAGCTTGGGATGGATAGGTCCAGCTGGAATGGGGCTGTCTGTTTCCCCCACACACACACACATCTTCCTTGTTCTACTTCCTCTCCACTCCCCAGCTGCCACTACTGGATCCCCCCAGGATCATGTTTGGACCATGAATGAGAGGAAATGGGAAAGGCCTTATTTACCTAGGATCATTATAATCTGGCATTCCCCTACTCTCCCCCACCTCTTGGAGGCAAATGCTCAAATGCTGCTTTTCTTTTTTTTTTTTTTTTTTTTTAGCATCATGGAACATTTATAAATTCTTCACACACCCGTCTCCCATCATCCCCACCACCAAAGAAGGCCTCTGCCCTACAGTTCCCTACTGCAATGATGCACTCTCTGTCTCACCTCATGATGCCACTTCAGCTCCAGCTCTGGCATTATCCCCTGCACAGCATCTGATAGCTGGGCTCCCCTTGCCCCCACAAGCAGCCTTCTTGGATAGGGTCCTGCCTAGGTGATTCCAATATGGCTCCTTTCCTCAGAGTGCACAACCCTCATGGGGCTGACAAACTCTTGTCTCACCCATCATAGGCAGCATCAACCAGCTTCTACTGTCCTAGGGGACAGTCAGATCCTGGTATTTTCCCCCACACCAATAGGCCAGGAAACATAAGCCCAGTTCTCTCAAGAGTCTCCAGGCTCCACTTCAGAGCCTTAAGGCAAAGGAACTCACAAATCTCCTCACAAAGTGGTGGTGAGTATTGTGTTAGAGACATGGAAAAATCACTCCTTCCTTCCTCTGGAGTCAAGAAGGGGAAATGGCAAGCACACTTGTTTGGCCAACAACATTTTTTTTCCCAAATAATCTTCTTCTCCCTTGCCTGCTCAACCTGCAGCCTTCTCTTAAATATAAATTAGAGGTAAGTAAGGAGTTAAGGGTTGCTGAATTGGTTTTGCTATTGTTCAGAAAATTCTTTGGGTATATCAAACATGTCAGTTTGGAATGTGGAGGTATTTGTTGCTCTGTCCTCAACACTGAAACCTCAGTGGAGGTCACTGTCTCCTTTGACATCCTGTTCGACTCACAGGAGGTTCACACACACCTAGCTCTCGGTCTCTACACCCAGCACCACAGGGTAACTACCCCTTCCAGATTCCAGCAAGAAATGGTAAGTATATTCACTGGAGACATGAGCACAGAAGAGCCAGATCTGAGGGAATCTAAACACTGTTATCAGGGGATTAAGTGAAAAACCCACTTCATGATGAAAACAATGAAACCTCTAGTCCCCTACCTCTGGTGGGCCTGTAGAACACTGGCAGGAAGTCCTAAGAGACTGGATGATTCGTCTTGCAAATACTACATAACACCCTGAGAAAATACCTAGATTTAAGATTATTTGGGAGTGCTCCAGTGAAATGGCCTAATCACTTCCATATTGTTGGTGCCAGAGAAGACACCAAGTGTGCCACAGAGCTTCCTATAGGACTTTTAATGCCTCATTCTTAAATATAGATGGCTACAAGTCACCAGGTTTTTGAGGAAATTCTACTAACATGAAAGGCAACCTCCCCACCAACCTCCACCAAAAACAAAACAAAACAAAAACAAAAACAAAAGTGGGTGTGGGGGACGGGTAATGTAGAGAACAGAAGAAAACATCTTAATTAATTTTCTCAGAAATATAAGATACTTCAACCATTAAACAAGAATATGATGTTAGTTTTTAAAAGGAATAATTAAGGGTCACCTGGTGGCTCAGTGGTTGAGTGCCTGCCTTCAGCCCAGGGCATGATCCTGGAGTCCCAGGATCAAGTCCCACATTGGGCTCCCTGCATGGAGCCTGCTCCTCTCTCTGCCTGTGCCTCTGCCTCTCTCTGTGTCTCTCATGAATAAATAAATAAAATATTTTTTTAAAAACTAAAAAAGAATAGTTAAAAGGGCAGGGTGGCACAGTCAGTTAAGAATCTGAGTCTTAAAAAAAAAAGAGAGAGAATCTGAGTCTTGGTTTCAGCTCAGGTCATGATTTCAGAGTCATGAGATCAAGCCCCACATTAGACTTCACAGTCAGCTCAGAGTCTGCTTAAGACTCTCCCTCTGCCCCTCTTCCCTGTGTGTGCACACACACACACACACTTTCTCTCTAAAATAAGTAAATCTTTTCTTTTTTAAAGATTTTTATTCAGAGAGATTGAGAGAGAGAAAGCACAAGCTGGAGGGAGAGGCAGAGGGAGAGGGAGAGGGAGAAGCAGACTCCTGGCTGAGCAGGGAGTCCGATGGGGGGCTGGATCCCATGAGCTTGGGATCATGACCTGAGCTGAAAGCAAAAGCTTAACCGAGTCCCTAAAATTAATAAATCTTTTTTAAAAATTTAAAAAGGAATAATTAGAGAATATTAAAAGCTTTTTGAAATATGAAGGCTAAAATTTTAGAAATAAAGATTGGAATATAACATTGATGAAATCATCCCCTGACCCAAAAAATTGAACACAAGAGAAAAAATTTTAAAATTAGAGTATTGGTCATAGAGGTTTAATATCAAACTAATAGAAGTCTAAGACCCCAGTAAGTCTTAGTTGTTACCTCCTATACATGGGACACTCTACCTCCAGATCACCCTATAGTTTTTTTATATGTGTATGTAGTCCTCAGGTCGTGGCTCAGAGCTCATCTTCTCTGTGACAATTTCCCTGACCAGCCAGTATGAATTAGTCCAAGCTTCAACTCTGTCACTTTAATATCATTTCATTTCATTTTCTTCCTATTACACCACTAATTAAAATATGTGGTACTATATGAGAGTAAATCATGATATTAGTTACTATTTATGTAGAACTTACTTTGGATCATGCACTGTTATAGGTGCTTTATAACGGTATCTTACGTAATCCTCACAGCATCTCTATGAGGTAGAAACTATTACTACCACCATTTTTTAAATGGGGAAACTGAGGTACAAATAACTTGCTAGAGGTCACTCAAGAGCAGAGCCAGGACTCACACACCTGCAGTGTGGCCCCAGTCTGTGCTTGTACCTACCATTCTACACGACCTTTCTCTTCAAGGGCCATGAGGGCCATGACTTTGCCAGCTCTTCGTCTTCATGGCTTCAAGATCTTCAGCCATGCCTGATGTTTACATAAATGCACACTCTTCATATATCTGTTCAATAACTGCATCATACTATTGAGGTCATCAGTATGAGGGAAACGGAAAGAAGGAGGTAAATATTTTGCTTGAAAGCCAGTATTTTGCTTGCAAAATCTCAACTACATATCCGATGTCTATCACGTACAAGTTCTGCTTTCCACGTAACTGTAATACACAGTTCCACTAAGCTTTTCTCCACTGTATAACAAGGCTCCCCTTTCCTCTGGTTTCCAAGAACATGTTCTTCCATGTTTTCTGAGCTCTTATCAGCAGTGCTTTTAACATCCATGTTTCTACCAACAGTCTGTGACTTTTTAGATATTCTCTCAGGCCTATACCTTTTCTCTACTACATCCCTCACCTCCTTCTAAGTCCTCACCAGCAGCACCTTTAATTTCCACATTTTTACCAGCAGTCCCTTTCAAGGCAAGCGAGGCTTTTTCTATCCTGCTCCTCAGAGTTCTTTAGTTCTCTGCCCAATGCTCAATTCAAAACCTCTTCTACATTTTTAGGTACTTGTTACAGCAGCACCCCATTTCCAAGTACCAAAATCTGTATTCATGTCCTATTGCTGCTATAACAAATTACTGCAAATTCTGTGGCTTCAAAGAACAGAAATTTATTATGGCTTCAAAGTTCACAAGTGCTAAGTCAAGGTGTTAGCAGGGCTGCATTCGTTCTGAAAGCTGTAGGGTGAGAACTTATTTCCTGGGCTTTTCCAGCTTCTAGAAGCCACAGAAGCCACTTATATTCCTTCCTCCACCATCTTCAAAGCAAGCAGTGAAGAATATGCAAATCCAATTCACTCTCTCTCTGTCTCTCTTACACACACACTCTTCTGCTTTTTTATTTTTTTAAGATTTTATTTATTTATTCATGAGAGATACAGAAAGAGAGAGAGAGAGAGGCAGAGACACAGGCAGAGGGAGAAGCAGGCTCCATGCAAGGAGCCCAACGTGGGACTTGATCCTGGGTCGCCAGGATCACAGCCTGGACTGAAGGCGGCGCTAAACTGCTGAGTCACCCGGGCTGCCCTCCTCTGCTTTTATCATCACATCTCCTGACCATGACCATCCTGCTTCCTCTTATAGAGACCCTTGTGATCACACTGGGCCCACCCAGATGATCAAGGATAATCTCCCCAGCTCAAGATCCATAATTTAATCATATCTGTAAAATCTCTTTCATAATAAGAAGTTTCTGGGGATTAGGACATGAACAACCTTGAGGGGCCAGTATGCAGCCTATCACACTCACCAACCACATATAATGGGCCAGGCACTGGAAGACAGCTGCATTGTGGTAAAAAGCAGTATGTTCCCTGCTCTCAAGAAATGTATGATCAGGGCAGCCTGGGTGGCTCAGTGGTTTAGCGCCGTCTTCAGCCCAGAGCATGATCCTGGAGACCCAGGATCCTGTCCCACATCGGGCTCTCTGCATGGAGCCTGCTTCTCCCTCTGCCTCTCTCTCTCTTTCTGTATGTATCTCATGAATAAATAATAAAATCTTAAAAAAAAAAACCTTAAAAAAAAAAAAAGAAATGTATGATCTAGTGGGATAGTCCAACATAAATCCCAAAACCACAATGATAATCACACCAGTGAATAACTGTAGATTGCAGTTAGTGCTCTGAAAGACTGGGAATCACAGGGGGGTTAGTGAGGGTCTCTCTGAGGTAGCAACATTCAATCTGAGGCTGGTAGGGTGATAAGATGCTAGGTAGATGAGGATTAAGAAGAAGACTGTCTGAGTAGAGGGATCAGCAAGTGCAAAGGCCCTGAAGAAAAAGTTTGTGGGATAAAGGGAGGCGGACACAGTAGTAACAAGGTAAGGCTGCAAAGAGGAAGGAGCTAGATCTGTCTGGGACTTCTAGAGCATAGTAGAGACTTTGGGTTTTACCCGAAGCATAACAGTTAGGGGTTCAGGAATTCTTTTAAGCAGATGAATGATGTCATTACTTTGTTCCATGGAGAACAGATTAAGAGTGGGAGATGGAGATGAGCAAGAAACATTTATACTCAGTGAAGAGAAGACAGTCACTTGAACTGGGCACACAGCAGCTAAGATGGAGAGAATTGTACAAATGTCAGATATATCTTGAACCAAAAAATAACCTACAGGACTTATAATTTAGTGTGACTCAAAAGTCCAGGGTATGGCCATAGGTGTGGGGTAGCATCTGGGAAATGTAGCCAGTTAAGGGAGATGAAAAATTAAAGGGACTGAGATACCAGAAAGGAAAATGAGCCATCCATGCACCTTGAAATAATATAGGAAAATAAGACTTGGTTGGAAGAGAGAAGCAGGAACCAGGTGCTAAAATCTTCAATGGATAATGGAGGCAAAGTGACCAGGCTGTCTTTCAATGATAGTTACGAAGAGATGGGGTATCACAGAGTGATGGTATTAGTAGCAGAGAGGGGTTTTACAGAAGGAGCCTGATATGGAAATAGCATTAGGCACAGAAAAGGAGATCAACATACCTCTAATTCTGAGAAAGGAAGGTGGAGAAAATGAGCAATATCCAGTAGAAGGTAAGGAAGTGACCTCATCTAAGGCCAGGAGGAGCAGGACATATTTAGGGAAGGTGACGAGAAATGTGCTAATATTGAGTTGCAAAAGGTATTATGGACAAATGTGGGTGGGAAGTTCCAGTGCGTGTTAAGTCAAGACAGAAACCACAGAGCATCGAGAGGGAAGGTGAATGAAGGCACCGTGAAAAAGGTGTAACCAGATGCATTTAACTGGTTGCGAGGTTGCCAATGTTGTGAGTTCCAACAATTCATTCCCTAGAGGATGTTGGATATTCAGGGCTTTTACCAGTGGTCTGGAAGGGAGGCCAGGTATATGCTTCCTCATGGTCCTCTATGGTAAGGCCATGGGCGGTTGAATCTGTGTTCAAAAGTCTGAGGTTGGATAAAACTGGTGCCTACGATGCTCTTATCTACATTCATCTGGCCTTCTTCCATGATTCTGCTCAAACTTCATCTCCACTATAAAGCCTTTCCTGATTTCTCTAATCTTTGTTATGTACCATCGTAACTTGTGCAGACTCCTACTGTGGTGTGGCAACTATTATACTTTATTGCATTTGCTCTTTATACATTTCTCTCCCTGAATAGTTACTTCTCAAGAGTAAAAATAATGCTTGAATTATTTCCATTTGCCTAGTACAAAGCCTGATGGTCTTAGTAAGAGCTAATCAAATGAAACTCAAATCAATCATTGTTTGCTAGTCACTATTATATAAATTTTAGATTTGAAGAAGGGTTTGTATACTCTTAATATAATAGTTACTGCAGTTTGGTTTACACATTATGTTTAACCTGCCTTCTCAATAGATCATTTTCAGTTAGTTAAAATTAAATACAATAGTTTAGAAATTTTGTCATGATATATATCCTTGGTCTTACACAAATTGTGCTGAATTACCCAGTATTTCTGGTATTTCTGAATTTCCCAAAATTTCAGATTTTCTAGACAATGGCTTTAGAGTCAAGCTAAGTTCACTCACTATAAGGCATTTCCATTTCTTTTTTTTTTTCCTTTAAATTTTGAATATAATAAAGTTATGTGTCAAAAATCAAACAATACATAAAAATGTACAGCAAAAAGTCTGATGGAGATTTTCCTAGTATATTTAGAGAGCCTACCGATTATTCTCTCCACTGTTTTTTTTACCTCCTTCTTTTTCACACCTGATGAATATGTGGGTGAGTTCTAATCTTTTGTTGTTACAAACAGTGCTGCAATAAATACTCTTGTTTATACATCATTTCACACATTTATAAGTAAATACAAGGCACTTCCAATTAAACTAAGTATTAACAACAATGATGTCAAACTATTAAATCTATCTCATGCGAGCACATGATGTAATGAGCACTGGGTGTTATATACAACTGCTGAATTACTGAACTCTACCTCTGAAACTAATAATACACTATATGTTAACTAATTGAATGTAAATAGAATAAAATAAGTTTTCCAGAAAATATAGAGGAAAAATATGATCTTACTTTTCTTTTCCTTTTTTTTTTTTTTCTGAGAGAGAGAGGGGGAGGGAGGAAGCATGTATGCAGTGGGGAGGGGAGGCGGGGAGGGAGAGGGAGAAAATCTTGGGCAGACTGCACTAAGCATGAAGCCTGATGCAGGGTTCAATCCCACAACACTGAGATCATGGCCCGAGCTGAAATCAAGAGTCAGACACCTATTGACTGAGCCACCCAGCACTCCCGATCTTACTTTTAATTTAATGATCTCTCCTTTAGTAAAATATTTTGAGTATACTTACTCCAAAGGATGGGTCATTAAATTATTTTAAAAGTAAGAACATATTTTTCCTCTGTATTTGCTGAAAAATTTTTCCTTAATAGAAAGGATGGAGTTCTTATTTTCCTTGTTATACCAAAATTACTTAAGACTCTCAATTAGGCTAGTGAATCACGTAAGTCCTAAAACATATCATATAAATATATTAACATATTAACCAAATATTTCAATCCTAAACAACTTAATTATACTATTTAATTTAGCTTAAATAAGTAATTTAAATAAGTAATTTAAGCTAAATTAAATATTTAATTTCTATAATTAGCTTAAATAGATAACTTAAGCTAAATTAAACTGACTTAAGGCTGAAAAGGATATTAGTTTTTCTTTTATTTTGTTGTCATTGTTCATATTTGTTGTCAACTAAATGAGTAAATAATAAATAAATGTAACATTATATATCAGTTATGGTGTGTAATAAATTTAACTTGAATTTAAGATACCAATAGTGTGATCTTATAAACAAAGAATGATTGATCTCAGGGATCCCTGGGTGGCTCAGCAGTTTAGTGCCTGCCTTTGGCCCAGGGCATGATCCTGGAGTCCCAGGATCGAGTCCCATGTTGGGCTCCTTGCATGGAGCCTGCTTGTCTCTCTGCCTGTGTCTCTACTTATCTGTGTGTGTGTGTGTGTGTCTCATGAATAAATAAATAAAATCTTTAAAAAAGAATTATTGATCTCTGAGCTGTATTATTTCAAATACTAAATATTAGAAATAATATTTTAAACTGATATTAAAAATAAATGGGTTAGTCATAATAACTGATAATATCACCCTAAAAAAAACACACCTATCTCGTGTAATTAAGTTCATATGGTTGCAAAAGACCCCTCATTCCCAGCTTCGAAGTACTGTCCTTTACAGTAAGTGGTAGACTGATGGGCTACCGTAAATAATGTTCTCAGAACATTGGTCAAGAGGAAATAAGGTGCCTGGTTGACAGCAGGAATGACGTTAATGTTAAGAGGCATGCAGGAAAGGTATGCATGAAAGGATGTCATTGACGTCCTTTAGCCACATATTCATGGAATTGCTGACATTACTGATAGAAAATTTGCTCAAATGTTACTGAAAAACAAAATGTCAGTTTAGTTAATAACATTGTACATTATGGGGCACCTGGGCTGCTTAGTCAGTTGAGTGTCCTATTCTGCTCAGGTCATGATCTCAGGGTCTTGTGAATGGAGCCCCATGCTGGGCTCAGCCCACCCCTTCTACGTTGGTGTATGCACAGGCGTTCACGTACTCTCTCGCTCTCTCTCTCAAATACATAAATAAATATTTTTTAAAAATAACATTGTACTTTAAGACCAAGTAATGAAAATGCTCATGATGTTATATGATTTTTTTTAGAAAGCATAAAGACTTGTGACTAATGAGTCAGCATAGCCAAGCATAAATGGTTGATGTATATAACTGAAAGGAAAACGAAATAAGTTGATTATCAGGAAACTTTAAACAGCAAATATACTAAGTGGCAGACCTTCCACAGAAGATTTGAAAAGTCTTGGTTGTTGAGGTATTTAAGTGAAACAGAATTGAATGCTAGAAAAATAAACTCGAAAGAACAATCCTTCTTTAGCAGAAGTAAATGCCGAAAATGACCTAATAGATTTTTTCTTTCAAAATTCCAGTATTCAATGAACACTGCCTCTAAGTGCCTCTTTTGTTGGATTTGTTTGTCAGTTTATGCATTAATTAGATTGCTTAAAAACTGCATTGTTTGCAACAACAGAAAAAAAACATGTTAAACAGTATTGGAATTGGTTAACATTCCCAGACACATGACTGTTCTATATTCCAAGTCAGTTCCTTGAGATATGACCGGGGTTTCCCGTTATAAACTGCCTAAATATGAAAACAGTAGTGATTTAGCAGAGTGGCACTGCTGGGTTTATTTGTTAGGAACTTTGTGGTTTTCAGTTCATAATGCTATGAATTTTCTCAGAAATATTTATTATATGTTTATGCTTATAGTCTTTTTTACATTCTGTAAAAAATCAATCAGTAAATAGCTCTATATAAAATGACTTTGGCAATAGGCATTAAAACATGAAAATTCGTACTGTTTTCTATGTTTTTATAAACCTTTATCTTTTGGAGGTCAGCCAAAGCATTGACCCTAAATAAATCCAGATATGGAAAGATGTAGCTGCTGTTTGAAAAGGAAGAGGTATTAAACCAATCTAACCTATGAAGCCTAGAAATAGTAGATGATTTAACTCAGCTAATATCTCTAAAGCACCAATGATGGTACAAGGTTCAGGCCAGAGGAAAGGAAAGGTGAGTGCAGAGAGATTGCAGGACATAATCAGTATCTTATATCCTAACTTCAAAATAGAACTCTATTCGTACCTTTCCACCTTGTACCTAAATTCATTTCACTGTGAAAATAGTCACTGTTCTCAAAACATGCTTAGGGAGTGAACCACATGGGGAGAGGTATAAATGGGGCAAAGGAGGTTAGGAACAAATATGTGGAAATGTAACAGCTCATTCCAAGGTACAGCTTATGACTAGAGGAATGCACAGACGGAAAGGTTATGGGAGAAGATTAGAAAAAGACCTCATGAACTAAAGCTACATTCAGTAGACAATAGGGAAGGCATAGACATATTTTGAGGGAGGGAATGACATTATTTAAATAGTACCTTAGGAAATTGAGCTTGAGACCAGCTGAGAAACCTGAAATAATTCAAGCAAGAAGCAATGAGAGCATAAATCAGTCCATTAGCAATGGGAAAGAGAAAACATATAGATATGGAGAAAATAGAATCCACAGGATATGATATCTCATCGAATATGGGGGACAAGAGAATAAGAAAGAAGTAAAAGATGGTTGACATTGGCTAAGGTAGGGTCACCTGGTAGGAACATGGCCTTGTAGGCCTGCCTCTTTGACAGGCACTACACATAGAGAATTAAATCTAAGAAATGGGAAAATGAGGCATCCAAAACTATTAAATTCCACTAAAAAATTGTGTATCGGGCAGCCCAGGTGGCCCAGCGGTTTAGCGCCACCTTCGGCCCAGGGCATGATCCTGGAGACCCGGAATCGAGTCCCATGTCGGGCTCCCTGTATGGAGCCTGCTTCTCCCTCTGCCTGTGTCTCTGCCTCTCTCTCTCTCTCTCTCTCATAAATAAATAAAATCTTTTAAAAAAATTATGTATTAACCCCAAACAACCATGCACAGACTTCAAAACTAGACTGAGATCAAAGATTATCAGGGTGAAGATTCTATAAATCCAGTTCTATTCTGTGAATAGTATAGGATCAAAATATGCCACCCCAAACTATGCCACCTTGGCATAAGGATTACTTTGAACTAACAAGAATGGAGATAAGAGATGTGGAAAGAAACCTTCCTGGTGCTTCCGTTCTCTGCGCACGGTCTGATTCACCTGGAAGCCTAAAACCTGTGCCCTTATCCTTGTTACTTTTCTACCAGGTTATCATTCTTTGTTCAGTTACTAAATCTGATCAGCACAAGTCCTGATCACCGTTTGAGTGACTCCTCACCATATTTCTCATGTGCATGTATTCTGCATGAGCTAATAAACTGGTTCTTCTCTCATTAATCTATCTTGTATCAGTCTAATTTGCATGACTCCAGGCACAGAACATAAGAGGATATGGGGGATAAGTTTTTATTACTCTCCTACACTGTATACCTTAAATCTTTATGAGATAAAACATAAAGAAAAAAACCAATAATTCACATGCTGCTAAAAGAAAACAAAACAAAACAAACAACAACAAAAAAAAAAAAAAAAAAAAACAAGGAAACTGCCTTTCTGTTTGAGCTAAAGCCAGGCGATTATTTGGGGTTTTTCAATATTCAAAGGACAGGGTGGATCCTTTATATATTTTTATACTTCAGTTGATTACAGAGGTAAGAGCCAATAGCTCTCTACTGCTCTAAATAAGTAGATCATTTCTGTATCTTCCATTAGTCTCCCATGCTATACGAACTCTACTGTCCAGGTTTTAATAACAAATAACTGAGATGCAAAATGTTATACCTATGTATGTTTGAACATTTTGCTGGAGATTGTTTATACTTAATTTTTTAAAAGATTTTATTTATTTTTCATGAGAGACACACACAGAGGCAGAGACATAGGCAGAGGGAGAAGCAGGCTCCCTGCGAGATCCCGATACGGGACTCAATCCCACGACCCCGGCACCATGACTTGAGCCAAAGGCAGATGCTCAACCACTGAACCACCCAGGTGCCCTTGTTTATACTTTTCATAAGATTTACAACGTGATATTGGACACAAGTGATTCCAGAACCCTGGTAAAGGGGATACCATGTTGGACTAGGACTCAAAATATCTAGTTTCTATTATGCTCTGTTATTTGTGATCTTAAACGATTCTAGTATTCTAATCTTTATTTTCCTTATCTGTAAAATGGGGTTAATAATAGCTGTAATGCTTTCCACATACAAATGTTTTGAGGTTACAATTCAAAATGTAATTTATATGGCATTTAGAAATATAAAGCATCATTATCTTAGGTAAGCAAAGAAGTCCTTCTTCAAACTTCAATGTGTTTCTTCTATAAACACCAGCACTAACCCTGCAAGTATATAAAACATTCACAACATTGAAAACCATACAATCAGGGCGCCTGGATGGCTCGGTCAGTTAAGCGTCTGCCTTCAGCTCAGGTCATGATTCCAGGGTCCAGGATCCAGACCCATGTCAGCCTCCCTGACCAGTGGAGAGCCTGCTTCTCCCTCTCCCTCTGCCACTCTCCCTGCTTGCACTTCACTCTCTCTCTCAAGTAAATAAATAAAATCTTTAAAAAAAAGAGAAAAAGAAAAAGAAAACTGTGGAATCCCTAAGGAATGCATTGTTTCCACCATAAACTTTATAGCTCCATTTTAACTCTACTTTTTATCTTCAAAATTCAAATTAACATTTATTGTAATTTCAGATTCCTGAGCTACCATCTAGCACTAAGATCAAAACAATGTATCTTTGAAACTGAATCAGCTAAAATAAAATATACTAGACAAAATCACCCTTTAATGTATTGGTGGAATGCTAACAACTGCTGAGTGATCACCCTGTGCAAATCCATCCTTGGCCTCATGCCCAAACTGTGTTGAGATCTTTGTAGGTCATGTAAGAGATATCTGTGGCATGTTTGGCCTTGAACATCCCAACAGGTGCTCCTTCTGTCTAGACTTATAAGGAGTCAGATAGAATTGGAATGTTCTAATTACATCCTAGGCTTCTTAGCATTTCCTAAGGCCACTAACCACCTATAATTAAAATAGTAAAAACATTTCTCAGACTAGGATAGACTATAAATACAATTGATCAAATATTCAGATCTACATATCAAAATAATGAATAAATTGGTTCTTTTTAGATGAACTATATGACAAGTATGAAGGGAACTAGCTGGATTTTATAAGTATTCGACAGTTTTTCAATTACAAAGAATCATGTGTTTTTCAGTACAACTTCTCTGGATTATTGCTTGTAGCAATATAATTTCCTCTATTTTTTTTAACTTGTCTTCCCTTTTCCCTCTCTTGACTTTTTATCTTATTTTTGAAACATGAATATCTTTTACTCTCACCCATTAATCACTGAATACAAGAGAAATGTTTTTGCAAAATAACTTTTCTCACAAAAAAGGCACAGCCAATATGACAAGGGAAAATGTTTATGGGATGGGCTGTGCTGCATTAATATGGTGATGTAATTTTTAACTTGTTTTTAAAATAAAAACCCTCAATTTATAGATGTAATATTATTTAGCTTGTGGATTTGAGAGGACTAATTAGAAGCATTGGTGCAATTAGCACTCTGCTTTTGACTTTGCATTCACCACTGCCATTGTGAATCAGACCAGATCTTATGATTAAAATGTCCACAAATATTTGCAAAGTAATATTTGTAAATCAGAGCATCCCGAATGCTTACTTTCTTTTTAAGTTTTTTTTTTTTTTTTTTTTTTTTTTTAATTCATGATAGACAGAGAAAGCGAGAGAGAAGCAGAGACACAGGCAGAGGGAGAAGCAGGCTCCATGCCAGGAGCCGGATGCGGGACTTGATCCCAAGACTCCACGGATCGCGCCCCGGGCCAAAGGCAGGTGCTAAACCGCTGAGCCACCCAGGGATTCCTCTCCACCCCCCCAAATGCTTACTTTTGAAATATTTTCAAAACCTGAGTTGCACCTCACATTTATATCTCAGTTGATTTATGCAGAATCTAATGACAGAGGTGTTAGAATGGGCACTGACATGTATTACAAATGGGCTACAGAGGTTCAGGAAACCAATCAGTAGGAATGTCTACCATATGTTATGTTAAATGTTTGGAGCATTTGTACAGCTGTTGAGGGAATGAAGTTGCAACACAAAGACTGCCCACATTTACAACTGTAAAGTGAGCAGACCAGTTTCCCCTTGTACTCAGGAAGAATGACAGTACCATACTGAAAGTAGAGGATGCCTGGGATAAAGTATCATGCAAGGTCCTAGATTCTCTCCATTAGATGGTAACCAAATCCCCTTAGGCATAAGGGGATCTGTTATTTATAGGAATTGTGGTTGCCAAGCCTAAAGGGAAAAAGAGAAAGCTCTTAACTTCCATCTTCCTCTACCCACTGAGAGGAGGTCCTTCAAAGAAGCAGACAACACAAAACCCCAAAAGATATAACCAACCCACTCAAGACAGCCAGTTTAGAAACAAGTTTTCATTGACGGACAGAAATAGTTTACTCATAAGCCCAGACCTCTCATGTTAATAACAGTACTACTAAGCTGTTCACTTTGCTGGTTTATATCTTGACATTTGAAATAAGGACCCTGAGGGAAGTTGAATATGCCATGCCAAAATTATGGCTCTTTGGCATAATAATTAGTTTGGACTGGTTATTGTTGAGAGGTGTCAGACACAGGACAATCTCTGAAAAAACAAAATTATGAAAACAATGGAGAAATACACAGCTACTGAAGGAAATCACAGCTTCTTTTTCATTCTTAGTGTAAATCTCTATAATAATCAAATGACTGTTTTCAACTTTCTTTTATAAGATTTTAAACCCGTTTCAAATCATTAGTCCTTCTCAGGGTTCAATGAGCTGATTGGGCAAGAGAAATTCTTGCATACAAATGGAAAATTTTCCTTCCTTTCTCTCTGTATTTTTTTTTTTCCTTTTTAAGATTTCTATTTATTTATTCAAGAGAGAGATAGCAAGAGAGAGTAAGAGGTGGGGAGAGGGAGAAGCAAGATTCCCCACTGAGCAGAGCCTGATGCAGGGCTGGATCCCAGAATCCTGGAATCATGACTTGAGCCAAAGGCAGAGCTTAACCAACTGAGCCACCCAGGCACCACTCTCTCTGTAGTTCTAAAATCAAATGAAATGATTTATTATGGAAACTCACTAAATGAAATATAAGCCCAAATTAAATTCTTCTCTTTTTTTCCTCCCTTTGTCCTTTTTTTCTCACCACCAGTTTCTACCCATATCCTTTTGTTAGGCCTGCTGCACTAGCTATGCATCCCTGAGCCTTGCCTGAGGGGCCCCATTCTGTGTCTGAAAAATAAACCTCTCTCCCTGCTAGGCCCCAGGTCCTACCCCCTGCACACAGACAAATGGCCCTTTCCACCCCTGCTGCCAGTCAAACCCTCTCACTTCCTTCACATCACTGACAATGACTTCTCCTGTCTCTACCCCTTTAGATATGCAGCTCTTTTAAATCTCCACCTTAATTCAGCAAATCATAATATGTACTTACTATTCTTATACACATTCTATTCAATGTATATGCTAGTTTTCTTATTCAGTTGCCTATGCTGTATGTGTCCATCTAAACATACAAGGTCCTGGGGAAAAGAGCCATGCCTGGAAAACATGCCAAGGACAGAGCCTCTCATGATGCCATGTGCAAAGAACATTCAAAAAATAATAATAATCAGAGCAGCAATACCTAGGTGAAAGGAAGGTACAGATCTTTTTGAAATAAAAACAACAAACTTAAAGGAACTCCGTGTACTTCTTAGTTCATGCCTAGAAATCAACCTTTTCTATCCTAATCTCAGCAAAATATCAGAAAAGAGATATGAGACTACCTGAAGATATCTTCTAGTTTTCCGGGTTATAAAAGTACTTTGCAAAAGGGATTGGGGTTTTTGGACTCATGTTAAAGCATCCATGAATTAACAAAAAGGCATAATCAACAACTCCACATAGGATAGGGAAAAGCTGGAAAGGCAAAAGCGTTTAATCTCATAATTCTCTTTTTACTCACCCTATACTCAATGGAAGTGTATATTTCAGTTGAAATTAGCAATGAGCAGGGCAGAAATAGAATATCTGACTATGGAAATACAGGGTGCTAAATTTTTCACTGCAGCAGCGTGATCTCGTTTTAACACAAAAGAGGGTTTCCACTCAATTCCTGACTAATCTTAGTAGAAATTTTTGTTTGGCACCGTTTACACATTATTTCTGGTAAGTGAAATCGTGGATTGGGATGGGTTGCGGGTAAGTGAAGTTGGAACCTTACTTCAATCTTCCTCCTTCAGAATGCTGAAACGTGGGTTTATGTCTCCTAAAAGTTCACTGTGCATAGATAGCGCTTCCTCCCAAGATATTTAGGTGACAGGCCTACCTGCCCATCCTTTACTTTCCTTTAAAAAAAAAAAAAAAAAAGCTGCTCTTCAGTTTTTAACGTAATTGAAGTCTTCAGGTGAATAAGAGTAGGAAGACTTTTTTCCCTACACCTAAATCATCAGAAGTAATAGGCGGCTAGGCTAATTATCATTGATTAGCATAAGAATGAAAACCATTAAGGCGGCTCACACAGTTTAATAAGAGAATGCCCTCAGGCTAATATGATTTGTAACTCATAGAAGCTTTGAATTTCCACAAGCCAAAGACCAGCCTTCTGCTTAAAGAGCGCGGAGGCAGTCTCCCCTCCCTCTCCCACCGTCATCCCGGGTTCTGCATTACCGACATCCCTCCCATCCCTCCCTCGTTTCGCACACCCGCCAGGAAAGCCCTGTTTACAGCCAGGAACGCCCCCCCAAGACCTGGTCCCCCCCCCCCCAAACCCCCCGCCTCCCGTGCATCGTAGCAATTGGAAAAAAAAAAAAAAAACCTTCCTCTTCCTTTCCAAACTTCAAAACAGGTAGGGGGGAGGGAGGGGGGCTGCGAGCAGCCTTTCATCTCCCGTTTACAAACGCAGCTGTGAAAAAGCCCCAGGAGGGCACATCCTGTGAGCAAGTTTGCAAAGGAGGCAGCCCGGGTGGCCCGGCGGTTTAGCGCCGCCGTCGGCCCAGGGCGGGATCCTGGAGACCCGGGATCGGGTCCCGCGTCGGGCTCCCTGCGTGGAGCCTGCTTCTCCCTCTGCCTGCGTCTCTCTCTGCCTCTCTTTCTGTGTCTCTTATGAATAAATAAAAATCCTTAGGGGAAAAAAAGACAAGAAAATAAGTAGGAAGACCAATTAGAGGATGAGGGGATCCCTGGGTGGCGCAGCGGTTGAGCGCCTGCCCTCGGCCCAGGGCGTGATCCTGGAGTCCCGGGATCGAGTCCAACGTCGGGCTCCCTGCATGGAGCCTGCTTCTCCCTCTGCCTGTGTCTCTGCCTCTTATGAATAAATAAATATAATCTTAAATAAAAACGAATGTCAATGGGCAGCCCAAGTGGCTCAGCGGTTTAGCGCCTGCCCTCGGCCCAGGGCGTGACCCCGGAGTCCCGGGATCGAGTCCCACGTCGGGCTCCCCGCATGGAGCCTGCCCCTCTCTCTCTCTCTCTCTCTGTCTATCGTGAATAAATAAATAAATAAATCTTTTAAAAAAAAGAAGAAGATGATGATGATTGCATGGGCAGCCCGCGTGGCTCAGCGGTTTAGCGCCTCCCTTCGGCCCAGGGCGGGATCCTGGGGACCCCGGATCGAGTCCCAGCGTGGAGCCTGGCTTCTCCGTCTGTGTCTCTCTTTCTCATGAATAAATACATAAAATCTTAAAAAAAAAAAAAAAGGAAGGAAGGAAGGAATGGAAGGTCTCGATAACACACACCACTGCCCCCGTGTCTCCGCGGAGTCGCGGGCGCGTCTTTGTTACCTTCATGGTGGCGGGGGGCGCGCGGCGGGCAGCGCGGTGCGTCCCGGGCGGTGGTGCGGGGCCCGGAGCGCGCGGCGGCGGCGGCGGCTGCTCCACGTGGCGGGCGGGCGGGCCTGCAGCCTGGGCGGGGGCGGCGGAGGTCGCGGGCCCGCGGGCAGATTGCATCAGCAGGAAGAGCCCCGCGGCGGGTTTCCCCAGCGCGCCCCGCAGGGTCGAGTCTCGCCCAGCGCCGCGCCCTGGGGCTGCCGGAGTTTCCAACGCGTTTCCACGTGTTGCGCCCTAGTTCCTGACGGCGAGCGCCGCGGTGCCACGGAGCAGGAGGGAACCATCACCGCCGCACCCCTCCCCGCCGGCCGCCCGCCCGCCCGCCTCACTTCCCGCTCCCCCGGAGCAACTTTCCCGCACGTCCTGTCCAGAATCACACAGTGGATTCCCATCCTCAAAAGCAGAAAAGTTGAAACGTGGAGGACGTGTGTCTGGTTTTGCGTTTGCCAGTCTGTTTCCCCCAGCCTTTGTT
Organism: Vulpes vulpes; assembly: GCF_048418805.1. Lineage (NCBI taxonomy): Eukaryota > Metazoa > Chordata > Mammalia > Carnivora > Canidae > Vulpes > Vulpes vulpes. The sequence goes on along the minus strand of NC_132787.1, from coordinate 21,916,870 downwards.
TCATTGCCACAGCCCACCCTCGGATACCACCGTTTTTTGCCAGTTTCTTCTGGATCTGGGAAAAAAAAAAAAATCCTTAATCCTTTGCCTTGAGCATATAGAATTCTGATGTGAACATTGCTGCTAGCCCGGTGCATCCTCTGTGGGATGCCTCCCTGTTTACAAGAGCTCCAGGGCTGTTACTTTTCCAGACCAGATGATCAGGTCAAGCACCTGAACTTTTGCTTAAATGCCCTCCTGGTTGATCACCCCCTCTGGGACCCTCCTGTTTTTGTTCATCTCAGATGAAGTCTTTTCTAGGAAGGTCTCACCGAGTCTCTCAAGCCAACCTGAGCCTTTTGTGTATGGGTGTGCTTTGTCCTTACCCTGTTTAAAAATCCATTCTCTTTGCATTATTTGCACAGATGGCACTTCATGAGATTATGAGATTCTTTTTTTTTTTTATGTTTTTAAAGATTTATTTATTTATTTATTCATGATAGACATAGAGAGATCGAGAGGTAGAGACACGGGCAGAGGGAGAAGCAGGCTCCTTGCCGGGAGCCCGACACGGGACTCGATCCTGGGTCTCCAGGATCGTGCCCTGGGCCAAAGGCAGGCGCTAAATCGCTGAGCCACCCAGGGATCCCCATGAGATTCTTTAAAAAAAAAAAAAAAAAAGATTTTATTTATTTATTCATGAGAAATAGAGGCAGAGACATAGGCAAGGGGAGAAGCAGGCTCCCCCTGGGGAGCCCGATGTGGGACAGGATTCCAGGACATCAGGATCACTATCTGAACCAAAGGCAGATGCTCAACCACTGAGCCCCCCAGGTGCCCCAGATTATGAGATTCTTGAAGACAGATCCCAGTGTGAAATGTGTGTAGGGAGGTGCTTAACAAATGTTGGCTAGGCTGAATGAATGATTAAATCATTCAACAAACTTATTGATCTCTTATTACATATCAGATTATCACAGGCAAGATTCTAGGCATAAAGGGGCAAACAACAAAAATATTCTTATTTTAGTGTGGGAAACAGAAAATAAACACTAATTCAGGTAGCAAAATGCTACCTGGATGAGTGTATTTATACAACGAAATATTATTTGGCAACAAAAGAATTACTGATAGATGCTTAGGTACTTGAATTAACCTTGAAAACATTACAGGAAATAAGAAAGTCACAAATGACCACATGCTGTGTGATTCCATTTTTCTGAAATGTCTCGAATACAAAGATTCAGAGACAGAAAATGGTCATTGCCAATCTAGGGAGATGGGGGAGTGGGGAGTGATTGCTAATGGGTACAGGAGTTCTTTTTGGGGTGATTAAAATGTTCTAAAATTGAATTGTGGTAATGGTTGCACAACTCTGAACATACTAAAAACCAATGTATTATACCCTTTAAATAGATGATTTGTATAATACATGAATTATATCTCCATAAAAATGTTATTTTTTTAAAGATTTTATTTATTTATTCATGAGAGACACAGAGAGAGGCAGAGACATTGGCAGAGGAAGAAACAGGCTTCCTGCCCGGAGCCTGATGCGGGACTTTATTGATTCCAGGACCCTGGGATCACTCATAACCTGAGCCAGAGGCAGACACTCAACCACTGAGCCACCCAGGTGCCACTAAAAATGTTATTTTTTTTTTAAATCAAGTAGCAAGTGCTAAGTTTCATGAGAAAACAGCATGGTAAGAGAAAAGAACATAATAGGGCAACAGACCTGAATGAATTAATGTGTAAGTCCTAGAGCATGCCTGTCAACAACTTCATAAGGATTCTTTTGATGTTGTTATAGGGATGCAGGGTTCTTGTCTCATGGAGTCAAGAATGAATCTCAGGGACACACAAGGATGAAGTGATAGTTTATTAAGTGAGGGTGAGACCAGAAAGAAGGCTCTCTAGAGTGAGAGGTGTCCAGAGTGGGTTGCCACTGAGAGTTTTTATAGTCAGTCTTTGTAGAAAACTGATTAGGGAACTTAAAGCTTTTTTTTTTTTTTTAAGATTTTATTTATTTATTCATAGAGACACAAGGGGGGGGGCGGGTACAGAGGCACAGGCAGAAGGAGAAGCAGGCGCCATGCAGGGAGCCGGACATGGGACTCGATCCAGGGTCCCCAGGATCAAACCCCGGGCTGCAGGCAGCGCTAAACCACTGCACCACCGGGGCTGCCCGGGAACTTAAATCTTCTTGATGTCACCACTGATAGCACCATGATTATTTCTCCTTTAAATATCTGGTCTCTGATGTTTAAGACAAACCAGATGGTCTGGTTATGCTCCCTTATCTCTGGTTTCATTGGGCCTCAGCATTTCTGGGATTTCTGTGAGCCTGATCACATAGCCCCCTGCCTATCTTTCCCTACCAACCCACCCCCTGCCTTTCCCTTATACATTCAGCCTCCCTGCAATTAGTAACCCTAACTGCCTTTAAGGACTGGGTCTGGCTGCTTCCTGGCTGCAGGCTATGTGGCAGTTAGAATCTATTCAGGGGTTGGTCCAGGTCCTGCAGTATGGCTTCAGGGGGGTTATGATGGACAGCAAAGGGTACATGCATGAGCACATGAAAAAGAATAAGCATAAAACAAGTATTAGGCCCCAAATTATGATCACATCCCTTAGATAAAATCCCCAGTCACCAATTCTGTTAAATAGACCAGCGGTCGTCCTGACCTTACTTAATTGATCACGGATGTTCTCTATTTAATGAGACACTTTGCAGGAGTTATCTCCTCCAATGTTAAAACAACACTTGTGAGGAAACTGCTTATACCCCAAATGATGTAGCAATAGTAGATAGTCAATAGTGGCCTGGTTCTGGAAAAGTCCCACGCTGGCTTCACTTAATTCTTGGTTGAGTGCATCTAATGCCGGTGACATGTCATTTGAGGTTTGGCTAAGAAGACAGACTGTTTTCACTTATTTCATGTTGTAAACCTGTTGTCATGCCTGCAATTCCTAGGATGATAGACAAAAGCTATGGTTTCTCCTTCAGACATGAGGATGACATTGTCGTCACAATCGGGAGGCAAGGAGGACAAGTCTCTATTTGCCAGTGTCTAGTAAAGTACCAAAAGTTAATTGTATGAAAAAGTTTATTTTGCCTCTTTAATTGGGCAGTTAAATTAGTGAAATGAGGAAAACTCATGGCCCTTTGTTGGAAAATATGTCTTCCTTTTTTCCATACTGTTGGACCTACTGGTATGGAACAATCAGACCAATAAGTAAGACTCAGGGGCATCCTTGGAGTGACATTAATAACTTCATATGTTGGGATCCCTGGGTGGCGCAGCGGTTTGGTGCCTACCTTTGGCCCAGGGCGCGATCCTGGAGACCCAGGATCGAATCCCACATCGGGCTCCCTGCATGGAGCCTGCTTCTCCCTCTGCCTGTGTCTCTGCCTCTCTCTCTCTCTCTCTGTGTGTGTGACTATCATAAATAAATAAAAAATTTATTAAAAAAAATAACTTCATATGTTAAGATAGTACATTTCAAGGTCCAGGTGGCCTGGATTACAGTCCATGTAATGTTTAAGGTTTATGTAGGGATTACCTTCATAGTGGATTACTTGCCCTTATTAAGAATTGGAGATCTTCAATTGTTTCATAGAAACAAGTGGAATTATCTTCAGAGGAGGTTGAGAGATCCTTTTGATGGCCCATAGAGCAACAGGCACAAAGACTGTCTATACATGAATTTTGGGGGCAATTTTTGGAAGCTGACCTCAAGTTGTCTAGTTTAGGCAAACAATAAACATTTAAAGACAACGAGAACTGGAATTTAACATCTACAAAAGTGGGTTATTGAAACATAATTTTTCTCTATAAGCCTCATTTTTAATCACAGAGAGCCAAATCAGGACTAATTTGTTTGCAAGATAAGTCCAATTTTAACAAACTTGGCTAATTACTTACATAAGCTCAGCAAGAATAGCAATTAGCCATATAGATCTTTTAAAATCTGCTTTGCTGGGACTTTTATAAGGAATCTAGATTGAACTTTTAGTAGACTCTTGAGACTACATATGGGCAGGTATGTGCTGCTTGTGGAGAAGGCTTCCCTGGGCTGTGACCTCCAGGGCCAGACTCTATCCTTTTATGTGTCTCAGAAAGCCCATGGTCATTTATGGTATCCAGGGGCAGGCTCAGAGCGCTAGGTGGCCAGTCCTTAGGTGTGCTCACTGGATAAGGCCTGAAATTAGTCAAGGAGTATTTTGTCATGTATATCTTCAGAGTTCTCATACGGAACTCTCATTCATTTTGTTTATACCCAAGGCTCTGGTAAGAAGCCTAATTAAATGTTTGGCTTATGTTTGGCAGTAAAGCGCGCAAGCATCCTCTCTCATATATAGTTGATGACCTATCAGTAGACGAGGCCCTGGTACAAACATAGAGTTCCCAGAGAAAAAGAGAAGCCATTTGAAAACAGAAGTATGAAATCAGAGGTTGAGTGAGCTGGTTAGGACTAGACCAACATTCCCTTCCTACAAGGAAGAGGGATTAAGTGACACCTGGGTGGCTCAGTGGTTGACGAAATGAGCCAAATGCCCTGCCTTTGGCTCAGGGCATGATCTCGGGTCCAGGGATGGAGTCCCACATCAGGGTCCCTGAAGGGAGCCTTATCTCCCTGCCTACGTCTCTGCCTCTCTCTCTCATGAATAAATAAATAAATCTTAAAAAAAAAAAAAAAAAAGGAAAAAGGATTGCCAGAGTCATTCCCTGAGGCCTGTCACTTGAGTCTTCAAGACCAGTGGCCATGCTAGTCAGTCTTACAGGACCAACAGGTACCCAGTGTTTACAAGAGAAGAGGGCTAAGCAGGGGAGATAAGTCTCTCAGAACATAAAGACAGAGTCCACATTGCTCATCTTCTGATGAATGAAGTGGTGACTTTCCTGGCCAATATGCCAAAAATGTTGTAGGGTTGCAGAGTTCTTGTCTCATGGAGTCAAGAATGAATCTTGCAGACACAAAAAGGTGAAATGATAGTTTATTAAGTGAAGGTGAGAACAGAAATAAAGCTGTATAGAGTAAGGGGCGTCCCGAGTGGGTTACCACTGAGGGCTTTTATGGTCTTTTATAGAAAACTGACCAGGAAAAAAAGAAAAGAAAACTGACCAGGGAAGTTAAATCTTTTTTATGTTACCACTGATTGTACCATGATTATTCCTCTTTGAATATCTGGTCTCTGATGTTTAAGACAAACGGGGTGGTCTGGTTATGTTCCCTTATCTCTAATTTCATTAGGCCTCAGCATTTCTGAGATTTCCGTGAGCCTGATTATGTAGCCCCCATCTATTTCTCCCTACCTAGCCCTACCTAGCCCTTACTCAATGTTAGCAACAGAGGAAGAAAGAAGGGGGTATGAAGCACTTTAAGAGAAGATAAAAGTGAAAAAGGAATTAGGGAATTAACATCCCCAGAAGAGTATGAGAATGATCTGGCTATGGCTGCCTTCTTTTTTCCCCTCCAATGTTGAAAGGAGACTCCCACAGTTCTCCCTCACTGTTATATGTAAACTCTCCCAAAGTGTCCCTCCTACACACCAAAAATGCTGTTTCCAAATGAAGAAGGTCATCGTCAACCAAGATTGTTACCCTGCCAGCAGCACTACACTTCAAGAAAGTCACAGGGCACCTGAGTGCCTCAGTCTGTTAAGCATCTGCCTTCAGCTTGGGTCATGATCCCGGGGTCCTGAGATAAAGCCCCATATCGGGCTCTCTGCTCAGCAAGGATCCTGATTCTCCCTTTCCCTCTGCCTGCCATTCCCCATGCTTGTTCTCTCTCTTTCTCTCTGTCAAAAAAATAAATAAAATCTTAAAAAAATAAAATAAAAAAGAAAGTCATAGAATATATTAAAGGCAGCTGAGTTCTCAAAACTTATATATTCCGTATCTCTACCAATAGGTAGTGCCTATGACTGTACTTGAGGAAGACAGAATTTCTAACTGTCCCCAGAGATGCTAACTTTGAGATTGACTTCAGAGCCCCAGAGAGCTCAGCTCCATTTTGGCATCACTATTATGAACAAAGTCTATTGCTGTAATCATTATGAATAATTACATAGCTAACTTGCAGAATTTCTCTTCTGAATCTTACCAAATATTATCTAGAGGAAAGGAAACTCGCAAATTTTCTCAGTTCCTGGGACTTGGGAAAAAGAATTAGCAAAAGGCAATGATGCTTTCTGTCATAAAGAGTAGAGGGAGGTCTACTCTAAAAATTCAGGGGACAAAAATCATTCCTCTCTTTGTTTCTCAAAATGAAAAATACTATAGCTTTATCCTTTTTATATTTCTTATAATGCATGCACCCATTATATATATGTACACACACACACACTCTAAGTTCAATATTCAAAAATCACTTCCACTGTATTTTATGGAAAATGTATACAAGGTTTTCTGGGATGGTTTTTTGACCCATTGGACTTATTTTTAGCCTATTGTATATCTTCTAGAACCTAATCTCCATGTAAAATTAGACTTACTATCAGAGAAAGTTGGCTACCCCATCAAAAATAGGGAAAAATCAAGATGGATGATCCCTTATTTCCAGAGTGGTGGTAGCCAAGGAGGGAAAGGGTAATTACCCAAAGATTTCCCATTGAACATGGAAGAAGTAATAATTTCCACTATGTAACTACCACTGAGTAACTTAATAATCTTTTGGTAAACTATTTCTGGCTAAAGAGGAAAAAAAAGATGGGATGCCTGGGTGACTCAGCGGTTGAGCATCTGCCTTCGGCTCAGGGCGTGATTCCGGGATCTGGGATCGAGTCCCACATCTGGCTCCTTGCAGGGAGCCTGCTTCTCCCTCTGCCTGTGTCTCTGCCTCTGTGTGTGTGTGTGTCTCTCATGAATAAATAAATAAAAATTAAAAAAAAATAATAAAGAGAAAAAAAGGTTAGTGTTTTTACAACTCTTTCATACTTTCTTTTTAGTTTGATTCCTGTTTAGGTCCCTCAAAGAACAAGTCAGACTCAAGCCTAATCCTAGAGCAATCTCCAAAGTAAGTTAAGAGAAAACCAAGAAGCTATTTAATAAATGATCTTCAAACAAATGACATAGATGAGGGAAAAGCACTGGCTTTAGATAGAGGTCTGAATTTGTATCTTCAGTTGCACAGATTTGTAATGTACAACCTTTAGCAAATTATTTAATCTCTCTGAAACTCAGATTATGTTTTTTTTTTTAAGTCACTAATATAAGGAAAGGAGTAGCTAGTTTGGAAGTATAAGAGATACAAGTTAATACATGTGTAGTGCCCAGCCTTAGAGGCTTCCTGTGTATGCCTCACACATCTACAAATCATTCAATCCCGGTCACTTTAGAACAAGTACTAATTGTTCATTTTCTGTGAGTAGTAAGTAATGGATATAAAATGAAAGTACAACAAAAGAAATTCTAGAATATTAAAATCATATCACTTATTAACCAAGAAAAAAAACAAGAAAAAAAAATCTGGGATGTCTAGCTGGCTTATTTGCTGGAGTATATGACTCTTGATCTTGGTGTCATGAGTTCAAACCCCACATGTCGCTTCGAGTTTACTTAAAATTTTAAAAATCAAAAAAAAAAAGAAAAAAATCTGAGAATTTATGGAATCTTTCTTCTAGATTTTTTTGTTTTTATTTTTAAATAATGTCTACACCCAATGTGGGGCTCAAACTTACAACCACAACCAAGATTTTGAGTTGCCTGCTCTACCAACTGAGCCAGCAGGCATACCTATTCCAGATTCTTTAAAAATAAGTTAATTTCCATCTGTCTTGAAAGATGTAAATCTTCCCACAATTTTTCTATGGTCTCTCAGGGCACCTCCCAAACTGACTCATAAAGTTGGCCACTCTCTCCCTGAAACTCTTTCCTTCTGTGATACTGTGCTATTCTGAACATTCTCCAGTCTCTCCAGCAGGTTCTCTTTCCTTTGTCATAATCACAACTATTTTTTCTCACGCTGTCTAGATGTAGACAAGATAGGGATCCCACCTGTATCTGACCTTAAATCTTCTTGCTTTATACTCTGTACCTAAGTGATTTCTTTTTTTTTTTTAATATTTTATTTATTTATTCATGAGAGACACAGAGAGAGAGAGGCAGAGACACAGGCAGAGGGAGAAGCAGGCTCCATGCAGGGAGCCCGACGTGGGACTCCATCCCAGGTCTCCAGGATCACAACCCGGGTCGAAGGCGGTGCTAAGCCAGTGAGCCACCAGGGCTGCCCCAACCCCCCAGTTCTGATTAAATTTTCCCTACTACTCAAAAGAATGTAACTTGCACTCAAATGCTTTCCCACAAGCTAGACAAGAGAGCATGCTGCGCACCTAAGCACATCAGAAATCTATGGTTACATACATACATACATACATACATACATACATAAATGATATGCAATCTTCCAGATCCATTTCAACTACTGTTGTCCTCTTACAGGCTTTCCTGAAGACTTACAGTGGAGACCCTTGGTTCCCAAAAGAGAGTGAGCATTTTCAGACTATGCCTTTTCAATCCCATCGTGTCCTCTTCTATCCCATAATAATTCTTTACATATTGTTGTCAGGATTTCATCCTCTGTCCTCAACTTTTTCTCATTGATTTTAAATGCTCTCCATGGGTGAGTTTATCTATTCTTTGGCTGATACTGTTACTTAATTACCAAAGACCACCGCCCTTTTCTTTTTCTAACAAAACCCTGATTTTTTTCCAGGGTAGGGGCACAGAATATACTTCCTCCTGGGGGTGAATGATTATTAATCTAAAGTAGAAATGACAATCTCATTTCACTTTTCAATATACCTGTTTTCCCACACTCTCTTGAGCCAGAGAGGACCTAGGAATCAAGTTCTAATCAATGAGACCTAAGGGGAAGTATCTAAGTGCTTCTAAGAAAGATTGTACCTTCTGATCCGAAAACAAGAAAAAAGTCAGGTAAGAGGACCTTGCTGGCACCTTTCCCTTCTCCAGTTTTAAATGATTTTTATAGATGTATGTTTCAAGGATCTACCAACAGCATCCTGCAACCATGAGTGACAAGCCCAAGATCAAGAACCAATAATATTGGGCACCTGGGCGGCTCAGCAATTGAGTGTCTGTCTTTGGCCCCGGGGGTTCTAGGATTGAGTCCTGCATCACGCTTCCCGCAGGGAGCCTACTTCTCCCTCTGCCTATGTCTCTGCCTCTCTTTATGTGTTTCTCATGAATAAATAAACAAAATCTTAAAAAAAAAAACAACACAGAACCAACCCAATATATTGAAAATGGCAAAGCAGAAAGAGAGAGAGAGAGAGAGAGCGCCTAGACGGTTGAGTCACCTTGCCAAGCCTGGAATTGCTCAACTTCAGAACATTTTTTTTAATGATATAATTCAATGTCTTTATTGCCTTGCCACTATTGGTCAGGTATTTTATTACTACCATTGAAAGCATTCCTAGGCTTTAACAACATTTAGACTCCAGTGCCAGTTGTCTCAAGAACTCTTTACTCATATTTCCCATGTACATTCCCATGTGTTCGATCCAGAGGCATCTCCAATTCAGTATGAAATTTTTATCTTATGTATAATTAACTTATATTTATTCTCAAAGCCTTTTCTCAACAAATATACACAGAGGCCTGCATATGTTGCATGCTTGGTAGGCTCCTGTTGCATTTCCTATTTTTCTTAGTAGTAAGACGCTTTAACTAGTTGCCCAAACAATAGCCAGTCAACATCAGATCCTGTCTTCCTTCACTCTCCACCAGTTTCATCTTTATAATTTCTATAATTTTTTTCCCTTTACTATTTCTCATATTTGTTTTTTGCTCTTAGCACTAATTAGAATGCCTTACTTCAAACCCTCATCATCTCCTGGCTAGACATCTTTGCTGGGTCTGTGTGACACCTGGATGTATTAACCTGTCTTGACCTTATTTGCTTTACCTACAAAGTAAGGATTAAAAACCCTACTGTTTTCATGAGGACCAAAAGAGCTAGTACACGTAAAGTAATTAGAATGTACCTAGCATAGAGTAAATGTTCAGCAAACATTAGCTATTGTTATTGCCTTCAATTTTTCCCATCTGATGTTTGTTTGTTTGTTTTTATTCTGTAGGATATTTTTCTATAACCCAAAGCACTTTCACTAAATCACGACTGCCCAAATACCCTCTACTTTAGCCAAATTTCCTGGTAGTTCTGAAGATCTTGCTTAGAGCACATCAAGTTAGGTTCAAGTCACTCTCTTATATGGCTTCTCAACAGGATCATTTACTGTGTGCTCAGACCCTCCATTTCAAAACACCTGAAGATCTCCTTAGATGGTTTACAAGTTTCTTCTCCTAGGGACACCTGGGTTGCTCAGCAGGAAGTCTACTCCTCACTCTCCCTAGGCCCCTCCCCCCTGGCTTGTGTTCTGCTCTCTCTCAAACAAACAAAAATTTTAAAAAAGAACAAACAAGGTTAATAGTGGCCTAATGCTACATCATGATGCCATGTAGTCAACTCACTTACCTCATCATATAGGCATGTTATCATCTGAGATCACAAGAAGAATGAGTACAGAACAATAAGATATTTTGAGAGAGTGCACACTGACATAACTTATTACAGCATATTGTTATAATTATTCTATTTTATTTTTAGTTACTGTTATTCTTTTACATTTCCTAATTTATAAATTCAGCTTTATTATCCATATGTATATAGTTAAAAAACAAAACAAAACAAAACATAGGGCAGCCTGGGTGGCTCAGTGGATAGCACCGCCTTCAGCCCAGGGCGTGATCCTGGGTCTCCAGGATCGAGTCCCACCACGGGCTCCCTGCATGAGCCTGCTTCTCTCTCTCTCTCTCTCTCTCTCTCTCTCTCTCTCGTGAATAAATGTATAAAATCTTTAAAAAAAAACATATGTGGGGTTTTGTTCTATCTGTGGTCTCAGACATCCTCGGGGGGGGGTGTCTTGGAATGTATTCCTTGTGGATAAGAGGGGACTGCAGTTTTTAGTTCTTCTTTGATTTTATTCATCAGAGTTTTTCCTTATATAGATCTTGTATATATTTTGTTAATTTTAAACTTCAGTACTTAATTTGGGGTTACTAATATAAATGGCATTATGTTTTTAAATTTCAAATTCCACTTGCTCATTGCTGGTATATGTTGGTTCAAAACAATTGACTTTTTAATATTAACCTTCTATCCTAAAACTTACTATAATCACTTTTTAGTTTCAGGATTTTTTATAGTGTTGTTGAATTTTCTCCATAGATGATCGTGTCATCTGTGAAAAAAGAGAATTTTATGTCTTCTTTCTCAATCTGCATACCTTTTATTTGCTTTTCTTACTGTATTACCAAGGTCTTCCAGTATAATGTTGAAATGGAATAGTGAGAGACAGCATCCTTGCTTTGTACCTGATTTTGGTGAGAAGACTAAGTTTCTCACCATCAACTACAGTATTATCTGTAGAATGGTTTTTATCAAGGTGAGAAAGTTCCCCTCTACTCATAGTTTCCTGAGAGATTATTATTATTATTGTTATTATTATGAATGGGTATTGGATTTTTTTTAAAAAAGATTTTATTTATTTATTCACGAGAGACATACAGAGAGAGAGAGAGGCAGAGATGTATGCAGAGGGAGAAGTAGGCTCCTGGGTATAGGATTTTGTCAAATATTTTTCATTCATCTATTGACATGATTATGTGGTTTTTCTTGTTTAGTCTATTAATATGATGGATTATATGAATTGATTTTCAAATGCTACAGGTATCCCTGTACCAGGGATAAATACCACTTGGTTGTGATATATAATTCTTTTTACACTTTTTTTGCATTTGATTTGCTAATATTTTGTTGAAGATTTTTGCATCTATTTCATAAGAGATATTAGTCTAGAGTTTCCTTGTAATATCTTTGTTTGCCTGGTTTTGGTAGTAGGGTGATTCTGGTCTTATAGAATGAGTTAGGAGGTAATCCCTCTGTTTCTATCTTCCAAAAGAGATTGCAGAGAATTAGTATAATTGATTCTGTTAATATTTGTTAGAACTTACCAGTGAACACATCTGTACCTGTAGTTTTCTATTTTGGAAGATTATTAATTATTCATTCATTTTAAAAATAGATACAGGCTTATTCATATCATTATTTCTTCTACTTGAGTTTTGGCAAATTGAATCTTTTAAGGAATTGGTCCAGATCCCGTTTTTAAAGACATTATAACTTAATTTATTACTTCTTTATGATCTAATTTATTTTATATTTCATCAAAAAAAGGGTAAAGATTTTTCTCAATGATAGACACACAGGCATCAGAGAATTTCTATTTTCAGTTCTCATTCATGAGTCAAAAGCCAACAGAGAAACACAAAACTCTTTGGTAAGACCTTAAAGAGCTGTTCTCCTTCCCAGTGGGCATAAAATACTTTCTTAATTTATTTGTGCTCACAGATAGATGAACAGAGAAATAAAACAGGCTAACAGACCATATTCTCTGTCATGTTTCACCCCAAAGAAAATTGATCCTCATCTTCATGAGAGAGATTACCAAGGGAACAGGTAATAAAACCAGACTATTGGTTTTTACAAAATTACTGCCAACAATGAGGAGTAAATCATCAGTCATGTGTGTCACAGACTCACATATACACAGGATGTTCTCTTGACCAGCCTCAAAGTTCATTACGTACTACTTCCTGTACCATATTGTAGAAAAGAATGTGGTGCAACCACTGTTTTTTTTTTTTAAAGATATATTTATTTATTTCAGAAAAAGAGTGAGCTGGAGGAAGAAGCAGAGGGAGAGGGAAAGTAAAACTCAGGGCAGACTCTGTGCTTAGCATAGGGCCTGACATGGAGCTTGATTTCAATATCCATGAAATCACAACCTGAGCCCAAACTAAGAGCTGGGTACTTAACCAACTGCACCACCCAGACATCTCCCAACCACTATTTTCTAAGGACTCAGGAACATACTCAGGAATATGACCAGCTTTGTGCTACAGCTGGCTGCACTGACTTACAAGAGTGGATTGTGCTTAGCTCTTCCTAACTTTGCATTCAATGACATCACTTTGGTAACTTATCATTGACCATACTGGAAGTAGTTATATCACAGAAATCAGTAGACACTGAAAAATCAAGTCCCTGTGCCACCTCCAAGAACCAATTGTTAAATATTTTCCAGTATACAATTGTCTTTACCCACTAGCTCCTGGATCCAGTAAAGAAAAGAAAAATGCCCCCAAATGCAAGTTAGATGAGATGTAGACAGATAAACAGACTTGGCCAAGAAAAGAAACAAAAACAAATACACAGAATGAAAAGAAAAGGAAATAGAGGAAAAGAGTCAGCAAAGGGAAATTCCAGGGACAGATGACTAGGCTTAAGCAGCATATGTGATGCAATTGTATGGCAATTTAATTAGTCACAGAAAGTGACTCCACTTGGACATTTCAGCGACCTCCCAAACTTTCAAAGTATAAATTGCAAAAGCTAATAACATGATTCCTCCACAAATATAGAATAAACATAAATCAAAAAACATATTTAATTTATGAATGAGGGAGCTAACAGAATAAAGCTGATTCAAAGAAGTATAGGAGAGACTGGAGTATTTTGTCATCAGTGAAAGATGGAATGTGAAACCACAATGGCAAAGTTCAATAAAAACTGGACTTTGGGAAAGGAAAGAAGGAAAATATCTGTTCTGACATCAAGAGAAGAAGAAGAAGAAAGAAGAAGAAGAAGAAGAAGAAGAAGAAGAAGAAGAAGAAGAAGAAGAAGAAAAAGAAGAAGAAGAAAGAAAGAAAGAAAGAAAGAAAGAAAGAAAGAAAGAAAGAAAGAAAGAAAAAGAGAGAAAATGAAAGAAAAATAGTTAAAAATGATATGAATATTGGGGGCCTGGGTGGCTCAGTCAGTTAAGCATCTGCCTTTGGCTCAGGTCATGATCCCAGCGTCCTGGGATAGAACCCCATATCAGGCTCCCTGCTCAGTGGAGAGTCTGCTTCTCCCTCTCCCTCTGGCCTTTCCCCCTGCTAATGCTCACTCTCTATCTCTCTCTATCGCACATGCTCTTTCTCAAACAAATAAATAAAATCTTTAAAAATATATGTGGATATTGATTGGGATATAATCAACAAAAATCAAGTCGTATTTTTTCTCATAGATTTATCTGGTCTCTGTTATGTAAGTCTCTCTTATGAACAGTGACCAAGATTATAGTCAAATATGGATAGACCAGTGTTTATCAAACTTTTAGCTCATAGAATACATGAGTTTTAGGCATAGGTTGTTAAAACATAAAATATTGTCACCTCAGGTGAATCCTTGACTAATTTGATTATAAATACACACTCAGATGTGGGCAATGAAATTTATGATTGCTTTTGGCTACAAGATGATCTTCAGAAAATTCAGTGGGTAGTGGGGAATATATATATTTTTAGAAAATGTCCACACACCCCAAGAGTCTGTACCCTGAGCAGAAACAGAGAATCTGAACTAACCAACAGCTCTGTGTGGATGAAATCTCCTGAGGTAGTGCTGCTTGTAAGCGAGGGTTTCCAAGAATGACAACATGCTTGGAGTATTGACATGAGAACCAGCAAAGCCAGCAGCAGGCCAGGACATGCTAGAACAAAGGCTCTCAAGACTTGAAACCTGAAGTATCCTTTTTATTGCAAATATTTGATAATTCTCCCTTTACTATCCTAAAATGAAATCCATAGACAAGATGATCTACCTACACTCATAATTTAAATACACACACATACTAAAGGAAAGCCAAAGGAAAAGTAGTTTAAAATAAAAAAAAAAACAGTGTTGGGGAGCCTGGGTGGCTCAGTTGGTTAAGCTTCTAACTCAATTTTGGCTCAGGTTATGATCACAAGGTCATGAGATTGAGCCCCACATCCGGCTTTGCACTCAGTGGGAAGTCTGCTTCTCTCTCTTTCAACTTCTGCCTCTCTCCTTCCCCTGCTCATGCTCTCTCTCTAAAATAAAATAAAATGAAATATAAAAAAATAAAATAATCAGTGTTGCCATATGTAAATGCACAGGCAGGACTCTTCAGAAAGGCACAGTGGAGTCAAATGCTTATATCTGTATGTGGTATAAGCATGAGTAGGACAGCCTCAAATGCAGATTGATCCTAGGGTGTGGACTGATGACTCAGAACCAAGTGTGTTGCCTTTAAATGATACCTTTTTCTGAACAGTGAAAACTTCTTCCAAACTCTGAAGTTCAAGATTAAGGTACAACTTGTCCTTTATTTACATGGCTATTGCATTTCAAAAAATTGTTTATTAAACTATGTGTGGGCATACATGCATGCACACACACACACACTTTAAATAGAGCTTTAAAAAATATTTGTTTTTTAACAAATATTTGTTTGTGGGCAGAGGGAGAGGGAGATTCTCAAGCAGATTCCCCATTGAGCCTGGAGCCCAACCCGGGGCTGTGTTTTACAACCCTGAGATCATGACCTGAGCCAAAATCAAGAGTCGGATGTTTAGCAGACTGAGCCACCCAGGCATCCCTAAATAGAGCTTTTCTGTATTGTACTTTCAGTGTCAATGGGCAGTTAAAATTCACTCTAGAAAGATCCAGAGGTTGGAATTCAGTTATCTTTGAATAATCTAAGAGATTAACATCCAAATTTAGAAACTTCCTTCACAGCATTTTAAATGCAGCCTGTTCTGTTCCAGAACAAACACTATAGAAATCTAATCTCTCTCAAAACCCACAGTCCAACTAAGATCCCTAAGAATCTATGTCTTTTCCAGGTTTGGGATTGGTATCTAACTTCTCTGTGGAATCATAATGTCTGAAATGCTACTTACTTTAAAAAATGTTTCCCCAAGTGGGAAAAATTAAATGAGTTAAGTATGATCACAAGTACATCATTCCAACTTTACATTTCCTGAACTTAAGGAAATTGCTATGGTAAGCCACTTCAAGTCTCAAAGCAGATCCTGCCTGTTATATTAGTCCACAAAGCTGCAATTCTTGAGAACTCAACTGACCAGTCTAT
The DNA here is from genome assembly GCF_048418805.1 of Vulpes vulpes. Classification (NCBI taxonomy): domain Eukaryota; kingdom Metazoa; phylum Chordata; class Mammalia; order Carnivora; family Canidae; genus Vulpes; species Vulpes vulpes. Next base: position 21,900,867 of record NC_132787.1, on the reverse strand, counting down.
ACACTACTCGTTTTCTGGATCCACCCCCAGAGGTTTTGGAAGAATTTGAATTCATACTATCTATATGGCCCATGTATAGTTATTTAAGATTTATTCATTCATTCATTCATTCATCCATGAGAGACATAGAGAGAGGCAGAGACATAGGCAGAGAGAGAAGCAGACTCCCTGCGAGGAGCCTGATGTGGGACTCAATTCCAGGACCCCGAGATCACACCCTGAGCTGAAGGCAGACACTCAACCCCTGAGCCACCCAGGCATCCCCACGAGTGGTTATTTAAATTTCAAGTTAATTAAAATAAAATAAGATAAAAAAAATTCAGTTCTTCAGTCATACTACCCACATTTCAAGTGTCCCATAACCACATGTGGCTGCCGCAACTGTATTGAACACAGCAAAATGTAGAACATTTTCACTGTCACAGAAAGCTCTATTTGACAGTGTTGCATTTGATTATAAAAAGGTTCTATAATCAAAAACCTTAAAAAAAACAACAACCTTTGGAGCTCAACACAGAGCTTGATCTCACCGTGTGAGATCATGACATGAGCCAGTATCAAGAGTCAGACCCTTAACTGAATGAGCCATGCAGGCACCCCTACCCTGAAGTTTTTTTAAAGTAAATTATAGACTTTACAACACCTTCCTATAAGATTTTCTGTAAGTCCTACCAAAGTCCTACATCTACAAAAAAAACCAAATTTTTAAAAATATGGCTGTAAATAAAAGCATAAAGGGGAAAAATGTAGGTGGCAGAACTTATATATTTTTCTAACTTAACATGAGTCTCAAGATGGAAAATTCCAGACCAGTGGAATCAGACAAATCTGGTTACAATAAGTACATATCTGACACAGATGTGTACACAATATGAAAGTTGTTCTTATCTCCTGAAACTGAAAATACAAATAGGAATTTGTATCGATTAAGACCTTGGGACTGCCTTCCAGAAGAAGATCATGTTTAGAACTGTGATGGTAAATTGCTGTTGTCTGTTATCTTGCTCTTCACTGACTTTCCAAATTTCCCATATACCCCATCCGTTATGACACTAGTGGAAAACGTGGGCCTTCTGTTGATGCAGACATTTCCTCACCATTTTGGAGAAAAAAAAAATGTTCTCTTACACAGTATTCTGTTCTGGTGGAAATATTTAGTTTAAAGGCCACCTCTTCCATGTAGAATTCCCTGATTTCACTTCCTTCTGTTATTCACTTCCCTGGCAGCAGAGCATGAAGGCTAAAAGGGCTGACACTGGAGCTAGAATGCCTGGTTTCAAATCTCAGCTATGCTATTTACTAGCCGTGTGACCCTGGGTAAGTTGCTTAACCTCTTTGTGCCTCTGTATTATCATTGATATTGCTGTTCTAGTTTTAGTTTTGTTTCAGAAGTAGAAATTGAAGGAAAGTAAAATTTGTATTATTCAAGCTTTTCTTTCCATATATTTGAGATATTATATCATGCATAGTATGCTTTCATTTACTTAAAGTTTTTTTTTTTTTTAAAGGTTTTTTTAATTTATTTATTTATTCGTGATAGACAGAGAGAGGCAGAGACATAGGCAGAGGAAGAAGCAGGCTCCATGCCCGGGAGCCCGATGTGGGATTCGATCCCGGGTCTCCAGGATCGCGCCCTGGGCCAAAGGCAGGCGCTAAACCGCTGCGCCACCCAGGGATCCCTACTTAAAGTTTTTAAACTTTGTTTTAAACTTAAAGATTAAAAAGGAAGTTATCTGGGCTCCAGAAGGTCATAACACGACAGACCACAACAGCTTTTTTTCTCATCTTGAAGATAATCCTAAAAGCTCATAAGATGTGTGATGCTTTTGTGGGTACCTGGAAACTTAGCTCCAGTAAAAACTTTGATGATTACATGAAAGAAGTGGGAGTGGGCTTCGCCACCAGGAAAGTGGCTGGCATGGCCAAACCCAGCATGATCATCAGTGTAAATGGGGATGTGATCACCATTAAATTGGAAAGCACCTTTAAAAATACCGAGATTTCCTTCAAACTGGGGCAGGAATTTGATGAAGTTACTGCGGATGACAGAAAAGTTAAGAGCATCATAACCTTAGATGGAGGTGTCCTGGTACAGGTGCAGAAGTGGGACGGAAAATCAACTACCATAAAGAGAAAACGAGTGGATGATAAACTGGCGGTGGAATGTATCATGAAAGGCGTCACTTCTACCAGAATTTATGAGAGAGCATAATCCAAGGGACATCAAGCTGAAGTTTGCATTGAACTCTACAACATTCTGTTGGATGTATTGTCCAAACATGTATTGTTATTTTCTACTATTAGCAAGCAACAATTTCCCCCAAATGATCTTATTCAACGTGGATATGTTTGTTAAATAAAACCTTTTAGATATAGAAGGTGATGTAATCATTCATTCATTGTGCTGGATCATTTCTTACTCATAATTCAATGAAGGAAATAGAGAATTATATTTTTGCTTTGTTCCTCATGGAAGTAATATGATTTTTCATGGTAATCCAAGGTAAAAAAATAAATATTCATGAATTTTTAATTGTTTTAGGTAGGAGATGATAAATTTGTTATGACTGAATATGTCATATTCTAGTCCTTTTGTAGCATGTTTACAGTCAAGTAACTATCTCACAAAGACCTAAGGTAGTTTTAAATGTAGTGAAGTGGTCCATAGCCAGCTGGGCCAACCCCTGTCACTTCATACCTACCTATTCTGGACCAGAAAGAGCAGTAATACATGTTGCAGAGCAATATTTCTAGAGTATAACTTTTAATCTGAAAAATTAATGGTAATCCTAAACTATCTCTGGAGTCTCTCAAAAATTAAGTGCAAATAATCCCATAATGTTCATTCCAGAAAAGAGATAACAGTTTGTAATGAGTAATGATACAAATGTTCTTATGGTGGCTTTCAAATTTTTCTTTTTTCGAGGAGTGGGACTTTTTATTAAATAAAATATTGAATATGTAAAAAAATAGAAATAAAAAATAAACTTAAAGATTATTTTCATGCAACTCCCATTTTATCAGCTCTGGAGGCCTCCATTTTCCTCAGTTGTATTTGAGAGTTGATGGAAGACCAACTCCTCAGAACTCTCTGAAACAGAAATGCCATCACAGCTTTTTGGGTTGCCAAAGGGAGCTTTATTAAATCAACAAAATACTTTCTCAGCTTTGAGCTGCTGTGCAGTGAGATTCAACACAGACATTCCACTTGTCTGGATTTTCCATTTTGAGACTCATGTAAGTTAGAAAAATATGTAAGTTCTACCACCTACTTTTTATTTTTTCCTTTATGCTTTTATTTATAGCCGTGTTTTTTAAACTTTGGGTTTCTTGTAGATGTAGGACTTTGGTAGGACTTACAGAAAATTTTACAGGAAGGTCTATAATTTACTTAAAAAAAACTTCAGGGTACGGGTGCCTGCATGGCTCATTCAGTTAAGGGTCCAACTCTTGATGTTGGCTTAGGTTATGATCTCATGGTGAGAGACTGAGCCCCATGTTGCGCCCCATGCTGAGTATGGAGTCTGCTTGGGATTCTCTCTCTCTCTCTCTCTCTCTCTCTCTGCCTCTTCCCCCCACAAAACAAAACAAAATAAAACTTCAGTGTAGTTGGCATAATATTATATACATGTCAATTTATTTAAGTTGTATTTCCAGGGGTTGACATGCTGCTTAGCAGGTATTTTAGGGTGGTTGTCAGCACTTTCTGGAAAAAGCCAGCTTCTCTGGTATCATATCTCCTCCATCAACCAGGTCTTGGCAAATAAGCTTATTGGATGTTAAATATGGGCTTTTATTGGCAAAACTAATGTTTATGTGTTTGTCAAGATGGTAGATGTTAGGAACTGGTTCTCAGTGGTAAAAATCATATTCTCTATCTGTATGGATAGGCCAAGTACTAGGGACACTTTCTGAATGAGTTCACAATCGTTGGGGTGGTATGACATCCCCAGGGGTTCCTGCCTTCATGTGATCTCTTACCCTACGTGTGGGCTCAATTTAGTGACTTCATTCTAATGAAGAGAACATGGCAGTGTTGGAATATCACTTCTAAAATCAGGTTTAAAAGGCTGATGCTATTTTTGGCCTCTCTCTCTCTCTCTTCCTCTCAGTATATGTGTGTGTGTGTGTGAGATTCTGCTTTTTCCCTTGGATTGCTCACCGTGGGGGACGCCAACTGCCAAGCTGTGAGGCAACCCCTTTGAGAGGCCCATGTGGAGAGGATTGAGGCCTGCCAATAATCATGCTAGTGGTCTTGGAAGTAGAACTAACTGTCTAAACAGTCCCAGATTCTTGACTCATGGAAACTATGAGATAATAAATGCTTATTGATCTGGGCATCTAAATCCTGAGTGATTTGCTTCCTAGTTTTGGTAATTGATAATAATGTTTAAGACATAGAAAAGCTAAGAAAGGGATGTCTGGATGGTTCAGTGGTTGAGCATCTGCCTTCGGCTCAGGTCCTGATCCTGGGGTCCTGGGATGGGGTCCCGCATCGGGCTCCCCACCAGGGAATCTGCTTCTCCCTCTGCCTGTGTCTCTGCCTTTTTATTTTTGTCTCTCATGAATAAATGAATAAAATCTTAAAAAAAAAAAGTTAAGGAAAACTACTCCATGTCTGATGGTAATAAAATAGCTAAGACTCAGAATGCCTGCTAGTGCTAGGCAGTGTTCTATGCATTTTGCATATAGCAATTCCTATACTCCTCACTTTGATATGGTTGTTATTGACCTTTTATAGATAAGGAAACTGCCAGAGAGAGGTTAAACCACTTGTTCAAGAGGCAGAGTTTCGAGAAGGCCCCAGGCAATCTAAGTATTGGGTCCATGCTCTTCACTGCTGGGCTGCACTGCTGGTCTTGTGGTGAATGATAGCAGGAAGAATGGGCTAGGTTCAGTCAGAAGGCCCTGATGGGCAGGGTGGAGGGAACATGAGAAGGCTGAGAAGTTGAAAATGCCCATGAAAGGCTAAATTTGACTTTCTTAAGTATAATCTACAGGAATGAAATTACCCACCCCATTCCCACTATAAGCAACTAGTAGACTGAGGAAATCGGCCTATTTTGGCAGAAGGACATGTTTCAAGAAAAGAAACCCCCAAGTAACAGATATGATAGATCTGGTCACCAGTATTTCTTATGGTGTTGTTTGTTTAAATAAATTAAGATTTCCATCCCAATTGATTAATTCAGAAGAAATAAATTCATCAACAGATTGACCCAAAGAGGCTTCCTCCAAGATAAAAACAAAATATCTTACTGTGATTTTTTTAAAAGATTTTATTTATTTATTCATGAGACACACACACACACACACACACGAGAGATAGATAGAGAGAGAGAGAGAGAGAGAGAGAGAGAGGCAGAGACACAGGCAGAGGGAGAAGCAGGCTCCATGCAGGGAGCCCGAGGTGGGACTCCATCCCGGGTCTCCAGGATCACACCCTGGGCTGAATGAAGGTAGCACTAAACCACTGAGCTACCCAGGGATCCCCTCTTACTGTGATTTTTCACAGTGAAAGTCACAGGTTATTTTGCTTTTTTTTCCCCCCTTCTCTTTACACAGTGCCCTCTGTGCACCTGTATTTGGCATTTGGGATAAGGTCAAGGAGCAGGCACCTGGGGGTCTCTGCAGAGCCTCAGACACACTTCAGGTACATCTCATCCCTGTAGAGAATGCCAAGAAATCCTGCGGTTGTTCTGTGAGCACTTTCTGACATAATTGGTAAAAAGAATAAATCCTCAGACCTGGTGGTTATTGCTGCAGAAAAAAAAAGCCATATTGAGTGTCAGGAAATTTAGCCCAGTTTTGTCCAAGCAAGATATTGTAGACCATGGGTAAACAAACAGAAGAAAGACATTTAATAAAGATATAGGTACTGATGTCTCCTTCTTAAGATCTATTCGGTGCTGATATATGGGATCATTGTATCTTTGTAGCAGTTTCACACCTGCTGATTTTCAGAAGAAGGTCTTGTCTGAGAAACTTTATTTTTCCATAACATATCAAAGCCAAGTCTGTTGATTTAGGTATGTGGAGAATGTGAAGGCTTTACATCGAGCATTTGATTTATTATCTGACTCTGTGAGCTGATTACTTTGTGAGCAGTTTTATGGTGGGAAAGTCATGGTGAATAAGTGACTCCATTTTGTGTAACATAAAAACAAGAAAGTGAATGCAATATTTATGTAACACAACCCCAACACTAATTCTTACCTGGCAGGCAGGAAAAATAAAAACATGTTCGCCTTGCAAACTAAATAGGCCTCTAGTAAAAGTATTTATGATTGCACATTTGGGAGAAATGAAATACTTCTTCCATTTAAAAAGTACTTGTGTGTGTTCTCTTTGGTTTTTTAGTGTATAATTTGGAAACATGACCCACTCAAGGAGCTTTTTTTTTTTTTTTTTTTGGAAGTATACTCAAGGCAGATATATACACAGAGCACCTAAGTCAAATAGCTCAGTCACTAGATGCCAGCTGAGTCCTCCTCTTGGAAAATGAAAATACACTTTGGGCTTAGCTAGTTACTAGAGCGCTCTACCGCAGCCTCTCACAGCCATGGCCTTGCCTGTGACCTTGTCATTATCAATCACTGCGGCCCTGTCGTATCTCAGATTTGAATTCTGTACTCTTTGAGTGTCAACTTCTAACTTTCTAGCTCACTCTTTCCAGTATTCCAGCTTCTCCATTCTGTGACCCAACCTGGATCTTCTACCCAGGATCCTACTCTTGCTTCACTGTCCCTCGTGCCCATTCTTATGTCCTGTGTTTTCTCCTTATGTGGATACATCCCATGTCCACTGTTGAGTCACTGGTTTATATACACTCGCAACTCTGCTCTTTCTCACACCTCAAGTGGTATTTGTTAGATAAATCACAACCCTAGTTAACTCCAAAGCTCCACCTATTTTTTTTCTTAAGATTTTATTTATTTATTCATGAAAGACACACAGAGAGAGGCAGAGACATAGGAGAAGCAGGCTCCTCATGGGGAGCCCGATGCAGGACTCAATCCCTGGACCCTGGGATCATGCCCTGAGCCAAAGGCAGACGCTCAACCACTGAGCCACCCAGACCTCTCTTCCTTCCTGCTTGTCTTTCTTTTTTCTTTCTTTCTTTTTCTTTCTTTCTTTCTTTCTTTCTTTCTTTCTTTCTTTCTTTCTTTCTCCTTCTTTTGGTTTTTTGATTTTTACTCCACTTTTTCTACGCCAGCATTAATGCAACTAAACAGCACACAACTGTGCTAGCCCGTCTCACATGAAATTGGGGACCACAGATCTTCATGCAGTCTCATGCTGTCCAGCAATCACACTGTGCTTCCCTAATGCACATTTTCTAGTTCTCTCCTAGGTTATTTTATATTTTCTCCTTTCTCCTCAAACTTCCAACACTCCCTCCTTTTTTGACTTTGCTGGGATAATGGAAGCAATCAGGAGAGAACATTGACCATCTTTCCCCACACCTCTCTATTTGTTCTATACCCATTCGTGGTGCCTTCCCTTGGCCTGTGGATGGGGTGCCTCTGAGGCTAGCTAAGCCTGAGCCCACAGGACCTAGGCCTCACCTCCGGATACATGCTCAGAGATGGGTCTACCATTCCCATCTCCCTCTTCTGCAGCCTCATTTTTTCCCCCTCTGGATTGGATCATTCTGATAAATCTGCAAATATGCTGTTAAATCTCTCCCTTGTAAAAAACACAAAACAAAACAGCAAAACCCTAAACTCCCTTGACTCCACTTCTCTTGCTGGTGTTGTTTATTTCTTTTCTTCCTCTCACAGCAAACTCTCTTTTTTCTTTTTCTTTTCCTTTTTTTTTTTTTTTTTTTTTTTGCCATTTTATGATGTATAGTGAATATGCAAACACTTCACATATTTAATGTATACAATTTGATGAGCTTGGACATATGAAAATAACTATGATACCATCACCATAATCAGATAATAAACATATATTTTACTTCCAAAAGTTTCCTTATGTCCCTTTTCTTCCTTTCTTTTTCTTTCTTTTTTCTTTTCTTTTCTGGCTTTTGTGTGTGTGTGTGTGTGTGTGTGTGTGTGTGTGTGTGTGTGATCAGACATTTCTTTTTATTTACAGTTTGTGTTCAATGCAAATCAATTCTATAATGTGAAGAGTTACTATGAATCAAAATATAAATACACAAACATAATATAGGATCCAAAATAGATATACAGCATTCAGGTGTGAAACAAAACAGAATGTTCATTCATACACACAGTAGCTTGACATCTGTTAGATATGGTTATTTCAGTATAGATTCCTAAAGATGGAAAAAATGACTTTGGTTATCAAGACTACTGTGGCTATATTAGATATTGGAACATCTAAGCATCACTGTGTGACTATGCAAACAAAAGTTCTTAGACTGCCTATTTTTAAAAGCTTTCTGTGCATCAAGGCAGTTGTGAAAAGATTTACTTTCCAGAATTAAACCCCCTTTAGACTTAGGACCTGGTTCTCTAAAAATATTGACTAGCAGAAAGCGTTCCAAATGTGCCTATTCTGATTCAGAGTTTAAAAAAAAAGTATTTACAGAAAGAGCATAAAAGTTTTTCTGAATTTAATGTAAGTAAGCTTCCAGTCTTTACTTCCCGAATACTTGACTTACAAATTTGGCTCTTGCACATATTTTGCCTTTTTAATTTCAAGATTTGTCAAATTTACCTTCACAACAGATCATTTTTTAAATTGTAAAAAGTATTCAGCACATGCAGAAATAAAAAGCATTTTGAAATTACTTGAGGTCAATGTACTTCAACTTTTTGGAATCAGTTCAGCTAAATGAATCTGGCACTCTTGTTGAATAGGAATAAGTGATAAGTATATAAGCAAAATGTACTCATTATACTTTAGTCTGGGGTAGATTCCAATCCATCATTGCCCTGGCACATGTCAGTTACTATATAAAAAATCAAATGCAGTGTCAAATCCAAAGTCTCAGAGGAAAGAGTTCAGTTCCCAGAAAGCAGTGATAGCTTAACAGTGTGAAACTTTATCTGGAATACGTATGTATTAAGTTAGGACTGCTGAAACAATGCATTGAGGATTTATAGTAACCCTTGGAAGTTCCTTCTAATGTATGTATAAGTAGAATCATGGAAGCTTTTTGTTAACCCGTTTCATGGCCTTAAAGATTTAATGAACCAAATGAAAACTGAATCTGTTCACATCCCATCCTTTGTATCTCAGTAAGATAAAAATCTATTCTCATTTTCGAGGTAGAATTTTACATGTCCATACTTTTTTTTTTTAAGATTTTATTTATTCATGAGAGACACACAGAGAGAGGCAGAGACACAGGCAGAGGGAGAAGCAGGCTCTATGCAGGGAGCCTGATATGGGACTTGATCCCGGGACTCAAGGATCAAGCCCTGAGCCAAAGGCAGGCACCAAACCACTGAGCTACCCAGGGATCCCCAAACATGTCCATACTTCTTAAGCCACATCTAAAGAAATCATCTCTTAACCAATCTTGGATGTTGTTTCTTCACCTTGAAACTCCAGTAGGTTTAACAGACTTTCATCATCATAGACAATACACCCTTCACATGGTCTTCAAACCAATCAAATTTGGGACCTTCAATATTTCCTGTGTCAACAAAATAAGTTTTGGAATTAGCAGATTCAATGAAGACTTGTTTTTTTCCTCATCACAGTGAATGTCTAGATGCCATTTGGATTGGGTTTTGAGGGTGGGGAAGCATAGACATTATTTGTCTCTTAACAATAGAGATGTAGAAGGGAGAAAGAGATCATGGAGAGACTGGCTGTTGACTGCACAGCACCTCCAGTTGCCCTGGTGGAGGCATTAGCTGGATTTCGGGCAGTTGAGGTAGTCTGGAAGAAGGGTTCCATGAAAGTGTTACAACAGTTGTTTGGTTTGAATAAATCTGCATGGGTGGGAACAGTGCCAGAAGCAGCAGCCCCAATCTCAGCCTGGCCACCGGTGCTTTGACCCTAGCCCCCCTTTCCGGCCTCTGTGCACTGTGCATCTTACCAGAATGCTGGCTGGGGCAGGTGCAGGCAAGGGGAGTCCCTGTATTTTTAAGTGCACGGTACTGTCTCATTAACTCTAGGTATGAGATTGCATAGACATCACAGCGAATGCTTAAGAAGCAGTGTCCATACTCAGATGTTCTAATTTCTCTCCTGTCATTTACTTTGGAACACATTATAATGACATTTCTCTCAAGTCATCAATATCTTTCTTCTTTAGTGCTAATCCAAGATCATTTCCTAGTCATTTCTCTTCCCTGAAGCCCATTCCATACTTGGCTTCCAGAACACCACACTCACTGGATTTTCCATCCTCTGCCTTCCACCTTGCTGGTGCTCCTTTTCACTTTCGTTGGTTCCACCTAAGCTCATTACCCAGGCTATTAAAAGTTGACATGTGGTGAGGCTCAGGCCTTGGGCTTCTCTTTTCTACTTACCTTCACTGCCTGGCTGCTCTCAACAGGTCCTGCAGCTTTCCATGCATGCCACGTTTATGCTGAGGACTCCCAGATTTATACCTCCAAGCTGAACCTCTCCCCAGAATCAGGACCATACATCCACCGCTTATCTCACAACCCCCACTTGAATGTTTAGTAACATCTCCAACTCCACGTTCTGAAACTGAGCTTCTAAGGTTCCTTCTTCCCTCTTAACCATGTCAGTTAATGACAGCTACAGTCCTCCAGTTGCTTAGTCTAAAATCTTGAGGTCATTCTTGACTCTTCTGATACTCTTGTACCCCACAGTAGGTCTGGGTCTGTCCAGCATATCCTATCTCTTTTAGCAGTGCACAACTCTCTCTTTGTCTCTCTCTCTCTATCCATCTATCCATCCATCTACTTTTTTCCCCCACAGATTACTTATTCAACAATTTGGGTTTTTTATTTTTGTTTTTTAAATTTAAATTCAGTTAAATAACTTATAGTGTATTATTAGTTTCAGAGGTAGAGTTCAGTGATTCATTGATCTTGTATAACACCCAAAGCTCATTGCATCATGTGCCCTCCTTAAAGTCTACCACCCAGTTACCCCATCCCTTGGCCCCCTCCCCTCCAGCAGCCCTCATTTCATTTCCTATGATTAAGAGTCTCTTATGGTTCATCCCCCTCTTTGTTTTCATCTTGTTTTATTTTTCCCTTCTTTCCCCATGATCCTCTGTTTTGTTTCTTAAATGCCACCTATTAGTGAGATCATAGTATGATTATCTTTCTCTGATTGACTTATTTTGCTTAGCATAATTCCATCTAGTTCCATCTACATCTTTGCAAATGGCAAGATTTCATTTTTTTAACGGCTAAGTAGTATTCCATTGTACGTATACCACATCTTCTTTATCGATTCATCTGTCAATGGATATCTGGGCTCTTTCCATAGTTTGGCTATTGTCGCCATTGCTGCTATAAACACTGGGGTGCAGGTGCCCCTTCGGATCACTACATTTGTATCTTTGGGATAAATCCCTAATAGTGCAATTGCTGGGTTGTAAAGTAGCTCTATTTTCAACTTTTCGAGGAAACGCCATACCGTTTTCCAGAGTGCCTGCACCAGCTCGCATTCTCACCAACAGTGTAAGAGGGTTCCCCTTTCTACACATCCTTGGCAACATCTGTCATTTCCTGACTTGTTAATTTTCGCCATTCTGACCAGTGTGAGGTGGTATCTCATTGTGGTTTTGATTTGTATTTCCCTGATGCTGAGTGATGTTGAACATCTTTTAATGTGTCTGTTGAAGGTGCCTCGTTAGCGCAGTAGGTAGCGCTTCAGTCTCATAATGTGTCTGTTGACCATTTGTATGTCTTCCTTGGAGAAATGTCTGTTTATATCTTTTGCCTATTTCTTGATTGGGTTATTTGTTCTTTGGGTGTTGAGTTTGATAAGTTCTTTATAGATTTTGGATATCAACCCTTTTTCTGATTAGACGTTTGCAAATATCTTCTCCCATCCTGTCAGTTGTCTTTTGGTTTTGTCAACTGTTTCCTTTGCTGTGTGAAAGCTTTTTATCTTGATGAAATCCAAAGAATTCATTTTTGCCTTTGTTTCCCTTGTCTTTGGGGATATGTCCAGCTAGAAGTTGCTGGGGATGAGATCACAGAGGTTGCTGCTTGTGTTCTCCAGGATTTTGACGGATTCCTGTCTCACACTTAGGTTTTTCATCCATTTTGTGTCTATTTTTGTGTATGTGTAAGAAAATGGTCAGTTTCATTTTTCTGTATGTGGCTGTCCAGTTTTCCCAACAACATTTGTTAGAGACTGTCTTTTCTCCATTGGATATTCTTTCTTGCTATGTCAAAGATTAGTTGACTATAGAGTTGAGTATCCATTTCTGGGTTGTCTATTTTGTCTCATTGATCTGTGTGTCTATTTTTGTGCCACTAACGTGTGGTCTTGATGATTACAACTGTGTAATAGAACTTGGAGCCTGGAATTGTGATGCCACTAGCTTTGGTTTTCTTTTTAAACATTCCTTTGGCTATTCAGGATCTTTTTCCAGTTCTGTACAAATTTTAGGATTATTTGTTCCAACTCTGTGAAAAAAGTTGATGATATTTTGAAAGAGATTGTGTTGAATGTATAGATTGCTCCAGGTAGCAAAGACATTTTAACAATATTTGTTCTTCCAATCCATGAGCATGGAATGTTTTTCCATTTCTTTGTGTCTTCCTCAATTTCTTTCATGAGAGTTCTATACTTTCTTAGTATGGATCCTTTACCTCTATGGTTAGCTTTATTCCTAGGTATCTAATGGGTTTTGGTGCAATTGTAAATGGCGTCAACTCCTTAATTTCCTCTTTCAGCCTCATTGTTAGTGTATTGAAATCAACTGTTATCTGTGTATTGATTTTATATCCTGCCTCCTTCCTGAATTCCTGTATGAGTTCTAACAATCTTGGGGTAGAGTCTTTTGGAGTTTTACATGGAGTATCATGTCATCTGCAAAGAGTGATAATTTGACTTCTTCTTTGCTGATTCAGATGCTTTTTATTTCTTTTTATTATCTGATTGCTGAGGCTAGGACTTCTAGTACTATGTTGAACAACAGTGGTGAGAGTGGACATCCCTGCTGTGTTTCTGACCTTAGGGGAAAAGCTCTTAGTTTTTCCCCATTGAGAATGATATTCACTGTGGGATTTTCATAAATGGCTTTTATGATATTGAGGTATGTTCCCTCTATCCCTACACTGTGATGAATTTTAATCAAGAAAGGATGCTGTACTTTGTCAAGTGCTTTTTCTGCATCTATTGAGAGGATCACAGGGTTCTTGTCCTGTCTTTTATTAATGCAGTGTATCATATTGAGTGATTTGTGGATGTTGAACTACTATGCAGCCCAGGAATAAATCCCACTTGCTCATGGTGAATAATCTTTTTAATGTACTATTGGATTCCATTGGCTAGTATCTTGGTGAGAATTTTTGTATCCATGTTCATCGGGATATTGGTTTGTAATTTTCCTTTTTGGTGGGGTCCTTTGAATCAAGGTCATGCTGGTCTCATAGAAAGAGTTTAGAGGGATCCCTGGGTGGCGCAGCGGTTTGGCGCCTGCCTTTGGCCCGGGGCGCGATTCTGGAGACCCGGGATCGAATCCCACGTCGGGCTCCCGGTGCATGGAGCCTGCTTCTCCCTCTGCCTATGTCTCTGCTTCTCTCTCTCTCACTGTGTGCCTATCATAAATAAATAAAATAAAATAAAATAAAATAATTAAAAAAAAAGAAAGAGTTTAGAAATTTTCTTTCCATTTCTATTTTTTGAAATAGCTTCAGAAGAATAGGTATTCATTCTTCTTTAAATGTTTAGTAGAATTCCCCTGGGAAGCCATCTGGCCCTGGACTCTAATTTGTTGGGAGATTTTTGATTACTGCTTCAATTTCCTTGCTGGTTATGGGTCTGTTCAGGTTTTCTGTTTCTTCCTGTTTCAGTTTTGGTAGTTCATACATCTCTAGGAATGCATGCATTTCTTCTAGATTGTCTAATTTGTTGGTATATAGTTGCTCATAATATGTTCTTATAATTGTTTGTATTTCTTTGGTGTTAGTTGTGATCTTTCCTCTATCATTCATGGTTTATGTATTTATTTATTTATTTCTCTTTCCTTTTTGATAAGTCTGGCCAGGGGTATCTTATTAATTCTTTCAAAGAACCAGCACCTGGTTTCATTGATCTGTTCTACTGTTCTCTTGGTTTCTATTTCATTGATTTCTACTCTATATTAATTTTTTTGTCCTGCCAGATTTAGGCATTATTTATTATTCTTTCTCTAGCTCCTTTAGGTGTAACATTAGGTTGTGTATTTGAGATCTTTCTTGTTTCTTGAGAAAGGCTTGTATTGCTATGTACTTTCCTTTTAGGACTGCCTTTGCTGCATCCCAAAGGTTTTGAACAGTTGTGTTTTCATTTTCATTTGTTTCCATGACTTTAAAATTTTTTTCTTTAATTTCCTGGTTGACCCGTTTATTCTTTAGTAGGATACTCTTTAACCTCCGTGTATTTGAGTCCTTTCCAAATTTCTTCTTGTGATCGAGTTCAAGCTTCAAAGCATTGTGGTCTGAAAATATGCAAGGAATGATCTCAGTCTTTTGGTACCAGTTCAGACCTTATTTATGACCCAGTATGTGATCTATTCTGGAGAATGTTCCATATGCACTAGGGAAGAATGTGTATTCTGTTGCTGTAGGATGGAACACTCTGAATATATCTATGAAGTCCATATGGCTGAGTGTGTTATTCAAAAACCTTGCTTCCTTGTTGATCTTCTGCTTAGATGATCTGTCCGTTGCAGTGAGTGGGGTATTAAAGCCCCCACTATTATTGTATTATTATCAATGTGTTTCTTTAATTTTGTTATTAAATGGTTTTTATTTTTATTTTTTTAAAGATTTTATTTATTTATTCATGAGAGACACGCAGAGAGAGAGAAAGGCAGAGACACAGGCAGAGGGAGAAGCAGGCTCCATGCAGGGAGCCTGATGTGGGACTTGAAGCCGGGGTCTCCAGGATCATGCCTGGGCTGAAGGTGGCGCTAAACCGCTGAGCAACTGGGGCTGCCCCTTAATTGGTTTTTACATAATTGACTGTTCCCGTGTTAAGAGCATACATATACATAAGAAGATCCATATTGGAGAGACCCTTTAATTATGACATAGTATCCTTTCTCATCTCTTATTACAATCTTTGGTTTAAAATCTAATTTGTCTGATATAAGGTTTGCTACCCCCAGCCTTTCTTTTGATGTTCATTAGCATGATAAATGGTTCTCCACCCCCTCACTTTCAATATGGAGGTGTCTTTGGGTCTAAAACGAGTCTCTTGCAGACAGCATATCAATGAGTCTTGCTTTTTTATCCAATCTGATAACCCTGTGTCTTTTGGTTGAGACATATAGCTCATTTATATTCAGAGTAACTACTGAAAGATATGAATTTAGTGCCATTGTATTACCTGTGAAGTTACTGTTTCTGTATATTGTCTCTGTTCCTTTCTGGTTTATGTTACTTTTGGGCTCTCTCTTCACTTAAAGGATCCCCTGTGATATTTTTTGTAGGGCTGGTTTGGTGATTACAAATTCTTTTAGTTTCTGCTTGTTTTGGAAACTCTTTATCTCTTCTTCTATTTTGAATGACAGCCTTGCTGGATAAAGTATTTTTGGCTGCATATTTTTCTCATTTAGTACCCTGAGTATATAATGTGGATAGGTATGCTGCCAGTCTAATGTCTCTACCCTTATAGGTTACAGATCTCTTGTCCTGAGGTGCTTTCAGAAATTTCTCTTTGTCTCTGAAATTTGCAAGCCTCACTATTATATGTTAGGGTGTTGATCTATTTTTATCGATTTTGAAGGGGGTTCTCTGTGCCTCCTGGGCTTGGATGCTTGTTTCCTTCCTTAGATTTGGGAAGTTCTCTTCTATAATTTGTCCAAGTATGCTTTCTGCCTCCCCCTTTCTCTCTTTCCTCTTCTGGGATCCTAATTATTCTAATATTGTTTCACTTTATGGTATCACTTATCTCTCAAATTTTCCCCTCATGATCCAGTAGCTGTTTCTCTCTCTTTTGCTCAGCTTCTTTATTCTTCATCATTTTGTCTTCTATATCACTAATTCTTTCTTCTGCCTCCTTTATCCTAGCAGTTAGAGCTTCTATTTTTTACTGCATCTCATTAATAGCCTTTTTGATTTCAACTTGATTTGATTTTAGTTCTTTTATTTCTCCAGAAAGGGATTATCTAGTGTCTTCTATGCTTTTCTTAAGCCCAGCTAGTATTTTTATAATTGTTATTCTGAACTCCAGTTCTGACATCTTACTTATGTCCATGCTGATTATGTCTCTGGCAGTCAGTACTGCCTCTTGTTCTCTTTTTTGAGATGAGTTTTTCCATCTTGTCATCCTGTCCAGAGAAGAATAGATGAATGAGAGAACAAAATACTAAAATGGCTATAATGGCTCCAAAGAAATATACACTTAAAAAATCAGAAACCAAAAAAAATAAAACAAAACAAAACATTTTTTTTTTTAAAAAGGAGAATATAATCAGACAGGTGAACACAACAGAGCAATACACTGGATTCTGTTTGTATTTTAGTCTATTGTTAGAAAACTAGATCCAAAAGTTGAAAAAAGCTTATATATGTACAAAAATGAAATTAAATACAATGAAAGCATAGACTGTAACTGTAAAAATGAAAATTAAAAGACAAAACAAAAAAAAAAAAGAAAGAATATAAACAGACTGGTGAACAGAACAGAACAATATACTATATCCTGGGTATATTTTTGTCTGTTTGTTAGAAGAAACTACATCCCAAAAT
Organism: Vulpes vulpes; assembly: GCF_048418805.1. Taxonomy (NCBI): domain Eukaryota; kingdom Metazoa; phylum Chordata; class Mammalia; order Carnivora; family Canidae; genus Vulpes; species Vulpes vulpes. Next base: position 21,884,047 of record NC_132787.1, on the reverse strand, counting down.
TGTAAAGAAAGAAAAACTTACATGTACATACACACAGAAATAAAATTAAATACAATGAAAGGATGGAATATAACTGTAAATATGAACATTTAACAAATACCTTAAAAAAGAGTCAATAAGTAAGAACTTGGTTGAAAAGGAAAGAGAAAAATTTTTTAAAAGACTAAAGGATCATGAGAAAAAAAAAAAAAACATGAATTCTATCTACTATTTCCCTAACACTGGCATTTTGCAGTTCTGTATGTTTGGTAAATTCAGTCTTAGCCAGATGTTCTTGCTGATTTGGGGAAGGGGCCCAGTTGTGCTAATTTTCAGGTGTCTGTACCTGGACAGAACTGGACTGCCCTTGCCAGGAGGCCGGGCTCGATGTAAGTTACTTGGGATTGTTCTATGTGGCTTTTGTTCCCTGAAGGCTTTCCACATCACTTTAGAAGATGAGAGTGAAAATGGCAGCTTCCCAATCTCCAGCCCCAGAACTGAAAGCTTGGGTCCCCACCCCTCAGTGTGCCCTCAGGGAAAAGCATCAATCACTCCTGTCTCCCTGGTTTCTGTCTGCACTTCGTGCTCACCCAGCCTGTGACTGTTTCTGTTTTAGACACATGACTTCATTGCAGATCTCTAAACCCTCTAGACTCTTGTGGCACACTCCCACACCGCTCCTCCCAGGGGATGGGGGCCTCACTCTGTTCTGCCACTTGCTGGGCTTGTGCTTGAAGACAGGTTGCCCGATCATGCCCTGGTTCACAGTTTGTGGCAACCTTGAGCTGGGAGCCCACTCCTGGGTTCGCTGATTCCAGCCGGTTTCCTGCTCTGATGCCTAGGAACTCTGCTGCATTCAGGCACCCCTGGTCTTCCTGTGACCTCGGGGATCCTGAGATCACACTGTCCTACTGGGGATTCCTCCCTCACTTCTCTGCCTGAGCACCTTTCAGGCGAGGATGTCCCTCCCTGCAGCAGACTTCTAAAAGTTCCAATTTTGAGCTCTGCTGCTGTATCACTTTTCTGATGCCAGCTGCCAGAGGCTCCCTCCTCCCATGCTTTATCTTCCCATGTATTACCTCAGATTCACAGCTATGTACCTCCTACCTTGGAGAAAGTGGTCACTTTTCTATTTGTAGAATTGTAGCAATTCTTTTCCTCAATCTCTGGTTGAGTTCACAGGTGTTCAGAATGAATTGATAGCTAGCTGAATTCCTGGGACCAGATAAAACCAAAGTCTCCTACTCCTATGCCATCTTGGAAAGTTGAGCCTACCTATGATTTCTTATTGTCATTTCTTCTCCCAGATTCGTGCTACAAACATCTAATTAATTTTGCTCTTTTACCCTTGACCCAAACAGTGTACACATTTGTTCAGAGGACATATCTCATCTCCTTAAGTCCTTCTAATGGCTTCCCATCTCAGAGTAAATTTCCTTCTAAGGAAGAGACCCTAAGTCTCTACATAATCTGTCTCTTTTATTAGTGCTCTGACATATTTCCTATTATTTTTTCCTATTCCTTTCACTCTAGCCACACTGGCCTCCTTGCTATTTCTCAAACATGCCAGGCAAATTTATACCTCAGGACTTTTGCACTTGCTCTTCTGCCTGGATGCATTTCCTCTGACTAGCTCCTTCACTTCCTTCAGGTCTTTATTCAAATTAACCTTCTGGGGAGCTTTTCCTTGGCTCACTATCAAAAATTGCAAGCCTTTCTCCAAACTTATTCTTCACATTCCCCTTTTTTTCTTCCTTCAGAATTTGTCAGACTGTGACATACTGTATATTTTTATCAGTTATGTTAATTTTATGTCTCCTTTGGTAGGAAGTAGCCTCTATAAGAGCAAGAAGTTTGTCTGTTTTGTTCACTGTGTGTCCCCAGCACTAGGACATGTCTGACACACACAAAGTCCCCAATATTTGTCAAATGAATTAACTATAATGCTGAGAACATGAGGAATATATACAGACTGACAAGACAAACATACACAATCGTGCTCATTTTTATACAAATTGGTGATAACTATTGTTAAAAATAGTTATAATTTTATTCTCAATATTCCCACATACAAAGTGGAGTTCTGTACTTAGGCAACACTTAAAACATTAGAATTATGGACTACTACAGAAATGTGTGGTTTTTTAACTTTATCAAATTCTCACAGTGACTTTTAAAAATTTTGATATAAAATATTATCATTCTTATGATATACTATTTGAGCACTCGATAATAATCACAAAATAGAGCTCAAGAGAAATTTGAGGTAGGTTTATTAATGATTTCTGGATCTTGAATTTCAACTCACTACCAGCAGAGGGTGCTACGGATCTACATTTTCCTATACATGTTTAAAAAGTTGCTGATTTTAAAATCGTCAGATTTCAACACGGTAAATGACAATACCTTACAAATCTACATTATATGGTAATGGGTCAGCTACCCAAAAATAATGACTTAAATTTTAAAAATCTACTATTTTTTTCTTTTTCTTTTTGTATTTATTTAAAATGATGATATTGCCCATAGATACGGTACAAAAATATACAGAAATAATTAAATCTCTCTTCTACCCTACTTCTTAAACTGCCAGTTTTTTTCCCAAGGTTATTATTGTCTCTAGTTTATTCTGTATTTATGTGTATGTGTGTTTTGCTTTGTGTTTGTACTATATATTTCTAATCAGAAATGATGCAAGTACTGTTCTTTATATTAGGATCGATTTATAACTTGACCACATAATTTTGGGATTCCATATTAGTACTTATAAAATCTCTTTCTTTTAAACATCTGTATTTTATTCTAATGTGTGAACAAATGGTGATTTATGTAGCCAGTATCCTTTTGAAGGATAAAAAGATTATTTTCAATATTTTGCCATTCCAAACAATACTATAATAAATATATTTTTATATTTACATTTGTAAATATGTGCCAATATATCTGTAGGTTAAATTCCTAGAAAAATTGTGTAGCCATTTGAAAAGGAATGAAGGTAAAGTCCTATTTCTCTATATACCAAAATAAATTCTAAATGTATTCAATGATAAAAGTACTAGAAAAAAATGGGAATTTGTGTATGTGTGTGTGTGTGTGTGTGTGTGTGATTTTGAAGTCAGGAAGACCTTCCTAAGGCTAGAAACTCAGAATTCAAACTCAGAAACAAACTCAGAATTCACACAGAGAAGGTTGAAATTTGACTGTAATTTTTTAAATAATTCTGCATGGCAAAAAATAGCACAAACAAAAAATAGAAATGACAATTTACAAATGAATTGCTAATGCATATTTAAAAATAAATTTCTTAATGTATAAAGAGCTTTTGTAAATTGATAAAATCAACCCCCTATTGAAAAATGGCCAAAGAATACAAACAAATAGAACATAGAAATACAAATGGCTCTTAACACATGAAACCGTATTCATTAGGAGAGAAATGCAAATTAAAATGGCATGATGCCATATTTCACCTATCAGATTGGCAAAGATCAACACATTGTGTGTGATGAGGGTGTGGGGAACAAAGCAGGCTCACAGATTGTTGGTGAGACCATAAATTGATATAATCTCTATGGAAACTGATTTGGCAAAAGCTATTACAATCTTCAAAAGAAGTTTTGTGAAGTTGTTTTTTTTTCTTCCTTTTAGTCAAATCTCCTTCTTTGAATTAGCAGTATGTATGCAACCAAAAGAAGAAACTACATAGAGTTTAAAAACAAAACCAAAATATTTTAAGAGAGGTATTATAAGGGCACCTGGGTGGTTCAGTCAATTAAGCGTCTGCCTTTAGCTCAAGTCGTGATCTCAGGGTCCTGGGATCGCCCTGTGTCTGGCTCCCCTCACAGCAGAGTCTGCCCCTTCCCTGAGCTCTTGCACACTCAAATAAATCGATAAAAATCTTAAGAAAAAAGAGAAAAGTATTATGCCCTTTGTGTAATTAGGGTGACAACCACTTTGGGCTATGGACATTTACATGACAGCTAAAATGATCTCTTAGTGTATATCTGCCAGGGTCCCTTAGGAAACAGATGACACTTTTTTTTTAAGGGGAGGCTGGAAAGAATCTCATTCATGAAGGTGTGGGCAGGGTGAAGAGAAACAGTAAGAAGAAGAGAGCACCCCCTGGTGTTGGCATGATGGCCAGTGCCAAGGGAAGGCAGAGGTATAGAGCGCAGTGAGGACTGTCACTCCTGCTTTACTTCTGGGTAGATCTGGAAGGAAGGGCAACAGATGATTTTCACTCAGCTAATATGTATCTTGGTACTATCTTCAGGGCCTTGCTTTACTTCCACTGTCCTCTGAAAAGGAATTGCCAAATTTCCTTTTAAAATGTTTGCTTCAGGGGCACTTGTGTAGTTCAGTGGTTGAGCACTTGCCTTTAGCTCAGGGTGCGATCCTGGGGTCCTGGGATCAAGTCCCACATCAGGCTCCCTGAAGGGAGCCTTCTTCTTCCTCTGTCTCTCTCTGTGTCTCTCATGAATATATAAAATTTAAACAAAACAAAACAAAATGTTCACTTCATAATGGAACCCATAGATCACTTACTTTCCAATCCTTTTCTTTCTGGGATAGTATCTCTATGAAAATTGGTTTCCTAAATTAAAAAAAAAAAAAAAAAGAAAATTGGCTTCCTGAGGACACAGATTTTATTTAAAGTTCTATTAAAAGAAATGTAAAGATGATGACACCTAGAATACGAGGGCACAGTAGAGTACATTATAAGAAATCATGCATTTTACATAGAGCAGGCTTTGAAAAATGAAATGCATGTTATGTTTGACTCTGCTCAAGGATGATTCCACTATCTGGTTTTCTTTCCTTCCTTCTTCCTCCTATCCCCTCCAATCTACTCTCGGTTTGATAAAGTAAGTCCCTTGGGTCAATGTGAGTTAATCTCAGAGACCTAGCTACTGGCTAACATCTAGCAACATTAAAGATTGAGTTAGAAAGGGATATGCGTTATGTGAATATATATATATATATATTTTTTTTTTTTCCCTTTTCTCACCTACTAAGATTTTATTTCCTTGTAGTATCCCTCAGTGGTTCTCTGATACAAAACAGACAGTTACTTTCAGGTCTGGCAATGTCAGGGGCCCTGCTTGGTCAACATGCCTTTAAGGGGAAATGACTTGGCAAGTCTACCACCACGCTGTTATCAACTCTATCTATAGTATATCCAAAAACTCAAAGCCCCATCTTGGTTTTTTGTTGTTGTTGTTTGCCTAGTCCATATTATAACCCTTAATATCCTCTTTTGTGTTAACAAAGCATGTGTTTGGGGTGGGAGAAGCTGTTTTGGTGGCGACTGCACATTTCTGGCTGCCTTGGGGCGGGTACAGGGATCACCAGCTTGTGCTGTCCAGGGGCAGAGCACCGCATGAGCACATTTTGTCAGAATCATATGAGGCAAACAATAAATAAATAATGGAATAATATGTTTATTTAATTCCTTACACATCCATTGGAATTTATTGTTCAGGCTATTTCTTTCACTACTTTGTGAAACATCAAGTGTAATACATTCATGTGGATCAGGAAGTAAGAGTACAATTTGCCAGACAGGTGATATGGTCTAGTGGATTCAGAATTTTAATATTATTTTTGGCTCCACCGCTGGCTTCCTATATGACTAGGAGGGAAATCTCTCTGGGTGTTGCTGGTTTCGGTATCTGTGAATTGATAAGAAGATCATAAGCGTAGATGTTATAATAGTTCACTTCATGGTAAATTAAACAGAGCAAGTCAATGAGAGGAACGGGTTAACTGGTTATTTCTTTCTGGGCACTATTTTGTGCTGTAAAAGTGAATAAATGAGAGTTTCAGAAAACGCTTCATACGTGTGTTATCTCATTTAATCCTGGCAGCAAACCCGAGAGGTCATTCATAATATTGGTTTTGCCGATAAAGACACTGAAACACAGAGTTAAGTAATTTGTTGGAGGTCACAAAACTAATTGGGCAGAGCTGGGATCTGGGTCTTTTTGAATCCAGAGCTCCAACTCTCAACTACCATACTTCTCCTCCCTCTCATCTGGGGACAGAAATGACCACAGGAATAGGAGCATATATAGAAACCTAGATGTTCCAAAAATAGATTTTCAGAGCACCCAAGGCTGAGTGAGGAAGAGAGAAAATAGAAGAGAAGTAGGAAATCACCAGTGCTGAAGTCTGTGAAGCATGTGATTAGGGATAAAGTGGTCTGACTAGAGAAGCCCAGGGGGCAGTAAGCAAAACTCCTAGTTCGAGAACAAAATGTTCCACTTACATGTTTCATGTTGTATGTTTGGAATCCTGATGTTGTTTTTTTTTTTATTTTTATTTTTAAGATGTGTGTGTGTGTGTCCCCATACCTGGGCAGCTCAGTCGGTTAAGCCTCTGCCTTCAGCTCAGGTCATGATCTCTCAGTCCTGGAATCCAGCCCCTCCTGGGGCTCCCTGCTTAGCAGAGAGTCTGCTTCTCCCTCTCCTCCTGCCCCTTCCAGCTCTGTCTCTCTGTGAAATAAGATCTTTCAAAAAGTCTGTATTGGGGATCCCTGGGTGGCTCAGCGGTTCAGTGCCTGCCTTTGGCCCAGGGAGTGATCCTGGGGTCCCGGGATCGAGTCCCACATTGGGCTCCTGGCATAGAGCCTGCTTCTCCCTCTGCCTGTCTCTCTCTCTCTCTCTCTCTCTCATGAATAAATAAATAAAATCTAAAAAAAAAACACATTAAAAAAAAGTCTGTATCCCCTCAATATTATTTTCTCAGATGCGAAATGGCATCACACACACACAAGAAATGTCATTCAGGTCTGAATCTGCCTGTATATCACCTCTGTAGACTTAACATTTTTTTCACTATTCTGCATCTTTCTTACCTACCTCGAGGTTCTGTTTATCCAGTGCTGCCAAGCAATAGGCTTAATCTCCCCACCTCACAGATTAGACCAAGCCCCTATCTTCCCCAAATAGTGTATTATTTAAAGCTCCGTTTATGTCTCACTTCAAAAACACTTGTCAACTCACACTGACCTCTCCCTGTCCTGACCTCCCACGGAGTTTGATGTACTGCTCGTGTACTTCTTGGCTTAATTAGTGCACTTTGTGTAGTCGATACCCTGTGTCTCCCAAACCAGATATGGTCCCATGAAAGAGGGAATGATTAATATCATCAGTGTTTTTAGAAACCATACAACACTGGGTCCAACAGAAACCTATTACACTTAAGTTAAAATGTGATATTTCCTCCATCCGGATTATATTCTGGATGATGTTTATTTTGTTGCTATTACCATGGTGGGGAGCACACCAAAATGGCATAGATATGGCCAAAGTAGTGGTCCTCCTTCCTCCTCCATCCTTCCTCCCCCTCTCCCTCTTAAGATCTTGGCACAGACCAATGAGGCAGGTGCAGCTGATCACTGGCTTCCTCTTCTCTGGTGGTAGTCTCTCTGCTTGCTCCTTAGGGCCCCAGTGGAAGTTAGCTCCACCCAATCACCTGATCCTGTGAGCCTAGGCTCTTGGGTCTGTTTCCAGAAGATGGTCCTTGGAGTGCTGGTAAAGTGAAAATAAAGTGGTGAGTTTTCCCCAAACTAAGTAGCTAAACTTTGGTGGATGCTGGCCTGTAGTCATCTAAGGTCAATAAAGTCCTGTTTTAAACAGGTAAAAACCATCCACGGGGTAGCCTCAATCTTCTCTCTCCCAGCCCCAACTCTATATGCTTGTGGTGATAAAGCTAGGATTCCCCAGAGATGCTGCTTTCATCACAGGCAAATCCTAGAATTGTTTTCAAAGGGGCTTTTGGATACCTAGGGTCCTGAATTGTCATTTCCAGCCTTAGTCATTTGACATGCATGTTAGTGGAAAGTGTGGTTTTATAGACCCCAAGAGCATGGGAGCGCCTGAATTCTTGTGGATAGATTTTAGGTCTTCTCCTAGTCTCTGAGAAGAAAACAAGACTTCACATACTAAGAACTGAAACAGAAGAGCACAGTGAGTTTTCAGAAGCATATTGTGACTATGCTATTTCAGGAATTGTTCCAGTATGAGATGTTTATAATAAGTTTGGTGTGACCCAGCCAAGGAGCTTAATATAACAGCGTCAGGTGAATGGTGGGAGGGGAGAGTCCCGTTCTATGCCAGCTTGCATTTATTAGTAATCAAACAGGTTTGCAGATGAGACTTGCTGAGCGTTTACTAAATCTGGGACTTGTGGTTTGCAAATCACTTTGATTAACAGCTGCTGTCACCTATCTTAGGACAGGAAAAAGTGCTATTATTTTATTACACTAAATATTAGTCACAAAGAGGCTAAAAACAGTGAAACAGTATAATTTGGCAAATGTAAAATTTATTGGTTAAGTCGAAAACCATGCTCCGCCCTCGCACTAGGCTCGTTAAAGATGACTTTCCTGGGAACATCTTAGTGAACAGATGTTTCTTCTGTTTCCATGAAGAGTTTACTGGCATCTCTTAGTAAAGGTCTCTTTTGGCAAGAGGAATTTCTTGTTCATCTATATATACACACAGATATTTTAAAATTTTTAGTTACCTAAAGAGTTTTGCCTTAATTAAATCACCAACTGGGACTCAGGTGAAATACGTGCCTGAATTTCATAGTTAAGTACTGAATAATTATTAAAATATGCCTACCCGATTTGAGTTTGGAAGCTAAATGTTCAAGAAATGTTAGTAGAGGGAGAAAATAGCTAAATGGCTGGTAAAGGAAAGATAATTACATTGTCAACATAGTCTTCTGAGTTAGAATTAGATTCAGAAGGCCTTCTAAAGAGCTTTTGAATCGCACAAATCTTTTTTCAAGGATGCTACTTTTGTATCTCTATAAGTCTTTGCAAAGAAATTCAATGATTTCTTAGCTATTGAAGATTATGGATATTAAAAAGTACAAATTATGCCCTTATGATTGTCAATTCCTAAGGAATATGAAATATTCTCTATACTGTACATGGTTAATTTATTCTAACTCCTTTAGGAAGTCAGAACAAATGCAGAAGATTTCTGTAAGTCTCAAAGAGTATAAATGTCTAGAGATTAATGCTGAACTCTGAAGTTAACATCACTGATGAAAATTAGATATACAACGAGTAAATATACTTTAGGAAGAAACAAATCACACTTGTTTTAGAGATGTTGCCATGCCTCAGAGGCTTTTAATTCTTGCTTTGGATCAGGGAGATGATTGAAAAGTGTTGACTCAAGAGCTTTTACTATATATAATAAAGCAATTCAGGCAATAATAATGAGACTCAGATTCTAGGAATAAGAACAATGAGACATAGAATAAAAGGAGTGAAATAGTTGGTTTGGATAATCTCTAACATTATTTTACATTCAGCTAATGTGAATCCAAGTGAAAATTTCTATAGCAGATTCATGGTGCCAGTTTTCTGTTTATAACCATGGATTCGGCAAACAATATAGCATTATGCACAGTGCATGATACTTAAGAGAGACCCCTTAGTGTTTCCATCCTCACTCCCAAACTAGGATAACTCCCTATTATGTGCTCCCACAGTCCCTGGCACTTTTTCCCCCCAATGTGTAATGACATACTTATCTCTGGGCTTTAGGGTTGCTAGATTTATCTAAGAAAATTACAAGATGCTCAGTGAAATTTGAATTTCAGTTAAATAATTTTTCAGTATAAGTTTTTTCCTGTGCAACTTTGATGACCTACTTCTACTAAAATTTTTGCAGTTCCTTATCTGAAATTCAGATTTTCTTGGGCATTTTAATGTGACATTCCCAGTAGCTTATTCATATCTACACCTCCTGTAGACTACAAGTCTTGCAGAGCAGATATTTTCTGGAGCAGAGGTAACCTTCTAGGAACTTGATTAATATTGTTGAATGCCGAAATGGATGAGTGATATTGAGTACAACTGAAGTTCAGACAATTTAAAAACAAAAGCAGCCCTTCTTGCGGCTCCTGACTGGCTGAGTCAGAAGAGCATGGGACTCTGGATGTCACGGTTGTGAGTTAGAGCTCCACATTGGGTGTAGAGATTACTAAAAATAATGAACTTTAAAAAGCACTTCTTGCCATTGGGATTTCTACAAGTGTACCATCTTTACACTGTAAATATTCAATCAACTAAAACAGATAAAGAGGATATTCCATTTAAAAGAGACTCCAAGCAACTGATCCTGTAAATATAATTAACTTTCAGTTTTTAATTTGCAGTTAGTACTTTTTCAAAGATAGCTATTGTACAAGGTAGACTCGTATTTTTAAGTGGTAGGGCAGATTGCAGCTAATCTTTTCTATCAAGATCTAAAGCTAAAAAACGGGTTTGGACAGGACAGACAGGAGATGTTTCCAGGCCATATATGGAGGAGGTGGTCCGAATTTTGAAATCCTTATTACATCTTATTGAACTCAGATGTTCTGCTTTATAGTAGAAAAAGCAAAACAAGTTAATCTTTTGAATGTTCACTAGCTCATGAAGAGCTGGGGTCTTAAGTGCGCTCTTTATTTTTTAAAAAATATTTTATTTATTTATTTGTCAGCGAGTGAGTGAGTGCACAAGCAGGAGGAGCAGCAAAGGGAGAGGGAGAAGCAGGCTCTCTGCTGAGCAGGGAACCTGACACGGGGCTTGATCCCAGGACCCTGGGATCACGACCTGAGCCAAAGGCAAATGCCCAACCAACTGAGTCACTCAGGCACCCCTTAAGTGTGCTCTTTATAAGGTTTAGTTCATAAACCATGGAGTGGGGGTCACTTCAATGAGTCATGGAAGTTTAGCAAACAGACAGTAAAAGGAGAAAAATGCCTTCGGGAAACAAATAGAAATTTGTTCACAAGTCTTATATACTACAAATAGAAATGAGTGTCTTCCAAGCTAGGAACATTCATCTGGATCAGTCACAAATGCCCACAAGGCAGGGCCTTTTGCTGTGGCTTGAAGAACTTCCCACCTCAGCGTTCAACAAGGGGGATAAGACAAGATCTAAGAATTTGAGGTTCCAGTTTTAGGGCTTCTATTAGTCCTGTGCCCAACCTGTGCTTCTACTCTCCGGCTCTTGAAGGGAAAAACAGTCCTTTCATATTGAGAAATTTGACAGATACATAATCAGTCTGATAAGACTCTTAACACGAGGAAGTCCGATGGCTCCTGCTGTGTCCTCTCCACAGTCAACCATAGATTTATTTATTTATTTTCAAAGATTTAATTTATTTATTCATGAGAGACAGAGAGAGAGAGAGAGAGAGAGAGAGAGAGAGGGAGGTAGGCTCCTGGTAGGGAGCCCAATGTGGGACTTGATCCCCGATCCTGGGATCACTCCCTGAGCCGAAGGCAGACACTCAACCACTTAGCCACCCAGGTGTCGCTCAACCAGAGATTTAAAGCATGTTTGTTCACAAGTGAATTCTCTTCTGTCATTCCCTCTACATCACTTCCAACCTCCCAGTTGAGTGATGGGCAGCTCCCATTTGGTCAGGGGAAATTCTCCAGAAAAGGTGGTAGCTGTGGGTAGCTGAGAGTCAACATTCACGGGAGATGAGGGAGATGTCTACAAACCTGGTAATCATGTGTATTATATATGACTGTGGATTATCAATGATACCAACAATAATGTATATCTAGAATAATGTATATCTAAAAAAATCACATCTTGGTTTTTTTTTAATACAAGAATTAAAATTGTTTTTGAGGTAACAACATTCATACACAGTTTAAACAGTCCAAGGATTGAAGACAAAATTTAATTAAATGACAAACATACAGTACAATTATAAAGCCTATTTGAGATCAGAAAAATAGAGTCCAGTGAGCATACACTGATTCCAGAACTTCCATGGAGAAATGTGTTTTAGGTTTGGCATTGAAAGATAACCCTTGAATATATGGAAAGGAAGGTAGTGTCAAGTGACAATATAAAGTTTCAAAGATGATCATTACTCTAAATAGGATTCTGCTGGTTGGAGCTTCATTGGCTGGAGATGGTGGCTGTCATCTTGAAGTAAAATGAAGCCAGATTGTGAAGTTTTTTGAGTATCTTCTAAATACCAGTCTTTCTAGATACCCCTTCCAATTACAGTTCTTTTCAAATTTCTCTTCCTTTTGTTCATTTTCTTTTTTTTTTTTTTTGTTCATTTTCTATGAGGGGATTTTTAAAGAACTATGAGTGGAAATCTTTTTTTTTTTTATAAGATTTTATTTATTTATTCATGAGACACACACACACACACACACACACACACACACACACACACACACAGATAGGCGGAGGGAGAAGCAGGCTCCATGCAGGGAGGGATTCGATCCCAGGTCTCCAGGATCAGGCCCTGGGCTGAAGGTGGCGCTAAACCGCTGAGCCACCCCGGCTGCCCTGGAAATCTTTTTAAGATCCTAAAAATCATCACTTTCAAACTCTTGGTAACTCTCCAGCTATTTGTAACTATTCAAAGTATTGTAACTCTTTGCCTAGATTAATTTAGACTTGCCAGTTTAGGCAAAATTTTGGATTTATTTCCAAATTCCCCAATTACTATCTTATAAGAAGTGAGATCATGCTTTTTTTTGTTTTGTTTTTCATATGGTCTACCATTAAATAAAATTATGCTGGAGTCAGACTTTGGCTCAAATCTTAGAGATGTGACCATGAGCAAGGTACTTGACCTCTTTGAGACTCAGTTTTCTCACACATAAAAAAGGGGGATATTTCTATATCTAACAGAGTTTCTGTGAAGTTTAGGTATAATATATGTGAAGTGCCTAATAGAGGGCCTATATAATAAGCTCTTATTATATGAGAAACAAAACAGGTACAGAAATAGGAGCTATTAGCATCCCCATCATCACCATCATATGTGACACATTATTGTAAGTGAAAATATGGTTAAGAGTCCAGCCTCTGGAGCAGGACTACCTGGGATCACTTCTGGCTCCAGCACTTCTCTGGAGTGACTTTGGGTGTGTCTCTTATTCTCTCTTTGCCTAGAAATGGAGATAATAGTAATATTTACTTCATAGAGTTGCTTTGAGAATGAGATTAATTGATACATGTAAAGAATGTAGTACCATGCCTAGCAGGTGGCAAATACTTTGTATGTGTTAGCTGGTGTTATTTTCAGGAAATTTGAGTGCCAAAATTAAACACATGGAAAGTTATTTAAACCAATTTTTTAAAGACCTCTTAATCCCTCCACAGCTAATTTAGGACTTAAGTAGCATTGCTAGATTACTGTTAGGACAATGCTAACTTTAAAAAACTTTTGCCTGCACTTTAGCCACTTCTTTTCCATGATCGGAGGAAGGTGAACAATGGCTTCTGTGACGAAGGTCACTGACAAGCGGCATAACCCAGTGGAAAGCATTTGTAGAAAAATCAGAGCCATCCAAAAGAGAGAAGAGATTTCAGATCCAGTTCGACAGATTCTCAAATACCAATCTAGCAATTTTGATAGTCCACAGATTAATACCAAGAAAGATTTTGAAGAGGTTCTGAAGAACATGGGTATCCCTCCTATTCCCTTGCCCAACACTTATTTCTCAAGGACCGAGAAAGACTATGCCATCGTCACATCTCCTCAAATGATGTCTCCAAGAGCCCCATCCATTTCTCATCTCAGCTCTCCCAAGAATGCAACGTACCCTGTTTCCCTCACAAGTTCTGAAAACCTCTCAAGGCCAAGATCACAGAACTCTCAGAATCTCCCATCACAGACCAGGAAAGGGGAGTGCTTCTCTAACAAGAATTTGAATAACTATTATAGTGAAAATAATTTTAGTGCCTCAACACCTGACTTTGATTCAACCTCTGATAAAAACTCTGAATGTTTCACTCCTCAGGAATCAGTGGTGAAAAACTTATCTCTAAATGAAGCTGGTAAATATTAATTTTCTAATGTTTATTCTTCTAATAGAGGAATAAGCCTATCATTTTCTAATACCTGAGTTAAACCTAATCCACATGATTAAAACTTGGATGGAGAAGCATCCATCGTACCCTTTTTAAGTATGTTTCTTTCTCTCTTTTAAGAAAATTTTATTCACCTTTAAATAAAAATTACTTTTAAATTTTTAATTGATATATAATTGATCTATTTGGGTATACAATGTAGTGATTCAACAATTACATACTTTATTAAATGCTCACCATGATAAGGGCAGTTAACATCTGTCACCATGCAGAATTATTACATTATTGACCATATTCCCTATGTTGTACTTTTCATCCCTATGACTTCTTTATTTTATAACTGAAATTTTGTACCTCTTAATCCACTTCACCTATCCTGTCACCTCCCTCTCCTCTGGCAATCACCAATTTGTTCTCTGTATTTTTTTAGTCTATTTCCTTTTTGTCTGTTTTGTTTTTTAGATTCCACACAAGTGAAAGTATATGGTGTCCTTCTCTGACTTATTTTACTTAGCATAATACGCTCTAAGTCTACCCATGTCATCCTGAATGGCAAGATTTTATTCTTTTTTATGGCTGAGTAATGTTCCATTGGGTATATATACCACTTCTCTTTTATCCATTTATCAGTAGGCATTTAGATCACTTCCGTGTCTTGGCTGTTGTAAAAATAATGCTGCATAAATATGGGAGTGCATATATCTTTTCAAATTAATGTTTTTGTTTTCTTTGGTTAAGTATCCAGAAGTGAAATTACTAGTATTTTCATTTTTAATTTTTTGAGGAAACTCCATACTGTTTTTCATAGTGGCTGCACCAGTTTACAATTCCACCAGTAGTTCATAAGGTCTCCCTTTTCTCCATATCCTTACCAACAGTTGTTATTCTTGAATTTTTGATACTAGTCATTCTGACTGGTATGAGGTGATATCTCATCGTGATTTTGATTTGTGTATCCCTGATGATTAGTGGTGTCAAACATCTTTTCATGTGTGGCCAACAGTGGCCATCTGTATGTCATCTTTGGGAAAAAGGCTATTCATTTCCTCTCCCAATTTTTTTTTCTCTCCCAATTTTTTAATTGGGTTGTTTTTTGGCGTTGTTTCTTATTTATGTATTTTGGATATTTACTTATTGGATATATCATTTGCAAATATCTTCTTCCATTTAGTACATTGCCTTTTCATTTTTTAAAAGATTTTTAATTTATTTATTCATGACAGAGAGAGAGAGAGAGAGAGAGAGAGAGAGAGAGAGAGGCAGAGACACAGGCAGAGGGAGAAGCAGGCTCCATGCAGGGAGCCTGATGTGGGACTTGATCCCCAGTCTCTAGGATCACACCTCTGGCTGGAGGTGGCACTAAACCACTAGGCCACTGGGGCTGCCCTGCCTTTTCATTTTATTGATAGTTTTCTAAGCTGTGCAAAACCTTTTTGGTTTGATATGGTCCCAATGTTTTATTTTTCCTTTTGTTTCCATGTCCTAAGGGGAAAGATTCAGAAAAATATTGTTAAGGTCAATGTCCAAGAGTTTACTGTCCGTGTTTTCTTTTAGGAGTTTTATAGCTTCAGCCTTTACATTTTGATATTTATTCCATTTTAAGTTTACTTTTGTGTATGATATAAGGAAGTGGTTTAGTTCCACTCTTTTCCATATAGTTGTCCAGTTTCCCCAGTATTACCTATTGAAGAGACTATCTTTTCCCTGTTATACATTCTTATCTCCCTTAACATAGATTAATTGACAATGTTAAGTATGGGTTTATTTCTGGGCTTTCTATTCTGTTCTATTGATCTATGAGTCTCTTTTTATGCCAACACCATACTGTTTTGATTACCTTAGCTTTGTAGTATAGTTTGAAATCTGGGATTGTGATACCTCCAGCTTTGTTTTTCTTTTTTGAGATTGCATTGGCTATTTGGGGTCTTTTGTGGTTCCATACAAATTGTGGTATTTGTTCTAGTTCTTTGAAAAATATATATGTATTTTTATACTTTAGGTAGTTAACATACACAGCAATATTGGGTTGTAGAGTAGAATTCAGTGATTTATTACTTATATACAACACCCAATGCTCATCATAACAGGTGTCCTCCTTAATATCCGTCACCCAGCTAGCCTATACCCTACTCAGCTCCCTCCATCAACCTTCAGTTAAGAGCCTCTTATGGCTTGTTTTCCTATTTCCTTTTTTCCTGTTCCCCCTTCCCATATCTTCATCTGTTTTCTCTCTTTAATGTCACATCTGAGTGAGATCTATGGCATTTGTCTTTCTCTGACTGACTTATTTTACTTAACATAATACACTCTAGCTCCATCCATGTCATTGCAAATGGCAAGATTTCATTCTTTTTGATGGTTGAGTATATTCCATTGTATGCATATACCACATCTTCTTTATCCATTCATTAGTTGATGGAAATTTGGGCACTCTCTATAGTTTCGCTATAAACACCAGGTGCATGTATCCCTTACGAATCTGTATTTTTGTATCCTTTGGGTAAATACCTAGCAGTGCAATTGCTGGGTTGCAGGGTAGTTCTATTTTTAACATTTTGAGGAACCTCCATACCATTCTCCAGAGTGGCTGCACCAATTTGCATTCCCATCAACAGAGCAAGAGGATTCTATTTTCTCTGTATCCTTGCCAACACCTGTTGTTTCTTGTGTTGTTAATTTTAGCTATCCTGACAAGTAGTATTTTGGTAGAGATTACACTAAATTTGTAGATTGCATTGGGTAGTATGGATATTTTTACAATATTAACTCATAATCCATGAGGATGGTATATCTTCCCATTTATTGGTGGTATTTTTAATTTCTTTCATCAAGTCTTATAGTTTTCAGACTACAGGTATGTCACCTCTTTGGTTAAATTTATTCCTAGTGATTTTATTTTTCCTGATACAATTGTAAACTGGATTGTTAATATCTCTTTCTGCTATTTTGCTATTGGTGTATAGACATGCAACAGAGGGGTGCCTGGTTAATATCTCAGTTGGTTAACATCTATCTACCTTCAGCTCAGGTCAATCAGGATCCTGAGATCAAGGCCCACATTGGGCTCCCTGCTTGGTGGGGAGCCTGCTTCTCCCTCTCTCTCTGCCTGCACTCCCCCTGTATGTGTTCTCTCTCTTTGTCAAATAAATAAAATAGAATCCTACAAAAAAAAAAAAAGAAAGAAATGCAACAGATTTCTGTATGTTGATTTTTGTATCCTGAGACTTTACTGAATTCATTTATACGTCTAAGAGTTTTTGCTGTAGTCTTTAGGATTTTCTATATATAGTATGATGTCATCTGGAAATAGTGACAGTTTTACTTCTTTACCAATCTGGATGACTTTAATTTCTTTTTTTGTCTGATGGTTGTGGCTAGGACTTCCTGTACTATGTTGAATAAAAGTGGTAAGAGTGAATATCATTGTCTTGTTCCTCATCTTAGAGGAAAAGCTCTCAGTTGTTCATTGTTGACTATGATAGTTGTAGGTTTTTCATATAAGGTCTTTATTTTGCGATATGTTCCCTCTAAGCCTACTTCGTTGAGGTTTTTTTTTATTATTATCATGAATGGATGTTGTACTTTGTCACATGCTTTTCCTGCATCTATTGAGATAATCATATGGTTTTTATCTTTCTTTTTGTTAATGTGGTATGTCACATAGATTGATTGATGCATATAGAATAATCCTTGCATCCATGAAATAAATCCCACTTGGATTGTGGTCAATGATCCTTTTAATGTACTATTAAGTTCAATTTGCTAATATTTTGTTGAGGATTTTTGTATCTATGTTCATCAGAAATATTTGTCTGATTTTAGTGTTAGGGTAATGCAGGGCTTGTAGAATTAACTGGAAGCTTTCCCTTCTAATCTTTGGAATAGTTTAATAATAGATATTAGCTCTTCTTTAAATGTTTGGTAGAATTCAACTGTGAAGCCATCTGCTCCTAGACTTTTGTTTGTTGGGAGTTTTTGATTACTGGTTCAATTTCATTACTAGTAAGTGGTCTGTTCAGATTTTTCTTTCTTCTTGATTCAGTTTTGGGAGATTGTATGTTTCTATGAATTGATCTATTTTTTTTTCTAGGTTGTCCAATTTGTTGGTATACAACACTTTGTAGTAGTTTCTTATAATCCTTTGTATTTCTGTGATGTTGGTTTTAACTTCTGTTTCATTTCTTTTTTTTTTAAGATTTTATTTATTTATTCACAAGAGATACACAAAGAGAGGCAGAGACATAGGCAGAGGGAGAAGCAGGCTCCCTGAGGGGAGCTGGAAGTGGGACTCCATCCCAGAACTTCAGCATCACACCCTGAGCCAAAGGCAGATGCTCAACTACTGAGCCACCCAGGTGTCCCTTCTGTTTCATTTCTGATCTTATCTAGTCCTCTCTCTCTCTTTTTTTTTTAAATAAGTCTGACTAAAAGTTTGTCGATTTTGTTTATATTCTCAAAGAATCCAGCTCTTAGCTTCATTGATCTTTTCTATTGTGGGTTTTTTTTGTTTGTTTGTTTCTATTTCATTTATTTTCCTTCTTCTATTTCCTTTCTTCTACTAACTTTGGACTTTGCCTTTTCTTTTTCTAATTCCTTTAGATGTATAGATAGATTGTTTGATAGTTTTGTTTCTTGAAGTAGGCCTGGATTGCTAAACACTTCCATCTGAGAACTGTTTTTACTAAGTCCCAAAGATTCTGAACCAACAAACATTTTATGCTTCTGATTTCATTTGTCTCCAGATACTCCCTGATTTCCTCTTTGACTTCCTCATTGACCCATAGTTGTGTAGTAGCATGTTGTTTAGCCTCCAGGTATTTGTGGTTTTTTCTGTTTTTTTTTTTTCCCCCTTGTAGTTTTCTAGTTTCATAGCACTGTGGTTGAAAAAGATGCTTGATATTATATACAGTCTTTTTAAAATTTACTGGTATTTATTTTGTGGCCTAATGAGATCTATTTTGGAAAATATTCCATGTGCACTTTAATGTATATTTTCTTTTTGAATGAATATTCTGTATATATCTGTTAAGTTCATCTGATATAATGTGTCATTTAAAGCCATTCTTTCTTTATTTTCTTTCTTTATGTAAGGTGCTAAAGTCCCCTAGTATTATATTACTGTCAGTTTCTTCCTTTATGTATGTTAACAGTTGCTTTTTGTATTTAGGTGCCCTATGTTGGGTGCATAGATATCCCCTTGTTAGATTGATCCCTTTATAATTATATAAATGTCCTTCATTGTTTTTTGTTTCAGTCTTTGTTTCAAAGTGTGTTTTGTTTAAGTATTGCTACCCCAGGCTTTTTTTCCCATTTGCATGAAATATCTTTTTCCATTTCCATCCTTTCACTTTCAGTCTTTATGATTTTAGATGTGAAGTGGGTATCTTGTAAACAGCATATAGATAAGTCTTGTTTTTTTAATCCAGTCACCCTGTGTCTTTTGATTGGAGGATTTAATCCATTTACATTTAAAGTAATTATTGATAGGTATTACTTATTGCCATTGTGTTAATCATTTTCTGTTTTTGTAGTTATTCTCTTTCCTTTCTCCTACTCTTACTCTCACGTTAAATGTTTGTAAGTCTTATTCTCTAGTTTTGGACTTCTTTTTATTTTTTCTGTATCTATTACAGGTTTTTGGTTTGTGGTTACTGTGAAGTTCATATATAACATCTATGTATATAGTCATCTGTTAAGTTGATGGTCACTGAAGTTCAAACACATTCTGAAAGAACTAGAGTTTTACTCCCCACTTCTACATTTTATGTATATGATGTCATATTTTATATCTTATTATTTTGTGTATCCCTTCACTAATTTTTATAGGTATAATTGATTTTTACCACTTTTGTCTTTTAACCTTTATACTAGCCTTATAAGTGATTGATCTAGTATTTTTACTCTATGTTTGCTTTTACCAGTGAAAGTTTTTCCTTTTATAATTTTCTTATATCTAGTTATGACCTTTTCTTTTTTCACTTAAAGAAATCCCTTTAACATTTCTTGTAGGGCTGGCTTGCAGTGATGAACTCCTTTAACTTTTGTTTGTCTGGAAACTTTTTCAATTCTGAATGATGACCTTGCCATGTAGAGTATACTTGGATGTATTTTCCCCCCTTTCACCACTTTGATTATAGTGTGCCACTCCCTTTTGGCTTGCAATGTTTCTGCTGAAAAATCAGCTGAGAGCTCTCTGGGATTTTCCTTCTGCCAAACTCTTAGCTTTTCTCTTGTAGCTTTTAAGTTTTTATCTTTAATTTTTGCTATTTTAATTATTATGTGTCTTGTCAGGCTTCTTGGGTTCATCTTATTTGGGGCTCTCTGTACTTCCTGAAGTTGGATATATGTTTCCTTCCTTAGGATAAGGAAGTATTCAGCTATTATTTCCTCTAATATGTTTTCTATTAGGAGAAGGAGCCCCAATGGCTCCTTTTCTTCTGGGACCCCTATAATGTGAATATTATTATGCTTGATGTTTTCCAAGAACTTACTTAACCCGTCCTCATTTTTTATTTTATTTTTTTTTTAATTTTTTAATTTATTTATGATAGTCACAGAGAGAGAGAGAGGCAGAGACACAGGCAGAGGGAGAAGCAGGCTCCATGCACCGGGAGCCCGATGTGGGATTTGATCCCGGGTCTCCAGGATCGCGCCCTGGGCCAAAGGCAGGCGCCAAACCGCTGCGCCACCCAGGGATCCCCTGTCCTCATTTTTTAAAGTTCTTTTCTTTCTTTCTTTTTTTTCTGTTCAATTTAGTTTCTTTTCACTATCTTGTCTTCCAGATCACTTAATCTATTCTCCTACATCATCAAATCTGCTATTGATTCCCTCAAATGTATTTTTTCATATCAGTTATTGTATTCAGTTCTGGATGGTCCTTTTTTTTTTATATTTTCTATCTCTTTGTTGAGGTTATCTCTGAATCAAGGCTGGTGAACATCTAATGACTGTTTCTTTGAACTCCTTATCAGGTAGATTGCTTAATTCCATTTTGTTTAGCTCTTTTTTTTCTGGGGTTTTGTCTTTTTCATGCAGTTCATATTCCTCTGTCCCTTCATTTTGTCTGACTCTATTCCTTACTATATATTAGGTAGGTCAGCTATCTTCTTGTCTTGAAAGTAGTGGTCTTATATAGAACATGCCCTGTGGGCCTGGTAGCTATCCCTTCCCAGTCAGCAAAACCAAGTACTCCAGATATGTCCCTTGTGTGAACTATGTGTGCACTCCCCTTGTGACTGGGTCATGACTGCTACTGGTCCTCTGGGGCAGGGCCAGCCCTTAGTCCAGCTGTCTACAAAGATTGACTACAGGGCTTGCCCCCAGCATAGCTGAATGGAAGGCCTGGCTTCTGCCACTGCTGGTGGGCAGAGGTAGCTCTCAGGCTGGCTGTCTATAATGTCTAACCTTGACTGCTGCAGGTACACTGAGGAGCATTGTTTGCATGTGGTGCAGCTGAGTGAGAGGCCTAGCTTCAGTATCTGTAGGGAAACTGGTAGATGTGCCTAAGTCCCTGGTGCAGCTAAATGGGAGGCTATTGAGATTGTTGTGGTGCATTAGGCTAGCTCCTGGAAAGGCTGAGTGGTTGGCCTGACTATAACTACTGTCAGTAAGCTGGTAGATGCAGCCAGCTCCACCACTCCCTGGGAGCAGAAGTAGTTGTGGAGAGGCCCTAGTCCTGGTCAGGGCAGAAGTAGTTGTTCTGGAGAGACACAGGTTCCAAATGAGACTGCCCACCCTCTGCACCCCACACCCCAGAGTGGTGGGTCAGGAGCCGACTAGAGAGGCACCTACTGGGGCAGTGCTGCAGGAGAATACCTGCATGTGCCAAGTGGTGCTATCGAGGTAGATGGAGAGTGTCAGAATCCATATCTGCAAGTGTCAGATGAGGTAAGCTGAAGGAGTGTACCTCATTCCAGAGAAAGCTCCTGTAGATCCCTGCCCCACTGACACATGTCCTAAAATTAGTAATCTCTTTCATGTATATCCCAAGAACTTTTCAAACTGCTGAGTCTTGGGCCAACTGATGCAGTGCACTGGCCCTTCAAGAGCAGAGATTCCATTTCTTGTAGTCCTCTATGTCAGAGTTAAGCCCTGCTGAATTTCAAAACCAGATGTGTTAGGGGCTTGTTTTCACCACACAGGTCCCCAGGGCCCAGGGTGCCTGATTTGGAGCTTGATCTCCTGGTTCTCAGGGAGAACCTCCACATCTGTGATATAGTTCATTGTGGGTTGCTACCACACTGAGGCTTTGGTTGTCTACTGTGTCTCTCCTCTCTTACCCTTCTCAGTGGGCCCTCTCTTTATCCTTTTAGCTGTGGAAGATCTCTGCCAGTATCAGGTTATTAACAATAACATAAATACTGGATTAATGCATATTTTCTATATTATAGGTATCATATACTATATTTTTCCAATAAAATAATCTAGAAGAAAGAAAATGTTATTAAGGATATAATAAGGAAGAGAAAATACATTTATAGTGATGTACCATGTCTGTTTTTTAAAAAACTATGTATAAATAGACCCATGCAGTTCAAACCCACATTGTTCAAGGGTCAGCTGTAATTGTTGCCTTGGTGTCTCTGTGGGAGGAAGTGAGCTCAGGATCCTGCTCTGCCACCTTTCAGCAAGGCTCACCCTTTTTTTCTCTTAAAAGAAAATCTTACATGTGAAATGTAAGTATTCTCTATGTTTTTAATTAAAAACATGATAGAAATTCCAGACTGTATTTATAATCATTATCATTGGTATTTGTTTACTCACCTGGCAACAAATTTTCTGTAGAGCAAAAACTACCATTTTAACTGTGTGTGTGTGTGTGTGTGTGTGTGTGTGTGTGTGTGTGTGTGTAAGTAAAACATGTAGGGGACAGTGTAGGCTCCACTGTAATGCCAATAGATAGGCCAGAGGAGAATATTGATTTCACAGGCCAATTTCAATTCAAATTTTGTGAACTCTGTTTAGAGGATTACTCATAGAGTCCTATACATGATGGGCACTGAAAAGCAAAACAATGTAAGATGATATTTCTTCTGTATAGCTAATTATTCTGTTTCCTCTACTTTTTAAAAAATATTTTTGTTGTGTTGTACTAGTTACTTTTTCATAGAATGCTTTTAATTTAATAAGGCAAAAACTCCTTTCCTTCTCTTTCATCTCTCTTTTATTCTACTTTAACAAAACAAATTAAAAGGAAAAATGAATAATAAACTTTCAAGACAAAATTTTTGCTTGGTCTTTTCATGTCAAGTAATAAGTATTATGGGCTGCTATTGAAATATGTCTCTTTTGTTAAAATTAAAACAAAATAAATTAGCAATTGTAGCACAGAAAGCACCTAGATTTACAAAATTTCTTCTAATAGGATGGAAACTAGGAAACTATAATGTCAAAGAAGATGTAACCTACAGCACTAGCAGGACCTGTGAGGAGTTACTCACAAGTATTTTTCATGCATGTGACACAGAATGTAGAGGTAAGTTGAAAATTATCTGCTGAAACGTTCTCATCAAGTCATGTGTACTTTCTATTGTGAGCAAAAGGGAAGTAGTTTATGCATGGTGCTCTATGTGGTTGTGTTTACATACCTGATGGATACAACCTAATTTGGGAGTAAGAATGGCTGTTTAGGCATTAGTTATTTCTTTATAATTTCTTTATACCTGTTTTGCCTATTTTACCAATGTTTTGAATAATTTTTTTGAGCTTATCAACTGATTTTCCAGCTCCAATCATTGAAACTACTTACATATCATCAGTGATTCCTCACAAGAAATATACATCTCAAATTTATAAAACCACTTAAAAAATTAGCTCAAAATTGTTAATTTTAGGGCGCCTGGGTGTCTCAGTGGTTGAGCATCTGCCTTAGGCCCAGGTTGTGATCCCAGGGTCCTGGGATTGAGTTCTCCCTCTGCCTATGTCTCTGCCTCTCTCTGTGTCTCTCATGAATACATGAATAAAATTGTTTAAAAATTTGTTAATTTTAGAGTATGTAATAGTTACTATTCTTACAAGATTTAAAGTCACTCCCAAACATAGCCAATGAGAGAACTGACAACCTGCATATCCTAGGCAGGCAGAAAGCCAAGCCACATTCTTAAGTGATGCAAGCAGGCCAAGTCCCAGAACCCAGGGGAGGGTCCCACAAGACCAGCCAAGAGGGTCCTTGGCTTCGTGCAGAACAGGAATCAAGTATGAGCCAGAGAAAGTGAAAATAGAGTTTTTTTAATAGAGTAAGTGATAGACAGATAATAGAGTATCTGGGACGCTCAGAAAGGGGGGAAAATGAGTCTCATCATTGCTAGAGGTTTATATTAGGAGAGTCTAGGGTACTTGTTCCTCCAGGAATCTAGGGTAGGTAGGATCCAGTCAAGGCAAATGGCAGGTGAACAATAGGTGTTACTCCATAAATTACTGAAAATAAGGTTATTGGGGCCAGCATCGGCTGAGGTTTGTTTGAAATTAATGTTCTGGAACATGTTTAGGATCTGGCTCTTCTTAAGTGTTATCTGGTGTTTGGGGTCTTGGCCAAAACTCAGTGATTAACTTTCTTGCGTCCACCTGTTGCAGAGTCATCAGGCCAACAATCCAGAAAGAATTCTGGAGATGGTCTATGGTACAACTTAGTTTATTTAAGTAACATGAGGACAGGACCCGTGGGAAGAAAGAGCTGCATTTTTGCTGTATGAAGCTGGTGATTGGTTATGCTTAGTGCTCAAAGGGGAAGGAATATGCAAGGGGTATTAACTCATAAATGTTTTTTTTAAATTTCTGTTCATAAAACTACTTATGCAAGATTTCTCTCATGCTTATCATTCAGCTTGATATTAACTATTGGTGAGAAGTGAAGGCAGTCATGAGACCCTTTAAGAATGTAGCAACCACCATGTATTTGATCCTTATCAAAACTATGCAGGCTATAGTCAGCCTTCTGGGCTAAAGGCAAACATTTTTCTGCTTCTATCCTTCATCATCCCTTGAAATGGAAACATGGCTTCTTTAGCTTGTTCAGAGGCAGAATATGGAACATGAGTGAATAGGGTGTAGCAGAAAAATAGCAGAGATGGAGCCTTTCTAAAATGAAGTTGCTTCAAGCTTTCCTACTTCATTGGGACATAAAAGGAGACAAACAAGAAAGAAATAGTTCTAAGAGATAAGGAATCAATAACCAATGGGTCTGGATTTGGGAAAGAAGGAACACTGAATTTTTATTTCCATCTTTTGATTGTACTGAGGAAACAATCTATTTACAAAAACTCTTGAGGATCCTCCCTGGATTTAGGAAAATCTTTAACTAAGACCCTTAGTTCAGACTTTGACCAAGGAGTGAAAGATGCCTGATGAGGATCTCTGGTAGCTCTGAATGGTCTTATTTTATTTTATTTTTTTTAAAAGATTTTATTTATCCATTCATAGAGACACAGAGAGAGGCAGAGACACAGGCAGAGGGAGAAGCAGGCTCCATGCAGGGAGCCCGACGTGGGACTTGATCCTGGGTCTCCAGGATCACACCCGGGGCTGCAAGGGGTGGTAAACCACTGCGCCACCAGGGCTGCCCTGAATGGTCTTATTTTAAAATATAACTGTTTAATAGTCTCTTTAGAGTGGAAAGAAGATTCAGACAGAGGATAACTAGGATGAATGCTCAAAGGATAGAGGTGAGCAGTAGGAGTTACATCAGTCTTATAGTCTTATTGTAGGTACATTGTCTCTTTTTCATTAGCTTTTTTTGTAATGAATCTTTCAGTGAAATTACTTTGGAATTTCAAAACCTTTTGGAGGCTTCTGCATGCCAGTTGAAACAGGTACCCCATTCTGTTTCATTTCAGAGCCTTTGCTTTCAAGTGCACTTCTTAAAATGATCTTACCTAATTGGAACGTTCCCCATATGGTCATTGTATTTCCAGGTTGTAATACCCTTGAGGGCTGGGAGCAGTTTGGTAGGACCCTAGCTGACAAGGGAGTTAACCCACATTTCTGTTCAGCCATATCTACCTGCAGAGGAAGTGCAACTTACATTTCGGTCTGGCCTTATTTTGACCTGGCCTTAACCTGACAGTTACCAAGCCAAGTTCCACAGGACACAAAACAAGCTTAGTAAGATTTTGTTGTTTTTGCTAGATATCTGAAATTTCTGGAACTATAGTTCTTAGACACAAAATAAGCAGGTGTGCAGAAAGGTAACGTGTGTGACTCTTTAGAATTTGTCTTGTTAGCTAACTGCAAGGATATTGAAAAAAAAAATCCGCTTACCTAAGACTGTGGGTTTCTCAGCCAGACTAATACCTAAAAGGGATGCGCCACAGGGTTAGGGTCTGTGTGTGTTTTATAGTGTACCTTGTTGCATGGAAATTTCCTTGCGGTTGGTGGGTGACCTAATGTCAATCTAACCCATTCTGTGACCAACTTGTCCTGTCAGGGGATTCTTCTTGAGGTGGCTAGTACTCTAACAGCCTTTAAATGCTCAGCCTATGCCTACCATTTTTTTGCAGCTTTTTGGCCTCTGAGATCCTTGCTCCTTTACACAAAATAAGGCAAATCAACACATGCAATTTCATATATCAGAAGTAACCAAGAGATGTTACTGTGTCCTGGCCACAAGAAGGCCCAAGGTGTACCACCAACAGTTCCTGTGGAAACTTGAAGTTTTCCACTATGGGAATTGTGGTCTGAGAGGCTAGGGGCTTGGCTCCAGGCAGGCCCTCCTGCCGGTTCAACGAAGCTCTGGGCAGAACCACCAGCTCCACGGAGCTCTGGGCACATCTGCTAGGTCAGCTGTACTTGGGGCATTATTGTCTGCCAGCACAAGCTGACCTACCATAGAAAGGAAAGCTAATTAGATAGAGACCTCAAACGCAACAGATAAGAGGTCAATTGAGAGGAATTTGCCCACAGCTCTCGGAAATGACAAGAAAAACAGTGAACTCACAGGGTTCACGGGTACCATGGTTGTGTTTCATCATCCCCAAATGATGCTGGAAGTTCACTTTGGATCCTTTACTGCCACCAAATCTATTAAAAAACAAAATTCAACCGAGTAAATTTGAAGGTCTAATTGGCTTTTTAAAATGATTTGTGAATCGGGCAGCATCTCATCTAGCAGGTAGGAAGGAATTCAGAGATGTATAAAATAGAAAGTTTTTATAAGGAGAGTGGGAAAGGATTGTTCTAGGCAAGATGGCTTTCACTTAGGGGGAATAGTGGGGAGGATTTGGAAGGGAATGGGGTAGAGGATGGTGATGTCTTACCATGCAGACTATACGTCTTCTTCCTTTAGGGCATAGAGAGGGCCCATGAAGCAGATTCACTGGTACCCACCAGAAAACTCCCCACTGCCCAGTTGAGACTACATTTCTGGGGAGATTGAAACTGCAGTTAGATAAGGGATTGAACTCTGGTTTGGGACTTGGCCTAAGTGACACCAATTTGGGCCTGTGGTTTTCTTTTTAATAAGGCCTATTATTCAGACTTTCATTCACTAGTTTTAGCATCTATGATATAGTACTTTATAATAAAATATTTGGTTTTTGTCCCATTTCTGTCTCTGAGCTCCTATCCTTTATAAGGTGGTGCAAATGGTGATATTCTATCATCCCTTCTAATTTATCAGCTGGAATAACTGATAAAAAGAAATTCTACCTTGCTTCATCAACTATCTGGTTGTCTAGGTCTTCTTTCCTGAAGGAGAAGCAGGATAAAAGCTTCTCCTGATCACTCAAGAGTAGGGTGTGGATATTGTGCCTCCTTACTCCCATGTGTTTCCTATAAATAAGGACATTTGCTTGCCTGACTACAGAGCAATGATCAAAATCAGGATATTTAACATTACTGCAATACTATGATTTTTTTCAAAGTTCTATGTTCAAATATTCTCATTTGTCCCAATCATACCTTACAGCTTTTTTGTTTTGTTTTGTTTTGTTTCCCGATCCAGGATCCATACCTTCTATTTAGTAGTCACAGCTCTTCAGTTTCCTTCCATCTGGAAAGTTGCTCACTTGTCTTTGTGACCTTGAAATTTTTGAAGAATATAGGCCAGTTACTTTGTAGAATGTCTGATATTTTCCTTGATTATTCAAATTCTACATTTTCACAGACACACTACAGAAATGATGTACTTTTCTTAGTACAATATATCAGGATTTTAAAACTTGATCACTTGATTAGTGTAGTGTCTGCCAAATTTCCCCATTGCAAAGTTACTATTGTTCCTTTGTAATTAATAAATAACTTAGGGGAAGACACTTTGAGTCTATATAAATATTCCATTTCTCATCAGACTTTCATTCACTAGTTTTAGCATCTATGATATTGTGCTTTATAACAAAATATTTGGTTTTTGTCCCATTTCTGTCTCTGAGTTCCTACAACGTTAGGAATTTCCTAAATGATGAGAGCAATAAACGTGTCTTGTTATGTTAATGAGGTAACTTTTGAACCCCACCTAAGGGGGGGTCTCCTCCTCTAAGAGGAGACAACCATAGGATTAGAAGTTTGGAACTTCAAGCCATTCTTTCTTGACCTGATGATGAGAGAGAGGCTGTATATTGAATTTAGTCATCAATGGCCAATGATTTAATCAGTCTTGATTAAAACTTTAATAAAACCTCCATAAAAACCCAAAAGGGGAGGGTTTGGAGAGCATCCAAGTTGGTGAACATGTAAGATTTGGAGAGAGTGGTATACCAAGGAGAGGCCGGAAGCTCTGTGCCTTTTCCCCATATCTTGCCTTGTACTTCTATTCCATCTGGGAGTTTCTGAGTTATATCCTGTTATAATTGAGGATCTAGTAAGCACAATGTTTCTCTGAGTTTCGTGAGCCATTCTAGCAAACTCAAGGAAGGGGTCATGGGAACATCCAATCAATTAGCAGGTCAGTCAGAATATCCTAGACTTGGGATTGGCACCGGAATGTTGTAGGGCGGGTCCTATGTGATCTGACACTATCACAAGACAGTGTCAGAACTGAGTTGAATTGTAACACACCCTGCTGGTGTTTAAGAATTGCTTGGATGTGTCTGGGGGAAAAAAATCTACACATTAGAATTTGTGATTAGAAACATAGCATCCATTGATGCTAAATCAATTACTATAATTGTTACCAAATAGAAGTATTTTTATCGCCATTTATTATTTCTATATTTCTTGTCAATCTACTTGAGCATTTCATTACGTCCTGGTAACAGTCAGATGTCCCAGGTACTAATACTTTTAACCTGTCCTCATTATTTTTAATAGCTTCCTTATTTTCCCTGGTATTATAAAAGTCTCTAGGCTTGTCTTGTACATTTCCTGCTCCAACCTTGGAATCATCTATTTCTTCAAGTATCCATGGCTCTTTTTCATGGGAAATAATAGAGACCACAATCTGGAGGCAAGGGATTGCTGTTATTTTATGGGCCTTTTCAATAGTCAGATTTTGGAAGTACTTAAATTGTCTGAAGATAAAATACATTATGAGTTCAGCAAATTTCTTCCAATGCAAATTTAGTACTATAGGGGTTTTACTTATCTCTTCTGTATCTGTATTTCTTCTCTTATCCATGAAAATCCTGGTCCTCAGTGACACCAATATAAATGCTCATTTGTTTTATTCTTCAATATATATACAATACTTTTAGAATAATAATACCCAAACTACTTGTATTATTTCTCTTTTGCTAAATTACCACCAGCTTGGTGGCTTACAACAATACACATTTATTACCCCATATCTTCTATGGACCAGGAGTCCATGCACAGCATAACTGGGTCCTCTGCTAAGGAAGTCACAAAGCTGCAGTCAAAATTGGCCAGAGCAGCTGTGTCATCTGTGGCTTAACAGGGAACTGACCTGCTTTTGGCAACAGAATTCAGTTGCTTGTGGTTATAGGACCCACAGTTTCAGATTTTTGCTGTCAGCTGGAGGTATCCTTCAGCTTCTTACCAGTTAGTTGGGCCTCTTAGCATAGGAAGCCCATAATATGGTATCTTGCTTCTTTAAAGCCAGATACCGTATGATCTTATGTACCTTAATCATATAATCACATACATGTATATCCCGTCACCTTTGCAATGTTCTACTGGTTAGAAGCAAGACACAGGTCATGCCCACATCCAAGGGGAGGGAACTATACAAGGATATAAACAGGAGGCAGGGATCATAAGGGACACCCTGGATTCTGTGTACCTCACTACCACAGTATGATTGCTAAAAATGGTTTAAGATTTTTTGGGTCATTCTTTTTTTCTTAAAATATATATAACATGTTCCCTAAGGGAACTATAGGAATGTTTCCAGACTTGTTTTTATAATCTGCTTTTTCTCATTTAGTAATTTTGAGTGTTCATCTGTGTCCACAAATTTTTTTCATATACCTTTTGGAGGATGTATCATATTTTACTTAACCAATCTGTCTCAATTGGCTATTATTTTTCTCTATTATAAATAGCATCATAATGAATATTCTTGCAGCAAAACATTTCCATGCACCCTTAATTACACTGTGGAATGAATGGTGCTAATTTATTCCCAGAAAGCTTCTCTGCTTGGACCAGATTTAAGGAACTATTTCCCTGAAGAAAATAAGGAAGATAATATCTTCCTTCACTAAAGGAAGATATTAATCAGAGTGCTTCAGAGAAACTGAACCAATACTCTGTGTGTGTGTGTGTGTGTGTGTGTGTGTGTGTGTGTGTGTGTTTAGATAGATGGATTAATTATAAGGAATTGGCTGACGTGATTATGGAGGCAGGCAAGTCCCAAGATCTGCTCGGTAATCAGCAAGCTAGAGACCTAAGGAGCTAATAACCGTTTAGTTCCAGTCTGAGTCCAAAGCTTCTCCAAGGAGAACCAGGAAAGCTGATGATAGAGTTCCTGTCCAAAGGCTGACTCAAGACCAAAGAAGAGCTGATGGTTCTGTTTGAGCCCAAAGGCAGGAAGAAAGCTGATGTCCCAGTTCAAAGGCAGCCAGGTGGGAAGAATTCTCTTATTTAGAGAGAGCCCACCTTTTTGTTCTACTCAGGCTTATCTTTATTAGGAAGGACAATCTGCATTAGTTAGTCTACCAATTTAAATGTTCATCTCATCTAAAAATACCTTCACGGAAACATCCAGAATAACACTTGACCAAATATTTGGACATCCCATGGCCCAGCCAAGTTGACACAGAAAAATCCATGACAGGAAGCCTTTTTAGTTTGAGATATGTGATAGAGGGCTTAGAGTTTTAGTGGAGGAAAATACGATAAAGATATTCTTTTTGGCTTTACAACTCTCTTTTCAATTCTACTACAAATAAAAGAAATAAAAATCATCTTTCTAAATGTCTTAAGTTTTTCTCTTCTCAATACCTCCTAACACTGCCAAATGACATTTGCCATTGAATTAATACAGATCTTCTTTGACTTATGATGGAGTTACATCCTAACAAATCCATTGTAAATTGAAAATACTCTAAATTAAAAATGCATTTAATACACTTAACCTACCAAACATCATGGCTTAGTCTAACCTACTTTAAGTGCACAGAACACTTATATTAGCCTAAAATTGGGCAAAATCATCTCACACAAAGCCCATTTTATAATAAAGTATTGAATATCTCATGTAATGAATATTGTACCAAAGGTGAAAAACAGAAGAGTTGTATGGGTACAAAATGATTGTAAGTGTATTGGTTGTTTACCTTTGTGATTGCACAGCTGATTGGGAGCTGTGGCTCACTGCTACTGTCTAGGATCAGGAAAGTATCATAGCCAGGGAAAAGATCAAAATTCAAAATTTGAAGAACAATTTAACTGAATATGTATCACTTTACAACCATTGTAAAATCAGAAATCAAACCATTGTAAGTTGGGGACTTGCTATACTCTCTCTACAGTTTTCATTCTCCTTTATGACTGCTCATTCCCCTAAACTTCTTTAAAAAAAAAAAAAAAAAAAGATTTACTTATTCATGAGAGACACAGAGAGAGAGGCAGAAACACAGCCAGAGGGAGAAGCAGGCTCCATGCAGGGAGCCCGATGTGGGACTCAATCCCAGGAATCTGGGATCACACCCTGAGCCAAAGGCAGATGCTCAACCCCTGAGCCACCCAGGTGTCCCATAGACTTCTTTTCTTATAGTCTATATTTACCTTCTTGAGGGAAGAATCTTCATTCCTGCATCCACCTTGTCCCCAGAGCAAATTATCTCAAGGCAGACTTCAGTTAGAATAAAAGAGATGTCTTTTGCTTAAATAAGATTGGTGTGTGGATTACTAATTTAATTTCTGAATATGATAGTAGGACTGACTATATCTAAGAATGAACCCCCCACACACATACACCAGTTTATCCAAAACAGATTTAAAAAAGTACTTACTTGAGACTGAAATTTTATCTGGGGTAGAGGGGAAACTACTTTCATTAAATGCCTTTGTTTTTTTCCCTCCATTTTTATATTTGACTAATAATACTTTTTTTGTGCATGGAGAAAAATATCTATGCGGTATTATTATTTTTTTATTTTTATTTTTTATATTTTTTATTTTTTAACTTTATTTTTGATGTACAGTTGACACACAATGTTATATTAGTTTCAGGTGTACAACATAGTGGTTCAACAAATCTACATAATGCTATGCTCACCCCAAGTGTAGCTACTGTCACCATACCATACTATTACAATACTACTGATTATATTCCCTATATTGTGCATCTTGTCCCCATAGATTTTTTTCTTTTTAAAAAAAATATTTATTTGCTTACTTAGTGAGTAGGGGGAGGGGTGAGGCAGAGGGGGAGAGATAATCTCAAGCAGACTCCACGCTGAGCATGGAGCCTGATGTGGGGCTTGATCTCATTCCCCTGAGATCATGACCTGAGCCAAGATCAAGACACCCAGACACCCCTCCCCATGACTTTTTCGGCAACTGTGAGCCTATATCTGCCACTCCTTTTCACTTCTTTTAGCCATCCCCCCCACCTCTTCCTCTCTGGCAGCAATCAGTATGTTCTCTATATTTATAGGTCTGTTTGTGCTTTTTTGTTGGTTTACTTATTGTTGTGTTGTTTAAAATTCTACATATAAGTGAAATCATATGGTATTTGTCTCTGTTTGATTTAATTTCACTTGACGCAATACCCTCCATGTTGTTACAAATGGCGAGATCCCATCCTTTTTTAGGGCTGAGTAATATTCCATGTATATATAATGCATTTTTAATTTTTAAGTATAGATAATGCATTTTAAAATGCAAACTCATTCCTGTGTGTGTGTGTGTATACACACACATCTTCTTTATCCATTCCTCAATCAGTGGATACTGTATCTTGGTTATTGTAAATAATGCAGCAATAAACATAGGGGTGCATATATCTTTTCAAATTAGTGTTTTTGTATTCTTTGAGTAAATCTCAGTAGTGGAATTACTAGATCATATGCTAATTCTATTTTTAACTTTTTGTGGAACCTTCATACTGTTTTCCAGAATGGCTGCACCGTTAGCATTCCCCCCAACATGAGGAACATGAAGATTCCTTTTTCCTTTTTCTCCACATCCTTGTCAACACTTGTTTCTTGTGTTTTTTATTTTAGCTATTCTTTCAAGTGTAAGGTGATATCTCATTGTAGTTTTGATTTACATTTCCCTGAAAATGTGTGATGTTGAACATCTTTTCGTATGTCTGTTGGCCATTCTTGGATGTCTTCTCTGAAGAAATATCTGTGTATGTCTTCTGCCTCTTTTTTAATTGATTATTTGTATTGTGTGTGCGTTTAATTGTATAAATTTTTATGTAATTTGGACATGAACCTTTTATCAGATGTGTTACTTGCAAATGTCTTCTCCCATTTTGAAGTTTGCCTTTAATTTTTTTTTATTTTTTTCCTTCATTGTGCAGGAACTGTTTATTTCGATGTAATCCCAATAATTTATCTTAGCTTTTGTTTCTTTTGCCTCAGGAATCATACCTAGAAAAATGTCACTACAGTTTGTGTCAGAGAAATTACTGCCTGTGCTCTCTTCTAGAATTTTTATGGTTTCAGGTCTCATATTTAGGTCTTTTTTTAAAAATGCAAATTCATTCCTATGTTTATTTTCATTTTCTGTTGTAATTTACAGTATCTGCTGTTGATTCTTTAGTTTTCACATTCATGTGAACTCTCTTAATATTGACTGCTGTACAAAGAAAGCATATTTGTCAGTATTTGTAGGATCCTACAATAATGCAGCTTTTTATACAATAGAAGCCTAAATTATATTTTTGAATCATAAACACATGGCAAATCAAGCATATTTTATGAAATATAATGATGCAAGCAAATAATGTAGAACAACATAATTCTTTTTTCCCTGTCTTTTCTACAAATGTCAGGCAAGGGGCATGACTTAAAATATTCTTATGATCTACGATTCCCATAGTAAAAGAACATTTTCTTTTCAGAAAAGGTCCTGTATCTCCTCTCCCTTGTACCCTAAATTCCATTATACAGATCTTTTTTTCTTTCTTTTCCCATTTTGTCTTTAATTTCTAGTTTCTTTCAAAATAAATTTCATCTGTACTGCTTCCTTTAGGAGATTTATTGAGGATTTCTCTGTGGTCAGTTTTTTGTTTCCTTTCAGGTGGAGAATGTATTGATTCATCACTTATATACGATATCCAGTGCTCATCACAACAAGTGCCCTCCTTAATACCCATCACCCATTTAACCCATCCCCCTGCCACCTCCCCTCCAGAAACCCTTAGTTTGTTCTCTATAGTAAGAGTCTATTTATGGTTTGCTTTTCTCTTTTTATCACTCCTGCAATGTTCATCTGTTTTGTTTCTTAAATTCCACATATGAGTGAAATCCTATGGTATTTGTCTTTCTGACTGGCTTATTCCACTTAGTATAATAGTCTAGCTTTACCCATGTCTTGCAAATGGCAAGATTTCATTCTTTTTGATGGCTGTGTAGTAGTCCACTCATCAACTGATGGACATTTGGGTTCTTTCTATATTTTGGCTTTTGATGGTAATGCTGCTATACAAACATTAGGGTGACATGTATCCCTTTGAATCTGTACTTTTGTGACCTTTGGGTAAGCTGGGTTGTAGAGTAGTTTTATTTTTAATTTTTTGAGGAACATCCATATTGTTTTCTAGAATGGCTGTACCAGTCTGCATTTCCACCAACACTGTTAAAGGGTTCCTCTTCCTCACATCCTTACCAACATTTCTTGTTTCCTCTGTCATTAATTTTAGCCATTCTGAAAAATGTGAGATGATATCTCATTGTAGTTTTGATTTGTATTTCCCTGATGATGAGTGATGCTGAGCATCTTTTCATGTATCTGTTAGCCATCTGGATGTCTCCTTTATAAAAATGTCTTTTCATGTCTTCTGCCCATTTTTAATAGGATTATTTTTTGAGGTGTTGAGTTTGATAAGCTCTTTATAGATTTTGGATGCTAACCCTTTATCAGATATGTCATTTTTACATATCTTCTTGCATTACTAAGGTTGCCTTTCGTTTTGTTGTTTCCTTCACTATACAAAATCTTTTCATCTTGATATAGTCCCAATAGTTTTGCTTTTGTTTCCCTTGCCTCAGAAGACATGTCTAGTAAGAAGTTGCTATGGCCAATGTCAAAGAGGTTACTGCCTAGGATTTTAATGGTTTCCTATCTCACAGGTCTTTTATCCATTTTGAATTTATTTTTGTGTATGGTATAAGAAAGTGGTCCAGTTTCATTCTTTCGCATGTTTCTGTCCGGTTTTTCCAACACCATTTGTTGAATAGATTGTCTTTTTCCCATTGGATATTCTTTCCTGCTTTGTCAAAGATTAGTTGACCATACATAGTTGTGGATCCATTTCTGGGTTTTCTATTCCATTGACCTATGTGTCTGGTTTTGTGCCAGTATCATACTATCTTGATCACTACAGCTTTATAATATAATTTGAAGTCTGGAATTGTGATACCTCCAGCTTTGCTTTTCTTTTTCAAGATTGCTTTGGCTATTCAGGGTCTTTTGCAGTTCCATATAAATTTTAGGATTGTTTGTTCTAGCTCAATGAGAAATGTTAATGATATTTTGAAAGAGATTCCATTAAATATGTGGATTACTTTGAGTAGTATAGACATTTTAACAATGATTGTTCTTCCAATCCATGAGTATGGTATATTTTTTATTTCTTTGTGCCATCTTCTATTTCTTTCATAAGCGTTTTATAGTTTTCAGTGCATAGATCTTTTACCTCTTCAATTAAGTTTATTCTTAGTTTCTTATGGTTTTTGGTGCAATTGTAAATGGGATCGATTCCTTGTTTTCTTTTTCTGCTGCTTCATTATTGGTGTATAGAAATGCAACAGGTATCTGTAGGTTGATTTTGTGTCCTGTGACTACTGAATTCGTGTATCAGTTTTACCAATTTTTGGGTAGAGTCTTTTCTACATAGAGTATCATGTTGTCTGCAAATAATGAAAGTTTGGCTTTTTCCTTGCTGATTTGGATACATTTTATTTCTTTTTGTTGTCTGGTTGCTGAGTCTAGGACTTCCAGTACTATGTGAAGTAATAGTTGTGAGAGTAGGCATCCCTGTAATTTTCCTGACCATAAGGAAAAGCTCTCAATTTTATCCTAAGGATGATGTTAGCTGTGGGTTTTTTGTATATGGCCTTTATGATGGTGAGGTATGTTCCCTTTATCCCTACTTTGTAGAGACTTTTTCTCAAGACTGGATGCTGTACTTTTGTCAAATGCTTTTCTGTATCTATTGAGAAGATTATATGGTTCTTATCCTTTCTTTTATTAATGTAGTGTAT
Source organism: Vulpes vulpes (assembly GCF_048418805.1). Lineage (NCBI taxonomy): Eukaryota > Metazoa > Chordata > Mammalia > Carnivora > Canidae > Vulpes > Vulpes vulpes. Next base: position 21,847,428 of record NC_132787.1, on the reverse strand, counting down.
CACATTGCTTGATTTGCAAATATTGAGCCACCCTTCCAACCCAGGAATAAATCCCACTTGATTGTGGTGAGTGATTCTTTAATGTACAATTAGATTTAATTTGCTAGTATTGTGTTGAGAATTTCTGTGTTCATGTTCATCAGGGATATTGGCCTGTATTCCTTTTTTTTTTTTTTTTTTTTTAGTGGAGTCTTTGCTTTTGGAATCAGGGTAATGCTGACCTTGTAGAATGAGTTTGGATGATTTCCTTCCATTTCTATTTTTTGTAATAGTTTGAGAAGTCATATTTAGGTCTTTAATCTATTTTTGTATATGGTATAAAGAAGTGGTCCAGTTTCATTCATCAGACTTTCCTAATACCTTTTGTAGAAGACTTTTTTTTTCAATTGCATATTCTTGCCTCCTTTGTTGAGGATAAATTGGCATTTAAGTGTGGGGTTTGGGATCCCTGGGTGGCGCAGGGTTTGGCGCGTGCCTTTGGCCCAGGGCGCGATCCTGGAGACCTGGGATCGAATCCCACGTCAGGCTCCCGGTGCATGGAACCTGCTTCTCCCTCTGCCTGTGTCTCTGCCTCTCTCTCTCTCTGTGACTATCATAAATAAATAAAAATTAAAAAAAAAATAAGTGTGGGGTTTATTTTGGAGCTTTCTTTTCTTCTTTCTTCTTCTTCTTTTTTTAAAGATTTTGTTTACTTGAGGGGATCCCTGGGTGGCTCAGCAGTTTAGCGCCAGCCTTCACCCCAGGATGTTATCCTGGAGTCCCAGGATCGAGTCCCACATCAGGCTCCCTGCATGGAGCCTGCTTCTCCCTCTGCCTGTGTCTCTGCCTCTCTCTCTCATGAATAAATAAATAAAATCTTTAAAAAGAGAGAGAGAGAGAATTAGTGAGGAGAGAGGAAGAAGGTGAGGAAGAAACAGACTCCCCACTGAGCAAGGAGCCTAATGAAGGGCTCAATCCCAGCACCCCAGAATCACAATATGAACCAAAGGCAGACTCTTAACCAGCTGAGCCACCCAGGAGCCCTGGGCTTTCTCTTCTGTTCTGTTGATCTATTTGTCTGTTTTTGTGCCAGTGCCATAATGTTCTGATTACTACAGTTTTGTAGTATTTTTTGAAATCTGGGATTGTGATCCTTCTGGTTTTGTTCTTCTTTTTCAGCAATTTGAAGTCTTTTGTGGTTCCATATAAATTTTCAGATTATTTATTCTAATTCTGTAAAAAAAAAATGCTTTTGGCATTTTGGTAAGGATTGCATTAAATCTATCAATTGCTTTGGGTAATACGGACACTTTAACAATATTTGTTCTCCCAATCCATGAGCATGGAATATCTTTCCATTCATTTGTATCATCTTAAATTTCTTTCATCAGTGTTTTATAGTTTTTAGAGCAGAGGTCTTTCATGTACTTGGTCACATTTATTCCTAGGTTTTGGTGCAATTGTAAATGGGATTGTTTTCTTAATTTCTCTTTGTTACTTCATTACTAGTGTATAGAAATGCGGTGGATTTCTATATATTGATTTTGTATCCTGTGACTTTATTGAATTTTTCAGTTCTAGTAGTTTTTTGATGGAGTCTTTGGGTTTTCTATCTGTCATCAGCAAATAGTCATGTCATCAGCAAATAGTGAAAGTTTTACTTCCTTACTAATTTGGGTGCTCTTTCTTTCTGTCTGTCTTTCTAATTGCTATAGCTAGGGCTTTTAATACTATGTGGAATAAAAGTGGTGAGAGTGGACATTCTTGCCTTGTTCCTGCTCTTAGGGGAAAAGCTCTGTTTTTCCCCATTAAGTAAGATGTGGGTTTTTCATATATGACCTTTATTATGTTGAGGTATGCTGTCTCTAAACCAGCTTTGCTAAAGGTTTTATTTTTCTTATCATAAATGATGTTTTCTTTTTCTTATAAATGATGTTTATTTTTCTTATCATAAATGATGTTGTACTTTGTCAAATGCTTTTTCCAAATCTACTGAAATAATCATGTGGTTTTTATACTTTCTCATGTTGGTGTGATGTATCACATTGGTTGATTTGCAAATATTGAACCACTCTTGTATCCTAAGAGAAAATCCCAGTTAATTATGAAGAAGAATTTTCTAAATGTATTGTTGAATTCAGTTTGATTGTATTTTGTTGAGGATTTTTACATCTGTGGTCAGCAGAGATATTGGCCTGTAGTTCTCTTTTTTCATAGTATCTTTGTCTGTTTTTGGTATCAGGGTAATCCTGGCCACATAGAATGAATGTGGGAGCTTTCTTTTCTCTCCTACTTTTTTTTGGGGAGGGGGGGATAGTTTGAGAAGAATAGATATTAACTCTTCTTTAAATTTTTGGTAGAATTCACCTGTGAAGTGATCTGATTCTGAACTTTTGTTTGTTGGGAATTTTGTTTTTTTAAATTACAGATGCAATTGCATTGCTGGTAACTGATATGTTCAAATGGTCTTTCTGAGTCAGTTTTGGGAGGTATTATGTTTCTAGGAATTTATTCATTTCTTTTAATTTGTCCAATTTGTTGGTATATAAGTTTTCACAATATTTTTTATAATCCTTATCCTTTGTATTTTTGTTGTGTTCTTTTCTCTTTTCTTCCCTCCCCTCTTTCTTCCTTCCTTCTCTCCCTCCCTCCCTCCCTCCCTCCCTCCCTTCTCTCCACCCACCACTCTCTTTCATGAGCCGGGCTAAAGATTTATCAATTTTGTTGATCTTTTTAAAGAATCAGGTCCTGGTTTCATTGATCTGTTCTATTGTTATTTTGGTTTCTATTTTGTTTATTTCTACTTTAATCTTTATTATTCCTCCTTCTATTGGTTTGGGGGTTTTGTTTGTTCTTTTTTTTTTTTTTTTTCTAAGTCTTTTAGGTGTATGGCTAAGTTTTTATTTGAGATTTTTCTTGCTGCTTGAATTAGGCCCGTACTGCTATAATCTTCCCTATTAGAATGCTTTTGCTACATTCCAAAGATTTGGGGTCATGGTGGTTCTATTTTAATTTGTCTCCATGTATTTTTAAATTTTATCTTTGATTTCTTGGTTGACCCACTCATCTTTTAGTAGCATGTTCTTTAGCTTCCTTAATTTGTGTCCTTTTCAGATTTTTTTTTCTTGTGCTTGATTTCTAGTTTCATAGTGCTGTGGTCTGGAAAGATGCATGGTATGACTTCAGTCCTTTTGAATTTGTTGAGACTTATTTTGTGGTTTAATATGTGATCTATTCTGGAAGATGCTTCCTGTGCACTTGAGAAAAATATGACTTCTGTCTTAGGATGGAATGCTCTGAATATATCTGTTAGATCTGTCTGGTCCAATGTGTCATTCAAAGCCACTGTTTCATTGTTGATGTTCTGTCTAGATGATCTATCCATTGATGTAAGTGGGGTATATATATATTTTTTTTATTGCTCCCTTTATCGTTAGTAGTATCCTTCTTCTCTTGTTACAGTCTTTGGTTTAACACCTATTTTGTTTGATATAAGTATTGCTACCCTAGCTTTCTTTTCATTTCATTATGCATGATGAGTGCTTTTCCATCCCTTCACTTTCAATCTGCATGTGTCTATAGGTTTGAAATGAGTCTCTTGCAGGCAGCATATCAATGGTTCTTGCTTGTTTATCCATTCTGTCACCCTAGTTGTTGTTGTCTTTTTTTTTTTTTTTGGAGCATTTAGTCCATTTACATTCAGAGTAATTGGTAAGTATGTACTTAATGTCCTTTTGTTACTTGTTTTATGGTTGTTTTTGTAGTTCTTTTCTGGTCCTTTCTTCTCTTGCTCTTTTCTTTTATGGTTTGCTGATTTTCTTTTTTCCCCATATATACAATCTTTTATTTTCCCATAAGGACATGGATTATGATTTCCAGCAAAAAAAAAAAATCTTAGGAATCAAAATTTGTGCTTCAAATAAATGTTACATTGGGATAGAAATGGCAAAAATTCATCCAAGTAAGCTTAGAATATGTGTTCTATATTTGGTTATAGTGACATCCCAGAAGTATTTGCCCATTATCTTAATCTATAGAAATCTATACCCTTCTGATAAGAAGTACTTGGTCATCTTTTTAAGGTCACTCTCATAGCTTACCTACTACATGTGCTTATAAGAAGGGGCATTCTTCTCAGATAAAGAAAGCACATGACTCTCGCAAATATTGGCTACTTTTAATGTTTTCTTAATGATACAACAGAGTGTTCTGGTTAATTTTATGTGTCAACTTGATTGGACTAAGGGATGCCCAGATAGTGGTCAAACTTTATTTATGGATGTGTCTATAAGAGTGTCTCTGGAAGAAACTAACATTTTTATTTGTTTGTTCATTTTATTTTTGGCTTTGTTTTGTTTTTAATCTTTTTGTGTGTGATATTTTATTCAAAATTTTATTTAAATTCTAGTTAGTTGAGATATAGTGTAATATTAATTTCAGGAGTACAATTTAGTGATTCATCACTTATATACAACACTCAGTGCTCAACACAACAAGTGCCTTCCTTAATACCTATCACCCATTTGCTCACCTCCCTTCCATCAACCCTCAGTTCTCTATATTTAGTAGTCTCTTATGGTTTGCTTCCTTCTCTTATTTTTTTCCCTTCCCCTCTGTTAATCTTTTCGTTTCTTACATTCTACATACAAATGTAATCATATGGTATTTGTCTTTCTCTGACAGCTCCATCCATGTCATCACAAATAGCAAGATTTCATTTTTTTTGATGACTAATATTATATATATTATATACATATATATATAATACACACACACACACACACACACACTGTATCTTCTTTATCCATTCATCAGTCAATGTATGTTTGGGCTCTTTCCATTCTGGTTTTCATTAGTTATATACTTGGATTCCTTTCTCTTTATATTTTGATTTGTGATTACCATTAAGTTTATATGTAACATCTTATGCATATAGCACTCTATATTAAGTTGATGGTTGTTTAAGTTTGAACCCAGTCTTAAAGCAACACATTTTTACTCCTCTGTCACCCACATTTTTGCTATATAGTTTCATACTTTTATTGACTGATTTTTGTAGATATACTTAATTTCAGTGCTTTTGTTCATTCCACTTTTCTTACTCCTGCTTTTCTTTCCAATCATAGAATTCCCTTTATCATTTCTTACAAGGCTGGTTATTGGTCATGAATTCTTTTAACTTTTGTTTGGGAAACTCATTATCTCTCCTATTCTGAATTGTTGGATAGAGTATTCTTGGCTGGAATTTTTTCCTAGTGCTTGGAAATATATCATGCCATTCCCTCTGGCCTGCATGGTTTCTGCTTAAATGTTGGCTGAGAGCTTTATGGGGTTTCCTTGTATGTGACTGTTTTCTTTCTCTTGCTGTCCTTTAAAAAAAATTGATGGATCTATCTATCTATCTATCTATCTATCTATCTATCTATCTACCTATCTATCTATCTATTTATTTATTTGAAAGAGAAAACATGCACAGGAGGAGGGGGCAAAGGTAGAGAGAATCCTCAAGCAGACTCCTAGCTGAGCATGGAGGCCAACACAGGACTCAATGCAGAACATGTCATTATCCAACCTTCCCCACCTCACCCCACCCCACTCCTGGCCCTAAGATCATGATCTGAGCTGAAATCAAGGGTCAGGTGCTTAACTGACTGAGGCACCAAGGTGCCCATCTCTTGCTGCTTTTAAAATTCTCTCTTTATCACTACTTTTTGCCATTTTAATTACTATGTGTCTTGATGTGGACCTGCTTGGTTTGGTTGTGTTGTGCCCCCTCTGTGCCCCCATGGGTCTGGATTTGTGTTTCCTTCCCCAGAGTTGGAAAGTTTTCAGCTAATATTTCTTCAAATAAATTTTCTTCCCTTTTTTTTCTCTTCTTCTGGGATCCTTTAATGTCAATGTTATTACGTTTGATGGTGTCATTGAATTCCCTTAATCTCTTCTCATTATTATTCTTTTTTCTTTCTCCTGTTCAATTAGATTGCTTTCTACAACTTTGCCCTCCATGTCACTGATCCATTCTTCTTTTTCCTCTAATCTACTGTGCAGGTTCCTGAAGGTGTCCACATATCTAAGTTGGGAGAGGGAAAGGATGGTACTTACCATGCTTGCCTTCTTTGAGGAGTTTCCCAATGGTCCCTGTCCCTTCTGCACATGTTATAAAATTAGTAAGTAAATCCTCCTATATATCCCAGGTGTTTTTCAAATTGTTGCTTCTTGGTTATATCTCAGCAGGGTTGTTTGTTATGCTGTCTTTTAAGAGCAGGACTTCATTTCCTATCACTCTCCTGCTCTTCCAGAGTCATGCCTATGGCTTTTTAGGGTTCCAAGTGCTAAGGCCCATTGATTTTTAAGAACTTGAAAAGTTAAGCTCCTCTGGTTTTCAAAACCCAAATGTTATGGGGATTTGTCTTCCCAATGTGGATCCACCATGCCTGGGATGCCTGGTGTGGGGTGTGCTCCTTTCTCTTCTCTGTGTCTGTGGTGTCCACCTGTCCCACTGACAGTCTCATGGGTCAGTTTGGTTCCCAATCATGTCTCTACCCTTCCTATCTTTTTTGATGTGGCCTCTTTTCTACATTTGGCTGTGGAGATTCTGTTCTGCCAGTGTTCAGGTTGTTCTCTGGTTTACTTATACTATTGTGAGAATTATCTAGGTGTATCCATGAGATGAAGTGAGTTTAGGATCCTTCTACTCTGCCATCTTCCCCAGATGTCCTATGAGTTTTATGGTTTTGTCTCTCACCAATTTGGTCCTTAATCCGTTTTGAGCTTATTTTTGTTTGTGGTGTAAGAAAATAGTCCAGTTTCATTCTCTTTCATGTAGCTGTCCGGTTTTCCCAACAGCATTTATTGAAGTGACTGTCTTTTTTCCATTTGCTGAAGAGACTGTGTTTTTCCCATTGCATATGCTTGTCTCCTTTGTCATAAGTTAATCGACCATATAGGCATGGGTTTGTCTCTGGGCTCTGCAGTCTGTTATGTTGACCCATGTGTCTGTTTTTGTGACAGTACCATACTGTTTTGATTACTATAGCTTTGTATTATAACTTGAAATCTGAGATTGTGATGCCTTCAGCTTTGTTCTTCTTTTTCAAGATTACTTTGGCTATTTGGGATCATTTGTGGTCCCATACATGTTTTAGGATTGTTCTAGTTCTGTGAAAGATGCTGTTAGTATTCATTGAATGCTTTTTAAGGAAAGAATGGGAGACAAGAATAAGGTAGCCTTTTGATTACTCTCACACATGATTATTGATTATATATATCATGCATATTTAAACCTAACAACAACTGTCTGTGGTAGGTTTTATCATCCCCATTCCAGAGATAAGGAAGCTGAGGCTTAAATAGATTAAGAAATTTTCCCAAATCTACACAGCTGATATATTTCAGAGCCAAGATTTGACACTAGGCCCATTAGACTTCAGCCCAAGGCCAGTGCTCTTGTCACTCTACCATGCCAATTCAGTAGGACTCTGAAGGTTATATGGTATGTTTCTAAGACCCAAGGATCCTGAAAGGGTTGAGTACTTCACTTTTCACTTTTAAAACATAATCTTGACATGTATTTCAAAATTAATTTGCCTTTCTTTCTAAGGTTCAGTTGGAGTTGCCAAAATAATAGATTACTTGAGACAAACAACTAGTCTGAATTCTGAAGCTACTGGACTTGAGGAGCTGTGGGACATGCTTGATCCTGAAAAAAGAGACCTGCATGTGGACCTGGAAACTTTTCTTGCCACCATGGAAGAATGGATGGCTTGCTGTAGAAACAAATGGTAATCATAGTCCTAGCAGGGGTGCATGTCCAGGTTCTGTTTTAACAACTGATTACAGTTAAAACTAATCACTGTTTTTCATGTTGATGGAAGTACTATAATCCAGTGCTCCTCACACGTTAGCACATACTGGAATCACCTGAACTATTTATTATACCTGATTGTTGCCTCCTAACCATGATTCAAGAGGTCTGGAGTGAAACCTGATAATTTGCATTTCTAACATATTTCCAAGTGATAATGATGCTGATGAGTTTATATGTGCACATGGGGGTGATAAGTATACTTTGAGAATGTATCATATTAATTATGTTAATTCTAATAACATCCACTTATTGTGATTAGGGGCAGAACATATTATTATATTCTCACAAAAAAGTGAGCTGACATAAGAGTCAAGCAAATTATTGATAATGACCGGCAAATGTCCAAATGCATTTACACACAGAGTGAGTGCCCTTTAAAGGTCAGTGGGGATAATTAGGCAGTGAATATAATTTGGAAACCTAGGATAAAGGGAAGCTAAAGGGAAAAGGAAAAAATTAGTGGAGTTGAGGGGAAAAAGATGGATAAGGAGAATATTTATGCATATTAGGTGCCCCTGGTGGAACCTAGAGAAATTTTACCTTCTTTCACAGGAAGCTTAATTTCTATGGCTTTTAATCAGCCACCAATCTCCAGTTTTTAGTTTATATGTACTAGGAATTTTCTTAAAGAACACTGCAAGTCCAAAAAGTGACAAAACTTGCTAGATTTCACATAGGGTTAGGATGTCTAGATGACTAAGATGACTAAAATGTTGTTTGCCAAAATCGAGTTAATCATGAAAGCAAGATACATGTATAAAAATATCTAATCTTACTAGTAATCAAAAAAATACAAATAAAGACAGCATATCAGTTTTGTCCATCAATTTAGCAAAGTTTTAAAAGAATAACTCTACTCCATGTTGTCAGGGCAGGTAGAGAAAATAAGCCTCCTCTCATTCATTGGTGGTGGTGGTGCAAGTTGGCATAGTTTTTTCAAGAATGATTTAGGAATATGTATCAAACCCTTAAAAATATGTGATATATTTGGACTAGTCATGTAGCTTTAAGAAAAATAACAAATCCTATACCCTAATATGTGTGTTTATGATAGTGATAAATATAAGCAACTTAAATATTTTTAAATGGAGGGTCAGACTAAAATTACAAACCCTCTTTTTTCAAGAAAAAATATGCATTAAAAAGTCAGGAGGAATATATTCCAGAATGATCATCTTTCCATAATGGTTTCAACTTTTTGTTTTTTTCTTATGCATTTTCTCATTTTTCTAAAATACTTAACTTAGTATAATAAAAGTACTAATGATCCTTTATAAAATGGTGTGACAGCAAAAGAAAAAAACTCCAATTTTTATAACAAAAAAAAGAAAGATATAAACACAAAATATAAGAACAGAAACTCAAATGACAATAGGTATATAGTTTTCAATAGTAAAATGGTACATGAATTATTCTGATAGACATCTCACATTGAAACACAATGAGATGTAAGTATAAATATAGAGAATTTTGTGGCTGTTTCAGAGAAATAGTCTAGGTATTTGTCATTTAGAAAGATTAAGTAAAACTTAAATTATTGTATAGAGGCTCTTAAAAAGGAAACGGTTGAAAACTTTGATATATTTATTTTTAGGGTTAGAGCTAGAGTTTGTGTATTCCCCAAATTTGGGGAGTAAATGCTCAAAGTACAATTTGTCTAAGCTCAATTTGGTTTTCCATGAGAAAGGAAAAATGATAGCACCTTAAATGTGTCATGAAGTATTAATTGTTCATTCCTCTTCCTTCCCAATTTTAATTTTTAATTTAATTTAATTTATTTATTCATGAGAGACACAGAAAGAGAGAGGCAGAGATATAGGCAGAGGGAGAAGAAAGCAGGCTCCATGCAGGGAGCCAGATTCCCACATCTGGGTGGGACTTGGTCCCAGGACTCCAGGATCACACCCAGAGCCGAAGGCAGATGCTCAACCCCTGAGCCACCCAGGTGTCCCATCCTTCCCAATTTTTAATCCCACAATCTTGTTATCTCAGCAAATATTCACTTATTACTCCAAACTATGTTGACTTCCTAATCCTTTGAGACTTCACATCCCCAATCATAGCTGCTGCACATCATCATCTGTCTACTTCTTCATGCACATTTTCTTTTTCATGTTAGATTAAAAGTTTATGGAAGATAGTGGTACAGCCTTATGTTTCTTTTCTATTACCCTGCCTAAGCACAATGTCGAGCTCCAAAGAGTTGCTGAGGATTAGATAGTTTTAAAATTCAGAAAGAAATACCTGAATAGAAAAGCTACAGAGCACATATGAAAAATAAGCTAAACTTTGGGCTGACAAAGAATCCTAACTGATTGGTTTTGTTGTTTTGGTTGCAGGGAAAGAATGAGTAGTGAATCGAGTGGCAGGATCGATGATTCTGTTTTTGAACAGGACACCATAAAATCAAGTAGGGCAAGTAAGTATGTGTTTCTTCCGGTTTGTTTTGCCACTTTCTTGTGGTTTGGAGAAATGGATTTTTCATAAAACACTCTTGTATGTGTTTCAGTTAAGATGACCACAGATAAAACAGAATCTACGTCATGGAGCTTCGAGGCTTTGGGTGGAGATATGTCTAAAGGAGTCTTGTAAGCATTCTTACTTCTAATGCTTTCTCAAGTACCTCTTGTTTATTTTTCTCATTTATTTCATAGGCCTACATGTTTTACTTATGATAAAACCACTTAGTTTGTGTGTGTACATATGTGTGTGTGTGTGCGTGTGTGTGTGTGATGGAGCCAATCTTTCATTTAACTCTTGACTACTCTGTCCCAATTGCATCAGAAGAAATTTCACTAGAAACATGATTTATATAAGACTAGTTTTATATAAATCAACATTTTCACACTAATAAAACCCTTCTCCTACATTAACTTTTTATGTGTTTTCCACGGAAAACAAATTCATTTGAGGTAGAGTTATGACATTGACTTTAAGCTCTTTGGGGATTGCTTTTAAAGCACCTCTTTAATAGATACTTTCAGATATGAATGAGAAAAGCTGTTTTCTGCAAAATGTGAGTTTTATATATCAAGGAGGGGCAATTCTGTCTCTTTAGGTTTGCTCATGCAAAAAGATGTGGTAGGAACCGTGAACCCAAGCTGTGTTAAACACTGGGATGATATAGCAAAGAGGAGGGAAGGCTGGGCACTCCATGAAACATGCAGTCTAGACTCTCAAAGGGTCTGTGATGTAATATCAGGGTCCAGGGTGGCACAAACACTAACATGCTGTAGAAAATATCACAAAAGATGAATACTAAACCGTGAGCTACAGGCTTAAACGTAAGTCTCTAGGAATTCTTTCCTAGTTAAGGGCCTATTAAAACCAGCCAAGATCCCTTGGCTGAAAGAGTAACAATGTGTCAATTTGTTTCAGAAACTCTCATAACCCAGACAAAATGGGAACTCTTCATTGTAGGCAGAGGCAAATGTAAGGAGTGAAGTGGAAAAGATTTAACAAAAACTGTGCCAGCTGACTTCACAACAGGCAGATGCTGAACACTGGGCAATTTTGGAAAAATCTGCTACTGTAGCAATGCTTGAATAAATATTTATTGTATAAATGGACTACACTTATGAGGATGGAAGAGGATAAAGCAGAAAATCCGACAGTGAATATATGCCTTATTTTGATTGGAAGGAATTGGAGATGTTGAAGATTATTCTCATTCATTCTTTTACCTACAGAGAGATGTCTGATCTGATTACCTATGTAGCAGACCTGCATTTTAACAAGCAGAAATTGGAAGAAGAAAATAATAAGTTTAAATTGGCATTAGAAACCTTGGAAGAAGCTAATTGCCAGTTATCAGAGGATTATACTGAATTGTGCCATCAGATAAAAAGGTGAACCATAGAGAATGGTCCTGGGTGCTGGGAGCTTTCTGTTCTTTTTTCATTTTTTAAAAATTGGGTTATAATTAGTTTTATTATATATTATACATTTATATTATTTATATTATATATTTATATATTATTATATTTATATTATATAATATATATTATTTTATTTTATTATAATTATTTTTTAAATTGGGTCATAATTCACAAAAGGGTAAAAATTTACCCTTTGAGATGTACAATTCAGTGGGATTTTTTTGTATGTTTGGAAGGTTGTGCAGCCAATTACTATGATCTAATTCATTGCTCCAAAAAGGAAACCCATACTTGTTAGCAGGTACTCCCCATTTCCCTTCTCCTCAGCTCTGGCAACCATTAGTCTACTTTCTGTCTCTATGGATTTACCTGTTCTGGACATTTCACATAAATGGAATCATACAATATGTGACCTTTGTGCCTGGTTTCTTTCACTTAGCGTGTTGTCAGAGTTTGGTGTAGCATATATCACTGCTTCATCCCTTTTTGTGGCTAAATCATATTCCATTGTATGGGCATATACATTTTATTTATCCATTGTTCAAAGAATGAATTACAATGGTAATCAATGGTATCCATTGTTTTGGGTTATTTTCACTTTTTGGCTATTACAAATACCACTGCTATGAACATTTCTATACAAGTTTTGTGTGAACATAGGCTTTTAGTTCTCCTCGATATATACCTAGAAGTGAAATTGCCCTTTAGTGACTTATAGTTAGAATTTTGAAGAACTATTAAACTGTTTCCAAAGTAGCTGCACTATTTTAGACTTTTGCCACCAATGTTTGTCAGTTCTTTTCTAGCAATGATATTCTTTATGTCAATCAAGGTGGTGTTGTTGATTGAAGACCAACAAGCCTACTGATGAAGTGTGGATCTATCCAAAGCCTTATTTTTTTGTGTGTATCTAAATTATTTCTTTCTTTCTTTTTTTATACGTATATTTTTTTTATTGGAGTTCGATTTGCCAACATATAGTATAACACCCAGTGCTCATCCCATCAAGTGCTCGGTGCCTCTCACCCAGTCACCCCACACCCCTGCCCACTTCCCCTTCCACTACCCCTTGTTCGTTTCCCAGAGTTAAGAGTCTCTCGTGTTTTGTCACCCTCTGATTTTTCCCACTCATTTTCTCTCCTTCTCTCTATAATCCCTTTCACTATTTTTTATATTCCCCATGTAAGTGAAACCATATAATGATTGTTCTTCTCCGATTGACTTACTTCACTCAGCATAATACCAAGACACCTGCACTCCAATGTTTATAGCAGCAATGTCCACAATAGCCAAACTGTGGAAGGAGCCTTAGTGTCCACCAAAAGATGAATGGATAAAGGAGATGTGGTATATACACACAATGGAATATTACTCAGGCACCAGAAATGACGAATACTCACCGTTTGCTTTGCATGGATGGAACTGGAGGGTATCCAAAGCATTCTGTGGTTCAGTTGAACTCCTACTCTATGCAAATTCCCATGCTAAGTACAGTTGACTCTTGAATAATGCAGATTTGATCTTCATGGGTCCATTGATACATGGATTTCCTTCAATAAATACAGTATGGTACTGTAAATGTATTTTTCTTCCTTATGATTTTTTAAAAAGATTTCATTTATTCATGAGAGACACAGAGAGGCAGAGACATAGGCAGAGGGAGATGCAGGCTCCTTGTGGGGAGCCTGACGTGGGACTCTGGAATCACATCCTAGGCAAAGGTAGACGCTCAACTGCTGAGTCACCCAGGTGTCCCTCCTTATGATTTTCTTAATAACATTTTCTCTAGCTTACTTTATTACAAGAATACAGTGTATAATACATGTAACATAGAAAATATGTATTATTTATCTTATTGGTAAGGCTTCTGGTCAACAATAGGCTATTAGTAGTTAAGTTTTGGGAGAGTCAAAAATTATACATAGATATTTTAGGAAGGTTGATGCGCATAACACCCATGTTGTTCAAGGGCCAGCTATATTATGAGAGATTCATTGATAAGTCAGTTTTAAAATGTGAATATGACTGTGTGGATGGGTGGAACCATATGACTCATCCTGATTACCCTAGTGCTCAGTAGAATGTCTGCCATAGAATAGCTCCCTCATCCTTTCAGTGGTTTGCCAGCCAGAAATCCGTATCTTCTTTGTCTTCCTCAGCCTTCACTTCTAAATCAGATAGCAAGCCCTGTTAATTTTACCTCCTTTATTAACCCTCAAGAAGATTTACTTTCTATTTCTATATCTACTACTTCAACTAAGTATCATCTTTCACCTGGATTACTACAGCAACCTCCTGACTCGTCTCCCTGCCTTTCCAAAATGGGCAGGAATGCTTTCCCTAAATGCCAGTCTGACCAGATCATGCCCCTGTTTTAAACACTCCGATGGATCCCTATCACATCAGGATGACATTCAATTTGCAGAGTCCTTCCTAATGGGGTTTCTGTTGCTTATCTCTACTCTTATTTTCCACTCTAGGCTCCAACAATATCAGCTTATAGCCCCTCAATGGGCTTCAGGTTGTTCTCCACCTCCAACCCACCCTCCCTACCCCTCCATTATCTGACCTGTCTGCCTTTTATACAGTGTCTACAGAACTTGGGTTCATTCCAATCTTGTATTATAATTATGATTGTATTATAATTATGACCGTATTAAAACTATAATTGTCTATTTACTCTTCTATAAGATCCGGGAGTATAGAGTTCTCATGATTGGATTCACTTTTGTCTTCTTCAGGGCCTGGCTTAAATTTGGAGTTCCATGAACATTTGTTGAATGATCAATGTAATTCCTTAGGAAGGAAAAAAAATTGTATCTTCTTTGAGACTCTGCTCAGAAAATAGTTCATAATCCAGTGGGAATACAAATAAGCAATTCCATGATATAGATTATCATAATTCATTTAATAGATTTTGTTGGACATTTAGGTTGTCTCCAATGCTTTGGTATTGTAAACAATGCTAAATAATAAATTTCTAAAGTAAAATAAATAGACACTATTTGTAATTGTTTAGTTGTCCTCTACTTCACTAGTATGTAACGCCTACAATGACAAGAAGGACTGTGTCTCTTGCTCACCATCATAGGCCTCCTTATAGGGTACAGCACTTGGAACATGGTATTATTCAATAAATATTTGTAGAATTGCATTAACTAAATACTATATCTTGGTGGAAGGAAGAACCATGTGATTCAGCCAATGATTAATTTTAAAGGGAGACTCCAAATCTTTATCTTCAAGAATATGTTTGTTTCTTTCCATCTCTCTTTCCCCACCATACCCCCCTAAATCTCTTCCTTTTCTAAGGACTGTGAAAGATCACGGGTATATTTATACTATTGTTGGCATCTGGTTTAAGCCTTTAGTGGTTTTAAGCTTGGGTCCAAAAATAGTCCTTGACTTTACTTTGTGTCTTTGACAGTTATATTTGAGGTTTTGCTCATTGCCTTTTCCTCCCACCCCCACAGTGCCCACCAGGCTATTAAGAGAACAAATCTTTTAAAAGAAGAACTGGAGGAACTGAAAGTTAGTATGAATGCTTCTGAAGAGCAGAAGACCATTATTGTAGCCCAGAACAAACAATTAGTAAGTCATCCAAGTACTTGGAAATTGGCATATAGTTTACATAACTGAAATCCAAGAGGGCTGATTTGGAAGCAGAAATCAGAAGTCAGTAGGCTGATGAATGAATTTGTAATACCTTAGGAAAGTAAACACAAATAGGATAAACTTTTTCTTTTCAATCAATTCTTTGCAAATTAGTCATATTCACAATGGTTTGTGAAGATCTAGAAGATCTCTGTAATGCCTCCTGAAGTTGATAGGTGAATTCATAAATACCTGATACTAAAAACCACTTTAATTTCCTTAAAAAAGTTCTCAAATTTTCACCTTTTCCTCAGGTTAAAGAAAAATTCATTATCATAGTACTTACAGGTTAGTAAGAAACCCCATAATTAAGTCCTTACACTAAATAAACACAGGCTTGAAATTTTTAGAGCAAAACATTATTTAGATTAAGCTTTACCTCAACTGCCAAAAAAGTAGTCTTTTTAAATTAAGAATGTTAAACTATTATTTAAAGCTTTGGTAATAATCTTCAAACCCCTGATAAATTCCAGCAGTATTTTAGCATTGCTAACAATGGTGAAGTCAGATTAAAGTCATTCAGACTAATTCATTTTTAGATCTATAAGCCATCAGGAGACTTGGGTTCCAGATCTATGTCATTCCTACAACCAACACAGATTAGCTTAGCTCTTGCCTCAGTAGCAAAATGTGGTGATTAGACTCATTGACTGTCAGGTGACTCTACAAGTCTCTATGAATGTGGTACAGGAAAGGCTCAATTTGGTACCACAGAGGAACTTGTATGTAGAGGAAATATTGAGAAATGATCAAGTAGACACTCTTGGGAGTCAGACTGCTGGCATCCAAGTCTTGACTCCAATGTCTGCGTAACTTTAGGCAAAGCACATAACCTCTTAGTCTTTAGTGTCCTCACATATAAAATGAAGATAACTGTACTACTTACCCGAGGGCTGGAAGGGTTAAATAAGTTAATACATGTAAAGCAAACAATGTCTTTTTTCCTCCCAGGGCTCAATATTGTTAGCTGTTATTGTTAAAAGTGCAGAGTCCTAGATATACAACCCTAACTTTTTGCATTTTATAGTGTTTTACAATTTCAAAGGAATTTTTACTACTTTATCTCATTGGTCATAGAACTTCTATGAGGTAAAAATAGAAGTTAATGTACTTCAATTTAAAAAGTTAATAGTTATAGGTAAAGACCAGAGATGTTTTGATTATTCAAAATCAATTATCTAATAAATGTAGAGCTACAAGTGAACTCAGGTCTTCAGATTCCAATTACGTGGTGTGTGTGTCCTTTCATTCTTGCACAAATGACATCTTAACCTGAGCTGCTTCCCCTTTTATTTTTATGTTATAGGAGTAATAATACCTGTCTGCTCTGTAAAATGAGGAAACGCAGGGGTGCCTGGGTGGCTTGGCCAGCTGTGGCTCCAACTCTTGATTTCAGCTCAGGTCATGATCTCAGGGTTGTGGGCTCTGAACTGACCATGAAGCCTGCTTAGGATACTGTCCCTGCCTTTCCCTCTGCTCCTCTGCACCACCCCTCATCGTACCCCACCCTCAAAAAAATGAGGAAGTACATTTTAACAAAGAAAAAATAAAATCCCACAAAATCCTTAGCTTACAGGCAGCCCAGGTGGCTCAGTGGTTCAGCGCTGCCTTCGGCCTAGAGCCTGATCCTGGAGACCTGGGATTGAGTCCCACGTCAGGCTCCCTGCATGGAGCCTGGTCCTCCTTCTGCCTGTCTCTCTCTCTCTCTCCCCCCCCCCATGTCTCTCATAAATACATAAATAAAATCTCAAAAAAAAAAAAATCCTTAACTTACCCTATCCATGAGATTTACTGCTAACATTTGGCATATATCTTGTCCTAGAATATTTTTTCTTCTTGTGGTTCTGAATTTGATGCTCTTAATTATAAAATGGTTTTTGATATTCATATGTTCTGGTAATATTGAATTTGAGAATATCCATAGCTTCAAGTAGAAAGCTAGAACTTTTTGTGATTTCAAGGTGCCATTTAAATAGATGAATTCATACTACCTATCATAAGTGGAGGGTGGGAAAGAAGCCAGGCTATTCCTTTTTTGTTTTTCCCTCTTTCCCTCCCTGTCAGATTGAGCCAAGGAGAAGAGTGATTTCTTACAAATCCCAAGAAGCTAGAAGTCAAAGGTTTAGCTTCATATTGAGAATATTTTCAGACTAGGCTCATTTGTGATCTGTCAATACCATGTTTAAAGCTGAGAAAGAGAAAGAATGTCAGTCTTAGAGATAAATATGAAGTATTTTAATAAATTTCTAAGTGCTTTTTGATTCCTTTCTCTCAATGAATCAGGAGACAGAAAACCGGGCTCTGATTCTTAAGATTCGGATTCTCCAAGAAGAGGTATGTTGAAATTACTAAAAACAGGTACAGATAAACATATGGAAATCATATAGGCATGCATTCGGACCCTTGATTAAATATAAATCATGTGAATATTCAGGATACTATGAACCAAAGACCATATTGCTTTGTCAAATGAGGAAGAGTGGATAGGGCTTTCATGTCTGAACAGAAATACGTTATTACCTTGTAATTATCCATGGAAGGAATGGGGTTTAAGAAATTCAGATTTAAAATGAAATAAAAATAACTTATATAAAAAAGTATACAAATCAAGAAGGAAAAGGTAGACATTATCTAATAATTTTCCATTATTCCACTGAAATAGATGGAAGAAGTCTTGAATCTAAGACCCAGTCACTGTCTGAAAGTCTGACTTTAGAAAAAACATTTAGCTTTCTGGAATTAATAATATCTATTTCCTACAGCCACTTTGGGGATTAAGATAATACATATGAAGCTATTTGATGAATTGTAAGGTACTTCATATATGTTAGGAAATAATAGTTAAATCTCTAAAAAAAATTATCCTATGCCTTAAATTTTTTAATCAACAGAGTTAAAGCACTGAAGCAACAGGTAACAGAGCTACTCATAAGTTATGATTTTGGAAGAAAATTCTCTATAATTATCTTTTAAATGTCAAATTTATGTACAGTTTTTTATTTGGGTTTATCAGAGGTATTCATTAAGCTGTAATGAAGAGACTGATGGAGCATTATCTCAAATATGGGCCAACTGGACATTAAGGAAATTTTATAGTGGGTTGGAAAGGAACAATTAAAAGACTGTCAAGAAACTGTACCTTAGATTTAGACGTGGTATAGCAACAAGGCCAGGTTTTCATGAAACTAGTACTTTATGGTTAAGCTCTCAGTGTAAGACATTTTTCTCCTCGTATTTAAGATGATTGACTAGCATCAAAGAATTGTACAGAACTGAATTTAGAGGTATTAGGTATTAGGACGTCCTGAGGTATTAGGACGAAGATATGGAACCCTTCATCACGAGAGCATTGCAATTATTGATTTGCATTAGAAAAAGCATATGGGATCCCTGGGTGGCGCAGCGGTTTGGCGCCTGCCTTTGGCCCAGGGCGCGATCCTGGAGACCCGGGATCGAATCCCACGTCAGGCTCCCGGTGCATGGAGCCTGCTTCTTCCTCTGCCTGCGTCTCTGCCTCTCTCTCTCTCTCTCTCTCTCTCTCTCTCTCTCTGTGACTATCATAAATAAATAAAAAATAAAAAAAAAAAAGAAAAACGATTAAAAAAAAAAAAAAAAGAAAAAGCATATCAATGTCATGACTAGCTGAGATTCCTTTACGTGGTAAAAATCTGATGCACTGTGAAAAGTAATAGCACAATAGCTTGGTAGTTACTTTCACTCACTTCATTCATTCATTCAAACATACTCATTGGGAGACCATTGTGAGCTAGGCACTATTCTAGGTGTTGAGGATACTAGCTTATGCACAAAAGCCCATGTGGAACTAGCATATTAGGTGGTGATTAGTGCTATGGAGGAAGGAAAAGCAGAAAACAGAATTGTGGGACAGTGCAATTTAAAGTAGAGTGGTTAGGAAAAATAGCCTTATGAAGTTAATCATTTGATAAAAATGAAAGGATGTTTATCAGTGAAGGAACATTCCAGGCAGAGGAAGCCATAAGCTCTAAGTCCTCGGGCTCAGCCTGCATGCTCTTTTTGAAGGACACCAAGACCAGTGTGGTCAGTGCAGAGATAACAAGCACAAGAATTACAGACAAGGGTTGCAGGGAGCCAGACCCACAGTGTCTCATAGAGGCCTTGTATGGACTCTGGCTGCTTCTGCTGATTGAGATGGGAGCCATTGGACAGTTTTGAGCAGAACAGAAATGTGATCTAATTTCTATTTTAACAAGATAACTCTGGCTTCTCGGTTTAAAAATGGTAGTGGAACAAGGAAAAAAGTGGGAGACCAATTACAAGGCTTTGTAACATGCAGGCATGAATTTACGGAGGCTGATGCAGAGGTGAGCGGAGGTGGAGAGAAGTGTTAGATCAGCAAATGCTTTATAACCTATCCAAGGGTATTTATTATATGTTCGGGTGATATGGATGTTCTCTTCTGATTGTTGCTAATGTTTGAGTGAGATAAAAGCAAAGTCATTGGCTGATGCTGAGAAAGTTGGAGGAAGAATGGGAAGCTCAAGGAGAGAGAAGGGATGAAATAGGTCAGGAATTGGTAAACATTTTGTAAAGGATCTGATAGTAAATATTTTTTTAGCCTTCCCTGGCTAAAAGGCCTTTTCTGTAACCACTTACTTCTGCCATTGTCATATGAAAACAGCCATAGACAATATGAAATAAAAATAGGCCATTGTGCTTTGAAAAAGCTTTGTTTACAAAGCAGGTGGTCAACCGCAGTTGTGGGGGTGTGGGTGGGGAAGTTGGTGTAATTTCCCTGATTTAAGCCAGCGGCCACATGAATGGACTAGAATTGTATGATATGATCACCAGTAAAAATTGAAGTTAAAAATTATGGATTGAGGGATCCCTGGGTGGCGCAGCGGTTTGGCACCTGCCTTTGGCCCAGGGCGTGATCCTGGAGACCCGGGATCGAATCCCACGTCAGGCTCCCGGTGCATGGAGCCTGCTTCTCCCTCTGCCTATGTTTCTGCCTCTCTCTCTCTGTATGACTATCATAAATAAAAAAATTTAAAAAAAATTATGGATTGAATGTGTGACCTGGTGGTTCATTTGTATTTTTCTTTAACAATGTTTATCTGGAAGGGTGCTGTCAAGGAGTGGGTAGCAAGCTGAAATTAAGCAAATACTAAGAAGTAGGTAGGGGAGAGGCAAGGGAATTGAGGGGAGGTGGAAGAGAGGTTATTGTAATGATTGACCATGGATGAATTTAGCTGAATAAAGAGGGGACTGAGTTCATAAGGAGATGGAAGGATAATGAGAATGTGGTAGAAACAAAAGATTGCAGACTTCAGTAGGGACTGAAGTTTAGGTGGCTCTCAAAAAAGTAATCTGGAAAGAGAAAGTGGTGGTTCAAGAGTAAAATATTTGTAATTAAAATCATGGTGGGGTCATACTTGCTGGGAATGACAAGTTTAAAGATGTGACTGGGCAGTGAATGGCCGAGTGACCATGGAAGATAAGAAGGATCTCTCAAGAGTATTCCTGGATGGTTTTATTAAAAGGATCGTTATTTTTGGATAAAGTCTACAGTTTTGTCCCTTAGTTTAAAATAGATTGTGATGTTAATGATGAAAATACCACTTCCTAAAAAAAACTTTGTGATGTTCTTTTATTCTTTTTTTGTCTAAATCTAAGAATATTATCTTCTTTTACATCAGAATACTAAGAACATTATGGATATATATAAATTGGAAAAGAAGATTGAGGAATTGTCTAAAACTGAGATAGAGTACCAAGTAAGCACTTCCCAAATACTGGTAAAATATTTTCTTTTGTCAAACTAATATTACTTTATGAAAGTGTATATGACTTATTGACAAAATAATGTTTGATTATACATTTTTAAATTTGTGTTCCTCAAAATATCTGAATGACAGTGTATGAAACACAATTTCTATTTTTCAAAATGTAATGGCTTTACTGATATCTGATATATAACACACATGCCATTAAATTCATCCACTTAAAGTATGTAAGTCAGTGGTTTTAGTGTATATTCACAGAATTGGGTAACTATCACCAAAACCAACTTTAAAACATTTCTGTCATCCCAAAAGAAATAACTTTAGCAGTCATTCCCCACTCCCCAGCAACCCTAGACAACCACTATAGAGACTTTTTGTCTCTATAAAAGACATTTACCTATTCTGGACATTTCATATAAATGGAATCATATACACTGTGTGGGGTCTTTTGTGATTGATTCCTTTCATTGAGCATAGTGTTTTCCAAGGTTCATTTATGTTAGAGCTTATATTAATACCTTATTTCCTTTTATTATTGAAAAATATTCCATTTTATGGATACACCAAAATTTGTGTATCCATTCACCGGTTGATGAGTATTAGGACTGTTTCTACTAAAAAAAAAAAAAAAAAAAGGACTGTTTCTACTTTTTGACTGTCATGAATAATGCTTCTATGAACATTTGATTATATATTTTTGTGTCAATCTTTATTTTCTCATAAGTATGCATTTAGAGTGGATCTACTGAGTCATATGATAACTCTGTATTTGACTTTTTATTTTTTTAGAGAGTGAGAGTTGCACGTGTGAGTGGGGTGGGCAGAGAAAAAGGGAGAGAGAGAGAATCTTAAGCAGGCTCTACACTCAACATGGAGCCTGATACAGGGCTCAATCCTATGAACCTGAGATCATGATCTGAGCTGAAATCGAGAGTTAGATGCTTAACTGACTGAGGCACACAGGTGCCCCTAAGTTTGACCTTTTTAGGAACTCCCAGACTCTCTTCCGGTACCATTTTACATTTCTACCAGCTATGCAGGAGGGCTCAGATTTCTCCACATTCCTGCCAACACTTGTTACTATTTATATTTTTTTATTACAGCAGCAATTTCTAATTTAAGAGTATCTAGTTTTGTAAATCCCTTAATCAGTAAAGATTTCAGCTGTTATACTTTCTAATGCAAAAAAATGAGAGCTGGGAAAAAATCTATCCTTGATTGAATTAAGGGATGAGAGCCTACACAAATGATTTTTTAAATTATATCTAAAAAGTCTATATCTAGTGCATATTTTTGTTATATATTCCATACATTCTTACCAGGAAACTAAAAGAATATTAATAAACTTAGGAATTTGTGTCACACTTAATGTCATCTCTAATAGTTTCTCTAAGCAATATTTTTTGATGTAGTATATGTATGTAATAATGTACTTAAATTTCATGTTTGTGGAATTTTCAAGTTTCCTAACAGATACCTAAATTCCATATGTATGTATACATATACATATATTATTACATATATATATCAATCATAGTTTAGACATTCAAATTAATTTTATTCTAGGAATGACTGTTTTTGGAAAACACACTTATTATAAACTAGTAGTAGAAAGAGAAGACATGGGTTCAAATCCTGTCTTGTCTACTTAAAAGTTTTATGACCTTAAACAAGCAATTAACCTCTATTTCAATTTTCTCATCTACTAAATGTATATAATTTTTTCTACCTAATCCCAAAGCTTGGTGGAAACTCAAATGAAATGATTATGTGAAAATATCTTTATAACTATGAAGGGATATCAAATATATATGATAATTCTACTTCTGTCTATGTTGATTATTTTTCTCAGTTTTCAATTCAATTATTACATATTTATCAATCATATTAGAAGTTTTTTTTTTAAAGCCTTATTTTTTTTTTAATTTTTATTTATTTATTTATGATAGTCACAGAGAGAGAGAGAGAGAGAGAGAGAGAGAGGCAGAGGCACAGGCAGAGGGAGAAGCAGGCTCCACGAACCGGGAGCCCGACATGGGATTCGACCCTGGTCTCCAGGATCGCGCCCTGGGCCAAAGGCAGGCGCTAAACCGCTGCGCCACCCAGGGATCCCATATTAGAAGTTTTTGCCAACAAACTTGCTTTTGATTTGAATAAGCTGATATATTCACTTTGCTAAAAGATATCTAAACACTTTAAACTATGTTCTTAGAAGAGGAAGAGTCTTTTTTATTTTCCCCTTGCAATCTAGCTAATCAGATTTTGGCAAGTGTAGGTTATATTGCCAGATAATCTGTGGGTTTCTATAGTACTTGTTGTTCAAGAAGAAGAGCCTTTTATATGTTCACATGGACTCTATGTTCATGTCCTATCTAGATTTTCACCAAAAAAACAAAGACTGAATTGGTCATCTTATTATAGGAAGGGTAAAATAGTGGGAACAACACTTGGCTAGAGGCAAAGATTCATATTGTGGGCTCAGTTCTGAGCCTTACTGTATGTGACATTGGGCAAGTCTCCCAATAGTGTGCTGAGCTTTGATTTCCTCAATGGTAAAGTGAGGGCAACAAACCCGGCCTCTCAAGTTGTTGTAAGGCTAATGTGAAAGTTGTTTATAAAGTAAGAAACACCTTCACATTAAAGGTGCTTGAGAAACATGTCCCCCTATTGTAATGATTTTGTGGCATTTTTTACCAAAGCAATGTCCCAATGGCCATCCCTAAATTTGTCTCTTTTCAGATGCAGTTACGTACATATGAGAACACCTTGGTTAATAAAGATGCAAGTTTGCAGAAGGTTGGTACTGTTCCTTTCTATGAAGTCCCATGGGAATGCTAGCTCTCCCTAAATCATAATGAATATGGCCATTTATATAACTTCACTTCTATTAAGATACCTGATTCTACTATTCTGTCACAAGACTTTCCTTTATAATACTTCACAAAAATGTTCTTCTGAGTAAAGAATACTGACTTCTTTATCTGGGATAAGTTTTAACATATCCTCTCTAACTTTTGGTGGTATTTATCCATTTATGTAATAAATATTAGTGTGCCAATTTGCCAGTACTGGCTAGGCATGATGATGTAGTTTTAAGTCATAATAATACAAATGAGTGTACAGTCATTTATTTTAGGGAATAAGAAGAATACTTACCCCAGTTATTTTCTATCTATTTGGATTGATTTGATTGGTAGGTAGGTAGATAGATAACCATTCTCTTTATCTTTATATCCTGTGATCATTGCCTATGTGATAAGAAAAGATTCTGGCTGCAGAAATGCCCTTATGGTGGCTTTAAGAGACATAGGAAGGACATAGAGTTAAGTTAATAAACTTCCATATCTTAAGACATGAAAGTAAATAAAAAGCAGTGTTTCTCTTTTCCTTCTCTGAATGCTATAAAGTTTCAAAGGAGTCATTTATGAATTGTGAACATCGACCAGATTACTGAATATCATACCAACTTTCTTTATGCATCGTGGGTGACATTATGGTAGTGGTAGCTGCTTACCTCCTCCATAACTCTGGTCCTTCCACCACTTTTTATTTATGCCCCAAATTCATAAGGTATTGATTGAGCACTTCCCATTTGCCAAGCACCATGCTAGTCATGAGATAAAATTACAGGTTAGACAGTGACTATACCCTTTGGTAATACAGTATAAAACTATGATTTTAATAGATATCATTTGAGTGGCACCTGGATAGCTCAGTTGGTTAAGCATCTGCCTTTGACTTGGGTCATGATGCCACCAGGGTCCTGGGATTGAGTCCTATGTCGGGCTCCCTGCTTGGCAGGGAGTTGGCCTCTCCCTCTGCCCCTCACTCCACTCATGCTCTTTCTTTCTCTCAATATCTCTCAAATAAATAAAATATTTTTTTAAAAAAACATATCATTTGAACTGGATAAAATTGGATGCTTTAATAATTCATTAGTCATTTGCAGGTAGACTAGTTTTTTTTTTCCTTAAGTATGTCATGATAATATAATTTGGACTTGAACTTGAGAATTACCTGTGAGACTTTGATTCCATTGAACCAGGCAAATACGAACATAATGACACCAATTAGGTATAACTGCCTTGCTGTCCCATACTTTTTGTGTTTTTAATCATAAACACAGACTGGCTTGGTTTTCAAAAAATATTGGTATAAGGTTTTATCATCTTTGGGGATATACAGTTCTATGGCTTTGATTGGTAGTCTACTAAATGAGATTTGGTAGACTCACACATTTATTTGCTATTCTTTCTTCTACTTTTCAGAAGGATTTAAGTATAGAAGAACTTAAGTCAACCATCATAGAATATGGAAACTTTATAGAGGTATACCATAATAATTTCACAGTTCGTGAAGTAGAATTATTTAAATGTAAATCCCCCACTAAAGTAACACAAATAGCCTAATGCTGTATGTGGTTCTAGAATTTACGAGGGGATAAAAACAAACTGGCTCATGAATTACAGCACTTGCAACAGGAACTTATCATGTGAGTAAAGCAACTTCTCACCAGCATTTTCTTATGTGCCTCCACCCTACATTCTTGACTTGCTGAGCTATATACACTTCTTTGAACATGCCACATTCTTTTCTTCTGTATTTTTATAAGTGATGTTTTCTCTGCTTTTCTCCAATAGAACTCCTTCTCAAGTTTTCTATGACTCTCCCTTGCTTTTCTTTTACCTTGAAATTGAGCAATCCCTTTGAGTACATGCATGACATGCTATTCTTACCTTTTAACACACATCATCTTATAATTGTTTTTGAATATGCAAAACATGATAAT
Organism: Vulpes vulpes; assembly: GCF_048418805.1. Taxonomy (NCBI): domain Eukaryota; kingdom Metazoa; phylum Chordata; class Mammalia; order Carnivora; family Canidae; genus Vulpes; species Vulpes vulpes. Next base: position 21,821,496 of record NC_132787.1, on the reverse strand, counting down.
CCAGGAGTCTACAGGAGCCAGACAGATAACAAAAGTAAGTAAAATCATTGGGGGGTAAGAGCACATACTTATGAGAATGACAAATGAAAAAAATGCATTATTACCCAGATGAAGTCCAGCTAATCAGGAGTATATGGGCCTGGGGCACCTGGATGGCTTAGTTGGTTGGGCATCTGACTCTTGATTTCAGTTCAGATCATGATCTTGGGCTGAGGCTCATCAGGGAGTCTACCTGAGATTCTTTCCCTCTCCCTCTACTCTTTCACCTGCTTATGCATGCTTACTCGTTCTCTCTCTCTTTTTCTTTCTCTCAAATAAATCTTTTTTAAAAAAGAATATATGGGCCCAGTGTAGCTGTATCATGCTTTTTAAAAGAAAAGCCAGAAATCGGGGGATCCCTGGGTGGCTCAGCGGTTTAGCGCCTGCCTTTGGCCCAGGGCGCGATCCTGGAGTTCTAGATCGAGTCCCAAGTTGGGCTCCCGGCATGGAGCCTGTTTCTCCCTCCTCCTGTGTCTCTGCCTCTCTCTCTCTCTCTCTCTCTCTCTCTCTCTCTCTCTATGTCTACCATAAATAAATAAATAGGTAAAATCTTTTTTCTAAAAAAAAAAAAAAAAGCCAGAAATTGAGATTTTCATTGAAAGTTTCTAATTTTTAACTATTGACTCCAGTTCTCAAATAAATAAATAAATAAATAAATAAATAAGCAAGCAAGCAAGCAAGCAAGCAAGCAAGCAAGCATGACCTAGTTGTTTTCAACCACCTAGAGTCACTAGTCGGTGCAGCTCCTGGAGGGTCCAGAGACTCTCTTTTATTTCTCTATTACTGAATACTTTATACAGTCTTTGGCACACAAGGGCTTACTGTGTTTAGTGGTAAATCCCACTTTGGTGACTTTTAACATAGTCACATCTAACCAGACTAGACTATTGCTTTTGTTTTTTCAAGAAATGGGATCCAGTTGAATGTTAGTGGAGAGCGTAATAGTATCATCTCTGAAGAAGAAAAATCTTTACATTGTGAACTCGTTCTTGCTCAGTCTGCAGAGGTAGGTAATTATCAAATGGAAAGCTTGAAACAATAAGACCATACGCAATAGCTTACTATTAGGTGAAGGTCCAAACTTGCTGAAGAGTACCTGTGACATCTTGAGGAATCTGTTGATTGTTTTTAGAATCCAAGTCTAAAGTCTCTTAACCTGAAAAAAAAAAAAGGATCTTTTTCAAGTTCTGGCTGAAAACCATAGTGAGGCTCAAGGCTAAATTTGAAGAAGCATGTGTTCAGTGAATCCAGACTTTAGAAATCTTTATATTCTCAATACTTTTTAGGAGAAAGTACCTGTATTGATCCCCAGCCTGGGGTCCTAAAGGTAACAATAGAGATCCATGAACTATTTTTCAGTATTTTCCTAAACCCCCAAAGTAAATGTATCTGCCAAAAATAAAGATGCTTAGAAATAACACAAAATTTCTCTGCTCTAAAATGTAATTGTAGCAGCCCAATATAAATGGCATTGATTGTTACATTCTAAACAGAAATTAGCATTTTCATGTTTTTGGTTAATTTTAAAATGCAAGTGAATTATTATTTAACTCTCAGTTTTTTAGGTGAAACCAGTTTTTTACAGCATGTGAGGAAATAATCAAAAGCATTTCTGGGGATGAAATGTTGGGTATCCCTCTCAATACTCTATTTTCACTCCTTTGTGCTTTCCAGTTTGTGCTTGTTATGTTAGGAAATGCTTATTAGCAAAATTAGCTTTCTTTTCACCACTTTGATGGTCTCTCCATATCTGTGGACGATGGATATGTTAGAATGTCCTCCTCCTGACAGCTGTGATATGACCTTGAAAGGAGAGGAAAAATGTCTTTGGGGCAAATGCTGTTTGAATCTCTCTTGCCAAAGATTCGGGGGCAACATATGCTGCCTTCATCTAAAGCTGTCTCAGGCAGCCTTGGACATTCTGCTGAGGGCTGTGCTTTCCTGACATTCTGTTTCAAATACTCATCATCTTACTGTGTTTTTGAAACCAAGCCAATCTGCCAGACTGAATGAAATGGTGGCAAATCTGCCACAGCAGTCCTCTGAGATAATAATGATGTCAAGATGCCAGCCTGTAAAGTTCTATACTTCTAAACAGGGGTTAAGCAGCTAGCAAAGTTCTAACTCTGAGGTTTACCCAATATTGGATTAGGAATTTTGTCTTCTAATTGGAGTCTAGAAATAAGAAATCTGTAAATGTTTTTCCAGTAGACAACAAAAAGAAAGTTAAATGTGGTGTTGTCATATATCTAAAATATGACAGGACATGGATGCTTTGAGAGAACTATAAGAAATATTCTTTGGTAAACATCATCTGAGAATTCCTTTTATGAAAGAAAGGGGAAGACAAAAGAAAACAATCTATTTTCAGTAAGATTTATTGAACACTCTCCCAACAGTTTTTTTTCCTGTGAATTTCTTTACCTTCTCCTTTTTCATAAAATTAGAGCCATAGCAGTTTATATTACCCACATGTAAATGTTATCTATTGGATAAATGCTTTTCCTTAAGAATGAATAAATGTTAAGTTGAAGCCATCCTAGGGAGAAAATCTAAACCATTGTTTGTTAACATAGGAAGATTTTGTAAGACTACTTAGAACTCTTTGATGGGGACAGTTATATTGACCCAGGAGCATCATTTTCATAAAATAAAAACACTGTTCCTTATTAAAATGACAGAGTTGTGGAAAATTTGATAATTGTCTCATAACAATGAAACTGAGTGGCAGTGCAGTTTATTTAGCTTGTCATCTCTGGATATCATGATGGACCAAGAAATGCTGCTATTACTAAGAAAACTTGAACAAAAGGGAGTGGAATTCGCAGCTATGCTCAAAAAGCTGGAATCGTATAACATGTGTACTGTGGTGATTCACTGACTAGGAATATCTGTAGATACCTGATCTACAGCCTATTTGCTGAATACAGGCATATCTGTGTTTTGTTGAAACCTAAATTAATCCTACTATGAAAAGAGAAGTTTTTCCTAAAACTTCCCTGAGGTTGATCTAGTTCTGGCTCAAGTCAGTTCAACCTCAATCAGGTTGATCATTAGATAGGAATTGTTTGGGCTTATTTTTCCTACAGGCTAACCTGTAGTTTCAGAGGACTGAAGACATATCTATTAAACAGTTTCCTTCTGGCTAATAGCTAGTACCTCTTACTCCATTTTGATTTTTGACTGGAAACAAGATGACCAGAGAAAACAGAACACATTCATGACGCTATTTCTAGTGCCTTTCACAGTGCTTAGCGTATAGTAGGTAGCATTTAGTTTAATGAGTGGAAAAAAAATCCATGAAAATGTTTGTTTCCTACTATTTGAGAGGGGAATAAAGATGAGTACATTTTGTTTTGAAAAATGGTTCTATTTGTATATATTCAGCATATATAGAACAACTGATAAGAGTTAGAATTTACACATGGAAACACCCTGGGATAAAGGAAAGTCATGGGGGCTGCATTTTGTACGGTGTCTTAATTATATAGTAGAACTTTGGTCTAAACTACTTCTTATATAAGAGCCTATGCCTTTCACCTGAATTCCTAGTTGAACATGTGGAACTTTTGCAGCATGAAGAAGTTTCTAAAGTTGAAACTCTCATGGATAGCTCTCTGCAGTGGGTAACTGATCCAGAAATTACTGTGAAAGAGAAGTGGGAGAACAAGCTTGCTGTAAGTGTTTTATATTTTTGATTTTCCTGGTTTTTCTTCTGCCTTCTTAACCCAGGTAATACTCATTATATATGCAGTAACACTTCTAAGATTTTATTGTAGCCTCCTGCTATCTTGGTCTGTTGGTATATATGGATTGTATGTCTGGAGATGTGTGTGAGTGTGTGCATGTGGGTGAGAGTAAGAATGTGAGGGTGAGGATAAGCATGTGTGACTATGAGGGTGAGTATAAGTGTGGGTAAGGGTGAAGGTGAGTGTGTGACTGTGAGGGTTAGGACAAGTATGTGTAAGGGTGAGAATAAGTGTGAACTTGAGGATGAGGGCAGCTGTGTGTGAGGGTAAGGATAAGTGTGTGAATCTGAGGAAGAAAGTGAGAGTGAGGACATGTGATACATGTTAAAGAGACAATAGATAAAATGATTTAATGAAAAAGTATATTATTTGAATCCTTTGAGAATTGCTAGTAAGCCTGAATTTTTCCTTGACCTATTAAAATTCTCTAAATTCAATGGAATGATTGTGCAAATGTTATTCCTGAAATTCTGACATTTTTATTATACCAGAAATTAGCAGAACATGAGAATTTTAAGCAGCTATTTCCAGTTTTATTATAAAGGAAGCATATAAGAAGAAATTAATTTATCTATTACTTATCTCTACTTCTTGACTGCCAGACAACTTTCTAACATCCTCTACTTCTTGACTGCCAGACAACTTTCTAAAATCCATCAGCTTCCTAAGTAAAGTTACAGCAAGGAACAAACTCTGAAGACTCTGGAATATTAATTAAACGCCTTTAACAAACTCTTTTTTAAAGTTTTTTTTAATATGCTAACCAACAAATACTGTTTTTATTGCATTTTCTTGTCTCATCCCATTCTAAAGCAATTCTGACGACTGATGAAATAAATGGTCATGGACCACTTATATTAGAAAAAACTGAATTTTAGGCACATAACAGGTACCCAATATGCGCTTGTTAAATTGAGATAATCAGTTCAAAGAATAATCAATCTTTGGGCAGTTGAGAATTGGTATCTGTTCAATTAAACTTTTTGGGTTTCATAACCATGAATACTATTGAGATAGGATGACCACAGTATTTTGTATTGCATTTATTTTATATTTAACACTTGAATAGTGGAGGTTTTTTGTGACTTTTCTTGTAGGAATTTAAATATATAATGGAAGAGAAACTAAATCTTTGCATATTAATGCTGAACAGCTTGGGAAACCACAAAGAGTCTCTTGATAAAGAATTTGTCAAATTAATAGAGATTTTGAAGAGATTCAGACTGGAATACTTTTATTTCAGAAAAGAATTCCTTTCCAGGTGATGGTCATTTATATGTAAGAAACCCATGCTTTAAATTCATAATACATTTGAGATTGTACTTTGGCATTCAGTTTACTTTTTTCATGTTGTAAACATTGATTTCAAATGACACTTTTTCAAATAAGCCATTTTGTCTGATAATTTTGAATTCTCAAAAGGTATGAAATAGACCTAAGTATTCGAAATTCCAAATCGTGGGCAGCCTAAATGGCTCAAGGGCAGCCTGGGTGGCTTAGCAGTTTAGTGCCGCCTTCAGCCCAGGGCATGATCCTGGAGCTCTGGGATCAAGTCCCACGTCGGGCTCCCTGCATGGAGCCTGCTTCTCCCTCTGCCTGTGTCTCTGCCTCTCTCTCTCTGGGTCTCTCATTAATAAATAAATAAATAAATAAATAAATAAATAAATAAATAAATAAAAAAAATCTTTAAAAAATTCCAAATCGTGAACTTTAGCAATTTTGGAAACCCATAAATCTAGTTATTTTCCTTAAAGAAGAAAGTTGGAATTACAGAATATAGAATTTTTTAACCAGAAATGTCTTTAGAGATCATTTAGTAAAACCTCATAATTTTACAGAGGACTGAGGCATTAAGGCTATAAAGTGAATTGATCAAGACCTGAGAGTTATTAATGGAAAATCTATGAAGTGATCTATTAACAGAAGAATTTGCTGAGTCTATTGACTCCTATCCCATTGGGCTTCATTTTCTGTCTCAGTATACAGTGTATTGTATTAGGCACTAGTCAATTAAATTTCAAGTAAAGAAGTCAGGGAATTAGAGGACTCTAAATGTAAAATAATTTACTATCTTACTGTTCTTTTAACCTTAATTCTTATAATTATGGAGAGATTCTTGAAATTTGTATACTCTGTAAACCACATAATAAACAAGGAGAGCTATTTTGTCTTTTATTGACCACTATTTATATAGCTGCTAGTACCATAGTAAGCATTCCCTTAAGAAATGCTTTTTTTGGTGAGTGAATGAACATGGATTCAAATTCATATTGAATCTGAGTAAAGTAAATATATATATATAGTTAGAGACTAAAGTTGCTTAAAGAAAATAGCCAAAAGAAACTATTTTATTCCCCCTAAATAAGAAACCCAGATACCAGAGAGAGGTTAATACCAGAAGAAACACTCAAGAAAATGATCTTCTGCTTTCCCTAGGAAGTAGGGAGCCCAGACTTCCCCATAGGGGTAAAGGTGTGGGTTAAGTGGATATGCAGCTTCCTTACATGGATACCATCTCCACAAAAGGGAGCATTGAAATCTTCTAGTTAGCCACAAAGAACTATTTGGAGAGGAGTCTGCACTGGAGTCATTTCTGAATAAGTGAATCTTCTGTATTATTCTACAAGACACACAAACAACCAAGTTAAGTAACAGTAGGTGCAATTTGTTGAGAGCTTACTGTGTTGGAGGTAGTGCTAAGAATTTGACATACTTTTATCTCTAGAGAGGTTCAGTGACTCACTCAAGGTTACTCAAGAGGGATTAAGTGACAGCTGGGAGCAGGCCTAGATGTGTGTAACTTCAAAACTTGTGTTCTTTCAACTATTAATCCCCCACCATCTGCTTGTTAAAATCAAATAAAATATTCATTAAAAATATTCTGGGAACCTGGCACCAGGCAAAATACTACTCATCACTGTAAGGATAGTTAAGCCTGTGCCTTCTAGATATAATTTAAAACAGACAGTCATTTATTGGCTACACACAAAATGATTTAACTATCAGTTTTAACAATGAATAAGAATATAAGTGGAGTTGGGCACCTGGGTGGCTCAGTCAGTTCAGTGTCTGACTCTTGTCTCAGCTAAGTTCTTGATCTCAGAGTTCAAGCCCTGTGTTGGGCTCCACACTGGGTGTGGAGCCTACTTAAAAATGTGTGTGTGTGTGTGTGTGTATTATTTTGTAGAGATGAGTATAAGAATTTAGGTAAGGTAGACAATATTTATTAAAGGTAACTTTCAGGGGCTGTTTGCTGAGGAGAAGGCTTTCATTCTGTTGCAAGATAAATAGTCTCCAGTGCTGAGGAATGGAAAGAATTGAGTGAGTCAAGGAGAAGTATTGAAAGAAAAAATTGCTCTTGAAGGTCTCAGTGAGAAAAGCATGTTATTTGTGCAACACCCAAATATGAGCTCCTTGCCAGGTTCTTTTTTTTCTTTTTGGTGCTAGAAAATTAAATAAAATCAAAATCTCTACATCCATGAAACTAATATCTATTAAGGGACACAGATAGTGAACAAATAAACACATAACTATATAATATAATGCCAGAGAGTGGTAAGTGATATAAAAAAATAAAAGGAAGATAAGAATAAGAATGATGGGGCAGGAAGACCTAATTTTAGGAAAATGGCCAGGTAAGACCTGTCTGTGATTGACAAATTTAATGGAGAGCTTAGTGGAGTGAGAGAGTGAGGTAAAAGATGATCTAGGAAGGGTTCTAGCTGGAAGAATTAGCTAGTGCAAAGGCCCTGAGGTTTTAATGAACTTAGTATGTCTGAGCAGCAGCAAGAGGCCAGCATGGCTGGGGCAGAGTGAATGCTAGGCAAATGGTAGGAGATGAAGTTAGAGAGATAGGCAGGAGTTAGATTCATGATCTTACAGTCCATGCTTAGGGATTGGTATTTTATTCTGAATAGATGGGAAGAAATCAGAGGATCATAAACAGGAAGGTAATATGACATATTTTGAAAAATTATTCTAGCTGTTAGTAGAGGATTGTATATAGAGGGGGAAGGTGAAAGCAGTGACACCAGTGAGAAGGGTTTTTTCAATAACAGGTCACCAATTAGAGCTCTTGAAATCAATTTACCAGATTATGAGTCATTTTAAAAAATAAATGTATCAGAGTACATTTCATATAGTAAGAGTAATATTTCATAAAAATTTTAATCCAGCCGTGTGTGTGTGTGTGTGTGTGTGTATACGTATGTACTTGGTTGAAATATAAAATATTTGCTAAGTTGTGGTCAAAAAAACCCACTGAGTTAGAAACTATTTCCATAGTCTAGGAGAAGGGGTGTTACAAGAGTCAGAGTGAGCCAGTTGGTAAGAAACGGTTGGATTCAAACATTGAGAATGGGTCAGATCTTACATGGTAGTGAATTAGTTGTGGGAATGCAAGAAGGAGTCATCTTTGACTTACAGCTTTTTGGTCTGAAAACTAGGTAAATGGGATTCTATTTAAATGGCAAAGTTTCAGAATCAGACTTGGCAGGTGTAGAAACCAAGATTTAGCATTAGGACATGTTAACAAGGAGACTTACTGAATTCAAAAACACCTTCAAAGATGATACTGTATTAATATGATAATGTAAGTCTCTATGGAAGAAAAATCTTCAAAGGTTTAAAATCTGTTGAATATCTTTAATAGATGGTACTATATAATATTTAGAAAGCTATCCTTAAGACTGTTATGATTCAAAAAGTGCATAAAATTATCTTAAAGGTACAAATACATATATATATGTAATATACAGGATAAAAGTTGTAATATTATTAAATGTGGATTTCTGATGGTTCTTACAGTCCTTTTGCTTTCCCTTGGAACATAATGTACAGTATTGATAGCTTAGACTATTCCTAAAAAAGAGAAAAGTTGATAAAACTAATGTCTTAAAAAAAAAAAAGAGGTGATGTCAGCAAGAAATTGGCTTTCCTTCCCCCAAGGGATATACTGATTCAACAGTAATAGATGGATGCGTTCACTTTGTGAGAAATCCAGAAACTAGTTGAAAGGATCCTGTACCCTAGGTAGTTGTGAAACCAACTACATCAGTACTGGTTGGAAAATTCTAAATACCCTGTCAGTGTAATTTCTGCTCCCGACATAGGACTGTGTGGTCAGAAGGAATCCCCCAGCTCCCAGTTTTTCCCTGGGGAGAAAGAGTTAGACTGTATGTCCGTGTTTCAACTTTTCTGAGGACTTAACAAAATACTGGCTTTTGTCTCATCTGTCTCAGAGTGCAGATGGAACTGGGCATACTGTAGATGCTTAAGGGACACTGAGAACAATAATGGCAGGTGGAACCCCAGATCTTTGCTTTTTCCTGGAAGAAAAGAATAGGACTACACATTCAATATTCCAATTTTTCTGGGAGTTGTCTAAAAGACTCCCTTCTGTTACACCCATCTTAGAGCAATGATGTTACTATCATACTCTAGACACTTAGGACCCAGTAAGGACAAAAATGGTGATTTGAACTAGAATGAAGATTTGAGAGCCCTCAGAACCTCTGACCAAACTGATTGATACAGGTTTTCTCCTATGTAAGTCCGGGCTGTGGAGACTAGAAGTGGTTATTTTTTCTAATGTGCAGATACCAACAAAAGGAGTCAGGATAAAAAATAGGGAAATATGTTCCATCCAAAGGAACAAAATCTCTAAAAACTGATCCCAATGAACCATAGATAAATGATTCACCTCACTAAGGATCCAAAATAACTGTCATAAAGATGATCAATGATATCAGGAGAACAATCCATAAAGTGAGAATATCAGAGTGCCTGGGTAGCTTAGTTAGGCATCTGATTCTTGGTTTTGGTCATGATTTCATGGTTGTTGGATTGAACCCCATGTCAGGCTCTGTGCTCAGTGAGTAGTATGCTTCAGATTCTTTCTCCCTCTCCCTCTGCCCCTCCCTGCTCATGCTTGCCCTCTCTCAAATCTATAAAATCTTTTTTTTAATTTTTATTTATTTATGATAGTCACAGAGAGAGAGAGAGAGAGAGAGAGAGGCAGAGACATAGGCAGAGGGAGAAGCAGGCTCCATGCACCGGGAGCCTGATGTGGGATTCGATCCCGGGTCTCCAGATCGCGCCCTGGGCCAAAGGCAGGCGCTAAACCACTGCGCCACCCAGGGATCCCCAATAAAATCTTTTTAAAAACAAACCAAAATGAGAATATCAATAAAAAAATAAAAGTATTACAAGAATACCCAACAGAAATCTTAGAGCAGAAGAACATAATAAATAGACTGAAAAATTTACTACAAGAGTTCAACAATGGACTAAAGAGAAGAAAAGATCAGTGAATTTAAGACGGGTCTCTGGAAATTATCTAGTCAAAGAAATGAAAAGAAAAATGAAAGTGAAGCAATCTTAAGGGACTTATGGGATACCATAAAGTAGATCACTATATGTATTATTACAGTCTCAGAGGGAGAAGAGAGAAAGAAGAGTTATTCAAAGAAAAATATGGGGGTGCCTGGGTGGCTCAGTCAGTTAAGCATCTGCCTTCTGCTCAGGTCATGATCTCAGAGTCCCAGGATCAAGCCCTGCATCAGGCTCCCTACTCATTCGGGAGTCTGCTTCTCTCTGCCTCTCCCCCAGACTTATGCTTGTTCTCCTTCTCTCTCAAATAAATAAAAATTTTAAAAAACAGAAACAAAGAAAAATATGGCCCAAAACTTCCAAAAGCTGGGGAAGGACATCTAGATCCAGGAAATCCAATGGATCTCAAATAAGATGAACCCAAGAAATTCACATTGAGACACATAATAACTGTCAAAAGCCAAAAATAGAGAATTTTGGAAACAGCAAAGAGAAAAATTTTGTGATATACAGGGGAAGCACCATGAGACCATCAGTGGATTTCTCAGCAGAAACCTTGCAGCCCGGAGTATGTGGGACGATATATTCAAAGTACTAAAAGTAAAAGACTACCAACCAAGAGCACTATTCCCTGCAAACTGTCCCTCTCTAAAATCCAGGTGTTATAAAGACTTTCCCATATAAACAAAGGCTGAAAGAGTTCATTACCACTAGACCTGCCTTAGTAGAATTGCTAAAGGAGTTCAAGTTGAAACAAAAGGATCTTAATACAAAAACATATCAAAGTATAAAATTTGTTAGTAAAGGTAAATATATAGACAAATACAGAATACTGTAAAACTATGGTAGTGATGGGTAAATAGCTTTTAATTCTAGGATGAAAGTTTAAAAATTATAAGTATATAAAATGGTAAAAACATATTAAGGTACACTATATTCAAAGTTGTAAATTGTGGTATCAATAACAAAGTGGGGAGGAGAGAAGTAAAATTGTAGTTACTGTATGTAATTGAAGTTAAATTGTTATCAGCTTAAAATAGACTATTAGATTTTATGTAAGCCCCATGTTAACCATGAAGAAAATACATATAGAAGATGCACAAAAGAAAAATGAGTCAAAATATTACTAAAAAAAAGGAAAACACAAAGACAAGAAGGGAGGAAAGAGGAACTAAAGTACTCTGAGACAGAAAACAATGAAAAAAATGCCCATGATAAATTCCTACTCTATTGATTATGTTAAGTGTAAATAGAGTAAACTTTCCAATCAAAATACATAGAGTGTGGCTCAATGGATTAAAAAATAAGATCCGACTGTATGCTGTCTACAAGAGACTCACTTCAGATTTAGAGACACACATAGGCTGAAAGTGAAGTGATGAAAAAAGATATTTCAGGCAAATACTAACCAGAAGAGGGCCAGGGTAGTGATATTTATATCAGAGAAAATAGACTTCAAGTCATAAAACAAAGGAAGGACATTATGCAGTGATAAAAGAATCTGTTCACTAGAAAGATATCACAATTATAAATATACATGCACTCAATGTCAGAGCACCTAAACATATAAAGCCTATATTGACAGAATAGAAGGAACAAGTAGAAAGCAATATAATAGTAAGAGACTTCATTGTACCACTTTCAATAATGGATAGAACACTGAAATAGGAAATAAGAAAGCAATACCCTGGAACACCACTATAGACCAAATGGACCTAACAGACACATACAAAACATTCTACCCTATAGCTACAGATATACATTCTTCTCATGTGCATATGAAACATTTTCCAGGATGGATCGCATGTTAGGTCACAAAACAAGTCTTTAAAAATTTTTAGAAGATGGAAATTATACTAAGTATCTTTTCTAACTACAATGGAATAGAACTAGATAGAAATCAATGCCAGAAGGAAAGCTAGAAAATTCACAAATATTTAGAAATTAAGCAATACACTGCTAAAAAACCACAAAGAAGAAATTAAAAGGGTAATTAGAAAATATCTTGAGACAAAAGTGGGAAGAACATATCAAAACCTATGGCATGCAGCAAAAGCAGTATTAAAAGAGAAATTAAGAGTGACAAATGCCTACATTAAAAAGAAGGAAGATTTCAAATTAACAACTTTATAGCTCAAGAAACCAGAAAAAAATAAGAACAAACTAAGTTCAAAATTAGTACAAGGAAAGAAATAATAAAGATTAGAGGAGAAATAAATGAAATAGAGAATAGAAAAACTCATTAAAAAATAAAATCGGTAAAATAGAGCTGGTTTTTTAGTTAAATATTTAAATATCTGCAATTTAACTATTTGTAATTTTAATTCCAGTATATTAATATCATTGTTATTTTAGTTACAGGTGTACAGTATAGTGATTCAACAATTCTATCCACTACTCAGTACTCACCATGATACTTATATTCTTATCCCATTTCACCCATCTCCCATCCACCTCTGCTGACCACCAGTTCTCCATACTTAAGAGCCATTTTTTTTGGTATCTCTTTGTCCTTTGTTCGTTTGTTTCATAAATTCCACTTATGAGTGAAATCATATGGTATTTTTCTTTCTCTGATGAACTTATATCACATAGCATAACACCCTCTAGATCCATCTATGTTGTTGCAAATGGCATGATTTTATTCTTATTTATTCCCGAGTAATATTCCATTTCACACACACCACACCACACCACATCTTCTTTATCCATTCTTCAATCAATGGACACTTGGGTTGCTTCCATAATTTGGCTGTGGGTTTTTCATATGAAACCTTTGTTATGTTGAGATATGTTCCCTCAACCTACTATGTTGAGGGTTTGGTCATAAATGGATATTGTGCTTTGCCAAATGCTTTTCCTGCATCTATTGAAATAATCATATAGTTATTATCCTTTCTCTTGTCTATGTTATGTATCATGTTGATTTGTGAACTACTGAATCCCTCTTGCATCCTAGGATTAAATCTCAATCACAATGAATGACTTTTTTAATGTATTACTAGATTTTGTTTAATAGTATTTTTTGAGGATTTGTTCATCCTACTTTTCTTACTCCTGCTTACAGCCATTCTTTTCCACTCAGAGTCCCCTTTAACATTTCTTGTAAGGCTGCTTTAGTGGGGATAAATTCTTTTAACTTTATTTCCCCCCCCTAGGAAACTGTCTCTCCTTCTATTCTATACAACTGGCTTGCTGGATAGAACTTCCGGTTGCCTGTTTTTTCTTTCAGCACTTTGAATATATCATTCCACATCCTCTGGGCTACAGAGTTTCTGCTCAAACATCAGCTTATAACCTTATGGGGTTTTCCTTGTATACAACTCTTATGCCGTTTTTAAAATTATCTCTTTATTACTCCTTTTTGTATTGTTAATTACTATGTGTCTTGGTGTGGATATGCTTGGGTTGATTTTTTGGGACTTCCTGTGACTTGCAGATTTAGATTTGTGTTTCATTTTCCAGATTCAGAAAGTTTTCAGCTATTATTTCTTTAAAAAATGTGTATATATATATGTGTGTGTGTGTGTGTATATACATATACACACACACATATATATTTATATTTACATATATATATATTTCTTATATATTTATATTTCTTCCCCCTTTGCTCTCTCTTTTCCTTCTGGGATCCCTGTAATGTGAATGTTATTAGGCTTGACCATGTCATTGATTTCCCTTAGTTTATTTCAATTTATTATCATTTTTTCTTTTTCCTGTTCACCTAGATTGCCACTACCCTGTCCTCCAAGTCACTGATCCATTCTCCTTCCCCTACAGTATTTTAAATTTCAGTTATTGAGTTATACATCTCTGACTGGCATATTACTTACCTCTGTTTTGTTTCGCTGGCTTGATGTGATTTTTGACTTGTTCATTTGGGACATATTTCTCTATTTCCTCATTTTGTCTAACTCTCTGTGCCTGTCTCTATGTGAGGAAAGTCAGGTAGGTTTCCGATGTTAAAATCAGTGGCCTTATGAAAAAAGAGGTCCGGTGGAGCCCTGCTGTGCCATGTTCCCTATTCACCAGAACCTGGTCTTTTAGAGGTGTCTCCTATGTGTGTTATGTGTATACTGCTATTGTGACTGGGCCTTCAGTCCAGTCATCTGCAGTGGCTCTCCTCACCTGTTGTGGACACAGTTTGATCCCTGCTGTTAATGGGCCAGTCTGGGGCCATCCTGGGCTTGATTTGTGTCAGACCAGGCTTTTTTCAGAGCTGCAGTAGCATCAAACTTCAGAATGTTCTCCTGTGTTGTTCCATGAGAAGCTTTCATTGACAGGCAGGGACTGCAATCAGACTGGATATCTACCCCTAGCCCACTGGGGTAGGGACATAATCAAACTAGTGTGTATGGTTATCTTTCCCTCTCCCCTCTCCCTCTAGCTGGTTTGGAGGAGTGTTGGCCCCTGCCAGGTCTGATTGTACACTTTCAAGCTTGTGGCACTGCTTTGAATGGATTCCTGCCAAGGACACTTTTTGGGGGACAGGTCTGAGGGAGAATGAAGGGGTGGGGTGCACTGCCAGCAAAGTCTGTGCTGCTCTACTGTGGGAGGGTGCATGAAAACTCCTGCCTAGTCCAGGGTGGAGGAGGAGCACCTAAAGGAGAATGCAGGCTGGGATGCACTGTTATCAAACTAGGCAGAGTGTTTGCTCTGTGCTGGTTCCCACTGGTGTCAATGTATCTAGACTGGGAAAGAAGGGTAGGGGAGGGAAATGGTGCCTGCCATCTCTTTTGTTCTTGAAGAAGTCTTACAAAGATCTCTGCCCCTCCAGCACTTGCTCTGAGATTAATAACTAATCTGTGGAGAGTCTATGCTCCCAGGAAATGACCTGGGTTATATACAGTGATGTGTATGTTATCTAGGTGTATCTGTGGGATAGGGTAAGCCTAGGACCCTCTTCTTCTGACATCTTCCCTGAAAGTCTGAATTTTTTAAAGATATAATTGACAAACATTTATCTAGACTAAGAAAAAAGTAGATTCAAATGAAATAAAAATAAAAGAGGAAATATTACAACTGATGCTACAGTGAAGGGGTAGGGGAGGAGGGTCATAAAAGACCACTGTGAGCAGTCATATACCAACAATTTTGATAACTTTGAAGAAATGGATAAATATGTAGGAAGAAACAACTTACCAATACTGAATCAGTGAGAAAAAGAAAATCTTAATGGAACAAAAATAGTAAGGAGATTGAATCAGTATTCAAAAACACAACAAAGAAAAGATCAAGACTGGGTGGCTTCACTGATGAATTCTTCCAAATAGAAGATTAATAGAAGGAGATTATTGAAAACTTCTGAAACTTTCAAAAAATTATAAAGGAGAGACCACTTCCCAATTCATTTTATGAGGTCAGTACTCTCCTGAAACCAAAACCAAAGACACTGCAAGCAAAGAAACTGTAAGTTAAGATCCCTGATGAGTATAGATGCAAAATCCTCAACAAAATTCTAGTAGCCAACTTTAATAATGCATTGAAAAGATTATACACAATGACATGTGAGATTTATCCCTGTAGTGCAAGGATGGTTCACCATACAAAATTAATTTGTTATACCACATTAGCAGAATTGAAGATAAATATCACATGATCAACTGAATTGACGAAGAAAAGCATTTGACAAGATTTAACACTTTTTCATGATAAACATATTCAAAATACAATTCAAAATAGGAAGAAACTAACTCAACATAATAAAGGCCATATATGAAAAACACACAGCTAACGTACTTAATGATGAAAGGCTGAATATGTTTTCTCTAAAATCAGAACCAAGGCAAGCATGCCCACTCTCACCACTTCTAAAAGACATAGTACTAGGAGTCCTAGCCAGAGTAATCAAGAAAGAAAAAAAGAGATAAAGGGCATCCACATCAGAAAAGAAGAAGTAAAATCATCTGTATTTGCAGATGACATGATCTTCTATATAGAAAACTCTATAAAGACTCCACAAAAAGTTGTTTTAATCAATAAATTCAGCAAAATTGCAGCATACAAAATTAACATACAAAAATCAGATACATTTCTGTACACTAACAATGAACTATCCAAAAAGGAAATTGGAAAAGCAGTCTCATTTAAAATAGCACCGAAAACAATGAAATAGGAATGAACCTTAAGGAGGTGAAGACTTAATCATTGAAAACGGTAAAACATTGCTGAAAGAAATTAAAAAGATACAAACTGAAGACATATTGTTTTCGTAGACTAGAAGACTTAATATTGTTAAAAAAAAAATGTTCAAGCTACCCCAAAGTCATTTACAGATTCAGTGTAATACTGATAAAAATCCTAATGACTTTTTTTACAGTAATAGAAAAAAATTCTAATATATTTTTTAAAGATTTTATTTATTTGAGGAGGAAGAAAGAGGAGAGAGCACAGCCGCAGGGTCAGAGGGTGAAGCAGACTTCTCACTGAGCAAGGAGCCTGACGCAGGGCTCAATTTCAGGACCTGGAGATCATTATCTGAGCTGAAGGCAGATTCTTAACCAACTGAGCCACCCAGGCACCCCAAAATAATTCTAATATTTATGTGGAACCAGAAGGGATCCTGAATAGCCAAAACAATCATGAGAAAGAAACACAGAGCGGGAGGTAGCACACATCCTTATCTCAAAATATATTACAAAGCTATAGTAATTAAAACTATAGCCACTGGCCTAAAGACAGTGGAACAAAATAGAGTGCCCACAAGTAAGCTCATACATAAATGGCCAACTGATCTTTGACTAGGGTGCCAAGAATATACAATGGAGAAAGGATAGTCTTCAACAAATGGTGTTGAGAAAGTTGGATAGTCATATGCAAAAGAATGAAGTTGAACTCTTGTTATATACCATATACAAAAATCACCTCAAAATGAATTAAGGACTTAAATATAAGACCTAAATGTGGTCTTATAAGAAGAAAACTTATGGGGAAAGTCTTCATGACATTGGATTTGACTATGACACCGAAAGAACAAAGAACAAAAGAAAAGTTAGATAAGTGAGTCTATATTGTATTTCAAAGTTTCTGAACAGCAAAGGAATTGGCAGAGAGAAAATGTACATTATACAATGAAAGAAAATATTTGCAAACCACATATCGAATGAGTTAATATTCAAAATATTTGAAGAACTACAACAACTCAATAACAAAAAACCCCAAATAACCCAATTTAAAAATAGCAAAGAACTTGAATAGATGTTTTTCCAAAGAAGACATACCGTTGACCAACAGGTATATGAAAAGATACTCAACCTCACTCATCATCAGGGAAATGCAAATAAAACCCACAATGAGTCATTCACAATGATGAATGAATCACACCTGTTAGGGAAGGCTATTATTTAAAGCCAAAGGAAAAAATAACCACCAAAGATACTAAGTGTTGGCAAAGACATAGAGAAATAATTAAAACTCTGTACACTGTTGGTGGGAATTTAATACAGTGCAACTGCTATGGAAAACAGTATGGAATTTCCTCAAAAAATTAAAAAGATGGTCTACCATATGATCTAGCAATTCTGCTTCTGGATATGTGTCCAAAAGAATTCAAAGCAAAATCTTGAAGAGATATTTATACACCCACGTTTATTACAGCATTATTCACAATAGCCAAGATGTAGACACAGTCCAAATGTTTGTCAATGGTAAATGGACAAAATATGGTGTATGTATATGTGTGTGCGTGTATATATATATATATATATATATATGTATATATATACAGTGTGCACACACAATGGAATATTATTCAGCCTTAAAAAAGAAATTTTGCCACATGTGATAGCATGGATAAATCTTGAGGATATTATGCTAAGTAAAATTAACCAGGTACAGAAGGACAAATATGGCATGATAGCACTTCTATGAGGTATCTAGAATAGTCAAACTCATAGAAGCAGAGGGTAGAATGGTGATTTCTAGGGACTAGAGGAAGAAGAAATGGAGAGTTGCAACTTAACAGGTATAAAGCTTCAGTTATGCAAGATGAGTAAGTTCTAGAGATCTGCTATACCACCTTGTGCCTACAGTTAAATTTTATATACTTAAAAATGTGTTAAGGGTGTAGATCTCAAATGTTCTTAACTACAATTTAAAAAAAGGAGACTGACTATAAGGCATTGAACAAGGCTCAATAGATTGTTTAGGTAGTTATTATTTTAGTTTATAGAATTTTGTGTGCCAGTTTACCATGATGGTAAGCATTCTGTGTGACCATTCTTGTCTCTCATGCAGTTCTTCTTGTA
Organism: Vulpes vulpes; assembly: GCF_048418805.1. Taxonomy (NCBI): domain Eukaryota; kingdom Metazoa; phylum Chordata; class Mammalia; order Carnivora; family Canidae; genus Vulpes; species Vulpes vulpes. Next base: position 21,803,129 of record NC_132787.1, on the reverse strand, counting down.
GTTAGGTCTAGATTTATGCCAATTTACAATGTGATTCTGTGCTAATGATTGAGAGGCATGCAAAAGGCCTAAACCTGACAATGTCTTCCTCACTGCTTTGAAGCTCCCAAAGTTTATGATCCCTTTGAGCTAAAGATATCATCCTTATTCAGGTCAAGCTGTTTTCCAGATAGTCATTGACATATTGATATATAGCATGGTTTAAATAATCTCATCAGCTAACTGAAAGCAGGTGCTCTCAGTTTAATGTATTTTGGAAGATTAGGTTCAGATCCAAAAGAGGGGTAACACAATAACACTAAGATTTGGAGTAAGGAAGAAAGGGAGGAGGTGTCGAGTTTTTGGGAAAGATAAGACTGCAGTAGAAATACTAACATGGAGTGTTCATCTGTGCTTGGGGGCAGCCTTTCCTGTGCTGATGATGTAGCATGATTGACAACTCATAAAGAGAAAAGGTCAAGGTCATGACACAAGGCTCTTTTTTTTTTCTTTCCTTGTCATTCCCTTTCCTTTCTTTTTCTGAAACAGTTAGCTATGATGTATAAATACTGCACCTATCACGGTGACCTCATTACAGTGCCATCTTCTAGGCAATTGCTGACTGATGCTAATTACTATGAAGGTAGCTTGGGAAACTGAATATTCCAGTGTAAAATAGGAGACCAAATGCCCTTTTTTGCAAAGTGAGAGTATCAAGCCAACTGATCAATATGATTGCTTTGATTAAAACTCTGTATTGGGTAAGCATTTATTTGTAGTAAACACTTTCACTTTTTCCTCTGATATCTGAGGCAGTGCATTAAGTTTGAACTTGTCACAACTTCCCAGGGGTGGCTCTTAGTTGAAATGTCACTGACAGCTTGTGGTTTGAACTTTTTTTTTTTTTTTTAATGCCAGACAGAAACGACTAGAAGCCCTTGAACAACTGCAAGAAGATGCTGTCAACCAGGAATCCGTCCTTAGGAAGAAGGTCCAAGGAACCAGCCAATGGCTGGGGGACAGAGAGAAGCAGGTAGGGCAGCCTTTGACTGCTTTGCATTCAAGGGGAAGTTTCCTCAGATGTACTTGAAACCATGAAGTAAAAAACGGAGGAGGAACAGAGAAGAAGAAGAAAAAAAAAAAAACACCAAAGAGGAACTGCGAAGTTCAGTCCCTGGCGACCAGCAGTGAGCGGAGGAAGTAAAGGGGGAGTTGTAAAAGAGGCGGTGTCAACAGCCTGCTGATGAAAGAGGCATCTTTGCAGAAAGAGGCAACTTGACATATCAGGACTCTTACCACTGTAGAAATAGCTCAGGCACACAAAGCCCATGCAAACACAGAATTGCAGAAGTTCAGTAGAGGCTTATCACTTCCCTGAGAAGAAAAGCACATTTTCAGTTTCGTATGCATAATAACAGTGAGCGCTCAATTGCTTTCTTTCCTGGCCACCCTGCTAAAATCCAGTATTAACTGTACGCTTTCAGGTTGAGGATCGAGATCCAGCAGCCCACTCAGCCCGTGAAAAAGCTAAGTCTTTGCTGCATAAATTAGAGGAAGCAATCTCGGAACAACGGAATCTCTGGACTATAAATACTGAGTTAGTGAACACTTGCCAGACACTTGAGCAGAAGACGAGAAAATTGAAAAGTGAGTAGCAAATATGTGTTATGTCCCAATTCAGTCCGCTCTGAGGTGTGGCGAAAGGACTACAGCCATTTTTGTAGATGACAGCTGCTGCATTATTGCCCACATTTATGACAATAAGATGGTTCCAGAAGGCAGTAGTGTGGGGCTTCCAGAGAGGTTTGCCTAGTGGCCAAGTAGACTGATTTCAAACGACTGACTTTCCCTTTCAGTTTATTTTTTTTTTTAATTACTACGAGCTGGATTTGTTCATGGCTGTTATTTCTTTAAATATTAAAAGTTCTCAATATCTGTAAAGGTAAACAAAAAAATCTTGTATGCATGGGGTATTTGAACTTGCAAATGGCTTACATATTCCATCCTGATTTTATTAGCTAGCTTGTAACCATTATATGGTAGAAAAGGACCTGCCTTTCTATTTTGTTTTAAGTAGTAATTTTAGGGTTGTGCAAAATACTTATGAATTCAGTATATCAAAATATTAAATATATAAAATCCTTTTAAAATTTTAATGTGCTCTCTACATATATATTTTGCTTTAAAAAATTAGAATATTTATCATTTTTCTGTATTATCCGAGAGTGTTTAGGTGTAAAGTCAATTGTCAGATGACAGATGTCAGATTATTCGTAAGCATACTTTATTCTGGAAACATAATCTGGTAAAAATAAAACTTGCTTATTTGGCCATTTATCAGACAATTGCTTTTGTTTTGCCAGCTTCTTGCCCTGGCTGTCCTACATGCATTTTTAGAGAAAGCTACTGATTTGGGTAACAAACAAATGAATTATCAGTTTAAGCTAAGCTAGAGGTGGAGATTTTCAGACTTGGGTTTGTTTTGGATTTATTATATCCTTTCTCCTGCTAACTGAGAATGTTGTCTAAAAAGGCTTGGCTGATTCTAACGTAACAGTAATTATTCAATATTTTATTATTATTTTGAAACCTTGCAGAACTTGCTAGGTTTCAATAATCCTAAGTATCCGTTGACTCCCTCAGTGTAAAGCTTTAAATTACATAATCTATATGTTATTTTTTGATTGCTCAGTGGGTATTGGGAAAGGTTCTCTTGTGATTAGAAGTGTTCCTGTTGAGACACGAATAATAAAGCACTCCAGATTTGGTTTATGGTATGTTTGCTTTAGATACTGTGCTTAGGGGACTAATCTTTTGGTTCAGTTATATTTGTCTTTGATTCAATCAACATTATACCCCATAGTTTTATAAAACTAAGAATTTAGCTCCTTCTGTAGTTCTGCCCCGCCCCCCATACCTTCTTGGAAGAGTCAACTTTTGTAACTTATCCCCAAATATACTTTTTTCATATGAACTTGCTATTATCTTCCCAGTTCATTGGTCCAAATATATTAAAAACAGAAGGTGAAAGCTTCTTGGGTTGCATGCATGTGTTTTTTTTTCCTATTTATAGAGTAGAATGGATGCCTCCTTTCTGTCTTGAGTTGCTCACAACCTGCCTGCCTTTTTGAACTCTGTTACTTGTTTGTATCTTTTGCTGCCCAGAAGCAGCATGCATATCAAGATTTTGCTCTGAAGCCCATTTGCTTATGAGGATTTCTCTAACAATGCCCTTAAAAATCAACCTTTGCAACAAGAGGGAAATTTAGGTAGCACATATTTTTGAAACGTTCTGTAGAGCAGATTTTCCAGATAGACTGTGAATAAATGTCAGTGAGGTAGGACAGTTATCACATAAACACATCCTGGCACATTCTACCATTACCACTGCCACCACATGCTGTTTGAATTCTGAGTCAGACGTTTGAATTCTGAGTCAGAAAACAAAAATATTCAAATCCATTTAGTTTTTCTGAAACTTTCTGGTTAGCTTAATAAACTATTAAGTGTTTAAGGCAATTGCTTTTTGTTGCATCTCAGAATGGTTCATTAGCAAATTGGGTGAGGATTCTGTTATTTTGTCCAAATGCTCAGGTCAATGACACTGCTCATAAACTGGACCTCAGAAGTTTTTTATGACATTTGATTAGAAATCCTGGACTTAATACTGGATAAGTACTATTGTTCAAGTTTTCAGTTGCCACCAGGACTGGACTGATTTATGAGGCTGTCAGTGTACATGCTAGCCTCCATGAAATGTCCCATTAGTACTGCTAAATTTCTTGAATGGTTACTTACATATTTCCTTTCTTCTGCTTCTTATCTATGTATGTATCTAAGTATCTTGTTAACAAAGGCAGTATTAGGTGTATAAATGGATATTTGTTTTGGAAAGGAAATGTAAAGGCTTCTTAGGGACACCTGGGTGGCTCAGGGGTTAAGCATCTACCTTTGTCTCAGGGTCTGATCCCAGGATCCTGCTTCTCCCTCTGCCTCTCTCTCTCTGTGTCTCTCATGAATAAATAAATCTTTAAAAAAAAAAAAAGGCTGTAGACCTAGGGCATTCACTCAATATATTAGAGTGAATCTAATGAAATATAGACCACTTGATCTAATACATCACCTCTTTGCTGTTCATCCTCTTATTGCCCCTAACATGAAATCTTCATTGAGTCCCTGATTTAATCAACAATGAGGAAATTTATTACCTTTAGAAACTATGAATATTTCCCTGCAAAAGAGCCTGAAACACTCCTGTATATCGTAATTCCTTAAACATAGTATCTGTATAAACCTTATAGTTTAGAGAAGGGCTTCCCCTAGATGATCTCACTGGAGACTGTCTTCTAACTTGCTGTCCTTAGCACAGAGGGCATGTGGTATGGGACAGATGAGAGCCTTATGGCTTTGAGGATGGATGCAAGATGAGAGCCACGTGTCTTGAACAGTCAGTACACAAGAGGGAAATGAGATTAGAAACAGGGGTTCAGGTGATTGAGACCCTTAAAGATAGGTGTTGGGTTGAGGACCAAGGGAAAAACTCAAAATCAGATAGAGCTTTGCTCAACAGCTCTGATGGGATGGGGGCCTAAGTTTTCCCAAATGTAAGATGCAGAAATGGATAAAATAATCCAGAGGCAGTATAGCATAATGATTAAGAGCATGGTGTTTGAAGTTAAACGTACCTTCTGATTCTAGGTCAAAAGCGAAACCGGAAAGAAAAAAAAAAAAGCGAAACTGGATAAAGTTGGGCAAATCACTTTATCTTTCTGGTCTCAGTATCCCCTTCCAGAAAATGCAGTAGCTAATTTATAAATAACAAATGCAAAGCAATAAGCTAGTGCTTGGTCACACTCGGCAGAGCCTATTCTGCTAGAGCACGTTTCTGCCACATGCATTACCTCATTTACCACTAGCCAATGGATAATGACGTGAGTGTAATATGGAAGTTTTATCGTTTCATTCATGATTTTCCTGGGAATAAGATCTGGGACAGTAGGAAGAGAACTGTGACCTTCAGCAGGGAAGGAGAAAGTGTTCAGCTTGGCTGCTGACAGGCAGCAGAAGCCCTTTTAGCTTTCTTTTAAGAAAATTAAAAACAAGTGTCTGCACCTGGGCCACCCCCACCCCCCACCCCCAAGCGAACTGCCTCCCAGCCTTGCAGAGCTCTGGCTTGTGGCAGACTGTACTCCCTCTTGCGTTCAATTCAGCAGTCCCACTGCCTGAGTTCCACCTCCATCTGCATTTTCTTAGCATCCCACCAGCACTGTGCCATTTAAATGTCACCAGCATCTCTACGCTTTTGTTATTGTGCATTTCTATTATTCTGTGAGGCAGCGTTTGGTCATTTCAAGATGCACGTCTCTGTGATCCAAGTTATCTTCCTAGGCACTAATAGTGTATAAGTGTGTTTGGTAGTACTCTGCTTACAGTGTTGTGTATACGTTTTTAATGGTCTCTCCCTAACCGTGTTTATCTCAAACTCTGATATTTTTGTTCTTATTGTGATTTCTACATTCCTTCTTTTATTGATGCATAATTAACATCACGAAATGTTCAGATCTTAAGTGGATTGTTTCTCCAGTTTGCCAAATGCACATCCAAACACAGAACTTTTTTTTAACACTTTTTTTAGATGAAGACCTTAATGCTCAGAATAAGTAAATAATGAACCAAAAGTCACAGAGTTAGCAAGTTACAGAACTAGAATTCAAACCCAGCCATCCAGACAGCTTATGTTCAACATATTAATGGTATACCTGTGATTAATATCTTTTTAAAAAATATTTTATTTAAATTTAATTTGTCAACATATAGTATGACCCCCAGAGCTCATCTCATTCTGTGCCTTCCTTAATGCCTGTCATCCAGTTACCCAATCCCCCCACCCACCTCCCCTTCTGCATCTCAGAGTTAGGAGTCTCTAAGGGTTTGTCATCCTCTCTAATTTTATCCCACTCAGTTTCCCCCTTCCCTTATGGTCCCTTTCACTATTTCTTATATTTCACATATGAGTGAAGCCATATGCCAATTGTCTTTCTCCGATTGACTTATTTCACTCCAGTTCCATCCACGTCAATTTAAATGGTAGGTATTCATCCTTTCTGATGTCTGAGTAATATTCCACCATAGATATATACCACATCCTCTTTTTTTAAGATTTTATTTATTTATTCATGAAAGACACAGACAGAGAGAGAGGCAAAGACACAGGCAGAGGGGGAAGCAGGCTCCACGCAGGGAGCCTGACATGGGACTCCATCCCGGGTCTCCAGGATCACGCCCTGGGCCAAAGGCAGGTGCTAAACCGCTGAGCCACCGGGCTGCCCCTACATCCTCTTTATCTTTTTATCTGTCAAAGGACATCATGGCAAAAATATGGAATGCTTCAAGAATTTGCATGTCATCCTTGCACAGGGGTCATGCTAATCTTCTCCATATCATTCCAATTTTAGTATATGTGCTGCCGGAGCAAGCATGAAATACTCCTATAACCCCTGAAAGTTCCCTTGTGCTACTTTCCAGTCACTGCCCTTCCCCCACTTTCACCACTATCAGGATCAGCCTCTGATCTGATTTTTATCACTGATGGGTTAGCTTAGTTTCTAGAATTGAGATATAAAATATGTGCTTTTGTATGTGTCTGTCTTCTTTCCCTCAACATAATATTTATCTTAATATGTTGTGTTTATTAGTGGTATGCCTTTTTCATAATTGAATCTTATTTCTTTGGTTTTTTTTTTATTTTTTTTTTACATTTTTTTTTTAATTTTTTTTATTTATTTATTTATGATAGTCACAGAGAGAGAGAGAGGCAGAGACACAGGCAGAGGGAGAAGCAGGCTCCATGCACCGGGAGCCCGATGTGGGATTCGATCCCGGGTCTCCAGGATCGCGCCCTGGGCCAAAGGCAGGCGCCAAACCGCTGCGCCACCCAGGGATCCCTGAATCTTATTTCTTTGAATGAAATTTTTCCAAAATTTGGTTATCTTTTCTCTATTATTGGACATCTAAATTGTTTGCAGTTTGGGTTGTTATGGAGCAAACTACTTGAACATCTGTGTATGGGTCTTTGTGTGGACATATGTTTTTTTTTAACCTAGGATAAAGATCTATGAGCAGAGTTGTTAGGTCATAGTGTAGCTGTAACTAAGAAACTGCCAGTTTTCCATAGGGTCAGTAACATTTTACACTCCCACAAGCAGTGTGTGGGAGTTCCAGGTTTTCTACGGCATCAGTGCTTGGGTTGTCAATTTTTTTCATTTTTGCCATTCTTCTGGGTATCTTGCAATTTTCGTTTGTTGTGCTATTTGGCTATTGTATATCTTCTTTGTGAAATATCTAAGTCATTTGCTCATTTTGAAATTAGACGTTTGTCTTTCTGTTCCTGAGTTGTAGGATTTCTTTACATATTTTGGATACAAGTCCTTTGACAGATATATGTATATGTTTTGCAAATTATTTTTTTCTGGTCTGTTGTTTTCAATGAAATTGATTTTTTTTAATATACAGTTTTATAGTACCTGAGGTAACATATATATTGTGTTATAAAAGTCCATACTCCATAAGTGTCAGCCATCATTGATAGTTAGCATTATTATAGCTCTAATACTATAGTTTTCATTATCAACAGCTAATTAATTGCAGGGCCTTTGCCTGAAAAGCTCATTGTATAGTCATTTGGAAAGTTGTTTTACCTCAGCTTCCTTCAAAGGCAATGTATCCAAGATACTTGGTCTCATTCTATATCACAGATGGCAACAGCAGGGAATACAGTGGCCATTGTTTTATTTGCTTCCATGTGAAATCTAAATGTCCTAGAGACATAGCAGGTCCAACTCCAAACACATAACAAAGAATGCAAAGGTGAATGCAAACTAGGGTCATAAGGCAACGTTTTGCCTTATGGAACATATGGAAATAGTTGCTACACATTGCACAAAACATCTGTTGAAATAAGGTTTATGATTTAAATGTTTTGAGATGGACTATTCCTAAAATCTAAGATTGCCTGGTGGGAAAGCAGATGGGCAATTTAGACAGTCTTATACTAACTCATTATTTCTTCTGAAACACAAGCTTAATTTGGAAATCCAAAGGCAGTGTTTTGGAGATACATGACCTTCAGAAGCATAATATTCGCCACTTCTGAAAAGTTTGGTTACTGTTGCTTAAATGTAGGTCGGGAGAAGGATAATGCCTTATTTAGTAGAATTAACAGAATTTTCTAAAATAGAATCTTTACTGGAGTTTTAAGTATTAAAAATTAAATAATGTAATTACTTAAATATGTTAGAAAAAAATTTTATTTTCCCTCCTAGTGGACCTGGTAACACTGTGTCAAGTTTAATTGTGAAATAAGTTATTTTTAGAAAAAAAATTCTTAAAAAATAGAATTTTACAGGGGTAACTTTCAATATAACTGAAAGATTAAATAGAGTAGATATATTCTATCTTATCTAAAATTCAATATAATAGGGATCCCTGGGTGGCACAGCAGTTTAGCGCCTGCCTTTGGCCCAGGGCACGATCCTGGAGACCCGGGATCGAATCCCACGTCGGGCTCCCGGTCCATGGAGCCTGCTTCTCCCTCTGCCTATGTCTCTGCCTCCCTCTTTCTCTGTGTGACTATCATAAATAAATAAAAATTAAAAAATAAATAAAATTCAATATAATAGAAAATTAGATTATCTACTTTCACACATATTAGTATTATGGTGGCTCAGAGTTTTTCAGGCTATTGAGATATAAAACTGTTGTACCAGATTCGTATGTGTTTTGGACACCAGAGTATTTGATATTAATTTTCCTTGCTGTTAGTGATTTAAAAAAAAAAAAGTGGTAGCTATTAATATGTCTCCATCTAGCAGATCTTCCTACCCTCCTGTAATTTTTGTTTTTAATCATCTGTGGGCTGAGAAAACAGTCCCAGATTGTGAGAATTATGTATAAATTCAGAGCTTACTGTATGAGTGGAAATGTGAGGAATTGCCATAGGAATAAAGGGCATGAGTATCAACATGTATTTTAGTTCAAAAGACTTGGCCTATTTTCTGGTCCTTGGCTATATTTCAAAGAGTATGGATTGTCAGGTAAGTAATATGTCAGTGTGTAACTCAAGGAGTTAAAAAGGCATCCCCCCCCCCCCATTCTGTTACTCCAGAGACGAGAATTTGAAGTTATTGGGAGGCAGATTTCAGTTAAGTAGAAAGACAGACATTTTTAATTTCATGAAAAAGTATACTGAATTGAGCATTCTCCTAAGAGTCTGATTCTAGCTCCACAAAAAACCAGTTATCATTGAAATCCTCTATCCCTGTTAAGACATAGAAATGCTACAGAAGGGACACCTGTGTGGCTCAGTGGTTAAACATCTGCCTTCAGTTCAGTGTGTGATCCCGGGGTCCTGAGATTGAGTCCTGCATCGGGCTCCCATGGGGAGCCTGCTTCTCTCTCTGCCTGTGTCTCTGTCTCTCTCTGTCTCTCTCATGAATAAATAAAATTTTAAAAAGAAAGAAATCAATCAATCCTCTGGACAATAGTGTTCTCATCATCTGAGACCTACCCATAGGATTCTGGGTTCTACTTCTAAGGCTGCCATCACAACCAGCTCAAGCAGAGGCTTCTTGGAGAGAGGATTTCTGCATTCTAGGCAGTTGTACTGAATGACCTCTAAGGTATATTTCTATGTTAAGGTGAAATAATTCTGTGACTCATGTCTAGTGGACAGTTCACATGCACCTGTCAAGGTTAATTTTAAATGCCCAGAGGTGGTCGTGGTTTGGCTGCTCTAGCCTTTATTCTGCTCTTCCATTTCTGCAAGATGTGAGTTGAGAACGCCGTTCTCAGAAGTCATTACCTTCTCTTTTCCTCAGACCCCAAATTTAAAACTGTTAAAAGTTTATTAAAGGAATGACGGGAAAGGGGGTTACAAATTGTCATATTAAGCTGATTATGAATTCTCTTTATAGCAACAACTGAATCACTGAGAAAGAAATTAATTAAAGGACGCCTCCATGGCTTGCTGTTTCAGGTAAAAAAAACAAAAAACAAAAACCAAAAAAAAAACCCAAAAACCCTGTGATGTGTGTTTACCATGGGGAAGAGGTTCAATTTGTATAAGGATCAGAAGCTAATTTATAATAGACAATGATTTTGACCATAAAATTAAATAACCAACTTAGAAGAAAATGCTCTGGTGGACTTTGTCTCTTTTGCACTGAAAGCATTTAGCAAAATAAGAAGGGAGAACTCACATTTAGTCAGTGGCTCCTAATAACATCTTTCAGGGAAGAAGCATTTTAGAATTTACTGCATCTATTAGCAAAGGGCTAATGTTTTAGTCTTCGGCACCTCCTTTCTGCACTGTTAGATGGGCTGGGGTGGTTACTGTCTCTTTTACCTCCTATTTGAATTAAACTTTCAGCTTCTTTCTGTTTATCTCAGTATAGCCATGGTAGAGTTCAGTGTATTTCTTTCCCTTATGATGCTTGCCAAATTTCTCTTTTTTTGTTCATAAATGAGGAACATAAGGAACAGTAAGGTTGGCACTGGGGGAAGGGACCGGGGAAGGGAAGATAGAAGGGTGATGTCTGTATCTATCTGTTTCCAGGGCATAATGCAGGCACATCTGTTTAAGTAGAAAAAAAAATTATTCATGTGGGAGATTAAGCTAGGCAGAGTGCCTAAAAAGCCCCCTACAATAAATTGAAGTGGGAAAACCTCCACATCTAAATATGCTTTAATCCTATTAGCAACACCAATACAATTTTCTATTACAATATAACTATGATAGGTGTGTTTCTGCCTCCTGGATTAAGATCACAATTCGATTGCTGTGAGGTTTTCACAGGCACCATCTTCACTACATGACATGTCTCCAACAAGCTTCCTTGGCCTCTTCCTTGGCCTCTGCCTAAAGATTTCAATGACAAAACCATTGCATTTCCTGTCCCTGATCTTTAAATTTCATTCCTAGAAGAAGCAAGGAGGGAAATGCAATAAAACTTTACAGTCATAAACCTTCCCTTAAAGTTGAACACTTGACCAAACTGGCCAATACGACCCTCCTCAGGTAGTATCATATCTTCTCATAAGTGTAATATGATTTGTATCTTTGTCATCATTCTGCCTTTGAATATGCTCCACCATTTTCTCATGACAGAGCTGTTTAGATGAGAAATCTCCTCACTCTGATCCCTTCTCCTGCACAGATGGAATTCAACAACCATTTCAAGAACAACTGGTAAGTTTTAAGCTTTTTGAAATGATTTGAGTGTCAGTTATGAATCACTACTATGTCAAAAGAGAAAGTTATGTCCAGTATGTGTAAGTAGTCTTAGAACTCTAAGCCAGATCATTTTTGAGAGATTATTAGATGAAGCAATGGATATGTACTTTTTTCTTTTTTTACCTTTTTTCTTTTCTAGAGAGAGAGCGTACAAATGGGGAGGGTGGACAGAGGGAGAGAAAGAGAGAGATAATCCTAAGGAGACTTCATGCCCCATAGAGCCCAACACAGGGCTCGATTTCAAGACTGAGATCATGACCTGAGTCAAAATCAAGAGTTATATGCTTAACTGACTGAGCTACCTAGGAGCCCCTATTTTTTCTTAGTCACACACATGCATACGATTCTGGTAGACCCTACAATATGGTAATATGTTAAATTACTTAAATGTGGTATCATGAAGAAATATTGTATAACTAACTAAGCTTCCTCTCATATATACCTTTCTCCTCAAGCTTTTGTTTATATGAGAATGTTGACTATTGGTAATTGATAAAATACTGTTAAATTATTGAACTGTGATTTTTATTGAGAATTATACTTTATAGGGTATAGCTTTTGACCAAAATGTTGAAAGCTTTATTACTTGGAATCGTTTATTTTCTTCTTGACCTCTCTCACAGGATTGAGACCAGTGATATTCTTTATACCTTTGGAGATGAGGAGAATAGATAATGAAATATGTTATGTTACACCCCGTTAGATATCTAATACTATTTAATTTTCTGTTCAGAAGCAGTGTAGCCATAAACAATATAGTGGTCAAGAGGCACGAATACATCAGACACTCCTGACCTTCAAACATACATGCTGGTACACGCCTCTGTTAGGTAAGCATGGAGAATCCCCCCCACCCCTTATATCCATCCTATTGTGCATGGCTTGGGAGTAGGGTTCTTTTCGAAAGGGAAAATAATTAATCACAATTATATTTGTACAGGAAAAGTTGTTAAATATTTGGATATTTATCCCTGAATGCAATCAATCAACTTACGTTTGAGCACCTACTGTGTGCAAGGCACCATATTATGTATAACAGAGAATAAATCCTAAAATAGCTCACAGCTTATCAGGGAGATTAGAATGGACTCAAAGAAGGCTCCACAGAAGAAATGAGAGTTGAACCAGACCTTGAAAGACGGGTTGTATTTGGAAAAACAAAGAGCACGGAAAACGTATTCTTACTGGGGAAGACAAAAATAAAACAGAAAAATGCAAAAATCTCAAGTGTTTGAAGAATCAAAGTCAGACAAGTCATTTGGAAGCAAGAGGAGTTTGGTTGTGATACAGTAGAATATGTTTGGAACAGGTTGTAGGTCAAATTATGGGCTATAACTCAGTGCCAGGCTAAGGAGAATGAGCTTTATCTTAGGAAATGCTCAGGGTTGTGACATCTTTCATCACAACCTAGATGTGGTTGAAAGCAAAAGTGAATGGCTGGTTCTGAAACAACAAAAGAAATGGAATGATTATCAAAATAAAGTTAAGGGGCAGCCCAGGTGGCTCAGCGGTTTAGGTTTAGGTTCAGGGTGTGATCCTGGAGACCCGGGATTGAGTCCCATGTCGGGCTCCCTGCATGGGGCCTGCTTCTCCCTCTGCCTGTGTCTCTGCCTCTCTCTCTCTCTCTCTCTCTCTCTCTCTCTCTCTCTGTTTCTCATGAATAAATAAATAAAATCTTTTAAAAAAAAGTATCCTTATAAAATAGATAAATAAAGTTAAGAAGAATAAATAACAAGTATACCGATCTACGGATCATTTCAACTGGAGAAGGGCAAACTATTACGACTAATGGAATGGCCATTTTGTATCAAGCAACAGTTGGGTGCTTTATAGCAATGATTTTACTCACACCACACTAGTGATAACACAACCACAACCCTGACAGTGTCTGTGGGTGCCTGCTATATGCCAGGCAGAGTTCTCTGCTCTTGACATCACTATTACTTCATTTAATCCTCACTACATCCCTGCCAGGTAGGTGCTAATGTAATCTCCATTTTAAAACAAGGAAACAGAGGAACACTGTGTAATTTGCCTAATCTTCTGTGTCACCTCAAATGTAAGTAAGCTGAGGCTCTGAGTGGTTTACTTATTTATTATCCAAAATTATACAACTAGTATGTGGCAGAACCAGGATTTGAACTAGAAATTTCTGATTGATGCCAAAGCCTGTGGTTTTTCTATTCAACTCTGCTGCTTCCTAGACTCAAGATGGTTTCCTCCAAAAAACATCGTCTGTTACCCTATTTCCCTTGTCTTTTCTCAGGTCCCCATCACAATGTCTAACCATTTTCTCTTCAGGAGTTGGAAAAGCTGTTTCTGGCAAGTGCCGGGCAGTGAATACTTCAAGCGCTGTAGAGTCTATGGTTTCTGCAGCAACTACTCAGTTTTGCTGTTGTATCACACACACAGCCATGGGCAGTACTGAATGAATGGGTGTGTCTGTGTCACAGTAAAACCTTATTGACAAAAACAGGCAGCTGGCTGAATTTTACCCTCTGACTGCAGATTGTTGACCCTTCTAGTTGCTTAGTGGGCAAAGATTTTCTGACCCCTTTCCACTCTGCTTAAAAAAAAAAAAAAAAAAAAAAAAGCATTTTCACTTCATATAACTAGGCATCAAGGAGGGGAAGGGTTAATAGAATTGAACTGACCTCTGCTTTTTCAGCAGTGGTCCAATCTCTGAAGAGGAAAAGAATTTATATATTATAAATTATATATACATATAATTTATAAGTTTATAAATATATGTTTATAAATATATATTTGTAAATATAAATAATATTTATATATCTATAGTATTTATGTAAATGTATCTATAAATATAGTTTAAACCAGAAATAAGTTTGGTTTTATTCTCTTCTGTTCTGCAGATGCCTTGCATCTAGAGAGTCTCACAGCAATTCCACGGCTGGAATTGACACTTTTCTCAGGTGTAGCCAAACAAATCCAGGTTTCATGTGAAAGCCCCAACTATGGAGAAATAGAGGATGGTGCTTTGGATGTGACTAGAAGACACAAGTAAGTTAAAAGAGCAAATATATTTACCCTATTCTTCATGGGTAGCCTATTCCTATTGCCTAAACTTTTAATCACTTAGATTTTGGTATCCTGAGGCCGTAACATGTTTATTAATGGAATTTTTGTGATAGAACTCCTCTGACTTTCTGAAAATTGAAAATTTTAAAATAAGGGTACCTCTATAGTTTTTTGAAGTGACTTTTCTTGTTCTTTGAATTCCCTAATGTCCATTCTAAGATGTAAAAGACAGATTAGGCTGCCTGAAATGTTTTAGGAATATACTCTGTATATGCTAAGTTAACTCATTCAGATAGGCTTTGATCATATTCTATTCCTTCTTCCTCAAGGTTAATGAGCCTCTGCAAATCCATGTCCCCACACCTACCCTCTCCCGAAGCTCAAAGCTCGTCCGTACTCACCTTTCTGAGTCCACAGACTGACCTTCCTTAGGAAAAGTTTCAAAGTGTCAGTGGAGTTCATGAACCCTATCCACCTCGGTGAAATTTCCTTTCTGTATCTAGGGTGAGGAAGCAAGGCTTTGAATTGCAAATTCTTTATTTTCATTTTTGGCTAGATTCTCTCTGGTTTCTGTCCTGTCTCTGCTGAAGGTTGGAGCTCTCTTTCCTTATGCCTTACTAAAACCATGAACTTAATTAGAAATTTGATTAAGCTGAGGCAGGGAAGGGAAATATTTGGTATCTGCTGGAATTCTCAGTCTTTCCACCTGTAGTAAGGAACTTTGTTTTCTATTGCCAGGTGCCCAGGCCCTAAAGTTGGCCCCCACCCAGGAACGGATCCTTTAGGTTGCATCAGGATGAATGATGACCTAAGGATGGAAGTGAGCATTTGACTATATTTTAACTTTATTTTTAGTACTGCTTTAACTATGTCTTCTTCTATAGGTATATATATTTTTAGAAGTATTATGGGCACTCTTATAGAAAGTAATGAATCTTATACCATAAGACATACATAAATGCATGAAAATGTTAACCATTGATGGCATGAAATTAAAATTCAGTCACTTGGGGGCTTTCAACCCCTTCTGTAGTGTAAGCCCAAGGATATAATGCTGAAAGGAGACTTTGGTGAAGTACACTGAACACTTTGCTTAAGAGGCAGGCTGACTTGGGACTTAAAATTCACTAATGACCCCAAGAAGTCAGGTATCATTGTCTGTCTAAGAATTGAAATCAAGCCTAGATATCCTTTGATGTGCTGGTACTTTGTAAAAACGCACAAAGTAGAGCAATGCCCAGAGAATATTCATTGCTGCAGTTGCGTGCTAGTGGTACTTCTCTCCCCCCAAAAACAAAGCAAAACAACTAAATAACATATCATTTAGGCAAATTCCCCAGGTTCTGGAGGTGTGTATGGAGTGCCTCCCTCAGTCTACAGCTTGAGCTCCATAATTTTCTCAAATGGTACAGACAGTTCTGTTTCAGGATATAACAATCCATCATTCTTCCTTTTTCTTTTAGTGCTTAATTGATATGTAATTTACATATTGAACAGTTTATTCAATTGTATGATTTTAAATAAATTCACAAAATTTCACAACCATCACCAAAATCAATTTTAGAATATTTTGACAATCCTAAAAAGAAACCTCATGCCCATTGACAGTCTATCCCTATTCTCCCTACCCCCAAACCCTCACCCCAAGGTAATCACTAATCCACTTCCTGTCTCTATACATTTGCCTCACCTGGATATCTCATATAAATGGAATAACAATATGTAACCTCTTGTGACTGGCTTCTTTCACTTAGTGCAATGTCCTCAAGGTTCACCCAAGTTGTAGAATATTATCAGTATTTCATTCCTTTTTATGACTGAATAATATACCAGTGTATGGATATATCACATTTTGTGTATCCACTCATCAGCTGATTCACTTGGGTTATTTCCATATTTTGGCTTTGTAAATAATGCTACTATGAATGTTAGTGTATAAGTTTTTGTGTACACATATGGGTATTCTTTTGGATACATACCTAGGAGTGGAATTGCTACATCATATGGTAATTCTAACATTTTGAAGACCTGCAAAACAGGTTTCCAAAGCGGCTATCCCATTTTCCATTCCCACGAGTAATGTATGAGGCTTCCAATTTCTCTACATCCTTGTTAACATTTGTCTGTTTTTTTTATTACAGCCATCTTAGCAGGTATGAAGTAGTTTTGATGGTTTGGGTTTGTATTTCCCTAATGACAAATGATGTTGAACATCTTTTTGTGCACTTCTTGGCCATTTATGCATCTTTTTTGGAGCTATATCTACCCAGATATTTAATCATTTTAAAATGGGGTTCTTTTTACTACTGAGCTATATGAATTACTCTCATTATTCCTTTAAAGTGTGTGTATCTGACATTTTTCTGTTCCTTAATACCCATCCTATTGAGTAGCTAAGAAAAGGAAAGAAAAAGGAAATGAATCTATTTTGCTATTACTTAGCAGTTCTTGTAAAGTTTAATAAAGGAAGTTGGACTTGGAAGCTTACAGGATGTTTGGTTACTAGTAATTTCCCTTTTATCTGACACTGATTTCACCAACAAGGGGGAAGATACACCTATCAGTTGTGTACCAGGTACTTTGTGGGAAAACGCTTCCATATGCCATGTTATTAATTTTCTCCACAACTCTGAGTGGTAGGTATTCTCTGCTTTTAGAGATGAGACAACTGAAGTTCAAAGAGGTTGAATAACTTGTCTAAAATCACTCAGTTGGTAACGAGCAAAGCTGGGATTCAAATTCAGATTTGTCTAATTTCAAAGGATAAGCCTTTCTCACAGCCCCTCATAGAACACTGAATTTAGACCTTTCGATCATAATTACTCATAATTACCTTGAAAGTAGTTTTTTGGCTAAGAAATGTGCCATCTAAAAGGATCTCCTAATCCACCATCATTAGGATATGTGACAGTTTTTTGTCTATTGTCTTGACACCATTAAGAAACAGGAGCTAATAGACCATAATAGAAACTCCTGTCAAATGTCCCTGGGCACATGTACACGTTCCCTGAAGGTTTTCATACTGTCTTCTGTGCCATTTCTTCTAGAGTCCCCAGAAACTAGTCTGTCAGCTGCACTTGGTAGCTGATATCACCACTTCTCACCATTCTCTTTTCAGGTTTCTGTTCCACTGAAGAATCTCTGCAGCCTGTTCACTTCATGATTCACTCTCTCATGCCTGTTTCTTGAATAGACCTTCACTTCCTACCTCTCAAATTCCCCAAACTCATATCTTAAACAAATAGAAAATTCTCCTTAGAAAACAATTATCTAAGCATTCTCATTAATAAGTGCAGGGAATTGGAATGAAATATGAGATAAAAATTATAAAAAACATAATCTGTGTTTACCCCAGTGACCCATAAATTATGGTGTTTTCTTAAGTCTTTGGATTCAACTTTAGGATTTTTGTCAAGCAACTTGATTTAGTTTTCTAGCCCTTTTGTAATCTGGTCACAACCTACCTTTCTATCCTTCCCTGTTGCCTATGTTTATCCCTGCATGTCAGTGAAATCAAGTAATATTTATTGTTGGGATATATCACAAAAACCTGCCTGTACACTTCTCTCTGCCCAGAACACATGCACTTCTCCATTTCTCAAATTCTATTTGACTATTGAGGTCTATTTGAAAACCAGTTCTTCCATAAAACATTTCTTTTGGTAGCAAGAAGTGTTTATAGTCAAGTATCTCTAGTTGTTCTAGACTAGAGGTGGAAATCAGGATAATTAGAAGTTGAGAAATCAGGTTGTTCCCTGTTTCTCCCTCTAAGTATGGAAAAGTCATGTCTTTCAGCCCTATTTCCTCATTTCTCAACTATCCCACTCAGGAAAAAATGAGTTTGCTCCCTTCTTTTGGACCCCAGCAACTCTAGTCCTCCTTGTTGTCACCTATACTTTGGCTGCATTATAATTCTTTGTTTTCTTCTATTTATTTCTGTAGTAGATCAGAAACTTGGTGGAGGGATCCCTGGGTGGCACAGCGGTTTGGCGCCTGCCTTTGGCCCAGGGCGCGATCCTGGAGACCCGGGATCGAATCCCACGTCGGGCTCCCTGCATGGAGCCTGCTTCTCCCTCTGCCTGTGTCTCTGCCTTGTCTCTGCCTCTCTCTGTATGACTATCATAAATAAATAATAATAATAAAAAAAAAAGAAACTTGGTGGAGAGTACCTTTGGCTGGCTGTTAACTGATGTGCATCTAGCACCCTGCATAAATTTGGTATATGGTTGCTGCCTATTAATACCTGTTGAATGCCTATTTGTTTATTCTTATAGTCCCTAAAGGGCCTATTTAAAACATCGGGGCTGAGGACTCAATGAAATCATTGAGTTGACAGCCTTGCCCCTTTATTTTCTGCCTCCTTCTTTGGATTGGTATTCCTGAGAACTTGGGATTTGTTTTTTATTCATCTCCCATATTCACAGAAGCAGCTGCATTCTAGTATCCTTGTCAGAAAGTACAATGGGAGGTAAAAGTGAACATCTGTATTCTTAAAAGGATCTTTTTGAGTGAGCAAAGGACTCTAATAAGATTATCGTCTCAAAAAGAATATCTCATAATAAAATAATTTGGGATCCAGTTTTGGACATTCTTGGGGAAAGCAGAGTTCCTTTATTGACCCAGAAAATTCATTTGTTTGGAATATTGTAGTGTAGAGAGAAAAGAAGAAGATGAACTATTTTCAGTCCTTGTCTTTAAAGATTCAGACTGAAATATTTATGGAAGAAATGTTTATGGTATCAGGGAATTGCATCAAAATAATGCAGGCGTGGTTTTAGTGGGTGAGAGAATAGATTGGCCACAGGTTGGTAATAGCTAATAGCTGCAGAATGGGTACACAAAGGTGACTTATTCTATTCTGTTACTTTTGTATTTAAAAATTCTTCCAGTAACGACTTCGAATTTTTAGCTACATAGCATTGGCTTTGGAATCAGGCAGGCCTGGATTTAAGACTGGCTCTGTTACTCATTAGCCTTGTGAACCAGGACAAGCCTAATCTCTCTGAATTTGCCTGTGACCCCCCCCCCATGAAAGAGAGATACTACTTTTCAGAGTTCTTTTGATGTTTCAAATACATACATACATATGTTACATGTGTGCATACACATATCTGCAATGGCTGGGTTCTAGCCTAACCAGTCCATGAAAAACCAAGTCGGTTGTATTTAGAGAAAAGACAAGTCTTAATTCTGTTTGTCTACTTGCTGCTTAATAGTAAGGCCTTTCTCCTCCATGCGGTCCCTTCTCAACATGTTCAAGAATCTCTAGGGGCATATACCAATATCTCCTAATGTCCTTCAGGTTCCCACCAACTAGGGGGTCCAGGGAAGGTCATGTGACCTCCTGAGAGATTGTGGGGAAAGGAAGCTAGTTTCACCACTCAAATCTCTGCAGTCCTCTTTGTTTGTTATCCCTACCATCCACAGGCCCTCCATGCTGACCTCCTTGAAGCTCTGTGTCTGATGACTCAGTGATGTCTCCCTGGTTGGTGGAGAGATGACTCTCCCTTTTTGTCTCAGTACTTCAGAGTGAGGTCCTACTGCAGTGTTAGGTGGACTGCTTGTGATGGGATTGTAAAATTACCCTCTCAGCTTCAAGGCACATAGACAATCCAGTGGGCTGGGAGTAATAATGGTCAGTAGTTGCCTCCCACTACCTCAAGTACTGTGGCTTCCTTCAGTAGCTAGGCCTAGCAGTCCATTTAGCCTGACTTCCTCACCTCTTCTGCACTCTTGGCAGTTTCTCTCCAGGACCAAACTGTCTCTCCTTATAGTCTGTCTTCTTTTCCTTAGGCACTGCTCCAACCATGGAGTCTGAACAGCAGCCCAAATGCCAAACTGGACATGTGCTTAGATAGCTGGGCATGTCCCCAGTTACTCCAAGAATTAAGGAGCTTCATGAAAATTCTGACTATGAAAATGATTATTCTAACTACTTCAGTCTCAGATCTGACCCCACCAAGACACTTTAGAATGTATGCAAAGTACCTGGTTCCTAGTAAACTCAGAAAATAGCAGCTGTAACTATTACCCAGAATCAGAATGATCAGCAGTATAAAGCTCAGAATATACCTTGTCATGAGCATTATGTAGTGTGTAGACTTGTCAAATCACTATCTTGTACACCTGAAACTAATGTAACATTGTGTGTCAACTACACATCAATTAAAAAAAAAAAGGCACCTGGGTAGTTCAGTCAGTTGGGCATCTGACTCTTGATCTCAGCTCAGGTCTTGGTCTCAGGATGGTGAGTTCAAGCCCCTTGTTGGGCTCCACACTGAGCATGGTGCCTACTTAAAAAGAAAAAAAGCAGCAGCAGAAGATACCTTGTTACAGTCAGGATATGAAGATGAATTTCTCTGTTTTTACTTTGGCTATTCAAAAAAAATGTCTTGCTATCCCTTTGAGGTGTTCTTCATGTTATTACATGTTTTTGTCTGAGAAGTGCTATCACTAGGAGGAGGTGAATTATGAGACAAAGAACAGAATCAGTTTTGAAATATCTCAGAAGATTTTCTGGCCATTGTCTGTTCTGTTCTCTCGGGCTGTGTGTGCTGCAGCATTAATAACCTTGGAGAATAAATAACATTGCCAGTTGCAAAATTGGGACATGTAGAAGTTGACTGATAACTGTACTATAAATGAACCTCAGAGTGGTGGGTGTGTCCTGTAGATCTGAGGGTGTGGTGTCTTTTTAGTTACAAACTTATGAGGAAATTCAGTTTTGTTTAGGTTACAGTAAGTTGTGATTTTTTGGCATTCAATTTTATATTCTTTCTCTTTTTAGAACATTGAAACACGTTGAGTCAAGGGCATTATTTTTAAGTTAGAATGAAATTGGTCTATATAGACTTTTCTGCAGCTTTTTTTTCAGAAAATCCTTGAGTCACACCAATCCTCTAAAATAGATCTAATAGCAAAAATTACATTGGTAACGTGAATGTAGCTTACTGGAAGGTTTCTGATCATAAAATGTATAGATAAACATTCATCTAAAAAAGAAAAAGATAAAGTAACCCTGGATAATTATCTATGCCTATTAATTACCCCCATTAATATCTTAAAAGCTATTTCTTATTATTCTTCATATTTTTCTACTTAAATATTGAAAAATACTGGTGTGTGTGTGTGTGTGTTTGTGTGTGTGTGTGTGGTGTGTGTGCGCATGTGTGCATGGGCATGTGCATGTGTGGCCTGTGTTTGCTGACCCAGCCCACGGGAGAATATGTCTCACTTTTTTCCATGAGTACCTTGCCTACCCCACCCTACAGTAGATGCTTATTGTCAAAAGCAAATGGGCTGGACCACAGATTTTCATGTAAATGTTATTCAGGTTGATATTTGAATGGCTCAGACAGGAAGAACCCTTTTCCTGCCCTGTGCTATCGACATGTGTTAGTCCCATTGACTTGAACCAATCTTCTTCATGTAAGTAGGTCTGTCATCTGAACTCTCTTTTTCTTGCTTTTAGTCAATTTCTTAACTTTCCTTGGTTTTTAAAATATATCCAGCAGGTTATCTTTTTCATGACCTGCCCAGGTCTTAATGGTTGTTATGTGGGGGTTAGGCTTTCCTGTGGGTCTGGGATACTGGTTTGAATAGCGGTGACTTTTGATGCTGGAAAAAAAGAGCGCATTTGTGGAAAATTTTTGATGAGTTATCTCCCACCCCCACGCCATATGCACGGACACCCTGAAGAGTTATATTTCCAATTTCATTAATTATAGTTCTAAATTTGTTTTTTTTTTCTAAATTTGAAAAAAGAAAACTTCTTTTGTCTAGTTATATTTGTAAGAAGGGGGAAAATGCTGTTAGATCAAATGTGAAAACCTAGGATTGACATATGTTGTATATTGGGGTGTCTTCTGATAGTGAGATTTATAAAGACTAATGAATTGGAATATCCAATTGCTTACCTTGCAACTGTTCCAGAACAATATAGTAATGTGTGACTAGTAAATATATGACATTTCTCCAAAATTACAGAATTATTACTTACTTAATCCATAAATATTTTATATTTATCAAAAAGCTTCTCATTAAAATATTTCACATATAAAGTACTAAATAGAAGGGCTTACAGAGAGCATTATAGTAAATGAGACTTCATTTTTAATATAATGGAGGTAAACTGTATTTCTGATGTATTTATTATTTTTACTTTGTTTTTTTTAAGTTTGTAGAAATAATGTGTTTCCTTTCCCCCCATATTAGAAGCCAGTTTAATTAAACAGAAAATGACTGCATTCTCTTTTATACCTCTTAAGTTCAGATCTGTAACCCTCATAGGTGAAAGAAGTATTTTTCTGACGAAATTAGCTTTTTAGTGCAATATAATTATTATATATGTATTAATGATAGTACAGTAGTAAGTCATTTCAAGACATATATAATCAAATTTTTATATGTTATGGGGTGTTAAGTGGGCCTGATTGTTAAATTCTTATTAAGGAATAAATCCTTATTGACTTTTATGAAGTATAATACTTGATGCAACTGAAGGATATTAATATTTTCTGATTTTTATAGCTTCATTTCTTTTTTTTTTTTAAGAGAGTTTATTTATTTACTCATGAGAGAGACATAGGCAGAGGGAAAAGCAGGCTCCCTCTGGGGAACCTGAGGCAGAACTCCATCCTAAGACCCTGAGATCATGCCCTGAGCCAAAGGCAGGTGCTCAACCACTGAGCCACCCAGGCATCCCTATAGCCTTATTTATTACCTATGTATTGGAATATAGTTAAATAAGACTATATTAATTATAATGCAATCTATTAAATATTTTAATGATAAGGCTATCATCATTTACCTGTAGCTTCTAAAGTACAGTTCTCTTCAAAATGTAATTCAAATATTACCCCACTCTGTTTTGTGCATACTACTTTCCTATGTGGAATGCTGCCTATAATTTATGATATATTTGTCTTCCTGACTGGGCCACAAACTCCTCTGGGACAAGGACTGTACTTCTGTGAGTCTCCAGCCTCTGTCACTGCGCCTGGGACAAAGTGGGCCTTTGATGAAAGTTGTTGAATTAAATCAGGCTGATGTCATGAGGGGCTTCAAGCACACAGGGTCTGACTCAAAGATATTTAAAGCAGAGAGAAAAAGAAATAGAATAGAGATGGTCTAACATTGATATGTAGGAAGATTAGGTATAAATTCTTGCTTTGCAAGTTTGTGGATTTTTCTAAACATTAGAGTTGAACATTTTAAATGCTTATGTGTAAATCATCTACTAGTGTAAGACAATAATTGGGAAGTCTCACCAACAGCCTGGGTTAGGGTATCTCAGAGACAGTTCTGTTTATGGTGGAGAGGACACTGTAGTTAGTTGAACTGACGTGACACCACTATTCCGAATATTCCGGGAAATTACTTTATTCACTGCCTTTACTTTCTTTACCTGAAATAAGCAAATATTTTCTTGCCAAAAGCCACTTCCAATGGTTGTTGGGAGAATTAAATAAAATGATTTATAAAAGGGCTTCTGTACATTTTAAATTCTGTCCTTATATTGCATAACTACATATTCTGCAAACTCTTACTAAACCTATATTTTTTGTGATGATAGTCAATATTTTCTGGGGTAGATTCTAAATACTGTGTGTGATACACAGCATCCTTCCATTAAAACCTGTTGCTGGTTTGTGACTGTTAATACGTTCTCTGCTTGATTATAGAATATTGAATGTCTTCATCTTTTCATTGCTTGTGTAGATTTTTGATATGTTGAAATGGTTTCAGTTTTCAATATTAAATTCCTACATAAACCAAATAATAATGAAAATATACTTATTAGAAACATATTATTAAAGGGTAAACCATGTTCCCACTATATTATTTGAGAGTAAGGAACTAATCAGTCCTAATGTCCTAAAGTTCCCCCTAAATTAGGAACTTCTAATCAAGATTAAGAAGTTCAAATAAGACTTTCAAACACTTGCCCTGGCAGGCTAGGACCACAATTCTGTTAAGCTCCTTTTGAGCACCAAGTAATTGGTGCTGACGTTGAGATAATCCCTCAGATCTTTGAGAATGGGATTAAGTTTAAAAGGTATTATTTGTCTAGCTAGAAGATTGAAAACCATTTTTAAATCACCAGGTCAAAAGTTTTAGGTTGAATAATATTTCCATAAATAGAAATGTTGTGTTATGCCCACATAAAATGTTCTGTTTAAAGACAACCTGACTTAAGTTCATGAAATAAACTCTATCTGCCCTTTAAGTTTAGAATTTGTTTTGCCTGAGAATCTATCAGGTATTCTTTAAATATTGGACTTGTAAATATATTTAAAATTGGATTTTATTTTGCAAGTACAGCTTTGAGAAAGTATGTATATCAATCTGCCCTATCCCATCCATTCCCATATCCTCTTTAAAAGAGCAAAGGTAAATATAGATTCATTTAAAACTGTATGAAAATGTTTGCTTAAAACAACCTCTCTGGAATGGAAAATGTCAAATTGTTGAACTTGTTTTTCCTCTTTTTTCCCCCCCTTAGGATAATGGTGTTGAATGCTTGTATTCTGAGAGTGTGCCACAGTCCAGGTTTGCTTGTTTGTCTGTAAATGTGAATTTGAATGCATATTTGGTTAATTTTTAAGGAATTCTTTGGACCTGACACTCTAAAATATTTCCTCCACTCTTTTGATAGAGAATGTTCTACACTGTCATCTCCTGGACATGCTTCATCCACAGAGAGTGCTGTGACTTCAAGTGGTGAGTGACTTGGAAAAGATATAAAAATAGAGTATTATTATTATAACTACAAGTTTGGTTTCTGTGAACTGTTGAGGTAAGTGCAAATGAAAAGAACATAGGCAAATAATTTTTTGCATAGTGTTCATGCTGTTAGTTTCTTCCTGCTGATAGATTCTGGGTCAGAAATTTTGAATATGGCTTCTGGTGACCTTGACTGTAAATCACTCTGTGAGAAAGAGGAAGATACAAGATCAGCTTCTGCTATGATAGAGATCACAGGTAAGCTATTGAAGTATTCAAATATAGTTTCCATTCCAAAGCAGCAAGCAAACCTGTAAGCTACTGGAGCAACTATCCTCATAGTTAAGTAATATTATTTTATTTTAAAAATTGAAGATATACTCCGGGGAAAAGAAGTCCAAGAGGTAATTGTAGTCTTCATATACTATAATGTTGCCATTTTCCCCCAGTTCTATAGATAGAACAAAAATTATAAATATTTTGATAGGACTTAAGTATTTCCTCATGGCAAAGATTGACTGGATACAACTAGGTCTTAACTGTGGCACAGATGTAGAATCACCTGCTTAGGAAATTCTCAGAATCTTGGGGTGCCTCAGTTGTTTAAGTGTCTGACTCCTGATTTTGCTCAGGTGGTGATCTCAGGGTCATAAAATCAAGCCCGGCACTGGGCTCCACCCTGAGCATTGAGCCTGTTTAAAATTCTCTCTCTCTTCTCTCCCTCTCCCTTGCCTTTCTGCCACTCTACACTCACATCCGTGTGCACGCTTTCTCTTAAAAAAAAAAAAAATTCTCAGAATCCTAATTAGAATCTGGCTGAAAGGTTGGGCAAATTTGTGATAGTCCACTAAGGAGGCGAAAGAATTAACTAGATAATACGTTGCATCCTTTTTTTAACTACTTCAGTCTGAAAACAAAGTAGTTATTCTCAACCATTCACATTGAGACATCACTACAGTTGACACTTATGGGAAGCACATAGGCTCCCATTCCCACCCCCACCCCCCCAAAAAATAATCCTATTCTTTGATCTTGACAGTTCAGTTGAGATATAGATGCTAAACTAAAGGGAGTTGTAAAATTGTAGAAATGGAATCCATTCTTTATGAATGGAAGAGTATCTTCATATTTCAGCTTAAGCTGAAAAAGAAATTTTAATTAGAACTACACCAAGATACCATTTTTAACCAGCCATGTAGACAAAGATGCAAAATTTTGATTACACTCTATTGGATAGATTATAGAGGAAAAAGTAAATCTCATACATTTTTGTAGGGAATGTAAATTATTGGAATTAATAGGAAGGGGAATTTGCTAATATCTACCAAAATGTTAAATGTACATATCCTGTGATAAAACAATCTGTTTTCTGGAATTTATCCTATAGATCTAAATACTCAAATGACTTGTAGAAGTTTCTATATTTCAGTTTTGTCTATAAGAACAAATTCTGGAGATAAAGTTAATTATCAAAAGAAACCTAGTTGTATATATTGGCATCTCCATGTAATAGAATGCTAACATCCATCCATAAAATGTATATAAGGAAACTTTCTTAGAAAGATATCGAAGAGTGATGCCTGGATGGTTCAGCGGTGAGGTGTCTGCCTTTGGCTCAGGGTGTGATCCCAGATTCCCCAGGATTGAGTCCCACATTGGGCTCCTTGCATGGAGCCTGCTTCTGCTCCCTCTGCCTGTGTCTCTGCCTCTCTTTCTGTATCTCACATGAATAAATAAATAAAATCTTTTACAAAAAAGATATCAAAGAATTACTGTCTCTTAAAAACAAAAAAACACCAAGGGGCACCTAGGTGGCTTAGTCAGTTAAGTGTCTGCCTTCAGCTCAGGTCATGATCCCAAGGTCCTGGGCTCCCCGCTCACTAGGGAATCTGCTTCTCCCTCTTCTTCTGCCTCTTTCCTGGCTTGTTCTCTCTTATTCTCTCTTTCTCTCTCAAATAAATAAATACAATCTTTTTAAAAAACCCAAATATAGAACATGTATTGCATGTAAAATTTTGTGGGAAATAAAAAGGATAGAAAGAAGTTTTAAGTATGCATAAAGTGGGATCCCTGGGTGGCGCAGCGGTTTGGCGCCTGCCTTTGGCCCAGGGCGCGATCCTGGAGACGGGGGATGGAATCCCACGTCGGGCTCCCGGTGCATGGAGCCTGCTTCTCCCTCTGCCTGTGTCTCTGCTTCTCTCTCTCTCTCTTTGTGTGACTATCATAAATAAATAAATAAAAATTAAAAAAAATAAGTATGCATAAAGTATCTCTGAAAGGCTAACCAAAAATTAAGTAACATCGTCTATGGAGAGGGGAAGTAGGTTTCTTGTAGGCATGCATGGGAGGGAAAATTCTTATCGTAAAATGTCTTACACTTTAAAATTTATGGACCTTATGAATCTATTATCTGTCTTAAAAGTTAATGAAAAATTAAAATAAAATATTCATCAGGAAAAGACACTTTATTTCTGAAGGAAATGGTTACTGTTTTGTTCTTATTTCCATATAAATTTTAAAAGTATAATACATTCTTTATTTTGTTTTCCTAAAAAGAAACAAAACCTATTTATAGTTGCTGACCTTTGTGCTTGCACTGAACTAAATTCAAGACAATGGATCATGTAAAGAGGAAAATCATTATCAAGTACATTACAGTACAAATACACAAAAATAAAGGGAAATTACAAAGAGGAATGGCATAAATTAAAAGTGCTTTGTTTCTTAGTTTGATGACTTTTTTTAGAAAGATACCATGTTTTAGAAGGATATCACACTTGGTTATCAGTCTTACATCTGTAATTTAAAAAAAAAAAAAACCTGTTTGTCAAGCTGATTGTTCATCCTTCCTTCATTCAGTTTCTATAAGTATACTAGTAATATGTTTGATTTTTTTAAAAGCAGTAACAGCCTTTAAAAAGATTTTTTAAATAATTACTTGAAGGCCATTTACATGGTTATTCATTTCTATTAAAAAATCTTATATGGCTAGCTTCCTTGGGAACCTTAACTGTTCTAATCCTATTTTTAATCAGTGGACACATTTAAAGTTTTTTAATATATAATTTGTCTCACATGTTAAGGTCTTTGCCACTTACTAGTCTGCTCATATTGCACCCTTACTATTTCTTCCTCTTTTACTTGTTACTGTTCAGGCAACTATTTAGTGTGTTCCCATTTTCTCATAGGCAAAAGTCCAGTTCCTGAGAATATTGCATTCCAAGGCTCTGTGAGTGAGGACAAAACCATGTTAAATCTGGTAAGGAAATATGCATATTTTGACAGTAAGAGTAATGATATATTACAATGGTAGAACTGACCCTTTAAGTTTGCAAAATACTCTTAAAAGCACTATCTCAAAATGTCAAAATATTATGAAGTTAATAGAATTTAATAGTCCCAGTGTTTTATAGATGAGAAAGTTGGTGCCAAAGAGTCCTTGTGACTTGTCCAAGGTCACACAATAGAGTCAAAGCTAAAACCTCCTGACTCACATTGTTCTTTCTTTTTCTTTTCTTTTTTTAAAAATATTTTATTTATTTATCTATGAGAGACACAGAGAGAGAGACAGAGACACAGGCAGAGGGAGAAGCAGTCTCTCTGTGGGGAGCCTGATATGGGACTCGGTCCCAGGACCCCAGGATCACAACCTGAGCCGAAGGCAGATGCTCAACCACTAAGCCACCCAGATGTCCCTCCACGTTGTTTTTTCATTTATCCCTTCATTCATTTATTTATCAAAGTTCTACTGGAAATATCTATCAATAGAGGACTTCTAAGTAAATAAATGCATTAATAAATAAGATTAAATAAGACAGTAATATTTACCTTAAAGATATGTTCTAATTAAGAGAACATGTTATAATTAAAGAAAGAAACATACAATTACTCAGTAATATATAGCTACTCAGTGTGGTTAATGATATAAAAGAAAAATGTTTAGGATAAGAGGCCAGGTGTCATAAAGGAAGTACTTTGTGAATGGTATCAAATGCTATCCAGGCACCTGGAAAACAGCTATAAAACATTATTTAAATGTTTATAGGGGCACCTGGGTGGCTCAGTGGTTGAGCATCTGCCTTCAGCTCAGGTCGTGATCCCAGGATAGAGTCCCACATCAGGCTTCCCCACAGGGAGCCTACTTCTCCCTCTACCTATGTCTCTGCCTTTCTCTCTGTGTCTCTCATGAGTAAATAAATAAAATCTTTTAAAAAAATGTTTATAGGGATCCCTGGGTGGCGCAGCGGTTTGACGCCTGCCTTTGGCCCAGGGCGCGATCCTGGAGACCCGGGATCGAATCCCACATCGGGCTCCCGGTGCATGGAGCCTGCTTCTCCCTCTGCCTATGTCTCTGCCTCTCTCTCTCTCTGTGTGTGTGTGACTATCATAAATAAATAAAAAATTTAAAAAAAATAAATAAAAAAAAATAAAAAAATGTTTATAGAAAAAGTTAAGTTCCTTTCCTTAAAGAGAAGGTTCATTGTCACTAATATGAATTTATAATTATTGAGGAGTAACTTGTAGACTATGGATCCAATTCCATAGCCTACAAGTTTCTTCAAGGGTCTTATTTCTGTATTAATATCTCTTTCTATTATATGTATAGAGGTGTGTGTGTGTGTGTGTGTGTGTGTGTGTATTGTTGTTTTCCCCTCAGTATATAAACATTGCTTTAATTAGACCCATATGGTTTGAAGAAACAGAGACTCATGAAAGCTAACTCAAGTTAATAGATGGTTGTGGCATAGATACATTTGTGGCAATAGGGTAGATAAAAATGTTATAATATTGTAGTCTGAAGGGAGTGAATGATTGGGTATGTGATTTGGGATCATCCTTTATAGTGTAAAGTATATATAGAGTATAATGTTGACTATCTAGCATGCCAGAAGTGGTTACCCCTTCTAAAAAAATAGAGAAATATTTGAGTCCTCTAATCTTTCATGGTAGTCTTCTGAGAAAAAGAATTTCTTCTCATCATAAAACAAGATAGAAATAAACTTTAAAATAATGGATTAGAAAATAGAGAAATGCAGATGGAGTACTGGTTAGGATGCTATTGTAACAATTTGGACAAGAGATGAAGATAGTAGGAATTTAGTGTGGATGGAGAAGAAAAGAGTAACTTGGGAGAGATTTAAGGGACAGAATTTATAGAACATGGTGACCAATTACCAGGGTAGGGGCTGGGGATGCATGGGAAAATATAAATACTTAGGCTTATGGCTTATCCTACAGACTGAATAGAATATCACGAGAATAGGGAGGAAGTAAGAAGAGTAGAATTTGGGGGGTGGGTGGGTAAAAGAAGATTAGTTTAAGTCAAATTTCAGTTTGATGTGAGACCCCAGTATTCTGAAAGATTATATAGATAGCTATATACCTATATTCATAAACTCATTCCTAGGACTTTTAGGAGCAGACACACATTTTTGAGTTACCAGCGAATAAAAACAAGTACGTGGGTGCAAAGGACTCTGGCAGGCAGGAAGAGAGTACTAACAATAATGGACTCTAGATGATTCCATCATCTGACAAAAGAAGGCAATGGTAGAGGAAATTCAGAAGGAGCTACTGTAGCAATAGGAGGACATCAGGAAATGAAAATCAAGGAAAGAAAAATCTTCAAGGAGAAGAGGATTATAGATTATTTTAGATGCTACAGTGAAGTCAAGTAAGATAAAGAGTGAATATTTTCCATCGAATTTGTGATAGAGAGTTCCCTGATAACTGGGGAGGGAGGTTTTCTTGGAGTGTTGCCTATAGGGATACATAAGAGCTAAAAAACTGGAAATAGCAACCCATGGACAATTCTTCCCAGAAGAAGCATGATCATAAAGGATAGGATTGGAAGAAGATGGTGTATCTGGAAGAGGTCAGGGTGTTGAGGGAGGATTCAGAAAACTTAAGAATATTTGGGTGTTGATAAGAATGATCCAATGCTTTACCTCTATTATTGCATTTGTTATTTTTTATCAAAATCTTAGCTTCAATTTTCTAAAAGTTACATGACATGTTATCACTGGCTCTATCAAGGAATTTTGTCTTAGACTTTTTTTCATGGAAAGCTTCTAAGAATGTTGAATAATTATCACCATAAAAATGATTTTATACCTATAGCTTTCTCATTAGCTTTCCCCAGGTAGTATAATACAACCCTCGTGTGGTCTTTCTCAAAGTATCGATGTATCTGTAGGATATATGGTCAGTGACCTTTAAATATATTTATATGGAGTAAAAGCCTAACATAATACAGTCCTAGCTGCAGTTTTTGCTACAAGTTCTCCAAGAGTCCATCTAGAAGGCTATGTGTGATAGTCCTAGATGATGCCTACTTCTTTATCCATCTAATCCTACCATTTTATGAAGCGCCAGCATGTTTCTTGTCTGTAGAGACTTCTTATGCTTCTCTAGCCATGATGTCTCTCCTCTCCCTTTGTAGAGCACTTACTTATTCACATCTCATTTATTTGGCAATCAATGCTAGTTTGCCTCATGGTAACCTGTGTCACATTTGCAGCTGTTCATGTGCTTCTGTCTTTTGTACCTCAACTAGATTAGAAACCCCCTTAGAGCCAGTCCTGTTTTCTTCTTAACCCCTAGCTTAGATCTTTGAATACCACAATGTTTTTGATAGAGTAGGTTTAGGAGAGGACAGGAAGTTGGGAAATGATTGGTTATGAAGGATTTCCATTCTATTTACAGCAAAAAAAAAAAATCTCTTTATGATTTTAGGAAGCCAAAGAGGAACCAGGAACAATAGATGAGCATAGAAAAGAATGTGCTGCAGGAGGTAAGGAATGTTCTCTCCCAACCCCCATGCAAAATTTATTCCTGCTAATATTTTTATGGGTGAAATCTTTCTGAGTAAAAATATGGTGTCTATAATTTTTCATCTCTAGGTAAAATCCAGCCAATAAAATTGATTTCTTGATTCAATTTGTGTCACTTATGAAAAGCCACATTTATCTTGCATTAACTATTAAGCCCCAAAGGACTTGTAATAACTACTACACTATTGTGATCAAAGAACCATGCCAATATTGGTAGTCAATTCTAAGCTCTGCTTTGAGATCTTTTCTATTATCCCATCCCAAAGTAAATAAGACAGTATTTAAAGAATATGTGCTAATATGCTTCCCTCCCAATTTCACCTCCATTAGGATGGAATAATGGATAGAGTTGAGGCCTTGAGGTCACACAGACTATTGGGTTACTCTCTGACTAGCTATGACTTCAGAAGGTTATTAAACCTGAGTGTCAACTTCATCTGCAAAATGGAAATGATGAGTCAAAAAATGAACCTTTACAAGAATATGTCATATGCTAAGTTCTAGACTAAATTCCTTAAATATATAGTTTCATTTAGTTCACCCAAATATCTATGTGGGATAGGTAAGTTGCAGCTCAATTTCCTAGCCTGTACAGTACCTACCACAGGTTTGCTCTGAGGATTGAATAAATTAGGCAAAAAGCAGTTAGAAAAATGTTCTCTAAAAGTTCTCTAAAAGCTACTATAGAAGAATAGTATCATCCTTATTTTGTAGATGGTTTGATGACGTTTTGACTTCTTCCCGGTCACAAAGCTATAAGGATCAAAGATGAGACTTAAACCAGGTTTTTTTCAAATCTAACACTCTTAATAAACTAATATATTGTCTTGTTTATGAAGTTACCACGAAGAGTATCATTAATATGTGTAAAGAGCCCTGTTTTGGGGCTGGCATATAGTAAACTTGTGACAAGTGGTTGATACAATGCTTATTGTTGCTGTTGTTGTTATTATTATTATTATTATACTATACTCCTCCTCCTCTTACTACTACTACCACTACTACAATGTCTGCTGCCGCTGCTGCTCTTAACCATTGATCTGAAGGATTAGGGTACTAGGAAGGTATGCATTTAACCATGGAATCAAGTCAAATAAACATTCAAATACAAAGAGAATAATTGGACTGTTCCTGGAGTCTGAGATATCTTCAGGCTTCAGACTATTCACATACTGATGTGTGAGCCAATGATTTTTTTTCATTTAAATTCATTTTACCAACATATAGTATAACACACAGTGCTCATATCACATCGTGTGCCCTCCTTAATGCTGTTGCCAGGAGCCAATGATTTTAATGACATTGTGGTCCCAATAGCATAGCATAACATCATCTTATATTGAAGCAAATGCATTATTAACTGGCTATTATTTCAGATATTCTTCAGTAAAATGCCTTTGTGTAGTAGAGATTTGATTGAATGTGCCTTCAGCTGGGAACCTTTGTAACCTACTACTATTTTATTACCTTTTAATAGACACTGCTGTTTCCTCTGTTCCTGTAACCACTGTGAAATCAGTTAACTTTAGACAAAATGACAAGTAAGTTGTTCTTCACATGGCATGCTCACAGCTTTTGCTTTTCTATTGAATTGTGTTTGAATAAATTTTTTGTCTTATCCTACAGCACTTCTGCTAATGAGAAGGAGGTGGAGGTGAGTTTTTTCCCTTTAAGTTAAAAAAAAAAGTTTATCTGATTCCCTTGTCTATAATCACTTCATACTTTTACATAAGCTGTCATGCGTTTGGTGTCTGGCTGGCTTGTCAGTGATTAAGTGCAGGTAAAGCCAATGCATGCTAGCATTATGTTGCTGGGAGGGAAAAGAAACAGCTCAGCATAATCTGGTATTAAACTGAAATATTTCACTATGTCCAATTTTTTCCCTTCACCCTCACATTATTTTGACAACAGGCCGAATTTCTCAGATTATCTTTGGGATTTAAGTGTGACTGGTTCACCTTGGAGAAAAGAGTGAGGCTTGAAGAAAGATCACGAGACTTGGCCGAAGAAAATCTGAAAAAAGAAATAACTAACTGTTTAAAGCTGTTAGAGGTGAGAATCTTAACATTTGGGAACTACACATTTGAAGATCATACTGTTAATAATGTTTTCAAAGTTAGATACAAGTTTACTTTTATGACTAAACCAACACCAGGTACCAAGCCCTGCCTGACTCAAATGTAAATTAATAGGAAACAAAAATTCAGGATCAGGTTAAACTAAAAGATTTACTAATAAAACAAATGCCTTTTAAAGTTATTGTGAGTCACCTGCCTTCCCTCTAGACGTTTGCATAGGTTTCAGGCAGAAGAGTCATCATGCAGGAAACTGAGCAATTGGAGATAATATCTAATTCTAAGTTTCAAAGAAAAGAATCAAATTCTAGTTCCGTTTAATTAACTGAAAAAAGAGAATGGTTGATTTTAGTCTTGTCAGATGATGGGCAAGCCAAGCCCTCTCTAGGTACATAAGTAACAACTATGATTTTTCCATTTTGTGAAATCACCATAAATATAGAGATTGGCTGGAAAATTAAGAGGGTTATTTTTGGATAAAGAAAATAAAAACTGAGAAACCATGTTCATTTTTATTGTAATAAAAAACATGTAATATCAAAGTTACCATATTAACCATCTTAAGTGTAAGTTAGTTCACTAGTGTTAAGTATGTTCACATTGTTGTAAAACAGATCTCCAGAACTTTTCCATCTTGCATTCTGAAGCTCCATGCCCATTAAACAACTCCCCTGTTCCCCACCTCTCAGCTCTTGCTAACCAGTTTACTTTCTATTTCTATGAATTTGACTACTTCTGATACCTCATATAAATAAAATCATACAGTGTTTGTCTTCTTATAACTGGCTCATTTCACTTAGCATAATATTTTCAAGCTTCATCCATGTTGTAGCATGTGGCAGGATTCTGTTTTAAAGCTGAATAAAATATTTCATTGTAATATATCCTGCATTTCATTTATCCATTTATTTATCAGTGGATGTTTGGATTGCTTCCATCTCTTGGCTATTATGAGTGATTGCTGCTATGAACATGAGTGTGTGTCTCTTTGAGACCCTGCCTTTAATTCTTTTAGAAAGTTTTTTTAAGTTTCTGAAGAACTGTCACATTGTTTTGTGTGGCAATTGTACCATTTTACAATCCTACTAACAGTGCACCAGGGTGCCAATTTCTCCACATCTTGTCCAATATGTACATTTTTTCCTGCTTTTTTGATATTAGCGATACTAATGGGTATAAGGTAGTATCTCATTGTGGTTTGCTTTGCATTTCTCTGATGATTTGTATTGTTGAGCATCTTTTCATGTTTATCATCATGTATACCACCTCTGTATATCATCTCTGAAAAAATGTTTATTCAAGCCCTTTGCCAATTTTGTAATAAGATATTTACTTTATCTTTTCTGTTATTCCATAGGTTGCCTTTCCATTTTGTTGATTATGTTCTTTGATTCACAAAAGTGTTTAAGCTTGATATAGTGGTATTTGTCTATTTTTGGTTTTGTTGCCTGTGCTTTTGGTGTCATATCCAAGAAATTATTGCCAAATCTAATGTCATGAATATTTCCTCCTATGTTTTCTTCTGAAATTACATAGTTTGGATCTTACACTTAGATCTTTAATCCAGTTTGAGTTGATTTTTGAATGTAGTGTAAGAGAAGAGTCCACTTTCACTTTTTTGTATATGGATATTAGATATGGACATGGATATGGATATGGATATTGTTGGTTTGCAAGATCCTCGGGAGTTTCCCAGATGTAATCTGAAATTGGCCCTCATCCTCAGAAGGCA
Organism: Vulpes vulpes; assembly: GCF_048418805.1. Lineage (NCBI taxonomy): Eukaryota > Metazoa > Chordata > Mammalia > Carnivora > Canidae > Vulpes > Vulpes vulpes. The sequence continues at coordinate 21,767,456 of NC_132787.1, read as the reverse complement.
GGGAGAAACTGAAGAAAGAGGCAGGTCACTTCAGGTTGGTAGATGGCAGATTTAATAAGCAAAGGAATTTACATATGAGGCTTGTCTTGGTTGGCTGCAAGATGAGTAGATCTCTGTACCCACCCACCAAAACTATAAAGTTTATATAGAGGTCTTAACCGAGTTATGTATATCATCCAAGTCATCTCAACACCAACCACATCATTATCTCAAGGCTGTATTACAGCTTTGTAATAAGTTTTGAAATCAAGAAGTGTCAGTTCTCCAACTTTGTTCTTTTTCAAATTGTTTTAGCTATTTGGGGTCCTTTGAAACCCTATTGTGAATTTCAGGATGAATTTTTCTATTTATGAAACAAAAAATGCCACTGGGATTTTGATAGGGATTGCATTGAATCTGTAGATAGATTTGAGTAGAATGGACATCTTAAGAAAATCAAGTCTTCTAATCCATGAACACAGGGTGCCTTTCTTTCCTTTTCTGTCTTTAATTTCCTTCAGCACTGTTTATAGATTTTAGAATACAAGTCTTTCAGTTCCTTTGTTAGGATTATTCCTGAGTATTTTATTCTTTTTGATTGTACTATAAGTGGAATTGTTTTTTATTGTTGTTCATTTATTTACCCAGAAAATTTTTTTTCTTCCAAATTTTCATTTAAATTCTAGTTACTTAACATATGGTATAATGTTGGTTTCAGGAGTAGAATTTTGTGATTTATTACTAAGTGATATATTACACTTAGTGCTTTTATAGCAAGTGCCCTCTTTAATACCCATTACTCATTTAGCCCATCCCCCCACCTATCTCCAAAACCCTCAGTTTGTTCTCTATCATTAAGAGTCTTAAAAAAAAAAAAAAAAGATTCTTATGATTTGGGATGCTTGGGTGGCTCAGCGGTTGAGCCTTTGACTCAGGGCGTGATCTGGGGTCGCAGGATCGAGTCCCACATTGGGCTCCCCGCGTGGAGCCTGCTTCTCCCTCTACCTACGTCTCTGCCTCTCTCTCTCTCTCATGAATAAATTAAATCTTAAAATAAATAGCCTTATGATTTGCCTCCATGTCTTTCCTTTTCTCTTTTTTTCCCTTTTCACATGTTCATCTGTTTTGTTTCTTAATATCACGTATGTGTGAAATCATTTGATATTTGTCTTATCTGAATGGCGTATTTTGCTTACACTTTCTAGTTCTATTGATGTTGTTTAACTGGCAAGATTTCATCCTTTTTATGGCCAAATAATATTCTTTATACCACATCTTCTTTATCCATTTATCAATCATTGGACACTTGGGCTGCCTCCATAGTTTGGCTACTGTAAATAATGCTACAATAAACATAAGGGTGCATATATCCCTTTGAATTAGTGTTTCTGTATTTTTAGGGTAAATACCCAGTAGTGCAACTATTAGACTGTAAGGTAGTTCTATTTTTAATTATTTGAGTAACCTCCACACCATTTTGCACAGTGGCTGCATCACTAATAGTGCACAAAGTTTCCTTTTTCTCCACAACCTTGCCAACACTTGTTATTTTAGAAAGATTGGTTTTAATTCTTCTTCAGATGTTTGGTAGAATTCTCCAGGTGAACCATTCATATGATTCCATATGGTTTTGGACTTTTCTTTGTAGAGAAATTTTTGATATCTGCTTTCCTCTCCTTACTAGTTATTGGCCTATTCAAAATTTCTATTTCTTCATGATCCAGTTTTGATAAACCATATTTTATTTGGCTAAAAATTAACATATTTTCTTCCTTTCCCAACTGAATATGGTTACTTAACTCCAATAGGAAACTGTGTGTCTGACAGTGATCATTCTAGTTGGTTAGCAACTCTTCAGCTGCAACTCATATATATCTGTCTGTTTCAGAAGTGGCTGACACTTATTGAGCATCTAGAGCATGACAAATAATTTGCATCTACTATCATTCATGTCCAGTATTCCGGGAAAGAAATTCCTGTAATTGTCTCCATCTGGCAGATGAGGGAAGAACAAATCAGAAATGACTTAGTATTTTTAGATTTAGAATTCAACATAGAGTCAATGATGCTTTATAATTTTATTTATACAACTTTTCCTTTTTTAAAAAAGATGTAGTTATTTATTTGAGAGAAAGAGAAACCATGGGGACGGGGGAGGGGAGGACAGAGGAAGAGGGAGAAACAGTCTTAAGTAGACTCTGCTCTGAGTGTGGAGCCCAACATGGGGCTCAATCTCATGACCCTGAGATCATGATCTGAGCTAAAACCAAGAGTCGGACATTTAACTGACTGTGCCACACAGGTGCCCCTACTTTTCCTTTTTAAAATAATATACAAAATTTATAGTATTTTAGATTTGGGCAAGTCTTAGAAAATTGCTCATGGTCACATAGCTAATAAGCAGTGGCTTATTTGCTTCCGAAACTGCTGTCCCCTTAATTCTGTCTCCACCCTAGTGAGATGGATGGTTCTCCATTAGGACAGCCATCATCTTGGATCAAGGGCACCAATTTAAAAGAAATATTCAAAGGCAGTGAAGACATACCCATCTAGCTAGCTCAATAATGCTTTGCCATCAATGGAAGAGTGAGTAGTCAGAGCCATATCTAAATCTAGTATGTTTTCACTACTTTAATTAAAAGTTCAAACCATGCTCCTCATATAATACATTCGACTCATTCATAAGCATAATTTCTTTATCATTACCAATTAAGTATATCCCAATCTGTTAATTGTGGAAAGTGATGTAAACGTTCAAGAGGAAATGGCAAATTCAGGAAGGAAGGAAGAGATTGATACTAGATATAAAAGGTTTTGTGAACATCTGCATAGGTCTGCTTAATAGCCAACAAAGAAATTAATATTTCAATATCATTATTCATTATCGGTCTTTGCTGATCCTTTTCACTTTATACAAAAATAAATGAGATGTAATCTACATTAACAACATAGTCATTGTTAGAATCACTTGCTGAATACTTGTGTTGGATATATTTTAATACTTTGCTTTCTGTACAGTCTTTAACACCACTTTGTGAAGATGACAACCATGCCCAGGAAATTGTTAAGAAGCTGGAGAAGAGTATAACATTCCTTAGTCAGTGCACTGCACGAGTGGCCAGTAAGGCTGAGATGCTGGGAGCCATTAATCAGGTAATCTGTTTCCATTTCTTTAGCTAACTGAAATTACTAAAAAGATTTATTTTCCCTGAGATTATGGATTACATTTCTTTTTTTCTATGGATTACTAAGAAAAAGTTTTAAAAACGATTTCTGTGTTGTATAGGACAGTATGTGTTTAATATAGAGAAAATGGAATCTGTAAATAAAAATGTAAAAAAAAAAAAACCTCTCATAATTGCATTAGGCAGTGACAATCATCCAAATAATCTTTTCCACACATCAGTTTCATACTTTCTCCTTTCTCTTTAAATCATCATCATGTCCTTTCCCATCTTCTCTGTCAAATAATGACTGCTTCCTGCCTCAGTGAGAACATTGATCATTCAGAGGGGAACTGCCACAAATTCCAAACCTAGTAACATCTGAACCCTCATGCTTTTTCCTTCTTCCTTGTACAAATTATAAGTTGTCTCTAATCCTATCTAAGGCTAACCATCTCACCTATATGCCAGAATCCATTCCTCCTAATTTACTCAGAATCTTGGGCTCATATTCTCCTTACTTTCCTCCATCTTCAATTTTCCCCATTACATTGAACCATTCCCATGAGTACACAAATATGTTGTTTTTGAGATTGGAAAAATAACATAAACACAAGCAAAATCATCTTTGACCCTTTCTCTTCTACCACCCTTTTTCTCTGCTCCCATTTATAGCAAATTTCCTCAGCATAATTATACTCACTGTCTCCAATTTCTCTCCTCCCATTCACTCTGAAATCTACTCTAATTGGCCTTAACATACTCATTTTCCTTAGTTATCTGTTATATTAATCATGGTTGAGCTCTTCCTCCTCCTGGAAATACTTTCCTCACTTGACATCCAAATACCACATTCTCCTGTTTTGTTTTTTTTTTTCTCAACTGTCCAGGCTCCTATATGGGTCCCACTGTTCTCCCTAGCTTCATAATACCCATGGGCTGTACAGCACCACCCTTGTACATGTGATGTCCATCTTCCTTCAATCCCCATATCACCCAGTGTTGTCAGCTGATGACTCCCAAATTCACATGCCTATCCTAAACCTTCGCCTTGAGTTTCAAACTAGAATATACTACTATGGATGCAGCATTTCACTTAGATGTTTGACAAACTCAAACAATACATACAAAAATGAACTGCTTAAAGTATCTCCAAAACCTTTTCCACACATAATCTTATCTTAGTCAAAGTTGATCAGATTAGAAATCATTATGAATAATTCTCAAAATTTTTCTCTCACAATTCACTTCTAATCCCACAGAAGATCATAATTACTCTACCATCAGAATAAATCCTGTTTACTCCACCATGAGAATTCAGCTGCTTATTTTCCTCTCCACTGCTATCACCTGATCTAAACTACCATTCTATTTTTGTGGATTAATACAATATCTTCCTAAATGGTCGCCTTGTTTCCATTCAAACCCTGTACTCTCTGCAACATAGTCCGTTCTCCATAAAACAGCCAGAATAATCCTTCTAAAATTTAAGGCAGATCATGTTTCTTTTGGGTTCAAAGTCCTCCAGTAGCTCCTCACTTTTTTTCAGAATAAAACCCAAAGTCCTTATGATGGCTTAAAAAGATCTACATAATTTTCCTGCCCTCTCACCTTTTGAAATTTATTTCTTATTATTATCTTCCTGAATTATTGCATTCCAGCCATACTGATCTCTGTTCTGTTCATGAAACATAGGAGTAAACGTGTAGTTAGTTCAGAATGTGTTTATTTTTTTATTTTTTATTTTTTTTATTTTTATTTTTTTTTAATTAATTTTTATTGGTGTTCAATTTACCAACATACAGAAAAACACCCAGTGCTCATCCCGTCAAGTGTCCACCTCAGTGCCCGTCACCCATTCCCCTCCAACACCCGCCCTCCTCCCCCTCCACCACCCCTAGTTCGTTTCCCCGAGTTAGGAGTCTTCATGTTCTGTCTCCCTTCCTGATATTTCCCAACATTTCTTCTCCCTTCCTTTATATTCCCTTTCACTATTATTCATATTCCCCAAATGAATGAGAACATACACTGTTTGTCCTTCTCCGACTGACTTATTTCACTCAGCATAATACCCTCCAGTTCCATCCACGTTGAAGCAAATGGTGGGTATTTGTCGTTTCTAATTGCTGAGTAATATTCCATTGTATACATAAACCACATCTTCTTTATCCATTCATCTTTCGATGGACACCGAGGCAATGGCCACAATAGCCAAACTGTGGAAGGAGCCTCGGTGTCCAGAATGTGTTTAAACTTAAATAACCATCAACTTAACATAGACTTAACAAGTTAAGTACTTCTTAACATAGTACTTAACATAGTACTTAGGATATTATATACAAATTTCATGGTAACCACAAACCAAAAACCTATAATAGATACACAAAAAATAAAGAGAAAGGAATCCAAGCATAACACTAAGGAAAGTCATCAATCACAAGGGAAGAGAGCAAGAGAAGAAAGGAAGAGAGAACTACCAACCAACCAGAAAACAGTTAACAAAATGGCAATAAGTACATATGTAGCAATAATTGCTTTAAATGCAAATGGTCTAAATGCTTAGCAAAAGACATGGGATGACTGACTGAATAAAAAAATAATACCCATCTACATGTCACCTACAAAAGACTCATTTCAGAGCTAAAGACATGTACAGCCTGAAAGTGAAGAGATGGAAAGGAATATTTCATGAAAATGGAAATGAAAAAAGCTGGAATAACAATATTATTAAATCAGACTTTTTTTCAGACAAAACAGACTTTTAAATAGAGACTGTAACAAGAGACAAAGAAAGGCATTACTTAATGATAATGCGATCAATCCAACAAGAGGATATGAAATTGTAAATATCTATGTACCCAACATAGAAGCACCTAAATACATAAAGCAAATATTAACAGACATAAAGGGAGAAATTGACAATAATATAATAATAGTAAGGCACTTTAATACCTCACTTACATCAACAGATAGATCATCCAGTCAGAAAATCAATAAGGAAACCATGGCTTTGAATGAGACATTAGACAGATGGACTTAACAGACATATATTAGAACATTCCATCCAAAACTGGAAGATTGCACATTCTTTTCAAGTGCACATGGATCATTCTCCACATTAGATCACGTTAGGCCAAAAAACAAATCTCAATAAATTTAATAAGATTGAAATTGTATCAAGCATGTTTTCTGATCACAACAGTGTGAAACCAAAAATCAATTACAGAAAAAAACTTGAAAAGATACAAACAGCGACATGCTCAGTGGTGGAGTGTCTGCCTTTGGCTCAGGGCATGATCCTGGAGTTCTGGGATCGAGTTCCACATCAGGCTCTGCTTCTCCCTCTGCCTATGTCTCTGCCTCTCCTCCTGTGTTTCTCATGAATAAATAAGTAAATCTTAAAAAAAAAATACACTTGAAGGCTAACCAACATGCTACTAACCAATCAACAGGCCAACAAAGAAATCAAAGAGGACTTTATAAAGACATGTAAAAATGAATATATAATGGTGTAAAATCTTTGGGATGTAGAAAAAGCAGGTCTAAGAAGGAATTTTAGAGTTTATACAGGCCTACCTCAAGAACCAAGAAAAATCTCAATCTAATCTTATACCTAAAGGAACTAGGAAAAGAACAAAGTCCAAGGTTAGTAGCAGGGAGGAAACAATAAAGATCAAAACAGAAATAAATGAAATAGAGACCAAAAAAAAAAAATCAATAAGACCAAGAGATGTTTCTTTAAAAGATAAGGAGAATTGATAAGTTTCAGTCAGACTCATTAAGGAAAACAAAGAGGCTCAAAATCCAGGAACAGAAGAAATAACAACTGACATCACAAGAATACAAAGGATAAGAGACTATATAAAATATTATATACCAACAAATTGGACCACATAGGAGAAATAGATAAATTCTTCAAAACATGCAATCTTCCAAAACTGAATCAGGAAGACCTAGAAAATCTGAACAGAAAGATGTAATGAAATTAATCAGCGAAGTAATGAAATTGAATCAGCAAAGGAAACAACAAATGTAAAAGGTAACCTTTTGAATGGGAAAATATATTTGCAAATGACATATCTGATGAAGGGTTAGTATCCAAAATTTATAAAGAACTTATCAAACTCAATACCCCCAAAACAAATAATCCAGGTGAGAAATGGACAGAAGACATAAATAGGCATTTTTCCAAAGAAGACATCCAGATGGTTAACAGACAAAAGATGCTCAACATCACTCATCATCAGGGAAATAAAAATCAAAACTACAATGAGATACCACCTCACACCTCTCAAAATGGCTAAAATTAATAACACAGGAAACAACAAATGTAGGTGAGGATGTGGAGAAAGGGGAACCTTTTATAGTGTTGGTGGTAATGCAAACTGATGCAGTCACTCTGGAAAACAGTGTGGAGTTTCCTCAAAAAGTTAAAAACAGAACTACTCTATGCCCCAGCAACTGCACTACTAGGTATTTACCCAAAAGATACAAAAATACAGATTCAAGGTGATATGTGTAACTTGATGTTTATAGGAGCATTATCAACAATAGCCAAATTGTGGAAAAGCCTAAGTGTCCATGGACTGATGAATGGGTAAAGAAGATGTGGTATACATACACAATAGAATATTACTCAGCCAGCAAAACAATCAAATCTTGCCATTTACAATGGAGTGGATGGAGCTAGAATGTTATTATGCTAAGCAAAATAAGTCAGAAAAAGACAAATACCATATAATTTCATATATGGAATTAAAGAGACAGAACAGATAAACACAGGGGAAAGAAAAAAAAAGAGGACAGCAAACCATAAAGGAGACTCTTAACTATAGAGAACAAACTGAGGGTTGCTGGAGGGGCAGGGGTGGAGGATAGAGTAAATGAGTGATGAGTATTAAAGAGGGCACTTGTGATAAGCACTGGGTGTTGTGTATAAGTGATGAGTCACTAAATTCTACTGAAACTATAACGTATAGTGTAAAATATTACACTATATGTTGAACTAAAATTTAAATAAAAGCTTGAAAGTTTAGGAGTAGATGGCTCCACAGGTAAATTCTTACCAGATATTTAAAGAAGAAGTAGTACCTATTTTCCTCAAACTATTCAAAAAAATAGAAGAAGAAAAGTTTCCAAATTCATTCTATGAGGCCAGCATTACCCTGATACCAAAACCAAAGACACTGCACAAAAGGAAATCTATAGACCAATATCTCTGATGACTATAACTGCAGAAATCCTCAACAAAATATTAACAAACCAAATCCCATAGTATATTAAAAGGATCATTCCTCACGATCAAGTGGGAGTTTCTCCAGGTGTGCAAGAATGGTTCAATATTTGCAAATCATTCAACATGATATATCACATTAACAAAATGAAGGTTAAAAACCACATGATCATTTCAGCGGCAGGAAAAGCATCTGACAAAATTCAATATCCAGTCATGATTAAAAACTCTCAGCAAAGCGGATTTAGATATACCTCAACATAATAAAGGCCATTAATGAAAAAGCTAACATTGAGTATGGTGAAAAGCTAAAAGATTTTCCTTTAAGATCAGGAATGAGGATCTCTACTGTCACTATTTTTATTCAACATAGAACTGGAAGTTCTAGCCACACCAATCAGACAAGAAAAAGACCTAAAAGGCATCCAGATTGGTAATGAGGAAGAAGTGTCACTATTTGCAGATGACATGATACTATATATAGAAAACCCTAAAGTAAAGACTCCACCAAAAAAAAATTTTGGAACTAAAAAATGAATTCAGTAAAGCTGTAGTATACATAATCAAGATACAGAAATTGCTTGTGTTTCTATACACTACCAATGAAGTAGCAGAAAGAGAAATTGAGAAAACAATCCCATTTATAATTACACCAAAATTACCAAAAGTAATAAAAAACCTAGGAATAAATTTAACCAAGGAGGTGATAGACCTGTAAGTCTAAAGACTACAAAACACTGATGAAAGAAATTGAAGATGACACTAATAGAAAGACAGTCCATATTCATGGACTGAAAGAATTGGTATTAAAATATCCACACTCAAAAAAATAAATAAAATAAAATAAAATAAAATAAAATATCCACACTCCCCAAAACAATCTACAGAATTAATGCAATTTCTCTTAAAATACCACCAGCATTTTTCACAGAGCTAGAATAAATTATCCTGAGATTGATATGGAGCCACAAAAGACCCTGAATGGACAAAGCAATCTTGAGAAAGAAGAACAAAGTTGGAGATAATCATACTCCCAGATTTCAAGATATACTACAAAGCTGTAGTAATTAAAAGAGCATGGTACTGGCACAAAGATAGACACATACATCAATGGAATAGGACAGAAAACCCAAAAATAAACCCACATGTATATATAGTCAAATAATCTACAAAAAAGGAGTCAAGAATATATAAAAGGATAAAAATTTCCAGTTTTAAAATGCCCTGTAGTCGAGGGATGAAAAGTACAGCATAGGAATGCAGCCAATAATATTATAATAATGTTGTATAGTGACAGATGGTAACTACATTTATTATGATGGTGAGCATAGCATAATGTATAGAATTGTCAAATCATTGAATTGTACACTTGAAACTAATAAAGTGTATGTCAACTATAATTTTTTTTAAAATCCTGAGAAACTTTTTGAGATGTTATAGAACTAAAAATGTTTTTATTTTTATGCTTAATATAGATAGTCTAGCTAGGTGAAAGATTCTAGTTTAGAGATTATTTTCTTTAGAATCTTTCTTTCACTTTTTTCATTTCCTTCTAACCTTCTGGTGTTGCTGTCAAAGTTTGATGCCATTCTGACCCATGAGCTTTCGTTTATACCTTTTCTTACTTTCCATATTTTAAGACATCCTCTTATCCCTACTGTCCTCTCTTGGTGTGGATTTATTTTCATTCACTGTGGTAAGCTCTGAATGGATATAAGTTGGCAAGTTATGTTCTTGAATTCTTAGAGATCATTTTTTAATTATTTCCTTTTCCACATTTTGTGGAATTTTTCTATGCTTTGAGTTCCTGTTCTTTGCCTTTTGGATCTCCTGAACAGATTCTTTTTCATCTATTTTCTACCTTTGAGGTTTTTTTGCTCTAGTTTCAGGGAGATTTTCTCAACATTACCTTGAAACTTTTTTATTGATTTATGTTTGTCATATTTTTAATTCCTAGACTCTTTATTCTCAGCATGTAGCTTTTTATCTTGTTCTTATTTCATGGATGCAACATTTATTCTTAACTCTCTGAGGATATTACTAGTTTCCTTGAAGCTTTCCTGTAGTTGACCTCTTCCAGCTTGCCCTTTTTCTGTGTTGATTTTCCTCTTTCATGGTCGAAACTTTCCTCTGACTAGTGATGATCCACTATATAGCTGAATGGGAGCTGTATGGTGGGTGGAGAAGGTTCTTGTTGGCTCTGAACTTCACACAAACTGGGATGTTTCACTGGGATACTCTTAATGTCAGTAGTTTTGACTTTTATCTTGCTATGTTAGATTCCTCAGAGGAAATCTTCCAACTACCTCGTTTGCGAGGATAAGCCTGGCTATCAGTGTTTGCAAGCTGGAAGGAGAAATCAAGCTATGTATCTCAGCATTCAATTATGTATACAGACTTTTGCTTAAATCTATTCTTTTCTCTACAATCCATTCACTATCAATGATCTCTTACTGCCCAATCCACAGGCTCTCTGTTTCTCTCTCTCTCTAGATATCCAACGTTGGTGGTCTTTCAGCAAAGTGATGAAGGGAAGTTGCTCAGCTGGTTTGAGTAAGGGAGATCATCTGTGGATCTAATCACTTTTTATGCAGATTTTTTTTTTTTTTTTACCATTTCTTCTGTTCATATATTTACCTTCACATTTAATTCTTTTTTTTTTTCCTTTCACATTTAATTCTAGAGGCACCACTAATTCCTGAGCCTGTATGGCTTTCTGTGGTGCAGTCCAGGTTGCTTGTAGGCTTTCTTTTTTTTTTTTAAGGGTTCAGCTTTTTCAGGTCTTTGTCATTCACCACTAGTTCTGCTAGTTCTTCTACTTAGCAAGCTTTCAAACTTTTGTTGTATCTTCTTCTGTTCTCTTCTGTGTCTTCTTTAAAAAAAAAAAAAAAAAAAAAAAAAAACCTTTATTGTCATTTTGGTGAGATTTGGGGATGAAGTGAAGATAGATGCACGTGTCTAATTATCATTTTTAAACTGGATATAAAGAATAGTATTTTCAGTGTAAATTAATTCTTTTTCTTTCCTACTAGGAAAGCCGGGTTAGTAAAGCAGTTGAAGTGATGATTCAGCATGTAGAAAACCTGAAGAGAATGTATGCCAAAGAGCATGCTGAATTAGAAGAACTGAAACAAGTTCTTCTGCAAAATGAAAGGTCTTTTAACCCTCTTGAAGATGAAGGTAATAAAAGTTGAATAGTGTCAGTTGTTTTCCTAACATTCTCTTCTCTCTATCTCTTACTAATTTTTACTACGTCTTTAGTATAAAACCCTTAGGTTAAGATTATGTTACAATAATAACTCATTCCTGTTATTTATATAGCCCAAAGGAAAATGTTAGCTAGAAAACAGATTGGGAGACAAGAAGGATTCTTTGGTAATGACACCAAAAATTCATTAGATTGCTGAGAGAGATTATATTCATCCAACCTATTGAGTTGACTCTAATGTTCTCCAACTTAGGGTATGTTAGAATTGGCTCTTTCTCCACACATAAAGCATAGTAAATTAAGTTAAATGAGCCATTCTCATCAACAATGATTTTCTATTTCTTGAAGGAGGAGTGACTCTGGCTTAGTAAGCTGGCAGATGGATTAGAAAATAAGAAGACATCTGATTTTAGTTATATGTGCTGCCGAAGTGAGCACAACACATCTGAGATCATAAAAAAATCCCTTAAAATATAAACTTTATATAAATCCTGTAATAGTTTTTTTTAAATAATATTAACTTTTCTGAAAAGAATATTTCAATGATCTGTTCCCTTTTCTAGAAAAAGTAATCATATTTAATAACCTTCTGATGTGTAGTTTTGGATTTATTTATTCAACATATATTCATTTAGTGTCTCCCATGTGCTGGGGAAGCATTGCGGACATATACAGTGATGTAGAGGACTGTATTTCATCAGTTAAGATGGTAATTGTTATGAATCAACCAATAATAACTGGATATTTTTGCTGCTCAGTAGTCTCTAGGGTCTTAAATATGTTCTGACTATTGCTTTTCTTTGAAAAGAATTGAGACCATTGCAAGAAATTGCTTATGTAATTCCTAAAATGTGCAAATGTGTTTTTCCTTTCAGATGACTGCCAAATTAAAAAGCGTTCATCTTCTCTAAACTCCAAGGTAATTACTAATGGACTTAACAGTCTATCAAATGTTACAGAAGAGATGGTTTTAAAATACTATTTGAAACAACAGTTTTAAATGTAAATCATATATGTTTATGTAGATATGCATGTATGTGTTTAAGTTTATATATGTATGCTTTTGTACTTCTTTGTATATCTTTTAAGTTTTTCTGAAGGCAAGAGGAAAGCCAGATAGTTTCTCTCTCATGTAACACTGGAGTTGGAAATATGCAGTACAAAATTGGTAGAGAGGCTTCACAGAATCCACAGGGCCCAGTATTCTCTCACTGCTTCATCACCCTCAGCCCTTTGCTTCCACTTCATGGCCTAGGGTGGCTTCCTCAGTGCTGAAGGCTAAGTCCTGGTCATTACATCAAGTCACATTCTAAGAAAAAGGAAGACGTAAAAACAAGTGTTCCCTCTCCATCTAATGATAATTCCTAGAATTCCCAATTAACATTTCCTTTTCATTCTTGGTTGAAAATGAGACTAGAAAATCCATTTTTAATTCTAGAGTTTTGCGGCTTAACTAAAAATCAAGGAGTTCTTTACCAAATAAAAAGGAGGAAAATGGGATATTGAAAGTCAACCAGCAGTTTTTGCCAGTTTGAAAATCAGGATTTCACAGAATTTTTAAGCAAGAGACTTTCAAATCATTCCATCCAAATCTCTGTCTTTCATAGATGAGGAAAATCACTTTCACAGAAGTTAAGTGATTAGTTATGATCATGTAGTGGGCAGAACCATGGTGAGAAGCCAAATTTCTCGGATTGCAATTTGAAATTCTTGATATTCAGCTAACCTATGAAATTAAATTAGGAATGTTGGTTTAATAAAAGGATTAATCTTAAGCTTCTTTAACTAATTTCCTACATTTAATATATCTTTACTTCCTAAAGTTGTGTTTAAGAATCATATAGTAGGGGCCCCTGGGTGGCTCAGCTCTTTGTGTCTGCCTTAGCTCAGGTCATGATCCCAGAGTCCTGGAATCAAGCCCCCTTCACTGGGTTGGGGGTGGGGGGCTTACCCCATTCATGTTCTCTCTCTCCCAAAGAAATAGATAAAGTCTTTTTTTAATAAAAGAATCAGCTAATAGTATACAACATTTTCCTGTGCAAATCTCATGGCTGATAAACAAACACATCAGTTTATCAAAATATCATATCCATCTTTAAATGTGTAAATGGGAAAAAATGAAACCATGAAAACAAAAGCTACAAAATAGGTGCACATTTATCTCCTCTTGAGTTGAGAAAAGCTCAGCATAAAAGAAATGACAGCAAAAGAAGGATATATTTGGCTGCATTAACAATGAAAAAAAATTTCTTCCAGAATTATCATTAATAAAATTGATATGGGCAAAGATCATAGTTTCCAGAGCAGATATATATGTGATTATTCAGCATTAAAAAAGTGTTCAATGTTACCAGAAAAACTAAACAAGAAACCTTATTTGACTGGCAAAAATTATACTCATCCAGTTTTTATTTTATTTTATTTTATTTTATTTATTTATTCATGACAGACACAGAGAGAGAGAGAGAGAGAGAGAGGCAGAGACACAGCCAGAGGGAGAAGCAGGCTCCGTGCAGGGAGCCTGACATGGGACTCGATCTTGGTCTCCAGGATCACACCCCGGGCTGAAGGTGGTGCTAAACCGCTGGGCCACGGGGGCTGCCCTCATCCAGGTTTTGGAGAAGGTAGAATATAAACTGGTACAATATTTCTGGAAGACACTATGGCCATAACAAAATATGTCTGCTGGTTAGCTCAGCAGTGGTCAGATGCAGGGATATGTATGTACAAGGGTATATATTAGTGTTGTATACAATAATAAAATACTAGTAGTTTTCTAAATGTACCTTTGGCCTCTTTGGATAGCCATCTTCTCTCCGAAGGGTGACCATTGCCTCTTTGCCCAGAAATATTGGAAATGCAGGAATGGTGAGCAAATTCTTAAGTGTTCTTTCTTAGTCAAAAGCAAATTAATTTTCATGTAACAAAAACATAAACTTCACTAAATTCATATTTCATTATTTCTTTAACATCTGAAATTTAAAGGTGGCTGGGATGGAAAATGACCGATTCAGTAGGAGGTCAAGCAGCTGGTAAGTTTAATTTTATGGTTGCTCTTTAGGAAACCTACTGCTTTGTAACTTACTGAAGTAAATGTTTGCAATAAGTAACAAAGTAACTTTTGATTTCCACATAGTGTATGTACAATAATTATAAAATAGGTATATAATCATGAAATTTCCTTGAAGTATAATGTGAATGTGCCAAAAAAATAGAACATACAATTTTTGTATTAATTTGGGTAGTAGAAAATAAATTGATAATGGCTACAGATGTATTAATTTGACAAGTGGCTATAATCATCTTTACTTAGGCGTATTTTGGGGTCAAAGCAGAGTGAACACCGACCCTCATTACACCGATTTATTAGCACCTATTCCTGGGCAGATGCTGAAGAAGAAAAATGTGAACTAAAGTAGGTGAAGTTTGGTGTGTGTGTGTGTGTGTGTGTGTGTGTTAACTTGATGTGAGCTGGGAAATAGTGGGGATCACTTTTACTCTATGGAAATGAGACAATGCTATATTATCAAAAAGATAATTAAAACTTTTATAAACTGTAAAGCATTATATAAATGTTATTTGCAAAACATATGCACTCCTGTAGCACTCAGAACTGCAGGGTTTGAGGTCTTAAGTTAGAAGACTCTGAAGTGTGCCAGAATTGTGAATATTATTTTTTTCCTCTATAAGTATCTGGTCATCAACGAGAAAGGTCAGTAAAGAGCCACAGAAGAAACGTCCATCCACTTAGATTAAAAAGCAAAACATGAATTACATAGGTATATATGTAATATACGTGTATTGTATATGCATCTATCTACTCTTTATGTAAATGAACAGTAGGGGAAACAAAACTCTATATTGCTATACTTCATAAGCAACAGGTAGAGGGCAGTGGAGGAGGGACATGAAGAAATGTGGCCTCTAAGTCCTTGAATGACATTGGACAAATTGTTTAACTTTATTTGGTCTCAGTTTCCTCATCTAGAGAGATTTTAATGAAACGATTTTATGTTCATTTTATACATGTTCATTACCTGCCTACTATGTGGTAGGTACTAAACTCAATCCTAAGGGGTATAAAGATGAATGAGACATAGTGCCTACTCTCAGGTTTTTGTTTTTAAAATAATCCTGGGAGCCCACTGCATGTGTCGAAACTCTTTTAAGTTAACATAATGGATTTTTCTGATCTGGGTTAAAAAAAAATCAATTTTTCTTCAAAAAATTAAAATCTATTTTTTGCTTTTTGTTAGTATGGTACGATTTCTATTGAGAAGTCTTAGTGAACCAAAGACTGAAATCTTGAGAATCTTACAAGAATTTTTGTAAGGCCTTGTTTATATTTATTTATTTTTTTAGATTTTATTTATTTTAGAGAGAGATAGCAAGCAAGCTGGGGAAAGAGCAGAGGGAGAGGGACAAGCAGACACCCACTTAGCATGGAGCTGGCCACCAGGCTAGATCCTAGAACCCTAAGATCATGACCTGAACTAAAATCAAGAGTCAGTCATTCAACCGACCATACATACCGCCAAGGGACCCATGTTTCCCTTAAAAACTAAAACCAGACAAACACATTCCCTTTAGATGTCCAAGAAGAAAAGAAAAAAAACAACTTTGAGAAACAGCTGCCTTTGGTAATAGTGACGGCATTATGAACCTGGAATTTCAAAATTCAAATCCAACTAGGAACTCATCAATGAACATGATAATGAAACAAGTTTTGTTCGGGTTAAAGACAAGATGATTTTATTTAAAATATATTTGCTCCAATTTCTATTTCCCAGCTCATTAAATATTAATTTTAGCTAGCATTGTACTGAATGTATTGTTATAAATACTTTTAAAATTAAGATTTTTAAAGAAATGACACTTTGATATTACTCTAGTTTAGCATAAAATCCACTGTTAATAATTTTGTGGTAGAAGGAAAAAAATTTTACCATATGTTTAATAAGAAAATACAGAGCAAGAAATATTCACCTTTGTTTTTTAAAGCATAGTAACTATACACAAGCAGAGAAATCACAGGTTAATAACTCTGGTTAATTATGGAGTGGTGATAATGACTAACTTTTACATGTTCTTTGTAAATTTTTCCTTTTTATTTATCCTTTGGCCAGTATCTCAACTTCCTACAACAAACATTTTTCTATATAGCAAGTTTTTAAAATTAAATTTCCATAAGTAAAAGATGAGTGATTTCAATTTTAGAATTAGATATATAGCAAATCTTTCTAAAGCAAAACAAATAGTTGTGAGCCTCTTTAGTAATACAATAAAATTTAGCAATATTTTATAAATAGTATATTATCCATAGTTTCAAATATTTAAAAATAATACTTATTTACAGAACTAAAGATGACTCAGAACTCCCTGGAGAAGAAATAGTAGAAAGGACAAGAAAGCCAAGTCTTTCTGAAAAGAGAAATAATCCATCAAAATGGGATGGCTCTTCAATGTAAGTTGTCTGCTTGCTAATGATACCATTTTTATGGAATGGAAAAGATGAGGCAATGTTAAGTTTAAGATAAAAAACAAACTTCACATGGTCTACAGGAGTTATCCCTGAACCTGTGACAGGTCACAGTGTTAGGTTCTAGAGCCAGATGGCATAGTTCATCCACTTTTGAGCATCAATTTCTTCATCTAGAAGATAGGGATGATAGTAGTAGCATGTGTAAAATGCTAAGACTTATAAGTTTTTCTTGTGGGTGTTTCTAAAAATAGTTTAAATATTTCAATAGAGCAAAAATCCAGGTTATGGTGAGAAAAAAGTGATGCACACACACACACACACACACACACATCATACTCTACCCAGTAAATAATTTTTGTTTCTACTGTAGGGATTTAAGTTGCCTTACCTGATTGAAACAATGAGATAAATACTCAAATATAATACCTGAGTCACCCAATTTTCAGATCATCACCATTGCATTTAAGTCTAAATCATTTCTCTAATTCTAAAAATTATTGGGGGGGGGGGGTTGCAAATTGTGGCCCAAACCAAGAGAGCACATCATTACATAGCTTATCACAAGGCAATGTTTGTGGTATGTAGGGCAGATCGATTACTTGATTGGTATTGCTGGCAATATTCTTTAATATTGCTATTAACAAATTCTGAATTTGTATTTTCCTTATAGTTATGACACAATAGCTTCCTGGGCAACAAATCTCACGACTTCCATCACAAAAGCAAATAAGGCACTCTGGCTTTCTGTTGCATTCATCGTACTGTTTGCAGCTTTGATGAGCTTCCTCACAGGACGATTTTTCCAAAAGTCTGTGGATGCTGCTCCCACACCAGATGGGGACTCCTGGATGTCTCTAGAACAAATCTTGTGGCCATTTACCAGACTCCAACACAATGGACCACCACCAGTGTGACTACAGCATATCTTACTGTGTGTGTGTGTCTTGATTTTTAAAGTTTCAGTATCTGAACTTCGTAAATTAAGTCATTTTTAGTTGGGAAATTATAGCTTAGAACCAGAGGGTCTCAGAAGGACCGTAAGATATTTTATACTCCCTCTTTCTGTGATTTCCTCTCTAAAATACAATGGTGAGGAAGCCTGCCTATGATCTTTTAATGAGCTTTTTGAGGAGGAGATATTATATATTGTTTGTTAAAATGTATTGAAATAAAGAACCACTCAAATCTTCATAGAGTGAAAAGTGAAAGTTTCAGTAGGGTAAATATCCATAGGGAAAAAACCCTACTTTTTAAAAAATAAAATTTGAGAATAAAATGCTTATTAGATTTTAATAATGTCCTGAAATATAGTCACTCATTACATTTTATTGAAGAAATACCTGATTTTGCTCCAAGTTGCTTGATTCTTCATATTGCATAAAATTTATCAGTGGGGATTAAGAATAGCTGAGTAATCTAGTGGAGAGTAGCATATAACACACAGAGTCAATAAACTGGCAGTTGGAGCTCTTGATTTTCTCCATGGCTTCTTTGGAAGCAAAATCCTTAACCATGTGATATAAAGTAGAATGAAACTCAGTTTCTTCTTTAAGGGCTTCAGAGAATGTCTCACTGTTTTCGTTGATCTTGAGCCTTTGTGCTCTGTTACCACTAAACATTAAAAGGGTCCAATTAGGATTCTGAATAGGTTCTTCAGTAAGGTATTCACTCAGCTAATGAAAAAGAAAATTAGAGAAATTCGTTAATAGTTCTTCTATTGGGTATTTTGGCAGAGTATAATTTGAATTTGGTTCCCAAAATTGCTAATGTAAAAGAAACATTCTTAGTGTTCCATTTCTTAAACCATGTTTTTATGGAGCTTATTAAAATGTATTAACTCACTCAACAGAGGTTTATTTAGTAACTACCATGTGCCAGGGAACATTCTAGGTGCTGGGGATATAACAACGAAGGGCAAAAACATACTAACAATTGCAACAATAAAATCCCATCCTCAAAGAGCTTATTTCAAGTGGGAGAAACACACAATACACTAGTACATATGGTGGCTCGCTTATACTAAAACAATCAGTCAGCTTTAAGAATGTGATCTCTTTCTTATCAGGCACTAGTAAATGTGCCAGAAAGTTAACTAGGAAGCCTAACCATCTCTGAGGAAAAAGTTTGATTCACATAAAAAGCTTCCATTTGTTCTCCTGTTGATGTAAAGAGCTAAAGGATGCTAGCCTGAAGTCAAGAGTGTTTGATACCATAATGGACAATGAAGGCATAACCTTTATATAGTTTGGTTTTATATTTTTGACAAAATAAAAGTGAAGTTTTAAAACTATTTTGAATGTTAATTTTTTTCATCTTTTCAAGAGGAGAAACCATGGCCTACATTCATTTAACTTTGGAGTACTTACTTTTGGAGGACAAAGCATGGTTACAGATTTTACATACTATACCTTAACTATAACTTTT
Organism: Vulpes vulpes; assembly: GCF_048418805.1. NCBI lineage: Eukaryota > Metazoa > Chordata > Mammalia > Carnivora > Canidae > Vulpes > Vulpes vulpes. Next base: position 21,747,966 of record NC_132787.1, on the reverse strand, counting down.
TTTGAAGTACATACTACATTCCACTTGCTCCAACCAAATGCAAAAGCAGAACTTAGCAGGGCCAGTTGTCGATAAGCTTTCAATTCCACCAAAGGATCCTGTCCATATAAAATAGAATTAATCATAGAGCCTCTCAACTAGTCTCCCATCTTTGGCCTCCTACGGTCACTTCTCAACACAGAAAAATACTTTTTTTTATTTTTTAGAAAAATCCATTTTAAATGTAAGTCATATTACATGACTGCTAAGACTGGGCAATAGTGTTGCCTTTCTCTCAGAAGAGAAACCAAAGTCCTAACCCACAACGGCGTCTCTGATCAGATATCCACCCACCCACCCCCACACACACCATTATCATCGCCTTTGCGTTTCCTTTGCTCTCTCAGCTCCACTTGGCTAAATTACCCACTTTTGAGTTTTGCTCAGATCTAATACCTTCTCAATGAACACCCCTCCTCCAATACCCTATTTGTATGTTGCCTTAACCCCAGGATTCCTGGTCTGCCCTTTTTTCTTTTTCATAAAACATAAGATTATCTAGTATATTTTTGCCTTCTTCTGCTAGAATGTAAGCTCCACAAGGGCAGGAAACTTTTTTTATTCATTAATGGATCCTAAGCATCTAAAACAATGCCTAGAATATGTGTTCAGAAAAAAAAATTCTTGAATATTCTGAGATGAAAAGTACACTACATTCAGCCTTCGTAGAGAAGCTGGCAATTGAGTTACTAAAACCAAGGTTATTTTTTTTCTCTACACATATGTACAGTATCTCAGTGATACTATTTTCATGTGTTACATGTTACATGTCTAGCTAGATTATCATTTTCTGGTATACTGTAAACTTGTTTTGGGGTATAGAACTTTTCTGCCCAATACATCTTTCATGATTAGAACCTACTTTGGCTTAATTTACATATCAAATATCTACAAACCATCTGATTCAAGGAATATTCTAGGTCCAGAAGGATCATAGGTGATGAAAGAATAATCCCCCTCCTCAAGGGACACACAGTTTAATATGGAAGGATGTTATTTAAGTAAAGCCTTATGAGTAACATGAAGCAGTATGCAGACAAGGATCCTCTCCCAAGAAAGAAGGAAGTGGGTTCTGTATATTGGTGGTCCTTTTATGTATTTAATTTTGCCTAATTTGTCATATTTGGGAAACTGCTGGGTCATTTACTCTTTTAAGAAATCTATATATCCAGCCTGGAGAAGAAAGAAAATACACAAAATGCAGAGTTGCTCTACCTACCTTTGCACTAAACTGACCAGCTGTGGATAATGCTCCATTTGTCAATATGAAGATCATTCTATAGACTTACTTTCTTGGGGAGGATTATTAAACTTGAAAGAACCCTGGATTTCTGGTCTTGTTGTTTATTCCTTCCTAACTATAATTCTGTATAAGTGAATATAGAAAACCTAAATAAAACACATCTGAAGAGTTATGGAACATTTAATACTTGCTAACATTCTAAATATCTATTACATTAAATTTGGAAAGATTTGTTCTTACCTTATAATTTATAATAACATAAAAATGAGAGTGTCCACTAGGGAAGATATTTAATCCAGTTTCTTTCAAAGCAAAAATGAAAGAAATCGGAGTCATCCATTTTCCTTCCAAAGTAGATGAATGCTTTTTGTCACTTAGTTTGATTGATGCTAACATGCAGAGGTTTTCCTAGTTTCAAGAAGAAGAAAGCAGCTTTTTACTTGTATAAGTAAATTATTACTTTATTATTCCATTTCCAGCCTTTAGGTTCCACATAATATACATATAAAAGAAGGACTTGGGGAATCTAAAGCAGTGGCTGACATCAAATTTTCATCTGCAGGTTGGGTTGCAGTAACACCTCAGTTTAAGGACAGACTGCATCTCCGAGGCATAACATAATAATATACATATATGTATATTATGTATATTATGTATGTATTTTTAGCCTTATGTCCTTCTGTATTAAAAAGAATGCAAGACAGGTATATTTTAGGCTAGCTCTGAGAACTCTGCCACAAAGTCTCCCCGTTATCTCACCCAGTGGGTCAAGTCTTTTTGGACTTTATCTGAACAATCATGGGACTAAAAGATCTCCTAGGTCTCCTCTCATTGTGAAGTATGATCTAAGAACACTGAATATTGTCACATTGAATTACAGTAGCTATTTGATAGCTATTCGTGTTGCAACTTTTAAGGATAATTTCTTTACATATATAAGATCTACATAATATTGCAAAATTATCCAGTTTTAAAGTTTGCAAAGTGGCAATTTGAAGGTGTACAGACTTCAAATCTCTCATCTGGTTTTGAAGAGGAAGCCTCTTTAGGGTGGATCAAAAATTCTCTGGAAGTCACACTGCAACCAGGATTGTAGCTTTAGGGTACAAATTTGCACCTTACTTATTACATGATACTACCTATCCAATTACTATTTCATTTAGAAATTATGGCTCAAAGTATATTTTAAATATATTTATAAAAGACATTTCAATATGTAAACCACCAGTGACTGACTGCTTTGACATACTTTTACTGTCATCAAAGCAGTTTACCTCTTTCATATGACTTACTATAACCGGGATTTACCTTAATTTGTATTTGAACTTCAGTAAATACTGTAGTCACGGTCAAAAGTACTTTATTCACACCAAGTGGTCTTAGTTCCCATGACTGGAAGGGCATATTAACATGAGTATCTTGAATCAAGGTAACAGGGCCAAACGTTTCTAGGCTGAATGTTATAAGTCTTTCTTCTGATTTATAAGAGACATTGCTGATGCCATCAGTTTGCCAATGTTTACCTTCATAATAAGGAAGAAAGTAACAGTTTCACTTTTTCTATATAAAAATAAGATGAATGAAACCACTCAACTGAAAATATGTATAAATTGATCTTTTATGTTTGGAAGAGAATCTCTACAAAAAGCCAATTTTGCTGGGAGTTTCTTCCTGTCTACAGGATCAAGTCCAAACTCCTCCGCGTGGTATGTTAGGCCTTAACTTTTAAAACTATATACCTTTCCTCTAGCAGCCTCAAGCCTATGTACATTAATTCACAAGAACAAGACTTTTTTTTTACTTTTTTTTTTTTTTTAGAACAAGACTTTTCAAAGTTGAGCCAGTCAACCCCAAATGAAGTATTTGTTAGTAATTAGTAAATCATTAGCTTGTAATTCTACTGGTACTTCAGATTTTGTTATTTACTTATTTCACATTTTGGATAAGCAATAATTTCCCATGGTTCAACAATCAAGTTATAAAGAGGCAGAAAGGAGCTAGTGTTCCTCTATCTCAGATCTGCCAATGGCCCACTCCCGATCTCCAGTACTTGTTTGTAATAAGATTTGCAATTTCTAAATTATTAAAGTAAATTTCAATTACCCAAATCTGAATTGTGTAGTCATTTCAGGAGAAAGTAGGTTTTTCATTTATTTGTTTTTCATGTGTTATTTTGATATTTTTGTTATTTTTTTTAAAACATGATATAAGTAATTGTTCCGAGATGATGGGAGATACAACACTTCAGGAATTAACAGTTACAAAACTATAAATAAACTCTAATCTCTATTCATTTCCATCAAGAGCAAAGACTCCAGAATTGCCACAGGAATGTGAAGATTAGAAATTCAGAGTTTACACACTGTATTTTCTGTTTTAAGGATTTGTGTTATAGCTCTTTTCATTACATAATTATAAAAGCTGAATAACGATTTGCTGTACCTTCAGCATCCCACCTTGCAACCATAGGATCCTCAAAAAAGATTACATTCTCTTGAACCTCAAGCGTGACCTCTATGGGTGGGAAAGCATTTTCTGTTTCTACATCTTCAGTAGTTTCTGGAGGATATATGTATTTCTGCAATCCTTCTTTGAGTATCTTTTCAAAAATGACCAAAATAACATCTAGTTAGAAGCTGACTGGCAACAATTAAAGATGTAAACAATGCTGAGTAAGCTATATATAATTATTCTTTATAAGCACTGAAGATTGGCCTCATTTAACTACAGATTAACAAAATGTCACAACAAACTTAAGACATAATGATTAAGGGGTAAAATCACTAAATCTGAATTACAGAATTTTCTTATGGTCCAGGTTCTATGCTGGGACTTACTCATTATCTTATTCCTCCAAGGAATACTACAAGACATATATTTAACAGAGATAGCTAGAACTTAGAGAAATCAAATAATTTGCCAAAGATTACAAATGACTTCAAGGAGGCATCACAACTCAAAAATAGAGTTATAGGACCCCAAATACCATTTTCTAATACTTTGGTTAGGGTGTGTAGGTAAAGAGAGAAAGGAGTATTAGCAAACTTCTGAGAAGTGTAGAAATGAATGGATGAAAGTAAATTAAAAATCATCACGTTGGTACACCTTAAACTTATACAATGCTTTATGTCAATTATATCTCAATAAAGCTGGGAAGAGAAAGTAAATTAAGCCAACAGCAGCAGATATCTCTGGGATCAGGGAGATTTGTCTATTATCTGAACATAGCAGGGAAGGATCTAGGGAGGGAGAAGTAGGGAAGATTAAGAATAGTACAAAACAGAGGAAAAACAGAGAATTGGTAGAAACTCTAGAGGAGGTGGGAGATTATTGAAAAGAGACTTGAATAAAAGGAAGAAGACTTCTGTTGCAGAAGAGAAAAACAAGTGTAAAGGAGGATACTTTGGGCTCAAGTGGAGAATATGAAATGGTGATATCAGGACACCAACAAAATTCAAGAACAGATCTTTGAATGAATTCTTGGAAACCCCAGCTCTGGCTGGGCCCTTTCTATGGATAAAGAGTTATGAAATCCTACCTTCACCAAAGGGATGCCTTTCTTGGACTCCCCATTGTCCTTCAAGTAACCATGGGATAGGAAAAGCTGATTCAAACAGATTGTTTAAAGATACAGATGCAGTGAAACGCTGCGACACCTGCACCCTGATGTTTATAGCAGCAATGTCCACAATAGCTAAACTGTGGAAGGAGCCTCAGTCCATCGAAATATAAATGGATAAAGAAGATGTGGTATATGTATACCATGGAATATTACTCAGCCATTAGAAATGACAAATACCCACCATTTGCTTCAACGTGGATGGAACTAGAGGGTATTATGCTGACTGAAATAAGTCAATCGGAGAAGGAAAAACATTATATGGTCTCATTCATTTGGGGAATATAAAAAATAGTGAAAGGGAATAAAGGGGAAAGGAGAAAAAATGAGTGGGAAATATCAGAAAGGGAGACAGAACATGAGAGACTCCTAACTCTGGGAAACGAACTAGGGGTGGTGGAAGGGGAGGAGGGCGGGGGGTGGGAGGGAATGGGTGACGGGCACTGAGGGGGGCACTTGATGGGATGAGCACTGGGTGTTTTTCTGTATGTTGGTAAATTGAACACCAATAAAAATTAATTTATTAAAAAAAAAAGAAGATGTGGTATATGTATACCATGGAATATTACTCAGCCATTAGAAATGACAAATACCCACCATTTGCTTCAATGTGGATGGAACTGGAGGGTATTATGCTGACTGAAATAAGTCAATCGGAGAAGGAAAAACATTATATGGTCTCATTCATTTGGGGAATATAAAAAATAGTGAAAGGGAATAAAGGGGAAAGGAGAAAAAATGAGTGGGAAATATCAGAAAGGGAGACAGAACATGAGAGACTCTTAACTCTGGGAAACGAACAAGGGGTGGTAGAAAGGGAGGTGGGCAGGGGGTGGGGGTGACTGGGTGACAGGCACTGAGGGGGGGCACTTGATGGGATGAGCTCTATGTTGGCAAATTCAACTCCAATTAAATAAATAAATAAATAAATAAATAAATAAATAAATAAATATAAATTTAAAAAAAATTTTTAAAAAGATTGTTTTTAAAGTGGTTACAGTCCAGATTATCTCCCCCAGGCATGCTCTAGTAAGTGCATTCTCATTTGTGGGGAGAATGGGAAAAGAACTGCAATATCATCCCAAAGGGGTGAAAATGTTTAGGGGGCATAAATCATACTGTTTAGGTATAAAGCACAGATAGATATAGATATATTATATACACAAAAATACTATATAACTGTGGTATTAAAATTTCGTGGGGTTGGGGGTTAGGAAAGAAAATATCTACAAAGTCTCCTTAGAGGCGTAATAATGGGGGGGAAAATGCTGAGAAATACCACTCTAATACAAAAATGTACCAAGGTCGTTAATGGGTAGAACTGTGGGTGAGAAGTGCCTGGCAGTCTATGTACATGATGTGCTGGAGGAGAAAGTGAAAGAGGTGGAGAAACAGGGAGAATGGGAGGGAGGGGGAGAAAACAGAAAGCCTGGAGAGCAGGGAAGGAAGGAGGAAAGAGCTATGACAACATAACAGGATATAATTGGTACATAAGCCACCATGAAGCAAAGTTAAAGTAAACAAAGCCACTAACTAGGGAAAATGCTACTATTTATCAAAACAGGAGTGAGGAACTCCTTCAAAAATGATCTAACAACTGCTGTCATCAGCATCCTTACTAAAAGCATGGGACATACATCAGCAACATTGCCATAACCTGGATCTGTGCTTCTCAAACTTAAATGTGCATATGAAACACCTGAGGGTCTTTTTAAAATTCAGATTCAGTTGAACTGAGGTGAAGTACCAAATAAGGCATTTCTAACAGGTTTTTGGGTGATGCTGATGTTGCTGGTTCATGGACATACTTTACACATCAAGGATCCAGACCAGTGGTTCTCAAACTTTAAGGTGTGTTTTGCTAATACAGACTGCCAACCCTCATCTCCAGACTTTCTGATTCAGTAAAACTAGAATGGGACCCATGAATTTGCATTTCTAGAAAATCCCCAGATGATGCCAATGCTTTTGGCCAAGGGACCACATGTTGAGAACCACTGATCTAGACCAGAGTATACAAGCTATGGTCCCTGGAAAATCTGGTCCATATGTAAATGACAATAAGGTTTTTATTTACATATGGCTGTCGTATTGTTACAATGGTAGTGTTGCAGCGGAGCTGGCATGCCCACAAATATGAAAATATTTACCATCTGACCCTTTACAGAAAAAGTTTGAAAGCCTTTAAATAGACTATCATTAAGACCAAATTGGCACAATCTAAACATATAAATTCAAGACAGTTTAAAATTAGTTTTTTCCTTTATGGTTAATAGGGTTAAAGGTTAAAGTTCACTAGATGTTAGATTATTTAAGATAAAAGTGTGAGAAATTATTTTACTCATAAATCTGACTCAAAAACCAACCTACTTCTACAATCATCCAGCTTTTCATTGTTTTATACTGTGGGGGAAGCTCCAAAATATCCAAGTGGTACACTCCACCCAGGGTTGTAAATTGGTATAAGTCGACCTCATTGTCTTCAAAGAAAGTCGGTTTTTCAGTAGCATTCTCTATCAGCAACAACTGTGCTAAAATTAATCAGATTAATTCAGTTTCTAAATAAATTGTAACATTTTGGTATTAGGAGGGAAAGGAAAAAATTCTGATACTGAAAAACAAAGTTTTTATTTATCTACTAAATCTTCAAAAAGTAATTAATTCAAAACTATTCACAAAGCTAACTTTCAAAATAGTAATAGGGATGTATAAAGGTAGGATAATGGGGAAGGTTCCATTTATATTTTATATACCAACATTTTAGGAATTTTCATATAATAAGCATGCTACTAATAAAATAAGTATAAAAATATGTTGCATTATAGAAGAGGAAAATAATTTTCCCTCTACCCTTCTGAGTTCTTGGCTGAAACTCCTATAACAAAAGACAGATTAACAAGAGAAAAAAACCTATTCACTTATTAATATGTATTCCTCATGCATGAGAGATACCCAGAGAAAAATGAGTAAACCTGAAGAGATGGCTCAGCATCCTGGCCTATACAGCATCTTCAACCAAGAACAACAAATTTATGGAGAACTGACAAGACAAAGGAAAGCAGTTTCTGAGGGGAGAGAAAAGGACTAGTTAGTAAAGTTTGTTATGTAAATTCCCCTTGTCCCCTCTCCAGGCTGACAGGGTTTGAAGCTGTCTCTGGTCATTAACCACTGTCTCTCCTGGTAAAGAGGGGAGGAGGGACACCTTTGAAATTTTATGTCCTACTTTTAGGCAAATAGGGGGAGGGTAGGCAGCTTTTCTTACATCTTTTCAATTGCTCTTAACTTAAAATATCCTTATGCCAAAGTAGCATATTTTGGGGTGGCATATTCCACTACCTCTCATTATAAAATAACAAAAAAGTGGCTTAACACAAAATTTGATGACATAATGTTTTTTAATTGGACCTTATGGGGCTAAAAATCTGAAAGAAGAAAGTAAAATCATGAAAAAAGTAAATTTTGGTCCATACATTAAATTAAGGCTATTTTTTTTTTCAGCAAAAACAGGGCCAGCTCATTAAAAAAAAGGGGGGGGTGGGGTGGAGATTGAGGCTTAAAAGTGAAGAACTATATTGTATAATCCCTTCTGTTTAGAAATTTTATGGGGAAATTCCATAATTCCTTGATTGTCAGTGCATAATCAAGGGAATATTTTAAGTTACATATCACTAAGACCATTCCCAACTGTCACCAAAACGCTTTCAATGTAGTGTGATGGATAAGAAAGGGAAATCAGACCTCTTATAGGTTTCACTCTTTACTAGCTGTGTAACCTTATGCAATATATGCTAATTAACATGTCTTTTCTTCCCTTCCTTTAAAAAAGAGGTATTAGTATCTACCTTATTGAATTTGGGGGAGTTGTAAGTTAATACATGTAAAAAGCTTAAAACAGGTGCCAAACACATAGTGAATCTTAGAAACTGTTACTCGTATTATTTATCATTACAATTTCCCTCTCCCATAAAAGGAAACACCGAGAAACCACTGAGTTTAACCCATGGAGATCAGACACTGAGAATTAATGATGACATGCAAAGAAAGTTCCTGTTAAGCAATTGCCCCTTTTCCCTTGTATACCTTCAATAAAAAGCAGACTTTAATTTTCAAATGTATCTAATTAAGAATCCATTTAACCTAAAAAGAAAGGAAAAAGAGTATTGTATACAAATTCAGACATTTATAATATATACTATTCAGGGATCACCATGCAGAAAACCTAGGTATAATTGACAGAGGTTCATGAACTGACTATATTATCTTAACTCTAAACAGGAAAATTACTTCCTTAGGATTATAGAAAAGTTATAAAGGCATAAACCTAGTTGGCTGCTGACATAAAAGTGTGTTGGAAAAAAGTGAAGTAGACAAGAAGTATGTTATGAAAAAATGCTAAGAAATCTATAGAAAATGGATTCCCCCGGAGTTAGTAGGAAGTGGTGTACATAAATCCCAAACTAAAAGATTTGCAAATTAGACCATCTTGCCATCCAGGTGAGTGAGCTGCCTGGAATGTAGATTCTCCAGGCCCCTGTATTGCCACCTCAGCTGATGCTACATGAAGCAGAGATGAGCTATCTTTGCTTAACTTTGTCAAAAATTGGCATTTATATGTGAAATAAATGACAGTGGAGAGGAGGCAGGATGGTAGAAGAGTAGGGATCCTTGTTTCATCTGGTCCCCCAAATTTAGCTAGATAACTTTCAAACCACCCTGAACACTTATGAATTCAACCTGAGATGTAAAGAAAGAACAGCTGGAACACTACAGAGAGAAAAGTGATCATGTCTTACAAGTAGGAGTGTGAAGAAGAGAAACAGAGGGGATGTATTGGAAGATAAACAGTGTAGGGGAGGGAGGCTTTGTAAGACACTGCAGGAAAGTGGTGCAGCACTAGGGCATGCAATTGGATCCTTTAAAATCTGCTCCTGAGAGAGTCTTGCCTGCCTGAAAAGCGCTCAGAGGTGAAATAGGATAAAATTCCAGAAGGAGCAGCAAAGTCTCAATATTCCTGGAGATGCATGAAAAACAGGAGTGCCCAGGAGAAAGCTCAACTTGTGCTATAAACTGCAAATCACAGTCAGATAGGGTGTATTTTACTTAGGTCGTGGTTGATATTTTTTTACTCTACTCACTCATACAGCCATTCTGCACTGGACAAAATAACAATGGAAGGAAGGATGCACCACAAAAGAAACAACTGGAAGTAATACTCTCTGCCACAGTTCGAATGGATATCGATTTAAGTAAGATGTCAGAGACATAATTCAACATTACAATTATAAAATTCCTGGTGGCTCTTTAAAAAAGCATAAAAGACTCTAGAGATTCTCTTACTGCAGAATTGAAAACTAATCAGGCCTAAATTAAAAAAATACTTTAACCAAGATGCAGTCTGAACTGGATGCTCTAACAGCTAGGGTTAATGAGGCAGAAGAGAGAGTAAGTGAGTGACATAGAAGATGAGTTGATGGAAAGGAAGCTAAGGAAAAGAGAGAAAACAACTAAGAGTCCATGAGAGTCCATGAGACTCTGAAAATTAAGTGATAGCTTGTGAAAGAATAATATTTGTCTTACTGGGATTCCAGAGGACATGGAGAGAGAGAGCAAGGACCAGAAAATATGTTTGAACAAATCATAGCTGAGACTTCCCTAACCTGAGGAAGGAATCAGGCATACATATCCAAGAGATAGAGAGGATTGCCCCAGAATCAATAGAAACCAATCAACACCCAGACATATAGTAGTGAAGCTTGCAAATTTCAGAGATAAAGAGAAAATCCTAAAAGCAGCTTGAGACAAGAGATTCTTAACTTATATGGGGAGAAACATCAGATTAACAGCAGACCTATCCCCAGAGACCTGGCAGGCCAGAAAGGGCTTGCATGATGTATACAGGGTACTAAATGAGAAAAACATGCAGCCAAGAATACTTTATCCATCAAGGCTGTCATTCAAAATAGGAGAGATAAAGAACTCCCAGGATAGCCAGAAACTGAAAGAATTTGTGACCACCAAACTGGCTCTGCAAGAAATATTAAGGGGGACCCTGTAAAAGAAAAAAGGAGCCCAAAGAAACAATCCGTAAAAACAGGGACTGTATAGGTAATACTATGATACTAAATTCGGATCTTTCAATAGTATCTGAACGTGAATGGGCTAAATGATCCCACCAAAGACGTAGGGTATCAGACTGGATAAAAAAAGCAAGATCCATCTATATGCTGAGACTCATTTTAGACCTAAGGACACCTCCAGACTAAAAATGAAGGGGAGGAGAACCATTTACCATTCAAATGGTCCTCAAAAGAAAGCTGGGGTAGCAATCTTCATTATCAGATAAATTAGAGTTTATACCAAAGACTGCAATAAGAGATGAAGAGGGACACTATGTCATACTTAAAGGTGCTATCCAACAAGAAGACCTAAGAAATATGAATATTTATGCCCCTAATGTGGGAGCAGCCAAGTATATCAATCAATAATAACCAAAGTAAAGAGACTCATACGTAATAATACCTTAATAGTAGGAGACTTCAACACAGCACTCTCAGCAAAAGACAGATATTCTAAGCAGAACATCACCAAAGAAACAAGGGCTTTGAATGACACACTGAACCAAATGGATTTACAGATATATACAGAACATTTCATCCTAATGCAACCAGAATACATATTCTTCTCAAGTGCACGTGGAACTTTCTCCAGAGTAGACCACATACTGGGTCACATATCAGGCCTCAACCAATACCAAAAGATTGGGATTGTCCCCTGCATATTTTCAGACCACAATGGTTTGAAACTAGAATTCAATCCACAAGAAGAAATTTGGAAGAAACTCAAACACTTGGAGGTTAAAGAGCATCCTACTAAAAGATGAATGGGTCAACCAGGAAATTAGAGAAGAATTATCTAACAAAAATGAAAGCACAACTGTTCAAAATCTTTGGGATACAGCAAAGGTAGTCCTAAGAAGGAAATACATCTCAACACAAGCCTCCCTCAAAAAATTGGAAAAATCTCAAATACACAGGTTAACCTTCCACTTAAGGGAATATGAGAAAGAACAGCAAATAAATACCAAACCAAGCAGAAGGAGAGAAATAAAGATTAGAGCAGAACTCAGAGATCAACGAAACCAAGATCTGGTTCTTTGAAAGAATTAAGAAGATAAATAAACCCCTGGCCAGACTTATTAAAAAGAAAAATGATTCAAATTAACAAAATTATGAATGAAGGAGGAGAGATCACAAACAATACCAAAGAAATATAAATGAATTTAAAAACATATTATGAGCAACTATATGCCAAAAAATTAGGCAATATGCAAGAAATGGATGCATTCCTGGAAACCTACAAATTACCAAAACTGAAATAGGAAGAAATAGAAAACCTGAACAGACAAATAACAAGCGAGGAAATTGAAGCACTCATCAAAAACCTCCAAAGAAACAAAAGTCCAGGACCAGATGGCTTCCCAGGGGAATTCCACAAAACATTTAATGGAAAGATGATTTTTTAAAAGATTTTATTTATTTATTCATGAGAGAAAGAGAGAGAGAGAGAGGCAGAGATGCAGGCAGAGGGAGAAGCAGGCTCCATGCAGGGAGCCCGGCGTGGGACTCGATCCCGGGTCTCCAGGATCAGGCCCTGGGCTGAAGGTGGCACTAAACTGCTGAGCCACCTGGGCTGCCCTTAAAGGAGAAATAATACCTATTCTACTAAAGCTGTTTCAAAGGATAGAAATGGAAGGAATACCTTCAAACTCGTTCTATGGGGCCAGCATTACCTTGATTCCAAAACCAGACAAAGATCCCACCAAAAAGAATTATTACAGAGCAATATCCCTGATGAACATGTATGCAAAAATCCTCACCAAGATACTAGCCAATAGGATCCAACAGTACATTAAGAGGATTATTCAGCATGACCAAGCGAGATTTATCCCTGGGATGCAAGGGTGGCTCAACATTCGTAAAACAGTGAATATGATAGATCACATCAATAAAAGAAAAGACAAGAAAACCATATGTTCCTCTATAGATGCAGAGAAAGCATTTGACAAAATATAGCATCCATTCCTTATTAAAACTCTTCAAAGTGTAGGGATAGTAGGAACATATCTCAATATCATAAAAGCCATCTATGAAAAGCCCATAGTGAATATCATTCTCAATGGGGAAAAAATGAGTTTTTCCCCTAAGGTCAGGAACATGGCAGGGATATCCACTCTCACCACTGTTATTCAACAGAGTCCTAGAAGTTCTAGCCTCATCAATCAGACAACAAAAAGAAATAAAGGCATTCAAGTTGGCAAAGAAGAAGTCAAACTTTCCCTCTTCACAGACGACATGATACTGTATGTAGAAAACCCAAAAGATTCCACCCCAAAATTGCGAGAACTCATAAAACAATTTAGCAACATGGCAGGATACAACATCAGTGCACAGAAATTAACTGCATTTCTATACACTAACAATGAGACTGAAGAAAGACAAATTAAGGAATCAATCCCATTTATAATTGCACCCAAAACTGTAAAATACCTAGGAATAAATCTAACCAAAGAGGTATAGGATCTTTGCTCTAAAAACTACAGAACACTTATTAGAGAAACCGAGGAAGACACAAAGAGATGGAAAAACATTCCATGCCCATGGATTGGTAGAATAAATATTGTGAAAATGTCTGTGCTATCCAGAGCAATTTACATATTCAATGCAATCCCTAACAATATACAATGGATTTTCTTCACAGAGTTGGAACAAATATTCCTAAGATTTGTACGGAACCAGAAAAGACTCCAAATAGCCAGAGGAATTTTGAAAAAGAAAACCAAAGCTGGGGGCATCACAATGCCTGACTTGAAGCTGTATTACAAAGCTGTGATCATCAAGACAGTATGGTACTGGCACAAAAACAAACACATAGATCATTGGAACAGAATAGAGAATCCTGAAATGGACCCTCAACTCTATGGTCAACTCATCTTTGACAAAGCAATGAAGAATATCCAATGGAAAAAAAAAAAGACAGTTTCTTCAATAAACAGTCTTGGGAAAATTGGACAGCCACATGCAGAATAATGAAACTAGACCATTTTCTTACATCATACAGAAAGCTAAATTCAAAATGGCTAACAGATCTAAATGTGAGACAAGAATCCATCAAAATCCTAGAGGAGAACACAGGCAACAACATTTTGAACTTGGCCACAGCAATTTCTTGCAAGACACATCTATGAAGGCAAGGGAAACAAAAACAAAAATGAACTATTAGGACTTCATCAAGATAAAAAGCTTCTGCACAGCAAAGGAAACAGCCAACAAAACTAAAAGGCAACAGTTAGAATGGGAGAAGATAATTTGCAAATGACATATCAGATAAAGGGCTAATATCCAAGATCTATTAAGAACTTATCAAACTCAGCTCCCAAGAAACAAACAATCCAGTTATGAAATTGGCAGAAGACATGAACAGGCAGTTCTCCAAAGATGACCTACAGATGGCCAACAAACACATGAAAAACTGTTCCACATCACTTGCCATCAGGGAAATACAAATCAAAACTACAATGAGATACTACTTTATACCACTGAGAATGGTTAAAATTAAGAAGATGGGAAACAAATGTTGGGGAGTATGTGGAGAAAGGGGAACCCTCTTACACTGTTGGTGGGAATACAAACTGGTACAACCACTCTGGAAAACAGTGTGGAGGTTCCTCAGAAGTTAAAAATAGAGCTACCCTATGACTCTGCAATTACAGCACTGGGTATTTACCCCAAAGATACAGATGTAAATATAGATGTAATGAAACGACCCCAATGTTCATAGCAGCAATGTCCACAATAGCCAAACTGTGGAAGATATATAAATGATGGAATATTACTCAGCCATCAAAAAGGATGAATACCTACCATTTACTTTGACATGGATGGAACTGGAGGGTATTATGTGAGTGAAATAAGTCAATCAGAGAAAGACAATTATCATATGGTTTCACTTATCTGTGGAATATAAGAAATAGTGATAGGGAACATAAGGGAAAGATGGGAAACTGAGTCGGGAAAAATGGGAGAGGAAGACAAACCATGAGAGCCTCCTAACTCTGGGAAACAAACAAAGAGTTGCAAAAGGAGAGGTGGGTGGGGAATGGGGTAACTGAGTGATGGGCATTAAGGGAGGCCACATGATGAGATGAGCACTGGGTGTTACACTATTTTTGGCAAATTGAATTGAAATAAAATATTAAAAAATAAAATAAATGAGAGTTGTTATTTTAAGGCATTGAAAAAAATAAAATAAAGATTTGCAAATTAGACATCACTATCATTTTGACATTTTAAAACTCTCTCCAATTGCGATTTTCCAGGACTGGATACAAAAGTGTTGAGAAATTTATGATTGTATATGTGTTTGTGAATATTCATTACAACATTGTTTGTAATAAAAAAATTAAAAAGAACTTTATTGTATATCAATAAAGATTTAAACAATGTTCCACTACAGGATGGAATATATAGCTACTAAAAAGCAAGGTTATAATGTGCTCTGATTTAGGATAGTGTTGACTATAATTCATTTAAGTAGAATATGTAGTATGTTCTATGTATGTATGCAGAATATGTTACATAAGATAACAAATATTACTGATAAAAAAAGTAATTTTCAAACATTTGTAATGATATATCATGGTTTCATTAAAAATGAAAAGAGAGCTAAAAAGAGAAGAAATACAAATAGGAGAAATTTTTGTTAATATTTACTATTTCAGAAGAGAGATTATGAAGAATTTTCACTTTAAATATATTTCTGCAATATCCGAACTTTTAAAATAATGACCCTGCATTTCTGTTTAAACAGAAAAATCCCAATAAAGTTAAATTCTACAAATGTAATTTAGAAGAATACCTGATAAAACTGTTTCACTTAATAATTTCATCTCCAGTTCACATTTTGTGGCGTCAGATTCTTCCTGGACAAAACTCTACAGAAAACACAAGGACAGATGGGTATGATTGTCAGTGTCTGCTGTAGCCCAGATTCACTCTTCACTCTCTTTCTGCTCCAGTTCCCACTTCAGATGCCTGCTACCTTAATTCTAGGGCCCCAAACTGACACTTGTTCTGGCAGAAAAACTGGACTCAAAAACAATATTTTAAAAATCAGTTAAAATGAGAGAACATCTCCACAGCACTTCACGAGGGCAGGAGCGAGTCTGCTAAGATTCTCTGATGACAACCTTCAAGTATAAAATAGACTAGGAAACAATGCAAGCTATAAAAATTATTTATATTTGCATTTTGATTTTAGCCATCTTTTAGACTTTGCTTGATTTTGGCAATCAGCTCTCTGATATAGTAATTCCAAAGCCTGCTTTTGGGTGAGCCTCTCAAGGAAATTAAAGATGTCATGCACCAAGTAATGTAAAAAATACTATAGTGTAGTGTAGTAAAGTGAATATTTCAACAGGAAAACATAAGATATAGAATGTATATCTAAATCTGCCACTAACTTACTTTTGTAACCTCGAGCAAGTCATTGACCCATTTTGGGCCTCAAATTCCTGCTCTAACAACATATTTGGTACTAAACTGTGTGCCAGACATAACAACACATCTTGTAAACAATCCTAGGAGATGGTTATTATCTTCATTTTACAAAAAAAAAGAAAAAAAAGAAAACTGAAGCTTAGGGAAATAACTGTTCTAAGATTCAAAATAATAGAAGTAAAGAATTTTGTACACAGTAAAGCACTATATAAATACAGTGTTGTTACTGTAAAGATTTAGTTTGTGTGTGCTAATATTTGCAAACTGAATGATATCCACCAAACTTCATTTGACCCCAGATACCATCTATACTTCTAGAGCAATAGAAAAACCTTGTACCAGAATTTTTAGTGAGAAGCTTAAAGCTAGTTAACCCCACCACGTCTCTCATCCTCAACCACCATACAAAGCCAAGTCTCCCTTTATAAATTATCATTTCCCTTATTACTGTCGCTGCATTTCCCTGTGTCTTCCTCTTGACCAGTTTTAACACTACTGCATTCTCTGCCAACCCTTTTCATTGCACCTCTGAAACTTCTCATTTACAAACTCATTCATTCAAAGAATTTTAACAGACTGCCTAAATTGTACAGGTATTGACAGATACTAGGAATAAACAACAACAAAAAGATAAGGTCCCTGACTCAAGGTGCTCCCAATTTATTAAGGAAAATGATAAACAAATAATTATAATACAGTATTGTGGGTACTATAGTTAAAAAGTCCTCCAGAAGAGGAATATAAAGGAGAAACCATTGATTCTGTGGGAAAAAAATATTACGTGAGGGGATGAAGATAGGAAATGCTACCCAAAGGTGGTAAAGTTTGAACTAAATCTTGAAAGATAATTAGGAAAAATAATGGGATAGAATTCCAAGTGTGTGTAAAGGCAGAAAGGCATGAAGCAAAACAGAGTTCCAAGCACCTCAAGTACTCAGGTATGGCTGGGGTGAGAAATACTAAGAGAATGTAAAAATTTGAAGCTGGAGAGAGGCAGGGGCCAGAGTTTAGGGTTAAGATGACACTCTAAAGAGTACAGTTTCTCCTGTGGGTAAAAGAAAGCTCAAAAAAGACTTAATAGGAAAGTGACATGAAGATGTTTGTATTTGGGGCAGCCCCAGTGGTGCAGTGGTTTAGCGCTGCCTGCAGCCCAGGGTGTGATCCTGGAGATCCGGGATCGAGTCTCATGTCAGGCTCCCTGCATGGAGCCTGCTTCTCCCTCTGCTTGTGTCTCTGCCTCTCTCTCTCTCTCTCTCTCTCTCTCTCTCTCTCTCTGTGTGTGTGTGTCTCATGAATAAATAAATAAATCTTTAAAACAAAAAAAGATGTTTGTATTTGGAAAGTGTATTCTGGTGGCCAGCTGAAGAATGGATTCAGTGGTGGAGAGTAAGAAGCCCAAGGTAAGAGGACCAGGGACAACCTCAAGGTAGAAGTAATCAGATTCATTAGAAGGAGCATATATGACACAGAGATGACACATAGATGACACGGAGGTAGGATCAACGTAACTTGGAAGGCAAGTTGATAAAGAAGACAAGACATAAGTGAAAGCCAATTTTCAGGTGTCTGGCTTAGGTAATAAGGTGGATGGTGGGTGATACAATTATCAGGAAAAGACAAGTAGGAAGGACAGGTTTGGGGGAAAAGTAATGAATTCAGCTGTGGATATGTTGAATTTCAGGTGCCCATGGATATCCAGATGGCCTTTAGCACTATCATTAACAAGCCAGTTGCAGTTCTTTCTTACAGGAAGGATTATGATCATTAAAAATACCAAAGATACCAGGCCAATAAGCGAGGCAGGCTTTCCAATTCACATCTTCAAAAAGTTAAGGATTCTTCAGAGTTTAGACCAAACTGATTTCTTACCTTGCAGGAAAACTAAGAATTTAGATTTCTGAAAGGAATTTTTACCTTGATAGCCATAGTACTACAGCATGAAACAACAGGAATTTATCAGCTTCTATGTTATCACATAGTAGAATAATCTTGTATTGAACACATTGACTTTACCTAATTCAGAATTTTTATTATTTTATGGTACTCTTTAGCTCAACTGACTCTTTTTTAAAGCTAGACTTCTTTATTCAAGAAGCAATATGTCAGGTTACCTTCTGGTGCAACCTCCTTAATCTTGCTAACCACTCCAGAACGTTTTCCTGCCACTGCAGCTGCACCATCAGGATATAACCCCTGCACAAAACATAAGCTCCAAACTGCATCTGTTGACAATATAATCATAGTTTTATACATTATAAAGCTCCTTGTGTTAGTTGGCAATGAAGTTGAAAAAAATTGCTTTTTGGGATGCCTGGGTGGCTCAGGGGTAGAGCGTCTGCCTTTGGGTAGGGTGTGATCCTGGATTCCTGGGATCAAGTCCCACATCGGGCTCCCTGCATGGAGCCTGCTTCTCCTCTCTCTGCCTGTGTCTCTGTTTCTCTTTCTGTGTCTCTCATGAATAAATAAATAACATTTTAAAAGAAAAGAAAAAAATGCTTCTTTCTTCATGTTATTATCATCATGTTTATATCTGAAAATAAAAAATCCTGTTTCATCATAACTGTTTTATAAAATCAGCTATTTTCCATGGATTTTTTTTTCTTCTCCAAATAAACTTTAGGGTGTTTTTATTAAGTTTCAAAAATTACCAACTGGAATTTTTATTGAATTGTACTAAATTTATATGTATAATAAATCTATAAAAATAATACTTTCTAAAAAGAATTCCAGTTTGCCTGGAAACATTGACAGAATCTGATAGAGAAGGTAGCTAAAGTATAACTTTTCAATGACACCTTGGCTCAGTAGATACTGGAATTGGCTTATAATATGGGAAGAACTTCATAGAACACTAGCAAAGTATTTTTTGTTACAACTTGATAAATGAGCAGATATTGTAACACGGAAAATTTTTAATACATATGTGATTTGAATTTGATATAAAATGACCTGGATCATGAATAAGATCCATGGAAACAGAATAGAGATTCCAGAAATAGATCTCATGATCCACTTGGGAATTTAGCATTTGGCATTTCAGATCAATAGGAAAAGCCTAGGTTCATATGGTAAGTGTTCTGAGACAGTTGGCTAAGATTTGAAATAAAATAAATTTAGATTCTTCCCACTTTACACCAAAATAAATTCCAGATGGATAAAAGATTTAAATGTAAAAACATAACTAAACCAATCAAAAGCCACAAAAATCATGAAAGTATTTACCAAGAACACAAAAGACTGATACCAACAATTATTAGTGCAGCAGGCGTTCTTACACATATATTACACATCTGCCAAACATCAGCACTGATACAACTTCATCTAGAATTCTGCTGTCCATCAAAAGAAGAACATCTATATAAAGGAATTTCACTGATCTGAAATCCATTTTTTTTCATCAAAAGGTGATTTAAATTTAGCGCTTCAGAATAAATTGTTTGAATTGGCTCTTCATACAGAATTAAAGTGAATTTTGAAAATACAGCATCATTTGCTTCATTTTGTTTAAAAGCTAAGAATGATTATCCTGAGTTTGCTGAATTCTCACTTATTCCTGTGGCTTTAATACCATCTGTAGGCCAGGGGTTTCCAAATCTATGCTAACGATGCTCTTTAGGACACACACAATCTGTACTTCTCTACAAGTGCAGAGCACAATCTGCACACGGACATGTAGCTGTGCCTGACTTGGCTCAGAACTCCAGGTTCACATCTGCCCACTTGACATTTCCATTTGTGTGTCCCAAAAGTGCTATGACCACAATAAAACTTTTGTTTTACTGTCACTGTCAACCAGTTCAGCCCAGTTCTGTGCATCTCAGTAAATTGCACCACCATCTGTTTAGTTTCCCAAAATAAAAACTCCGCAGGATTGTTTATTTTACCTGCAAAACATATCCCAACCATATTCACCTTTCCATGTCTCTTACTATCACTTTCAGCCAAGCACCACTGCCTCTCATACCTCCCCAGTGCTATTTAATCAGATGCTGGGCTTCCACTCTGGCCCTACACAATCCATTCTCTACATAGTAACGAGAAAACCTTCCAAAGCTATAAATCAGATCGTGCCACCCTCCCACTTAAAATCCTCTAATGGCTTTCCATTACATTTACAATAAAATCTTAACTTCTTTCTCTGGTCTGCAAAACCCTGCTTCTGGCTTCTGCTTTCCTCTCCAATGTCATCACATACCACTTTCCTCCTTGCCACCATATGTCAGTCCACTGGCCTTCTTACCTGGCACTCAGTTCACGACCTTTGCAGTAATGGTAGTCTCAGACTAGAATTAGAATATATTTACCCTATTACATATGTGATTCCTTCTAGTCATTCTCAGCTTAAATAATAACTCATCATACAAGCTCTCCCTAACTGAGTTAGGGACAAACAGGGCTAGGAAGGGCTAGGTAGGGGGCCATAGATTCAGGCTCACAGAAATCCCCAAAATGCTGAGGTGTAAGGAAACCAGAGATAAGGGAGCAAGCCAGGCCACCCTGCCCTAGGTATGGGCAAGGAGGGTATCTTTCTATGGCAGTCATCTGTGACCAACAAAGAATAACTGGACCCCAAAGAAGCAGTAAACCATTAAAGATGTTATCACCAGTCCTAATTCAAACCAAGACAGCACAAGACTCTTAAGGTCATAAGCCAGTCAGTTCTCAATAAAAGACTGCCACTAAAAGCCCTCAGTGGAAACCCTGTCAGGACCCCTCTCATTTCTGAGAGATTTCTCTCTTTCTTTGCTTAATAAACTTCTATGGCTTTACTCACTCTCCATTGTCTGTGAGACTCATTCTTTGACTCCGTGAGACAAGAACCTAGCTCTCTTGTATCCTTACCACCCAATCTAGTCTCTATACCAGTCACTCCCATAATCCTGTTTAATTTGGTGCATGACATTTATTACTATCTGTTTTCCATTTTTTAAAATTTATTGCTGGTTTCTCGTGACTTGGGTATAAATCATCAGAGCAGGAATCTCATTTGTCCTTTCATAAGTATCTTTTGAGGGCAGAACAGTACCAGCATACATAGGTAGGCATTCAATAGATATTTATTGAGTAAAAAAATAAGTACAAGGTCCATGATATGATCATGAAAATGGGTTGCTGAAGTAAATTTGTGGGAAGTTGAAGGTTGTTGAATGTTAATGCTATATTTTTTACATGAGTTATTCTCATGGATTTAAAATTTTTCCACAATTATACCAAGAAGTACCCGAATCTCTAAGAATATTTCACATCCTCACACTTTTCCTCATAACCAGAATAATTTCCTTTCCTTCTCATCT
This sequence comes from Vulpes vulpes, assembly GCF_048418805.1. NCBI lineage: Eukaryota > Metazoa > Chordata > Mammalia > Carnivora > Canidae > Vulpes > Vulpes vulpes. Next base: position 21,726,216 of record NC_132787.1, on the reverse strand, counting down.
AAACTTCTCCATGTCTATCAAAAGATTTAGTCCAAATGTTACCTCATCAGAGAAGACTTCCATTTCTATTCATTCTATTTTTCTTTTGGATTAAATGCAATCTCTTAACTCCCACCTGTAATCTCTCTCATTACACATATCCGAATATATGGTAACAACTGTTACAAGATGGTTAGCTCATTGAAAATAATGATCATGTTGAATTTCTTATAGAAGTTACTTCATAATGTTTCATATATACTATATGTACTCATATTTATGTTAAATTTTACATCTGTTTAGAGTATCTTAAAGATAGACTATTTCTGGGCACCTGGATGGCTCAGTTGGTTAACATCTGCCTTCAGTTCAGGTCATGATCCTGGAGTCATGGGATCGAGCCCCATAATGGGCTCCCTGCTCAGTGGGGAGTCTGCTTCTCCCTCTGCCCCTTACCTCGGTCATGCTCTCTATCTCTCTCAAATAAGTAAATAAAATCTTAAAAAAAAAAAAGACTATTTTTAATCTGAACTTTCAAAAGTTTAAAAGCCCATATATCATGCATGTCCCTTAGATCACTAAAATATATTTTTTAAAGATTTTATTTATTTATTCATGAGAGACAGATAGAGAGAGAGAGAGTGGCAGAGACACAGGCAGAAGGAGAAGCAGGCTCCACACAGGGAGCCCAATGTGGGACTTGATCCCGGGACTCCAGGATCATGCCCTCAGCTGAAGGCAGGCACTAAACCACTGAGCCACCCAGGGATCCCCAAGATCACTAAAATATTTCTGAAGGTGGTTATCTTTTTAAAAAAAAAACAAAAACAAAAACAACATTTCTCTTAAATGTGTGATATTTAAATTAGGCTTTTCTAAAAATTTTGTAAAATTTATAAATTGGGAAGACAATATTACTCAATACCTACAATTTTATTGTATTATTATATTTAAATTAACTAAAATATGGTATTAAGAGCCCTCTAGTGGCAAAGTTCTTAATAGATCTATAAAAAAATAATTTGGATCATCTTCTAAATCTAAGAGATTTAATTCTTTTGACAAGGTGCTAAATACTTGTTATTTGTAATCATATCACATATCACGCACAACTCAGGTACTCTGGGTAATTCCTGCATTATTATATTAATAATCTGTCTTGCAATCAGCCTCTAAAACATTAAAAAGATACGGGAAATCTATTTATATTAAAATATACCAACCAAAAAATTTAAAGATAAGCAGTTTACCCTAAATGAAAAAAGTTGTAAAAATGCAGAAATTTCTTCCTGTGAAGCCAAAATATAGTACGTTTTCCTACTGATACTACAGGTAGCCCCTCATTTACCCATATGCTTACATAAATACATGTACACAGATACATATAAGTTAAATTTCATGAATTTACCTGCCAGTTTAAAAAATTTAGAATACACTTGCCAAACAAATGAGTGTTGTGAATGACAATGAGGGTTATGGTAGTCCCTGTACTGCTGTGATTATAAAGGAATACAAACCTAACTGCCCTCTGTATGTATTACTTCAATTTCACTCTTGAGTTCCAACTAGACTGCAAGGGGCACACTTCCTGAGGCTTTGGAGTGGAAGCAAGGCCTCCTTTTTTTTTTTTAATTTTTATTTATTTATGATAGTCACACAGAGAGAGAGAGAGAGAGAGGCAGAGATATAGGCAGAGGGAGAAGCTGGCTCCATGCACCGGGAGCCCCACGTGGGATTCGATCCCGGGTCTCCAGGATCGCGCCCTGAGCCAAAGGCAGGTGCTAAATCGCTGCGCCACCCAGGGATCCCGAAGCAAGGCCTCCTTATCACCACTTGTACTATGTCAGATCACTACTGGGATCAGAACTGCTGAGGAGAGGGTCCCAAGAATCTCTAGTGACAAGCTTGAAGATTCCCTAAAGATAGCATAAGTGGTTCCTAACACACTCAACTCTAATTGAAAGAGTCTTAAGTTAAGCATATCCAATACAGAATAACTTAAATGGGAATAGTGGTTGATTCCTTGATATGGGTGGCTGTTCTTATGTAGGTTGTTTACAACAAATTAGACTCAATTCAGGGCCTACTTTTAATCACTTAACCATACATTCATTCACTTATCTCATTCATTCAATAAGAAATGTTCATTGAGTCCCTATCATATACCAGGCCCTGTGCTTACAGTAAATTCAAACTCCATCAAGATATTCTTGTCCTTAAGATCATAATTATTGTTTAAGATTAAGATAATAAAGCATAGTAAAAATGGAGTAGAGACATCTAATTTAGCCTGAAGGGGAAAACTTTATGGTAGCAAAATTTAAGGTAAGCATTTAAAGACAAGAAGTTAGGTACAGTGGATGAGGATGATGGGTGGAAGAGAATTTCACAATGACAAAAAAGCAAATGGGGCACCACAGAGGCTTATGAAATTTCTCCCTTTGAAAGAAAGAAAGAAAGAAAGAAAGAAAGAACGAAAGAAAGAAAGAAAGAAAGAAAGAAAGAAAGAAAGTTAGTTTCATTTTCTATTAGAAAAGTAATGTGAAAAAATAAAAAAAGAAAAGTAATGTGTATTTAGTACTTGCTTATTGAAAATTCAAATAATACAGAATATAAAGAAAATTTAAAAATTACTGATGCTATAGAATCATCTCACCTTTCTCAAACTCCCCACAACCTGATCACCAAGATAGCCACTGTTTGGTGACTAGGCTTCCAGACTTTTTTCTATGCATTAACAAGTAACAGAAATTCACTCACAAAACAGAATCCTATGGCTAATACGATTTAGTAACTTGAACAAATATCTTAATACATTTTTTGGTATCTTTCTATATAATAGCACATAGGTTCCAGTTCAAGATGTAGGAGGATCTTGAACCAACCCCTAGACAGGCACATCAAAACTACAGCTACTTGGAACAGTTTCCTCTGGGGCTAAGCTGTGGGGAGCCCAAAACCAGCTGAGTGACTCCTACACATTGGGTGAATGAGGTAAGAAAGGCTGAGACACAATCTTGCTACGAATCCCACCTCCATGCAATGACCCACAATCAGGAGGGAATGCATAAACACCATCTTCTCTAGGACTTAAGTATCTGAATCCCACATCTAGCATCCTAACTTTTAAAACCTGCAATTGAGAGACCAGCCCCTAAACACTTAGCTTTGACAGCTGATGGGGCTTGCATCCACAAAACCCACAAGGCTATAGCAAGCTGAGAAAGGGTTAAAAGGTTCCTGGTGTAGGACTTACCAGCCCCAGGGCCCAGGCAAAAGCAGCTGACTGAAAATCACCCAGACTTTCTGTGAAAGAGGTTTATTTGCTTATCTTAAAGTATAGACCTAAGGGCCAGGCATCTAATTTAATACACATCTAGGGGTCTACTAAATTACTCTTAAAAAAACAGAGGCCAGTGGGTACCATCTCTGTTCTCCCTCTGTCTAGCTCCAGGTTCCACTATTTCCCAGAGAGGAGCCTGTAACCTTTTTCTGTGTGTGATTTTTGCCACCACCCAGGGGACACTTTAGATTGCCTGGCTCTCATGACCAATAGGACTCACTCAGGACTCCCACAGGACTAAAACAAATAGCCAGTTCTTAACTGGCTACCATCCCCAGGGCACAGCAGAGAGGCAACAGACCCAGGAGCTAAGTCATTTGTGAAAGAGGCCTATTAGCTTATCTTCATAGTTGTGGCCTGAGGGGCAGGCTTCCAATTAAACACACACCTAAGGGCTAACTGTAATCCTCCCTAGAGACTGCAGAAGGTGGTTGGTCTCTCTTTGCTACACTCTAGAGCACCAGTATTTAGCAGAGGAGCCCTTGCATATATGCCTGGTGCCAGAGTTTTGCATCTAGTTCCCTGGTTTTTGTGGCTGCTGCTCACAGGATGCCGCTTTGCTTGCCTGGGTCTGGTGGCCAACAGGGCTTGTATTCAGGAGTTCAATAAAACAGTTGCAAAGAAAGAAAGAGTTCTTAACTGGCTATCACCCCAGGGCTTAGCTCAGAGGGAGCAGACAAAAATATCTTCTCTCAATATTCCCCTGAAAAATGTATATTTGCATACTTTAAAAGCTGCTGCCTGAAGCCTGGTTTCCAATTAGCCTGAACCTAGGTGCTGACTGAGACCCTCTTGTTTGGGAAACTGATAGATCTTGGTGCATCCTCAACTACTGAGAGCCACTAAAAAGACTGTAGGCTGCTTTGGACAATCACAAAAGATCAAGAGACATCGAAGAGCTAGGGAAGGGTTGAATGATACATTTTATCTGCTACATGAAGCCATTCCAAGACTGGGGGAGATGGCTGTTTAATGCACAGAAACCAACACAGAGAGTCAAGTAAAATGAAGAAACAAAGGATATCACCTCTTAGCTTAGAATAGCTATTTTCAAAAAGATAATAAGGGTTGGCAATGAAGTAGAGAGAAAAGAACACTTGTGCACTGTTGGTGGGAATGTAAATTGGTGCAGCTGCTATAGAAAACAGTCTGGAGCTTCCTCAAAATAATTAAAAATAGAATTACCATATGATCCAGTAATTCTGCTCTTGGGTAGAAAGGAAATAAAAACACTAACTTGAAAAGATATATGCACTGTTATGTTCACCACAGCATTATTTACAGTAGTCAAGACATAGACATAATGTAAGTGTTTACTGATGGATGAATGGATAAAGAAAATTATGGTACATATAGACAATGGAATATTATTAAGCAATAAAAAAGGAAATCTTGCCATTTGTGACAACATGGATGGACCTTGAAGGTATCATATGAAATGAGTCAGAGAAAGGTAAATATGGATAATCTCACTAATATGTGGAAGTTCAACAAAAACAAACTTAGAGGGCAGCCCAGGTGGCTCAGCGGTTTAGCACCTGCCTTCAGCCCAGGGCAATCCTGGAGACCCAGGACTGAGTCCCACATCAGGCTCCCTGCACGGGGCCTGCTTCTCCCTCTGCCTGTGTATCTGCCTCTCTCTCTCTCTCTCTCTCTCTCTCTCTCTGTCTGTCTCTCATGAATAAATAAATAAAATCTTATAAAAAAAAATCAAACTTAGACACAGAGAAGAGGCTGGTAATTACCAGAGGTGGAGGGGGTGGTGGTAAGTAAAATGGGTGAAGATGGCTAAGAAGTACAAAACTCCAGTTATAGAATAAGTTCTTGGGTTGTAATGAGCAGCACGGTGACCGTACTTAACAATACTGTATTGTATATTTTAGTGTTGCTAAGAGAGATCTTAAAAGTTCTCATCACAAGAAAAAAAAAATATTTGTAACTATGTGTGATGATGGATGTTAATTAGTAAAGATATCAAATGATTATGTTGTATACCTGAAACTAATATGTCAATTTTATCTCAATAAAAAATTTTAAATTTAAAAAAATATAGAAAATCTGTATCATTATTTTGTTTTTTTGTTTTTTTTAATTTTTATTTATTTATGTATTATAGTCACAGAGAGAGAGAGAGAGAGGCAGAGACACAGGCAGAGGGAGAAGCAGGCTCCAGGCACCGGGAACCCGATGTGGGATTCAATCCCAGGTCTCCAGGATCGCGCCCTGGGCCAAAGGCAGGCGCTAAACCGCTGCGCCACCCAGGGATCCCTGTATCATTATTTTGAATGGCTACTAATATTTGACTGTTGACTATTTGGTAATTACTTCATGGACTATACTTGCTACTATAAAAATATCTCGGGGATCCCTGGGTGGCCCAGCGGTTCAGCACCTGCCTTCATCCCAAGGCCTGATCCTAGAGACCCAGGATCGTGTCCCGCGTCAGGCTCCCGCCATGGAGCCTGCTTCTCCCTCTGCCTGTATCTCTGCCCCTCTCTCTCTTTCTCTCATGAATAAATAAATAAAAATCTTTTTTAAAAATTAAAATTTTTTTAAATCTCAAAAAACACTGTAACACATTTTTACCTGTCCTATTATTTCATAATAAATTACTAAAATTAAAATCACTGATAGGTACATTTACATAGTAGCAAGCTGCCCTTCAGAAAGACTGTAATAGTTTACATTTCTAACGGTATGTGAAAATGCCTCCTCCCCCTCATGTTCAATTTGAGAAGACAGGTTATAATGATGCTTCCAATTTGATCACTTATTTGATTCAGTATCTTTTAATTTTTTCATTAGCTAGTTGCATATCTCCTCTCATCTGCCTACTCAAGTCCTTTGCTTAATTATTTATTAGGAAATTATCTTACCAATTTGTAAGAGCTCTCTATATTAAAATATTAACCCCTTGTTTTATATATTTAGTTTTTTCATTTTGTTATCTTCCAACTTTGTTCATAGTGAGGTTTATTTGACTATACAAATGGTTGAATCCAGTGAATCACCTTTTATGGTCTTGATTTTGATGCACTGATAAGAAAGATCTTCCTGTAAAGGTAATAACTTTCCTATGTTCTCCTCATATATTTTTATCATTTTGAGTTTTGATTAGTTTGTTTTTCTATTTAAAACTTTAATGTTATTTTTAATCTGTAGAATGAAATACAAATAAGAATTGATTTCAGATTCTATGCCAATTATTATATCAAACTCCTTTCCCTTCTCAATTTCTGGAACTTCTTTTATACAGATTTTGAACCTCTTATTTCTTCCCATCCTTTCTTTTACTCCCCATCCCCATAAATTCCATCAAATTTTCTTTGTCCTCCTCTTTCAAGCTGCTGATTCTCTTTATATATCCAATGATTTTTGCCCCCTGCAGATTACTTGCACTTACAAAAGGTGTTTTACACTGTTCAGAATTAGTGACAAGTATAGGCCCAGCTAACCATTGTTAAAATCTGCTCTCTCTCCTTTCCTACCCAGCTTACCACAGCAAGCGCCTGGGGGATTCTTCGTTGTAAGCAGTTACTGCTCCCCAGACCTGCCCCTGCCCCATCAATCTTCCCTCAGCACAGGAGATGGCCTTTCCCTCCTGCCTTGGCACACTTAACATTATTATGGGATTCATCTGCTTCTGTGGAAATCATACATGCTTTAGCATTATTCATATTAACATTGTCAGAATGCTGTGGAGGTTTTGGAAGGATGATAGAGCACATGTGCATAAACATCTACAGACATGCCAGTTCGGTGTGATAAAAGGAGTGGTTCCTGGAATTAGGGGTGCTAAGTGAATTAATACTACTCATCTTTTGGGCAATTTTCTCTTTTCAACTCCCTTAATAACCGTGTTTCCTCTGATGTAGGAACAAATTAGGGGTAGATGGGGCCAGGCGGGGAAAGATAAGAGAAGGGCCCAAAGTCAGGTTCCCAGGAATCTGTGGGCTCCCATAAACCCCAAGGACACCAAGAGGCCCAAGAGTCAGGCTTCTACCCATTCCAAGGAAACAGAGATAAAGCAGCAAAAACGATATATATATATATATATCTGGCTCCCTAGCTCCAAAATGTCAGGGAGTATCTCCCTTTGATGGTTACTAAGAAATCACAAAAACTCACCAGACCACAAAGAAATAACTCATTAAGGTGTTATCAATAGTCCCCAAGACTGCACAAGAATCTCAAGGCCCTGGGCTCCCTGGCTAGGTTCTCAATTAAAGACTGCCACTAAAAGCCTTCAGTGGCAACCCTGTTGGGAGCCCTCTCACTGCTGAGAGCTTTCTCTGTATCTTTGCTTAATAAATTTCTATTGCTTTGCTCACTCTCCATTGTCTGCAAGATTTTCTTCGACTCCGTGAGACAATAACCTAGTTAGCTCTCTCGTATCACTTCCAGCCAGGTTTCCTTGTGTACCATTCACACAACTGTTGGTCAAGCTTCCCCAGGCTGTGGTAAAGTTCCATAAAATAAAACTATGTCTTCCATACCACTCATCCTGCTGATCTTTACTCTGAGTTTCCTAGACTACTTATTTGAGGATAGCTTCAACATTCCATGACACATGCATTTTACCACTGGGTAGAATGCTTTTTCTGGACATACTATCATGGCATTATCAACATCAGCCATTGGCATACATTTAGTTACTGGTTGAAACTGTTCTAGAAAACATTAAATAATAACAGAAAAACCAGATGTGATCACATGGTAAGAGCTATTTGAACTGTGGAAAGCTTAGTTTGGTACCTCTGAGCTCACTAGCTGGGAGTAAAGGAAATAAGTCCTTACTGTAACAAAGAACAGACCTTGAGAAAAATCTATAATTGTACTGTCTGGCATTATAGTGAATTTATAAGCTTATATTTTTAATATAAAATTATTTTCAACATTAACAAAACTATAATCCTTACTGCATAAGAAAGAATTGTTAGCCCTGTAAATTCAAATAATCCATCAAATAATGTTTTCTAATTATTATTTCACAATTTTTAAATAATGTGAAATTCTTAAATAAAATGTTGATAAGTTTTCATTAAATATTAATTATAATCAAAGGTCTTGACTATGGGGAGGACTTGTCCAATATTTTGAATCAGATCAAGACCAAACATTTTTAAATACTTGTTTCATACAATTTTGTTGCCTTGTTTTTTAATTTGTCCTGTTTTCATGAATGTTCAACCACAAATCCTGTCAAATTTTGGGTTGATAGGTTCTTGTTTTATTTTTTACTATATATTTGCTATTGTGAAGTCAGGGTCCATTTACTCATTCTTTATTTTTGTCCCCTCAGAAATCAGTATTTCCATCCACCACATTTTATTAGCTAAAGCAAGTCCTAGTCATGCCTAACTTCAGGGGGGTGAGGAGAGTAATCATCCCATATGTTCACAAAAGGCAGAACTGGAAATATTGTTGAACTCTATCTAGGGGAGCTACCACATCACCTGAGAGGTAAAATCTTTTTTTTTTTTTTTTAAAGCTATTGTATTGCTCACAGAACATTTAAGTGACAAGTTTTTTTTAATATTTTATTTATTTATTCACGAGAGACACAGAGAGAAGCAGAGACACAGGCAGAGGCAGAAGCAGGCTCCATGCAGGGAGCCCAACGTGGGACTCGATCCCAGGACCCCAGGATCACGCCCAGAGCCAAAGGCAAACACTTAACCGCTGAGCCACCCGGGATCCCAAGTGACACGTTTTTAAAGAGCAAATTGTTTCCCACCTCTCTAAAATATCAGTTACATGCAGGTTTCTGGGTTCTTCTTCTCTATTCCTTATTCCTTTTAATTTTTACATGGTTGTAATCATACTCTAAATAGTATTCTTTATATTGAATATTATGTCATAGCCATTTTCTATTTTGCTGAAGAACCTTCATAATTTTTTATTCTGATGTAATAGTTGAAATGGAATTTTGCAATTCCATATATTCTTAGATTATCTAATAATTCCTATTCTGATTTCAAATTTGTATTCAATCTAATTCTTAACGCTTCCTTGTGTTTAAAGAAAATAAACCAATAAAACAATACACATCTTAGGCACTTTTAGAAAAACCTGCTATTTCTGGTCCTTCCTAAAATGCAGATTGTTTACAGCCAAACAAAACGGGTACTTAGTTCTGAAAAATTCTACAGAGACAGTGCTAACGTATTAAGTAAGTAGCTTGAAAATCCCAGAAATAGAAAAGAACAGGAACCAATTAAGGGAATGTGAGTATTAAGTTGCCCAAATATGTTACTATGTCTAAAGATGTCAAGTTTTAAGAGAGCAGTATAATATTTTAAGAAAATCAATTTTACTTTATAAAATTCTTTCTTACTTTTGTAAGAAAGTAATGTAAGATGATCCCTTAGTTTGTGAAGGTATTTACTTCAAGATTCCATGTAATGGCATGTTTCCTTGAGTTTGAAATACAATAAACAAATATAAATTTGCTTCAAAGCTGTTCAGGTATGACCCTAAAATAAAACTGAGCAATTCCTGTGTTGAACTTTAGAATACTGAAGCAACAGGCTGAACTAACTCTGAATAGTGACTATTGATAGAAGGCAAGAAGGAAATTGATACATTCAAAGTTGAGCAATTGGCAAGAAAGTGGCTATCAGACAAGTTCTAGTTGTTTAGGAAAACATCTTAAGAATGCTCCAGGGGAATCTAGTAACATTGACTACACACACAAAAAAAATGTATACTTAAAAAATGTGTATTTAAAAAATGTGTCCTGGCCAACAAGCACATGAGAAAATGCTCCACATCACTTGCCATTAGGGAAATACAAATTAAAACCACAATGAGATACCACCTCACACCAGTGAGAATGGGGCAAATTAATAAGGCAGGAAACCACAAATGTTGGAGAGGATGTGGAGAAAAGGGAACCCTCTTGCACTGTTGGTGGGAATGTGAACTGGTGCAGCCACTCTGGAAAACTGTGTGGAGCTTCCTCAAAGACTTAAAAATAGATCTGCCCTACGACCCAGCAATTGCACTGCTGGGGATTTACCCCAAAGATACTGATGCAGTGAAACGCCGGGACACCTGCACCCCGATGTTTCTAGCAGCCCTGTCCACAATAGCCAAACTGTGGAAGGAGCCTCAGTGTCCATTGAAAGATTAATGGATAGGGATCCCTGGGTAGCGCAGCAGTTTGGCGCCTGCCTTTGGCCCAGGGCGCGATCCTGGGGAACCGGGATCGAATCCCACGTCGGGCTCCCGGTGCATGGAGCCTGCTTCTCCCTCTGCCTGTGTCTCTGCCTCTCTCTCTCTCTCTCTATCATAAATAAATAAAAAAATAAAAATAAAAGAAAGATTAACGGATAAAGAAGATGTGGTTTATGTATACAATGGAATATTCCTCAGCCATTAGAAATGACAAATACCCACCATTTGCTTCAACGTGGATGGAACTGGAGGGTGTTATGCTGAGTGAAATAAGTCCATCGGAGAAGGACAAACATTATAAGGTCTCATTCATTTGGGGAATATAAAAAATAGTGAAAGGGAATAAAGGGGAAAGGAGAAAAAATGAGTGGGAAATATCAGAAAGGGAGACAGAACATGAGAGACTTCTAACTCTGGGAAACGAACTAGGGGTGGTAGAAAGGGAGGAGGGTGGGGGTGGGGGTGACTGGGTGACAGGCACTGAGGGGGGCACTTGATGGGATGAGCACTGGGTATTATTCTATATGTTGGCAAATTGAACACCAATAAAAAATAAAATTTTAAAAAATGTGTCCTACCGTTTGTACTTCAATATCACCTTGTTCCTCACATTTTGTTTCTTCTTCTTCGTGAATAGAGTTAGACTCATTTTCTAGTTGTTTACTCTCTTCTGGGAGCTCTTTGCTGATTGCTGCTTCTACACTCTTGACTTCATCTCTGACAAACTGTGGTATTCTGGTAGTATGTCCTTGGAATGATGTTGAGATGGGGCGCAGTGGTGTGACATGGTCATAGTGTGTATGTAGGAGTCGCAAAGCAATGTCACTTGTTGCCAAAATCCTTGGAATTTCAAATCCAGTTTGTGTTTCAGAGAATCTGACACTTTTGTACCTGTTGATAATTTCAACAAAAAGGAGGAGACCCTATGAAACTAAGTCTGTTGAGAATGTATACCTAAGCAATATTTCTCTTCATTTGAATTTTGCCAAAGTTTGGAGTCCCAATCCATGCTTGCTTGCTTTGTGGCATTTGGACCCAGTTGTTAATGTCGTACTTCTCAAAACACTCTCTTGGTGTCTATGACCCCATACTCTTCTCTTCCATTTCTGGCAAGTCCTTCTCTGCTTCCTCTGTATGGTCTTCTTCCTAACTGTCCCTTAAAAGTTGACATTACTCTGCTTTCTACCCAGGCCCTCCTACAACTCCCCTCCACATACTCTCCTTAGATATTATTATTTTGATGGCCTCAATCATAACTTAGGTTAACAGGAATTTTTAACATGAGTTCTATGTTTCCTGAGGGGTGGGGGTGCAGGGGAAGAGGCATCCTTCGATGGGTTTTAAGAGGTCCAAACATGCCCTTACCTATGATAAGTATGTGTGATAAAGTTCGTAAGAATGTATGACTCCCCAAAAGTTAAAAAGTCCTGATCTATAGGTCTCCTCAAAACAAATCTACAACTCAGATTTTTTTCAATGCTTTCAGACAGTTGAACTTTGCTATTTTATAAGTATGTAAACTCAACAGGTCCAACATTGAACACACCATCCCTGCAACCCCTCTCACTATCACTATCACATAAAACAAAATTTGTTTCTGCCTCCACTATTCATTATCTTAGTAAAAGGACACCATCTAATTCTCTTCTTAAATCTGGTAGCTAATACAGGGCTATCCATTTTACTTCTTTTAAAATTATACAGATTAATTTTTTACTCTTCTGCATGTAACACATTTTACAATGAAAAAGGATATATTGCTATATTGTCTCATTAGATTTGAAGACAGAATATTTTAAAGCAAATGTAACTTGGAAAATATTTTTCCTTCCTGTTACTAAATACCAAATTAAAGTCCAATTCTTTCCATTCTCATATGACTAGTCTTTTCAGAGCTGGCACCCTAGAACCTAGGCCTCCTAGCATTTACTTTGTTTTTTTTTTTTTTCCCCTAAAACACACTGCCATACTAACTCAATTAATTTGAAATGTTGAAGATTAAGCAGCAGAAATGATCATGAATTTATCATTATAACTATCATTTCTCAGAAAGATGTTATTAGCTAAAAATAACATGCTTAAGGTAAACAAATGGCAGGTCTGTGATACAAACTCCAGTTGGTTGACTTCCTAACATAGGTTTTTTCCAAGTATACCATACTAGTATGCAACAGCCAACTGCTTAGTCATCATGAGGCGACTCCCAATATATTTTAAGCTACAGTATCACCCATGGGAATACCTTGGATTCTTCTTGAGGTTTGCCCACACATATAGAGTAACATTTTCATCTTGAATGACTTTTTCCATATTTCCACTGTCCAGATCTGCTAACGTACTAGCTTGCTATAAGAAGAAAAAGAAAACATTATAAAAGATGAGAGGCCTCATAAATTATGCAACTTAGATGAGTTATTTCATCACTTAGGTGTTAGATTCGTTACTTAAGAGAGTAATTTGGGTAAAAGTATCAAAATAACAAAAAAATTGTTTAAAAAATTATCTTAATGATACAAATGTTTTATTTAATTACTTAACTAAATGTGCTTCACAACTGTGTCTAAGGATTAAAGTTGTTCCTATATTCCTAGGATTTCTACTATATTACCCTTTCCAATTTTAACATTATCATGACTTTAACTATACACATGCTTCTTATCTGTACCTTATTTTTTTTTAAAGGTTTTTATTTATTTATTCATGAGAGATACAGAGAGAGAGGCAGAGACACAGGTAGAGGGAGAAGCAGGCTCCATGCAGGAAGCCTGATGCGGTGGAGAAGCAGGCTCTATGCAGGAAGCCTGATGTGGGACTTGATATCAGGGACCCTAGGATCATGCCCTGAACCAAAGGCAGATGCTCAGCCACTGAGCCACCCAGGCGTCCCCTTTATCTGTACCTTAAAATGTAGATCACACTACTGCAAATGTTAGTCTATTTCTGAATATTATCAAATTTAGAAAACAAAATATCGTTTATGAAATCCAAATGAGTCATGTTTTATTAAAATACTTGACGTCCAACACCAAGTACAATTTATGGATGTTCTTAAAAATGTTTTAATAAAGACTAATATAGCTTGATGCATATTAACTCTCTTAAATGGCTTAACTAAGTCAATATTATATGTATATAGTTGCTATAATATAAAAACTTAGAAGTAGGGATCCCTGGGTGGCGCAGCAGTTTGGCGCCTGCCTTTGGCCAAGGGCGCGATCCTGGAGACCCGAGATCGAATCCCACATCGGGCTCCCAGTGCATGGAGCCTGCTTCTCCCTCTGCCTGTGTCTCTGCCTCTCTCTCTCTCTCTCTCTGTGTGACTATCATAAATAAATAAAATTAAAAAAAAAAAACTTAGAAGTATTGGAGATTGAATTTATTGCCAAGTTTTAGAAAGTCATTGATTTTCAGTTTAGTAGTTTTTAAAAAGTAATTGTTCCTCAACAACTTTTCACCTAATTATTTAAGTGAAAGTGATTCTTATCATTCATTACACTGAGGATTAAAAAATGGTGATTTTCTGACAATTCCTTCTACATTTATCAGACGGCATTCTTCAATAAAGAACTGTTCTTTCCCCCAACCCTCTTTTCCCCCTTCCTTTTTTGGAGTACACTTTAGATCTATGGATTTTTATTCAATGTACTATAATCACTTACAATTATTCTTTCTGATATTCGAATTATTCCAAATTTGACCAGTGGGAGCCCCTTTAAGCTAGTTCGGTCCCTTTGGATATGACTCCATTTAGTCTCTGAGCATTTATTTGCTTTTTAGCACAAGATAACTCCACTTCATCTTTCATTTTCCCTACTCCCAGCCTGGAATTGGCTGTCTACCCCAATTACACCTGATTCCATTTTATGAATTAAAAAGAAACCTGGTTCATACTGATTTTTCCATTTCGAATTTAATATTACAGTATTTTTTCTAATCTCCTTTCCTTTTACATACTGTATCCTTTTTTATCTTAAAATAATCTCAATTACTAATAATTGTAATACATTTCCTTGCTTCTCTTATAATATAAACAAAATAGTTCCAAAATTACATTATGAATATTACTACTAAAAATAAATTTAGTGAAGTTTAATCCTTCTTTGCAGTATTTAGAACATATTCTACTAAGGCTATACAGAGACCAAAATAAATCAAAAGATAAAATATGCCCCCCACCCAAAAAAAGTGTAACTTTGTTGTTTTCTGATTTAAAGAACAAAATAAAACAAAAATAGCCATAGAAAACATTCATGGCATAGGATATTAGCCAAAATTTAAATATGAACTGGACATTAGATTATGGAATTAGTACTTTCTAAGGTATAATAATGATTTTACAGTTATATGGATATTATTATTATTGACAGGATATTTGGGGAAAATAGTGACTGACTACCAATAATTATGATCTTTATCAATTGACTTTCTAGAGTAGTGAATGTCTAACTTATAATGTTTCGTGAATTTATTTTCATAATGATCCTAGTAAACCTTAGCAAGAATAAGAAAAAAACTGGACTTTAACTATACTAACAATGTTTTTTTTTTCTTTAGAAATATTTATGATTGTTAAATCTGGATAAATATATGCCTATGACTTTTTCCTAGCCTTTTAATTAAAAATATACTTGATTTTTATCATATAGTATAAAATTTTAACAGTCAAAAAAGTTAATCATAACTTAGAGGCAAAATAATAACACTTACTCTGAGAAGTATTTCTGTGGCTATATTAAACGTAAGATGAAGGAGCTCCTGCATTTCTAGAATTGATCCTTGGTATTGTATTATATTTTTATCTTCCAAATAATATGGTGGCGTTTCCAATAAAATTAATTTCAATTTCTCAATTAACTATGAAATAAAAACAAAGTAAATTTTATAAAAATAAGTTAATCTTTTGAAAACTACTCAAAGAAAAAGTGAAAAGGGGATATTCTATCTTTTGAATTGAAAAACACATCATCAGTAAAACATGATGATAAAAACCTTTATTTATTGTATTAAAGATCATGGAAAAATAAAATATTTCCTCCAAGAACTCCATTGTAAGAATTCCCGACTATGTGTAACAGTATTTTCATTAGCAAGTTAATACAGCAGGGACAGCCTGGATACCTATGACTATGGAACAGTAGAAATAATAGTATAACAACAAGAGTATAAAAACAAGAGGAAAAGAAGAGAGTTACTAATATAAATGTTATGTAGGAGCCCAGGGCAGGCTACCCTCAAATGCACCAAAAGACACAATATTTAACATTTTGAATTGAATTTTCACTAATCTACTACCTCAGCCCAAATTGCACTTAGAATTCCTTACTAACTCAAGTTCACTAACACCTCTTTTCCTTATCCTGTAAATTCCTCATAAATCTATTGTTTCTTTGTTTAAAATGTGCCTGCCTTGGTCATTTCTTTGGGTCACAATTTCATTATTGGATATTCATATGCATGTAAATAAAATTGTCTTTTTTTCTCCCATTAACCTGTCTCATGTGAACTGATTTTTCAGTCCAGCTGAAAGACCTTGAAGGGTAGGAGAATTTTCTCTCCTACACTTACTATATGCCAAGAATTGTTCTAAATGCTTATGTTTTAATTCATTCTGTCTTCATCATAACTCTATGAGCTAGATACTGTTATTGTGTCTATTTTTATAGATAAGGAAAACAAGGTTTCAACTGTAAGGAGTCTGGGAGATGCCACCCATCCTAACAAGTAAAAAGCTCAACAGACTGAAAAATCAGCAAGTCTTCTTTGATCTACAAGAGGGGAGGAGAAAGGGCAAACACTTGCCCTCAAGATTGGAGGGACCTATACTTAGGAGCAAAAGCCACTGCAGAAACCAGTGAGAGTTAAAAACTGAATTGTAAATGACAAATTATTGGAGGCTCAGTGTAGACAACTCTTGAGAGTTAAAAACTCCAGGAGAGCACTGTCCTGGAAGGAAAAGAGCCCACAATATTGTTAGATTTACCTCCAAAAACTCTACCAGGTTCTTACAATAACTATAGGAGTAAAATCCCCTCCTACTTCTAGCAGAGGAAAGGGGAAAGGAATGATTTTGAAATATGCCAGAGTACTCTGTTCTTAACAAGGCCTAATCTTGGGGGGAACTAATTAGAGCCTAATCTGCAGGAATTTTATCTGAGCCTAACTCACCTGGGGGAAAGAAAATACACAACTCCAGCTGTCTCTAGCCATTCCCTTCCACCTAAGAGGGAATAAAAAAATTAAAAACACTTGTGAAGTTCTCTGTATAGAGACACAGGCATAGGATTACTAAAAGATTGAGGCCTAATTGCAGGACTATAGGATTCTCCCCCTCCCCTTACCTTACCTCACAGTCACATTATTACAGTATTTATAGTACCTCCTTTTACCTGGTACATCATGTCCAGCTATGAGGAGAAAATTATAAGCCATACCAAAAGGCAAAAACCACAATTTGAAAAGACAAAGCAAACATCAGAACCACACATGGCTGAGATGTTGGAATTACCAGACCATGAATTTAAAACAACTATGATTAATATGCTAGGAGCTCTACTGGATAAAATAGATAGCATACATGGATGGGCAATGTAAAGGAGAGAGATGGAAATCCTAAGAAAGAACCACATAGAAATGTTAGATTATCGGATACTGTAATAGGAATGGAGCATGCCTTTGGTGGCTTATTAGTAGACTGGACTCAGCTGAGGAAAGAATCTCTGAGCCAGAGGACATAGCAATAGAATCCTTGAAAACCAAATGGCAAAGACAACAAAAACCTGAAAAAAACAATTTAAAAAACAGACAAAAATATCCAAGGCCTGTGGGACAACTACAAAGGGTTGGAACTTGAAGGAGGGAATACTAGAAGGAGGAAAAAAAAAGAGAGAAAGGAACAGAAGAAATATTTGAAATAATAATAATAACAGAATTTCCCTAAGTTAATATCAGATGCCAAACCACAGGTTCAGAAAGCTCAAAGAACACCAAGCAAGGATAAGTGCCCTAAAAAACTACACTTAGGCATATCATTTTCAAACTACAGAAAATCAAAGATAAGGAAAAAATCCCTACAGGAGCCAGAGTAAAAAAATACCCTACCTTTAGAGGAACAGAATTAAGAATTGAATTTAACATCTCAGAAACCATACAAGCAAGAAGAGAGTGGAGATATTTAAAGTGTTGGCAGAAACAAAGGCACAGCATGATCAAGGAACAACAAACAAGTAAGTGGCAAGATTTAGTTTTGAACACTGACACAGATAATACCTAAACAATTTCTAAATTAAGAAAGGCAGCATAGTGGTCTAGGCCAGTGTGGACTCAAGTCAGAAATGCAAGGCTTCAATCCTAACCACTTCTTATTAGTAGTGTGATCTTGGGCAAGGTATGTAATGTCTTTGTGCCTCTATGCATCACTGTGCCTTCTTCATTTGTAAAATAGGAATAATGGTGCCTACCTCATAGGGTTATTATAAGAATTCAGCAAGTTACTATTTCTAAAGCCTGGCATAGTATTAGTTAAGAACTTGCCAAATGAATAAATTTGATCATTTGGAACTCTGTGTTTGCCATGGATGGCATCACTGCTATCCAATTATTTGTTCCTCATGTGCTGCCTGCTTTAGTTTCCTATTGCTATAATCATCCCCCACTTCTGTCTCCTGTTTTGTTTTACTTATCTTTTTCTCATTTTCCCCTACTATTTTTTTCTACTTCTGTAACCCATTCTCATAATAGGAAGATGTCATTTCCAGCTCATCACTGATAAACTCTACTACTTCTTCTATTTCCCCTCTCTCTCGGCTTTTGCAGAGCACTGGATCCCTAGACCAGCATCATGCCATGGCAGCCTGGCAGAGAGGATGTGCAATGGCAAGACCGCCTCACAGTGTATGGGAGGCTCCGTGGAGCCTTTGGAAAGTCAGAGTAAGATCCATCAAAAATCTCTGACTCAAGTCACAGTTTTTCTCTCTTCATATGTAAAATGGGTCTCATAAGCATGTTCAGATCAAATGCATGTTAGGTAGAGTCTGGAGTTACTCAATCTTATAACACGTAAATGTGGAGTAAACCACAGTGACAAGAAACACAAAACGTGGTGATGAATTGTAACAAAAAGCATTAGAGGACAATAGGACCAAGAGCAGTGAATTCCTTCCAGTTTCAACAATGATACAGGCGAGTTTAGTGTAGATTCTTCTATTCAATCTAAGTTAGGATTTGTTGGGTTTCCTGAATCTGAGAGTTTGTATCCTTCCTCAATTCTGGAAAATGTCAGCCGTTTTCTCTTTGAATATTGTCATTCCCTCAGTCTTTTGCATCTCCTCCTGGTACTCCTTTTCAGTGTACTTTAGCCTCTTTTCCTCTATCATACATGTCCATTAACTGCTCATTCATATTTTCCATCTCTTTATATCTGTGCTATATTCTGGTACATTCTTCCAATCCAACTTCTGATTCATTTGTGATTAAGAATTATTTAAAAAAAAAAAAAAGAATTATTTTTTTTGTTTCCCTTCTCTAAGCTAAAGATGAGCCAAACAAGTTCATTTCTTTTTTTTTTTTTTTTGCAGAATAGGCATTTCCCCTATTATCCACAGTAACTTTTTGAGGCTCCCAGCCATATAAGGAATCTCTGATTCAAGTTGCCACCTTTATGTACTCTAGACTTTGCCTCCTGATGGTCCTTGAAACTAATGCTAACCTAAGACTTACTAGAGAGAGGAGCCTCTGGGGATGTGGCTTCTCTGGGAAGCCACTGACTTTGAGACATGCTCACTTTTCTTTTTTTAAGATTTTGTTTATTTATTCATGAGAGACACACACACACACACAGAGTATTTATTCATGAGAGAGACACAGAGAGAGAGAGAGACATAGGCAGAGGGAGAAGCAGGCTCCCTGCAGGGAGTCCAATGTGGGACTTGATCCTAGGACTGCAAGATCATGCCCTGAGCCCAAAGCAGATGCTCAACCACTGAGCCACCCAGGCGTCCTGAGACTTGCCCACTTTTCTTAATTGTTTTATGGACTCAAAGATTTTCCCTTACTTGGTTTTGAACTAAGAAATCAATTTATTTAAGATTTATTTATCTAATTTAGAGAGAGAGAGAGAACATGTGAGAGAGAGCATGAAAGTAGTGGAAGGGACAGAGGGAGAGAATCTTCAAGTAGACTCCCTGCTGAGCACAGAGCCCAATGTAGGACTTGATCTCATGATCCTTAAGATCACAACCTGAGCTGAAACCAAGAGTCAGACACTTAACCAACTGAACCACCTAGACATCCCTAGGCAATTAATTTAAATATCATTTTTTAAAGTTTTTTTTAGCATTTTTAAGTGCATCATAAAATGGTAGTTTCTCAGGGTAGCCTATTCATCCTATTTGCAGAAGTACAAGATACAATATTCTTACTCATCTTTGTATTTTCATGCTTAAAAAAGTAGGTGCCTGGCACATGGTTATCATTGAAAAACATCTGTAGTGAATCACAGAATAGTAAAAAATTTCAGCTCAGGATAAAATCATGCATTTTTCCCCAAAGTTATCTAAATAAATGGATACAACTTGTTTTTCCTGCTTGGATTAACACACATAATGTTTCACATTTATATTATGCTGACCTTATCTAAGGTGGCAAAGATAAAAAATAAAAATAGAAGTTGTAAAAATAAAAAAGAAAATGAAAAGATTAGCAAATATTTTTTCTCCATAGCCAAGCAAGTAGTAGTGTTATTAATTGGCAAGTATCATAGTTATTCAATTTATTTCTATTTTGAAGTCAATATTAGACAATTTGTAATTTAAATAATTTAAAATAATAGAATAATATTCCAGTACCTACATTTAGCACTAGTTTACTCTTTGCAATCACTTCCTCGAAGGTCTCATTTGTTTCTTCTTTCCATAGACTAATGAAAGTATTAATTTCTGGGGCTATTGAAGGATCAGGACTCCCATCACATTGAATGTAGTGTTTCCACTGTGGAATAAAAATGTCTGAAAGTTCACACTGATGAAAATTCAAAGATTAAGTAACTTTTTTCAAAGTATCAGTTCTCATAATCTAGTTTTCCCAATTTAGGCAAAAAACATTGACTTTAAATATCTCTAAAATAACAAAATTCTCTTCATCAAAATAATTTAAAAGCTTCCATAATTCAAATAAATAGCAATTCTAGTAGCTGTCATATTTTTAAAACAGTATTTATAAGTCGGTTTTGTCTTGCTTTCTTTTCTAATCATATAACTTCTATATTTACAACAGCCAACATGGGCTAATTTCTACTTCTCAAATTGTTACTAATTATAAATGTCACTGGCATTTTAGTGTGAGTTCTTCCATTCATTTTGTAGTCTATGCAAATTCTACATTTGTACTTACACTTTTTTGCTTAAAATTATACCACAATCTTTTGCCATATTATTAGTTTTTCCTTTTACTCCTGATAATCTTTATTATTTCCAAAATTATGCTATTCTGAGCAACACTAGATTGCCCTAAATTCAGTTTTCTATTTTAATTTAGAATAATTTCCTCAGTATAGATTCTACAAAATTAAATCAGAGTCAAAATATGTAAAAATTTCAAGGGTCTTATTATTGACAAATAGTTTTCTACAAAGCTAGGTGAATTTACTTTGCTACATGCAATATTAGAACTTTGTCAGATTACACGTTTTACGCACAAATTTAGTTTGGGAAGGACTGAAAAGGATGTCAGATTATAACTCCCTCTTGTGGCACAAAAGTATTAACTCACTTAAAAAAAAAAAATCAGTCTTACCTGAGAAAGCAATCTAGTATCTTGTTTCAATTTCTCTGCTTCAGGAAAACACCTCTCTAATAAAGAAAGTTCTTCAAGTTCTTCATTTCTCCTTTCTAGATCCTGTTGCATAGGGATAGATACATTGGCCAGTTCTTCAATTTTAGCTTTATGTTTCACAGGTAGTATCTAAACTTTACTGGTAAAATACTTAGTTTCAAAATGAATACTAAAGTTAACTTGTATGTACCTGGTATTTCCAAAAAGTTTCACCTGCAACAGTAGTTTGCGACTCCTGGTGGGTCCCCAAGACTCTTTAGGGATATGAGAGGTCAAATCTGTCTTCATAGTAACACTAAAACACTATTCACCTTTTTTGCAGCATATACATTTGTGCTAATGGTGCAAAATGGTATAAAATTTCTCTTGCCTCAGCACAAATCAAGGCACAAGCTGTATTAGGGAATCACATTCTTTGGAGGAGAGGGGTGGTAAACAGCCAGTTTCACATAAGAGTGACCTGATGAAATGAAAAATTATAAATTTTATTAAATGTCAACTCATCAGTATATGTCTTTTGGTTATTCTGTGTGATAAAATGGGAAGTATGTATAAAGCACTTCTGCAGCGTATCAAAGGACAAGGCTGTCTTGAGAAATAAATACTTGTGCAATTATTTTGTATTTTGGCAGACACTCAAAAATGAATGAAATAAACATGTCACTTTCAGGAAACAATTAAAAGTATTTACTACCAATGATAAAATTCAAGTTTTCAAATAAATTCAAATTTTTAAAAATTTATTTATTTGTTTGTTTGTTTTTTTTAATTCAAATTTTAAAGGGGCGCATGGGTGGCTAGTCGGTTGAGCGTCCACCTCTTGGTTTTGGCTCAGGTCATGATCTCAGGGTCATGGGATCAGGCCCCAGGCCCCACATTGTGGGGCTCCACCCTCAGCAGGGAACCTGCTTGAGATTCTCTCTCTCCCTACCTCTCTGCTGTCTTCTGTACTCTCTCTCAAATAAATGAATGAATCTTTAAAAAAATTTCACATCTTAAGAAAGTTGTATCTACCATGGTGAGCTTAACATTTTCTCCTTTCTGATTTGATTAGAGATGACATTAATGCATGTGATTGTTGATAATAATAAATGTGTCAACATTTATCTTTTTTTTTTTTAAGATTTTATTTATTTATTCATGAGACACAGAGAGAGAGAGAGAGAGAGGCAGAGACACAGGCAGAGGGAGAAGCAGGCTCCATACAGGGAGCCCGATGTGGGACTCGATCCCGGGTCTCCAGGATCAGGCCCTGGGCTGAAGGCAACACTAAACCACTGAGCCACCCAGGCTGCCCTGTATCAACATTTAAAATGAAATAATTCAGTAAACCAAATTTTTCCAAGCAATGAATACATATTACAAAATCATACATGATAAAGAAATGGTAAAATAAATCTATTTAAAGGGTAAAATAAATCAATGTTTTAGTGTAACAGAGCATGAAAACATCATTGATATGACTTTAGATTCCTTATTGAGAAACAATGACTTACTGAGTTTTAGTATAGTATCAAAAAGAATATTCACAATTATCTGAAAGGCTATTAAATATTTCTTTTTTCCAACTATGAATCTATGAGGCCAGATTTTCTTCATATACTTCAATCAAAACAACACATTGAGGGACCTCTGGGTGGCGCAGCAATTTGGCACCGGCCTTTGGCCCAGGGCACGATCCTGGAGACCCGGGATCGAATCCCACATCGGGCTCCTGGTGCATGGAGCCTGCTTCTCCCTCTGCCTGTGTCTCTGCCTCTTTCTCTCTCTCTGTGACTATCATAAATAAATAAAAAAATTAAAAATATATATATATATAGTTGTTTTCTTATAACATAAATACATGTTAATATATTTACTTATTTTTATTAATGTTTATCTTTAACAATATTTACTGTCTGTTAATATGTTTTAAAATTTCTCAGTTTGAGTTTCTAAAATAGCAAACATTGATAGATATAACCCACATAAACAAATCTCCTTGGGGGTCTTCAATTTTTAATACTTATGAGGTTGCCCTCTGATCAAAGTATTTCAGAACTACAGAGCTGAAAAATTCTGGTGAAAAAGAGAAGTAAAACTAGAAAAGGAGAGGTAGAATTTGAATTTTAGGGGAGGGGGTTTCCTGTTTAATTATCTACAAAAGAGAGTGAGAAAAGTAACTTAATGCTTACAAGCAAGGGCTCTGAAGCAAGACTATTTATGCCTAAATCCTGGCTCTGTAACTTATTAGCCTCTTATTTTCTCTATTCCTCAATTTCCTTATCTGTGAAATGTGGGTAATAATTTCACTAACTTTCTGGTAGGATTAAATGAGTTAAATCAGGTTATTTAGGCCTAAACATTAGTGATAGATATGGGGGAGTGACATTACAGATCTGATAGCCATATAGTTTTGTCTTCATTAATAACAATACTAATGTTTATTTACTTTTGCTTCGAGTTGATTCCATTTTTCTTTCTCAATTCGTTCTAGTTCAAGCCTTTCCATTTCTTCTTTTTCATATTTCACACGGGCTTCCTCTAAAGAACCAAAAAAAAGTTTTTTCTCAGTGATTAAATCAATTTTTAAGCCCTTAAAGTTACTTAAAATATTTTCAAGATTTAAGGATAGTGGAATATTTTATAGAAGTCACAACCCATGTCATGGAGTAGAAATAAGACAAATACTGGATTTCTTTAGAAAAGTAACATGAGGGCAGCCCAGGTGGCTCAGTGGTTTAGCGCCGCCTTCAGCCCAGGGCATGATCCTGGAGGCCTGGGATCGAGTCCCGCATTGGGCTCTCTCTATTCAAGAGGAGCCTGCTTCTCCCTCTGCCTGTGTCTCTGCCCCTCTCTCTCGGTGTTTCTCATTAAAAATAAATAAAGTCTTTAAAAAAAAAAAGAAAGAAAAGTAACATGACTCAAACTTTCCGGCCAAGAAAATAGCCCTGTAATGATATTTCTCTTCCCCAAAAAGTTTATAGAAATCCAATAATAATTATAACCAATAAAAGAGGACAGATCTATCATGAGTAATTAAGATCTCTTATGTGTAAAATCTTCAGATTTCTATAAGTTTATGACGTCTACATCATCAGAAGCAATTACCTTAATCTTCTCTTGTTTTCACTATTAAAAACAAAATACGAATACATGTGGAAAAATATGAGTTTAATTCAATAAAACTTTCCCCAAGATCTAGATCCCGAGATTGTATTCTTATCACAAGTCACCGAACGAGGGTTTATAATGATTATACATAAAAAATCAACATGGAACCTGAGGACAGACTTTTAAAACCTGAATTTGAGTCCATAAATATTCTTAATGCTAAAAGTTACAACCACTTGAAATATTCAGATTTTTTAAATTGCCTTTTAGTATTTTAAATACTGATGTTTTTATAAATTTTTAATTGACTTTTTTTTTTTTTTTACAAATGAGAATCCTCTTTAAATTTGGCAAATAAATATTATTAAACTATAAGAACTTAGGCTACTGTGTACAATTCTTGCTAGTATCTATTTCCCATATTTCATGCATTTGAATTTCAGAATTCTTAATGTACAATTAGCCCTACTTCCCCTAAGTTCATCAGTAAATACAAATGCTTCAAGATAGGGTTGCCAGAGTTAGCAAATAAAAATACAGGATGCTCAGTTGACTTGAATTCAGATAAATGAATTGCCTCTTTTTTTTTATTTAAGTAGGTTCCACATTGCATGAGACAAATTATCCCAAATTATCCACTGTTTATCTGAAATTCAAATTTAACTGGGCATTCTGTATTTTATCAACTCCATTTCAAGATATACCTGAAAATGATTGGTATGTACTAACAACTTTCTGGGTGTCCTTTAAACAGCAGATATCTATTATAAAACAAATTAAATTTGAAAAATTGGAAGAGTTTTGAAAATTCTTTTTAAAAATATTGCCTGGGATGTAGAAACATCAACCTATTGTTATATTCCCTGCATATGAAAATAGTATCATTGTGTATTTTGTACCTTCCTCTTTTTGCCGTCTTTCCTCCTCCTCTTGTAGCTGCTTTAATCGTTCAGCTTTGGTGACTTTCTTCTTCTTCCTGCCAGACTTAAATGTCACAACATAACAAAAGGCTATTAATATGCACCCAAATTACTTTAAAACACATATCCCTCAAATAGTAATTATGAAAAACACTTTTGCTTCCATGAATCCAGTCTTTCATTCATTCAAGTAAGACTATCCATTATGTACAAAGTCATGACCCAATGCATTAAGAACAAAGTATGGAAACAAGTAAAAAAAAAAAAAAAAAAGGTATATAAGTCATTCAAAGGCAAGAGTGACAGTGACCATTTAATTACTATACAATTAATACTATGCAACTAATATGCAATTTAAATAATTTTCTCATTCTCAGTTTCCACATCTTTAAAATGGTGGTAAATAAGACCTCATGTTGGAGTGCCTGGGTCACTCGGTTGAGTGTCCAACTCTTGATTTCAGAAGAGGTCATGATCTCAGGACTGTGTGTCAAGCCCCAAGAGAGGTTCTGTGTTCAGCGTAGGGTCTGCTTAAAATTCTCTCTCTCCCCCTGCCTATCTTCCCACTCACATACACATTTTTTCTGTCCCTGTCTCTCAACTAAATAAATAAAATCTTTTAAAAAGGCCTCATTTTGTTATTGTAAGGATCAAAATAAAATATATGTAAAAACAGTTTTAATACTACTAGATGCCTAGAAAGATTAATGACTGACTTTTATGACTGACAGATATACAGAGAGTTAACAAGTTTAGAGAAATGAAAAATTATTTTCAACACCTAGAATGAAGTAAACAATTTTATAGAGCAGGTCGTATTTAAGTTTGTGCCCAAAAGATTTTAACATTCAGATATAAGGGGAAGGTATCTCAGGAAGAGGGAAATTCAGGCAACAAGATATGGAAATGGGATTGCACTGGAAAGGCCAACAAATTCATGGGTCCTGGGAGATTCCAAGAAAAGGTGATAGACATGAGAATAGATAAGAAGACTGGAGCCTATGCTATAAATGAAATTATTCTAAAAGAAATAGTAACCCAAAAAGCTATTGAGATAGGCTGAGGCTATTAAGAATATAATTTTGAAAATGAATCTTGTATTAGAAAAAAAATGATTATGAAGAGGATACCATTTGGGTGACTATTAAGAGTAGTTACTAAAACTAAAGTCATGACAAAGTAATAAACACAGCAGAATCAATCCAATAAGTATTATTTAAGCTAACTTATTTGATAATGATTGAAACTGGAGGCAAGGACAGCAATAAGAGTAAAAACAAAACAAAACAAAACTATAGTCCAGAACAAGTAAATTTGGATGAAATAGTGTTGAAAGTAGTTTAAATATAATTAGTATGAGGTGCTGGTAGAGCATCCAGGCAATATTTGCAGGCACTGAACCTGGAGAACTGAGGTTTAGCAAAGAGGTCAGGGCTACAGAATACAAATTTGAAAACTGTCTTGATGATAACCACTGCCTCCTCATTTCCCTAAGGGAAAGTATAGAAAGAAAAGAACACTATCTAAAGTTACTAATCAATAGAGTGGTTAATCCCCAGAATATACAGACTTTTGGATGACCATCTTCTCCTTTTGGCTCACCCACTTACTGCAGAATGCTCCATTGGAATCTCCAATCCATTAGCCCTACCATTTCTTTATTGATCATTAAGCCCTTCATTCTTTCACTTCCTTACCCAGGTTAGGTTTCACAGCTCATCACCATAATCACTAATTTATATATTTTCACTTCCCTTATGTTCCTGTCCCTCTGAGAAGCTTAGCTGGCAAACGGTTAGTTCTATCTAGTTCAACTCAAGTCTCCTTTTATTCTGCACTGGCAATATGAGCAGCTGAACCTTGTCAGAGAAAAATACATGAGCTCAAATTTATGGAGCACAGATTTTAAATAGACTTTGTACCATCCAGTGTTCCTACTACTGTTTCATTCTCCTCACTCTTCAAGCCTACAAAATCCTCTCCTCTTTCCTATGTTCAGCTATTGACTTTATCTCTCATAACACTGGAAAGAATAATCTCAGACACCTAAGTCTTTGAACCTACCTATAAATCTTTGTCTGCCTTTCCTCCCTTTATGGTATGGTCTATATGTACCTTCTGCCACCTTTACACTGGATCCTATCCTTTATGGCCTATTTGACAAGCCTTGGCCCCCGTAATTAATACCTCTAGTTTTTCATAAATTTTTCCCTCCCCAGATTTCACATCCCTCTCCATTTTTTGCTCTAATTCTGTTATCCTTTATATATCCGATATCCTTTATATCAGACCACCTAAAAGGCTTGCCTACTTTCCTGTTTTCTGCATGGCTCACTCTAACCAGGCTTTCACTTCATTTCTATTGCTCCATTAAAACCTCTCCCGTCAAGGAATCTTAAGATGGCCAGTCTGACTTCATTTTTCAGTACTAATAAATGTGGAGGAGGCAAGATGGAGGAAGATAGGGGTTCTCAATTTATCTGGTCCCACAAACTTACCTAGATAACTTGAAAAACATCCTGCACACCTGAGTTCAACCTGAGCTATAAAGAGAGAACAGCTGAAATGCTATGGAGAGAAAAGTGATTGCTTCTGACAAGAAGATGGAGAAGATAAAAGGCGGGGGAGGGGCAAACTGGGGCATGAAAGCCAAGCCCTGGACAAGTGGGAACTTTAGAAATCTGTGCCTGAAAGAGTCTTCCCTGACTGAAAAGTGCTCAGTAGGGTAATAGGGCAGAATTGCAGGAGGGGCAGTGAAGCCTCACTATGGGGGCACCCAGGAGAAAGCTCCACAAACCACGGTAGGATCTCAGTAAAGGGCTGGAATGCCGCAATCCTCTGAGGCATTTGGGAGAAGCCAGCTGGTTACTCAGGCCAGCACAGGAGCTCCCTTTACCCTAGAACCCAGCAATGGATGGAGATGGCTGTCCTCTGTTCCCTTTGGGAGACACAGACCCTGGGAGGGCACGAGACAGCAAGAACTCTCCTGATGCTAGGCCCTTCAGTTCCTACAGATCACTGCCCCAGCGCTTGCCCCCAGGAGCATCTAGGCCAGTGCACTGGGAAACTGCGGTTTGGTACTCGTGGGGAGCTCTTGCTCCAGAGCTGGAGATCTGGCTGCCACCATTTATTTTTTTCTTCCTTTTGCCTTTCACCTGGGAAAGGCAGGGCCTCTAGGGAACAAACACCTCACAGGATAAACAACTCACACTGAGCAGGGCCACCCGGCAAGGGGTGAAGCATCTCTATCCAGGCACAGACACCTGAGAATCAATGCAGCAGGCCCCTTCCCCAGAAGACCAGCTGGAAGAACAGGGGAAGAGCAAGTTTACTGACCAAACAGCCTGGAAAGCTCCAGGAATGAGGGAATATAGTATACAGAACTAGAGGGTTTTTTCCTTATAATTCATTTCTCAGGTTAAAAATTTCCAGTATTTTTTCTCTTTTCCTGCCTTAACTACAATATTTTACCAACTCTTCATTCTTAAGCCTTTTCCTTTTTGACTTTCCTATTTCTACAATTACATGTCTTAGATATATTCTTCATTTTTGGATTCCCTTCAATGTATTCAATTTAATTTTGGTAGATATATGAGTTATGAGTTTTTGTTTTTTTTGGTTTTTGTTTTTTCTGTCTTGTTTTGTTTTATAATGGTGGAAGTTAGTACCTTCTAACGCACAGACCAAAATAGACCCAGAACCAAGTGGAACACCATGTTGGTTCATTCTGTGAAACTATATTCTCTCCTCCTTCCCATTCTGCCTCTCTCTTTTATCTTGTTTCTGTTTTTGTGGTTGATGTTGGGTCTCTATATAAGTTTTCCTGGTTTATATAAACTGGAATTGAGCATCTTCTAACATACAGAACAAAATACACTCAGAACCAAGAGGATCACCCTCTAGGTCCCCTCAGTGAAACTATATTCTCTCTCCACCATAACTTCATCACCCCTTTTTTCTTTGTTTTTTTATTCTTACTTTTTTTTTAAAAAAATTGTTTTTCACTTTAGTGGTTCTTTTATTTTGTTCTGTTCCTTTTCTTTTATTTTCTGGTCTCTGACCTCTTCAGAATTGTCTAGGATGTATTTACTTAGGTCGTGGTTGATATTTTGTACTCTGCTCACTCATACAGCCACTCTACATGGCACAAAATGACTAGAAGGAAGAATTCACCACAAAAGAAAGAACCAGAAGTAATACTCTGCCACAGACTTGCTGGATGTAGATTTAAATATCATGTAAAAGATATAATTCAGAAGTACAATTATAAAATTACTAGTGTCTCTGGAAAAAGGCATAAAGGACCCTAGAGATTCTCTTGTTACAGAATTGAGACCTACCAGGCCAAAATTAAAAATACTTTAACTGAGATGCATTCTAAACTGGATGCTCTAACTGCTAGGGTTAATGAGGTGGAAAAGAGAGAGTGTCATAGAAGACAGGTTGCTGGAAAGGGAGGAAGCTGAGGAAAAAAAGAGAAAAACAAGAGCCCATGAGGAAAGGCTTGGGGGAAAAAATGATGGCTTGAGAAGGAATAATATTCATCTTATTGGGATTCTAGAAGAGGGAGAGGGAGAGGCAGAGAGAGAGAGAGAAAGAGAGAGAGAGAACCACAAAGTATATTTGAACAAATCCTAGCTGACAACTTTCCTAATCTGGGGAAGGAAACAGGCATTCAGATACAAGAAATAGAGAGGATCCCCCCCTCCAATCAACAAAAACCATTCAACACCTTGATATTTAATAGTGAAACTTGCAAATTTCAGAGATAAAGAGAATTCTAAAGGCAGCTTGAGACAAGAGATTCTTAACTTCTAAGGGGAGAAATATCAGATTAACAACAGACCTATCCTATCCACAGACACCTGGCAGGCCAGAAAGGGCTGGCAGGATGTATACAGGGTACTAAACAAGAAAAACATGCAGCCAAGAATACTTTATCCAGCGAGGCTGTCATCAGAATAGGAGAGATAAAGAGCTTCCAGGATAGATAGAAACTGAAAGAATATGTGACCACCAAACTGGCTCTGCAAGAAATATAAAGGGGGACCCTGTAAAAGAAAGAGGGAGCCCAAAGAAACAATCCATAAAAACAAGGACTGTATAGGTAATACTATGATACTAAATTCAGATCTTTCAATAGTTACTCTGAACATAAATGGACTAAATGATCCCATCAAAAGATGGAGGGTATCAGACTGGATAAAAAAGCAAGATCCATCTATATGCTGAGACTCATTTTAGACCTAAGGACACCTCCAGACTGAAAATGAAGGGGAGGAGAACCATTTACCATTCAAATGGTCCTCAAAAGAAAACTGGGGTAGCAATCAGATATATCATATCATATCAGATAAATTAGAGTTTATACCAAAGACTGTAATAAGAGATGAAGAGGGACACTATATCATACTTAAAGGCTCTATCCAACAAGAAGATCTAATATTTATGAATATTTATGCCCCTAATGTGGGAGCAGCCAAGTATATCAATCAATTAATAACCCAAGTAAAGAAACTCACAGATAATAATACATTAATAGTAGGAGACTTCAACACAGCACTCTCAGCAAAAGACATATTTTCTAACCAGAACATCACCAAAGAAACAAGGGTCTTGAATGATACACTGAACCAAATGCATTTGACAGATATACACAGAACATTTCATTCCAAAGCAACTGAATACACATTCTTCTCATGTGCACATGGAACTTTCTCCAGAATATACCACATACTGGGTCACAAATCAGGTCTCAACTGATACCAAAAGATTGCGTTTGTCCCCTGCATATTTTCAGACCACAATGCTTTGAACTAGAACTCAATCACACAATGAAGAAATCTGGAAGAAACTCAAACACATAGGTTAAAGAGCATCCTAATAAATGATGAATGGGTGAACCAGGAAATTAGAGAATTAAAAAAGATTTATGGAAACTAATGAAAATGAAAATACAATTGTTCAAAATCTTGGGATACAGCAAAAGCAGTCCTAAGAGAGAAATACAGCACAATGCAAGCCTCCCTCAAAATTTGGAAAAAACTCAAATACACAAGCTAAACTTCCACCTAAAGGAATATGAGAAAGAAGAGCAAATAAAGCCTAAGCCAAGCAGAGAAGAGAGATAATAAAGATTAGAAAAGAACTAAATGAAACAGAGACCACAAGAACTGTAGAAAGATCAACGAAACTAGGAGCTGGTTCTTTGAAAGAATTAATAAGATAGATAAACCCCTAGGCAACCTTATTAAAAAGAAAAGAAAAAAGACTCAAATTAATAATATCAGGAATGAAAGAGGGGAGATCACAACCAATACCACAGAAATACAAACGATTTCAGTACAAATAAATGTGCTCATACAAATCTTCAAGCTACTTTATGTTTCATAATGAGCTAGGTATAAACTAATCCTGCATTGTTTTAAAAAGATGCATTTTTAATGTTCTGATCCTAACACCACATACATTTTAGGGTCAACACTGAATGTCTCATAGACATCAGGACTCAAATTTTAGGCAACCAAAGCCTGTTCGTGAATACAGAGCTTTCTTGAGAGGGGGTTACATGTCAGTCAACGCATTTTAAGTTGAAACTATGGTAAGCCAAAAATGCATTTAATACACTTAGCCTACCAAACATCATAGTTTAGCCTACATTACCTTAAAAGTGTTTAGAATACTTATATTGGCCTACAATTAGACAAAAATCATCTAACACGTCTCTTTTATAATAAAGTACTGAATATCTCATGTCATGTATTGAATATTGTACTGAAAGTGAGAAACAGAATGGTTGTATGGGTACAGAATGGTTATAAGTGTTTTGGTTGGCTAACCTTCTGATCAGGTGGCTATCTGGGAGCTGTGGCTCACTGCCACCACCCAGCATCAGGAGAGAGTACCATACCACATATCATTAGCACAGGAAAAGATCAAAGTTAAAAATTTGAAGAATGGTTTCTACTGAATATGTATCACTTTTACACCATCATAAATTTGAAAAATCTCAAGTAGAACCATTATAATTTGGGGACCATACATACAGTGTTCTAAAATTAAAATAGGATTTAAAGTAGAGATCTGAACAATAGGATCCCCCCCCCTTTGTCCATTCTTTACAGTTCTGTGCTGGCTGGTACTTGGACATCACTCTTAATCCATTCAAATAAAGTCAATTCAAAGAAAAGTATTCTAAGTCCTGTAAAATCTCTTCATTGATGTGTTACTAAAAGAATTCAAATATCAAAATTTTATTAATAATATCATTTTCTTTACTGGAAGAGCAGTCATAATTATTAGCTAGAACAACTGGAATTATCTATGTATTCATCAACTTAAGAGGCAATTTTCCCCTACAATCTAACCAATGTCTCCTGATATTACATATATTCTATGAAGTACAGTACTTTCTGGGAAAAAAATATGCTATAAATGCAGTGATAGACCTTCTAATAGTGTACCTTTTCTGTAGTCTTGTACAATTTTCCTAGCTTTTGGAATGACTAATACTGATTTAAGTAAACTTTCACAAGCATCTTTAGTTAAAACATTAAGCTTATTTACATTTTTTCTGATACATTTAACCTTTCTTCATTAAAAAATTAATATTATTTTTGGGGTCGATGTTTTTTCAATAAATTACATTGTGAGAGGATTTTCTGCATCACTGTTTCACAATAATCTCACAGGTAATGTCAAGACAAAGTATTACCAGTTCCACAACTCCAGACCACAATATATAAGAAATTCAGACTATCTCATTCCTACTAATGTCACATTTCACCACAAAGAACAAAAGACAAAAAGTCCCTTGGTACCTTGATTAGAGAAAGCTTTGCCAAAAATCAGTATTTGAACTGTCCCTTAGTTTTATAGCCCAGGCCCTGGGGCAATGAAGCACTAAGATTTAGATCTGCTTTGGTTTCGTAAAGCAAGGAGAGTAATTCCGAAAAGGGAAGACAGTAGATTTTTCCCAGAAAAAGGGGAAATATGGAAGTTGAT
Source organism: Vulpes vulpes (assembly GCF_048418805.1). Classification (NCBI taxonomy): domain Eukaryota; kingdom Metazoa; phylum Chordata; class Mammalia; order Carnivora; family Canidae; genus Vulpes; species Vulpes vulpes. The sequence continues at coordinate 21,692,871 of NC_132787.1, read as the reverse complement.
GATCTGGAAATTGATTTCCATAAAACTGTGTCACATCTGTGTCCTGGCATCCTTTGTGTATCTTTTTACTTGTAGGTTTATTTTGCTGGAAAGACTTCTGATCCCTACTGCTGCAAAAGATTCATAACTGGTCCTCCTGCTTCTACTCTTGCTGACTTACAATAAATTTTCCACTCACCTTTTAAAAAATGAAAACAATAAGATTGATAAACTCCTGGCCAGGCTTATCAAAAAGGGCAAGGACCCAAATAAATAAAATCATGAATGAAAGAGATCACAACCAACACCAAAGAAATATAAACACTTAGTAAGCACATATTATTAGCAACTATATGCCAACAAACTAGGCAATCTGGAAGAAATGGATGCATTCCTAGAGACATATAAACTACCAAAACTGAAACAGGAAGAAACAGAAAACGTGCACAGACCCATAACCAGCAAGGAAATTGAAGCAGTCATCAAAAATCTCCTAACAAATAAGAGTCCAGGGCTGGATGGCTTCCCAGGGGAATTCTACCAAACATTTAAAGAAGATTTAATAGTTTTCTGAAGCTGTTTCAAAAAATAGAAATGGAAGAAAAACTCCCAAGATTTTTCTATGAGGCCAGCATTACCTTGATCCCAATACCAGACAAAGACCCTACCTAAAAGGAGAATTACAGATCAATATCCCTGATGAACATGGATGCAAAAATTCTCACCAAAATACTAGACAATAGGATCCAAGAGTACATTAAAAGGATTATTCAAGTGAGATTTATTCCTGGGCTGTAAGGGTGGTTTAACATCTGCAACTTGATCAATGTGATACACTACATTAATAAAAGAAAGGATAAGAACCATATGATCCTCTCAATAGATGTAGAAAAAGCATTTGACAAAGTACAGCATCCATGAATGGATAAAACTCTTCACAGTATAGGGATAGAGGGAATATATCTCGATATCATAAAAGCCATATAGGAAAAGCAAGGATGTAAAGAAAGGAGAACCCTCTTATGCTGTTGGTAGGAATGCAAGCTGGTATAGCCACTCTGGAAAACAGTATGGAGGTTCCTCAAGAAGTTAAATTGCTACAACCCAGCAATTGCACCTCTAGGTATCTACCTCAAAGATATAAATATAGCGATCTGAAGGAGCACCTGCACCCTAATGTTTATAGCAGCAATGTTCACAATAGCCAAACTATGGAAAGAGCCCAGATGTCTATCAACAGATAAATGGATAAAGAAGGTGTGGTGTATATACAATGGAATATTACTCAGCCATCAAAAAATGAAATCTTGCCATTTGCAACAATGTAGAAGGAACTAGAGGATATTATGCTAAGCAAAATAAGTCAATTAGAGAAAGAAAATTATCATACGATCTTACTCATATGTGGGATTTAAGAAACAAAACAGAGGATTATAAGGAAACAGAGAAAAAAATAAAACAAGATGAAATCAGAGAGGAAGATAAGCCATAAGAGACTCTTAATCATAGGAAACAAACTGATGCTTGCTGGAGGGGAGAGGGGTAGGGGGATGGGGTAAAAAATAATAAAATGTGAGAAAAAATAAAAATAAAAACGTAAATACCACTCTTCTGCTTACAACTTTCTCAGGCTACCCACCGCAGTCAGAATAAAACCCAAACATTTCACCATGGCCTACTTAGCCATTACTGCAATAACTATTTTTTCTTTCTAGAATCTTATCCCCCAGGTAATTACTGACTAATTTGCTTCATCTAAGTCTCTTCTCAAACTTTACTTCTTTAATCACCCTATATGAAACAGCATCGCCACTATTGCCTACCACACATTTCTCACTGACCCCTTTCTTGGTTTTCTGCATTTCCAAAACTATCTGAAATTATATTCCTCCCCACCCTGTCCCCTGATAGAATGTAAGTCTTATAAAATGAAACCACTATCTTGAAGAGATATCTGCACCCCTGTGTGCACTGTAAGACATGGAAACAAAGTGTCCATCCATAGATTAATAGATAAATACATAAAAATGAAATATTATTCTGCCATAAAAAAGAAGAAAATCTTGCTATTTGTGACAATATGGATAAACCTTGAGAGCATTATGCTAAATGAAGTAAGTCAGAGACAAATACTGTATGGTCTAGCATGGGGAATCAAAGTTGAACTCATAGAAGCAGAATAAATTGGTGATTGTCAGGGGCTGGGACATTGGGGAAGAGGGCATAAACTCTTATCAATCTTAAATATTTTCACCACACACACATATGTAATGACAATTATGTGAGGTGAAAGATGTGTAATTAACTTGAATTTAGTAATCACTTCATAATACATACATACATAAAATTGTTACATTGTATACCTTAAACTTATACAATGTTATATGTCAATCATATCTCCTTAAAGCTAAATTTAAAAAGAATGTAAGCTTCATGAGATCCAGGACTGTCTTGCTACTGTTTTCTTTATGTCTAGGACACTGCTAAATCAGTAAAATAAGTATTCTTCTATATAACTGCAAGACATTATAAACAAAGATCTTCATCCTTACCTTGTTTGTGGTAGCAAAAAAGAGGGACAACATAAAAATCATAGTATATACTTTCAATGAAATATGATGCAGCTGTGAAGTGACACAATCTCAATGTGCTGAAACATGAAAGTCCAAAGACATACCTATTCTATCCAACCTATGATGCCATCAAATGTAAGATGTACCTTTAAATTATACTACCAAAAAAGGGAATGCCCAAGATGGGGGTCTAATAGGAGATGGCTGTATAAAGCTGGAACCTGAGCAATGAGAAACGAGCCCACAGCACAGAAAGATACAGCAAGAAAACTTGCAGCTCTTAATCCTGAAAAGGAATAGATAGAAGAAGAAAATCCTGAAAATTTAAATCACAAGCCAGTTCATGTGGATTTACAGTCTGACTGCTACCATTAGGATGGTCCCAAAACTCTCAGGCAGAGAACTGAAAGTAATATCAGGTATGAGTAAGCCCATGTGACTGGCAGAAGCAAAGATCCATTCTGGAAGAAAGGGATGTCAATCCAGGACTACAATGATTATAAGATGATACTGACTATAAGACACATTCCAATTTTAGTAAATGTTTTAACTTTTACATTTAAATTTTATTTTTTAAGAGATTTATTTATTTATTTATTTATGATAGAGAGACGGAGAGGCAGAGACACAGGAGGAGGGAGAAGCAGGCTCCATGCTGGGAGCCCGACGTGGGACTCAATCCCAGGACTCCAGGATCGCACCCTGGGCCAAAGGCAGGCGCCAAACCGCTGAGCCACCCAGCGATCCCTACATTTAAATTTTAAATGTAAAAATATGAGTATCCTAGAATTAATGAAAAACAATATCATTAAATGATAAATAGAAGGTGCAGAATGCTCCTGTCTGTGGGGAGAAAAGGGATGTATGTGTACTCTTTAACACTTAGACAATTTATGAAAAGATACACAATAGTTCTTCCAGTCTTGACGAAAGAAATTTTTCATTTTTATGCTATTTTAATTTTGTACCATGTGCATTTATTAGTTTCCCTTTAAAAATTTATGATCAATCAGAAAGAATAAAATATAGCTTTCAATGCTTTCCTAACTATACTGTAATTTCCCTTACAGACTCAATTTATCCCCAAACCACAATCTTTAAGAATGGAATAAGCAAAAAGTGAGTGACTTGGTCCTTATGTTTGGTTTCAAATTTCATTGGCTTCCTATCACCATTCTCTAAGGGATACAACACTCTTAAACAAAATAATCCAGAAGTATTTATTTAGCACCCATGCATACAACAATTAGAACAATGAGTTTTCACATTGAGAACAATGCCTCTAAGATTTCACAATCTAAAGCCAAAATTGAAAATCCACACAAACCAATAACTACAGACCCACATACAAATAATTGTAGTCCTCCAGAATACTTCCATGAAAATGTGCCCAGAGCCTTCATAAATTTTGTTCAGTCATATTCACGGCCTTTAAAACTATCAGGTTAGTAGTGGGTCCAAATGACTGAGAGAAGCAAATAGAGGAGGCACTCAAAAGTGTCTCTTGAAGAAATGTTTAATTGTATAAATATTGAATACACATTTTTAAAAAAAGCATTTCATTTAAATAGATGTTTTTAAATGGCAGGGTAAATGGGCTTCACATATTCAATACAAATATTGATTGAATTTCTACTATGCGCCAGGTACTGCACTAAATGCTATGAACATAAAAATTAATATGACAATGCTCCTGACCTTGGACAGCTCACAATTATAAATTATTACAATAAAATGATATAAAGGTTATAACTGATGTAGTGCAAATGAAGGTGCTAGGATAACTGATTGTGGAAGAAAGAATAGTAGAAAATTTTACAGAGACATGACCTTATGAAATATGCCTTAAAGTCAGCATTTCAAATTCAAATTCCTATTGGGATCAGGCAGGTAAATAAAGTAAGGAATTTGGCTATAATCAAGATTATGGCAATCTGAAGAGTTTATGCATTGCTAAAAAGGGGTGGCTGCTACTCAGTCTAGCCAACTGCTGCCTCACGGTACTATAGACTCAATGTTATCAGGTTTCCAATTTTTCAAGAATAGATGGAAATCATATTTTTCTATGAAAATAATTTGGCAACTAATAAAAAAAAGTTTCAGGTCAAAGAAAATATGTTTAGAAACTGAATATGGCTTGCCAGTCAAGATACTATAATCTCTGCTTTGAAGCATAAATCTACTAAATGAAAAGGAGAGAATTAGGCATCCTAGACATCCTTTATTAAATTCAAATTTCTACAAAGTACAAAAGAAAATCAAGTATGCATTACTGTATAATCCATTTAAAGATATATTACCTTAGGGTCCACTTTTAAGGTTTTGTAGCTAAATTTTTGTATTTATCTGGAATAAAGAAAAGGGATTCCTAATCTAACACTTCCTAGAGCACAACTAATAAAGCCTCAAACTCTAGGTACAAGTAAAAATTAAAGCCTGTGAAACTAGAAGTATCTTTTTATGTCAAATTTGAAGTACGTCCTGTTTTTAAAGGATTAACCATGATTTAAACAGCATTAACATCTTTAAAAGTAAGCTTAGTAAGTCCTATTTAAATTATAATAAAACTAATTTAAAAATTTTAAAACTCTGTTCATACAATGTCAGTGCTTATAAAACTATCTATTTTGAGAAAATAATTTCTACCTACCTTTTTTGCTTTGGGACCCTAAAGGTTGGAAAAGACAAAAGGATTGATAAATTTTTAAAACCTCAGATATTTAAGAAAAGTACCAAGATTATATTAAATGTGAAATTAGGAGAAGCCGGGTAAAAAAGCGTAAGGAAACTCTGCATCATCTTTGCAACTTTCGTGTAAATCTAAAATTACCTCAAAATGAAGTCTTTTTAAAAAGAATTTACATAAAACTATAAGCAGGTCTAGGTAAAACTAAAATAGTTCACCTACTAAAGCACCTTTTTGAATTATACACTTTTTAAATCTTACACTCTTTTTTGACAGTCACTCAGTGTCTTATGTATAATGAAATGACCTACCACTACCTGCTACCAGAGTAGCAATCAGGGAGGTACTGATTCAAAAGGCTCCAAGGAACAATAAGTGATTGACTAAATATTGGCACTGATGTCAAATTTGAAAGTGTGGAAATTATAAATAAATAATCTTTCTGTAAAATTAGATTGTTGATTGTATAGACAAAGAGTCAGTTATTTAAATCAGGCAAAGCTATGATAAAATGATTCTGTTCAGCAACGTGTTTTAAAGCAGATCTATTCCTCTTTGGAAATTATTTTGGAAAGCCCAGGATTGCAATAAATATTTATTAGGATTATCATTACATGTGTTTTTCAATTAATACTACTTGTAATTTCCTGATTAGGCTCATGAGTTCATAAGATTTCTAATAGGGAGAAAAGATGTAGGAAATCATGTGACTATGAGATTATATGCATTCCACATCTGAAGACCTATCCAGGAGAAATTACTGGTTCAAGCTATAAGATTATCACTGTATTAAATATAATTGTTGAAACTGACATGAACCAGTAGATTTTATCTTCTTGAAAGTACATTTCATTAATTCATTTAGCAAGTATTTATTAGTGATTTGCACACAGGGTGCTCTGGGACACTGGAGATGATATAAAGAGGAATAGTAGAGACTTTGCTCTCATAAAATTTTTACAATTGGGTTCTGTTTTTATTATCATATTTACTATCAATTAATAGTCAATAGACTTACATCTTGAAAAAAGTACTATATAGCAGAATATGCTGTTCCTGTTCTCAAGTAGCCATATTTTAAGATGGGCAAATTATCATCTCTCACTAGTGCTTTTAATGTCCTTATCCTAACCCCTCCTGCAAATCATAAAAGCATCATGTAGTACAGTACAGTTGGCCCTTGGACAACACAGGGGTTGGAGTGCTGACCCCCATGCAGTCAAAAATCCACATATAACTTTTAGCTCCCCCAAAACTTAACTAATGGCCTATTGTTGACTAGAAGACTTACTCATAACATAAACAGTTAACACATATTTTGTATGTTATATGTATTATATACTATATTATGACAAAATAAGCTTAAGAAAAGAATTATTAACAAAATGATTAAAAATACATTAACAGTATTAGACTGTATTTATCCAAAAATATCTGCCTATAAGTGGATTCCTGCGGTTCAGAGTGAATCAGTGTTATTCAAGAGTCAACTGTAGCTCCCAAAGTTCAGAGAGCTTGTTTAAAAAATGCATATTTCTGCAGTAAAAGTGTACACACTTCTCCCTTCCCATTGTGGTTCAGTAGATATTATGGATTGAACTGCATCCCCGCAAAATTTGTACATTGAAATCCTATCTCTTGGTATCTCCAAATCTTATCTTATTTGGAACTGGGGTTGTTGTTGATGTAATTAGTTAAGATGAGATCAAAATGGAATAGGATAGCCTTTAATCCACTATGACTGGTATCCCTATAAAAAGGAGAAATATGGACACAGACATGCACACATAAAGAACACCATATAACGAGTGGGGGTATGTTGCCACAAGCCAAGAACTACCAGAAGCAAGGAAAGAGGTCTGAACAGATGCCTCCACTTGCAAAAGGAGCAGAGGCTTGGAAATACCTTGATCTTGGATTTATCAGCCACCAGAGTTTTCAGCCAACAGTAAGTTTCTACTGCTTAAGCCATTTTGTTTCACTTTGTTACTTGGCAGCCCTGGAAACTAATACAGTAGATTTGTTTGGAGTCCAGGATGTTGCTGGAATCTGAATCTTAACAAGTATTCCAGATGTGGTAGAAGCGAATGTTCCACGAACATTTTGAAAAACATTGCTAGAATGATAAGATGAAATTTGTGTTCCATTGGAAAACAGAGGCTTATTGTTCCCTCAATTTATCAGCAGCTTTAAGTCCGCTTAATGTCCATATACTTCTGGTTCTTCTCACGTGACCATTCTCCATCAATTCTGGTAAACTCATATTCATACTTTAAAACACAGTTTGAAAAGCATTGTTCTTCCCTTTCTGTGCCCTTTCCCACCCCAATTTCATCATTTCCAATTTAATCTTACTCCATTGTAGACATTTCAATATTACAGTTAAAAAACCGTATTCTTACTTGGCTAGCCTGTCTCCAACAGCAGGGAGGGTTTGTAATATTCATTTTTAGATCCCTACTTCTAGCCTAGGGTCAAATGCAAAGAGTGTACCCCGTATTTCCCCTTAGTTAACGAATTAAATACATTTCCTACTTCCTTTGGTTTTAATCATAGAAAACGGAAGTCACGTTTAAGAAAAAGGGAACAGAGATAATTTCATACGGGCAGTTTGCTCTGTGTTCTTGAAAAACACATGACAGCTGAGGAGTTCATTAAGACAAGCAGCTTTATTATATTTAATAAATTCAAGGCAAGCCGAGTAACTCGAATCACAAGGCAATTCATATTCCCACAAAAGACCACACAGAATAACTTTTCAGAGAAGCATTAACTCCAACGGTTGTTGATGAACTACCGAGGAGGCGCAAAAACACATTTTCGCCAAGCTGCCAATGAAAAAAAGCAATTTAATGGAAACGTCGAGCATTCTCAGGAATTACCAAGGTGAGGCCAATTCTGAAACGCAGCAGCAGTGCGAGGTTAGGACACTACTGGACCGCACTGACCATCCCGTGTGCAAACGCCGGTTTGCGACTCCTCCCGGACGGGAAGACCACACATCAGGAGGCTGACTCCCCATGGGGTAAGGGCTCTTTCTTAAACCCACCCGCTCCCCTCTAAAATATGTCAGGCTCTTATTACACCATTTAACACGGGTGAATCCCTGCTCGCCCCTTCACCTGCGCCCCCCCCCCCCCCCCCCCACACACACACACACTTTTCCTTGCTCACCATTCTGCAGCCAGCACAACCTCTGCAGGCGGCCAAATCGGAGCTCAGAGTCGTGTGGACGAACGCTCCCGCGTTGTCAGGACGACAAGCCCCGCCCACTCGCGCCCAGGGGAAAGGGCGCAAATCCTCACGTACGGGTCCGCGCAATCGCGCTGGGGTTCTTCCGGGAGGCGCCCCGCCCCCTTCCCTGACCGGCTCCCCGGCACCCACACCCACCCTGCTTTGCGGTTGACAGATCCTGGAGTCGAAGCGGTCGGAGGCCGTAAAGGCTGTGGCCTGCCGGAAAGTGCGTGAGTGCGGCCGCCGGGGCGTTTTCTTTTCCCAGATCCTGGGGTCTGGAGGCGGTGAAGTATGGTCTGGGCAGGGCCTAGCAGGTGTGGCAAGGGGGGTTCTGAACGTCTGAGGGATTCCAGAAGGAAGGGAGCCGGCGGCTACGCGACTGCGTGATGTGACTGACACCCACTCGAGTGGGCTGCCTGTTCCACCACAGCTTACGCCCGAGGAGGGGGATGGGCCCGACTGGCAGTTTAGGGAGGGAGGCAAACCAGTTGGTTCTGAGAGGGTTGGTTATTTTGGAATTAATGACCTTTGGATTCTTCTCTCTGCACAGGGTTCAGTTTACTTTCTGTGCAAAGCTATGTAATGCCGTTTGTCCTCAGGGCGGCTCTTCAACAAGAACTGGAAATTACCTGAAGCAATTCCTGGGTAGAGGATTTCCTACAGTTGGAGGTCACTGAGGTCTAGCAGGACTCCTTAAGCCCAAGGTCACAGGCTGATTGTACCAGCCAGGAGCATAACCTTCAGAATTTCAGTCTCCTCCCCACATGAGTAAACCACTGGCAACTTAGACCAGCAGGAAAACTAGAAGAAATTAAGAAATTAAGCTCCTCCAAAATCTCTGTTCTTTGACTTTAGGGCTATGTTTTAGCAAGACAAGACATCGAATACCTTTTTTTTTTTTTTTTTTTAATTCATGAGAGACACACAGAGAGAGAGAGGCAGGCTCCATGCCCGAAGCCCGATGCGGGACTCGATCCCAGGACTCCAGGATCACGCCCTGGAGCCAAAGGCCGAGGCTCAACCGCTGAGCCACCCGGGCGTTCCAACATGGAATACTTTAAAATCACTGGCACCCGTTTCTTATCTCTGAATTGTAGTTTTATAATGTTCTCTCCCTTTCAACTTTATTGACTACATGTATTAGTAAATATTGAGCCAGTCTTGTGGGCTGAGGTGTTGTTACCCCCATTGTAACAGAAATCCAGGTTGTAAAATATGACATCCCATCCCCAAACCCCTGCAAAATAAAAAACATCTTAATGTCCACTTCATATAAAGTTTTGAAGCCATTTGCTATGGAAGTAAGTTTTTGTTCTAGTGTTTATAATTTTTTTTTTTTTTTTTTTTTTTTTTTTTATATTTATGATAGTCACAGAGAGAGAGAGAGAGAGAGGCAGAGACACAGGCGGAGGAAGAAGCAGGCTCCATGCACCGGGAGCCTGACGTGGGATTCGATCCCGGGTCTCCAGGATCGCGCCCTGGGCCAAAGGCAGGCGCCAAACCGCTGCGCCACCCAGGGATCCCTGTTCTAGTGTTTATAAAACCTCACTCAGTCAACTCAATTTGGATTGATGGGCGAAATTACTCTAGGGAAAAGAATTTAGTCACGCTCTCACTCTAAGCCACCTCCCTCCTAGGGAGGAGGGATTGCTAGCGATGTGTAAAAAAGAACATACTAGACTGTTTTAGGGACACTATGCTGTAAAAACTATCCCCGTGACTTTGCTTCTCCTCTAGGACTTCTCTTGCAAGCTGCTAAGTGAAAGGGCGGTTTCCTGTTCTGCCTTCAGACAGGCATAGTATCCACCCATTCTGGATACTATGCTCCTTTCAACTCCTATAATCTGGCTTCCTAGGATGCCTTGACCAAGCCAAATGCCAGTCTTAAGGCGTAAAAATCTTTTGACACCTACTTCTGATGACCTATCCTTTGGATCTGGTGTTAGAGTTTTTTACATGAAGCTTTTTTAGGCTTAACTAATTCGGGAAAACACACTTTCCTGTTTGAAGCTGTTTGAAGTCAAAATCTACCAGAAACCAATAAACAGTAACATTGCACTGCTTTTCTCTGCCCGTTTTCCTTCAGCTTTTATTGCCATCCAAACTTCATGAGGAAGAATTAACAACAGCTTTGGCCACCAGTAAAATGACAATTCTTAGTTAACCCAGGACTGGAGTTAGTTAAGTCTGAACTCCTCAGCTCACAGTCATTGGAAAAAAGCTGTCAGTGGCGATTATTGCTTCTTCCCCTTGCCCACTACATACTGTCTCAGAATGATAGGGGGCTTCTCTCGGTCCCTAATAGTTTGGCTCTTTACAAGTAACCTCCATAACTTCATGTAGGGTTAAGGAGCAGCCCCAGGTCCCTGCTGCATTTTAATTTCACCAATTGTGAACCCACGGTGAACCTTCTCCGAAAGGCTAATAAACTTAAATGCCTGAAGGACAACATAAAATAATAATGATAAACTGCCTTAATTTCTGTAAATCAGCATATCAAAGAACAAGACAATTTTGCCCTAGTCAAACCAGCTACATTTTTTTTTGCTGGGCTAATCCTCTATTATGTATGATTTTTTAAAAAGGCAATAGCTTAAAAGGACAGTTTAAGCTTTAACAAATTACAAATTTGGAGTTAAATAAAGCTGTGTTCCTTGCCAGAAAATTAAACAGGCTATAATTTGCAATTTGACAGTATGTCTGTGTAGATTTAGAATCATTTTTAAAGCATGTGATTCTTAAGAGCCATTCTTCAATAAGATTAAACCACTGGAAACTGGCTCTCAGGGAGAAAAACATTTTTTTTTGAATTGAAATTAGCTATTAATATAGTAGTTTAAAAATGCACCCTTCTAATTTCATTCCCTTTCAAAACTCCACTGATCTTCAGTGAAGGGATATAAAAATAAACTGGAAAAATGAGAGAGATGACATCAGTAAAATTTTGGGAGCTGCAACCCAGATGAATGAATGTGACTCAACACACCAGAAAAGCCCAATTTATACTGCATAATTCTCCAAAGGCATTGGAACAAAGACAATGGAATTGGAAATGAAAAATGAAGTAAATCAGAGATTAAGTGAAAACTATTTGAAAAACACCTCTAGAGGGATTGCACTTCTCACTCCCATAGAAGCATGGAGATTTATTGCTGACCAAATAATACTATTCTCTGCACTGGAGTGTCCTCACCTATACTAAGTATGTAAGAACCACACTGGAAACAAATTAAGTGAATTTGGTATATAGAATGCTGAATGCAAGGCTCCCATTTTTCCACTTCTTAAGATTGAATAGGCAAATCCTCAGCAAATTCGAAGTTTCTTCTCTGGGGAATGACCAGCCCAGGAGGAATGATCTGACACTTTTGATTTCTAGAGGTTCCCCAACAAAGGGCTCATTCAGATTATCCTAAGTGAAGCTCAGAGTCTGTAAATTGCAACTATGTATACAGATCTTCTAAAACTTTTTTTTGTCCTCATAAAAAGGGGGGCAGGGGGAAAGACTTGGAAAGAAAGCTTGAAAGCAACCCAAATAAAGAAGAGAAAGCAATTTGGAAAAAAAATTGCAAAAAAGCTAAAAAATAATTGTTCTGCTATGTTAATAGCAAACGTGTATGTTTGCTATGTGAATTAGCTCAAAAGCTACTAGTAAAGAGGGGAATTATATAAGAATTAAAATGGAAATAATGTTCCTATGTGATTATTTCTCCCTTAACAAAGTGAAGCCAAAGAATCAGACTTAAAAACTTTTTAGCAAGAAATGAAAAGGTCTTCATTAAGCTGCCATCCTGGCAGGGGAAGTCTTCCAAGTATATTTTTTAAAAATTTAAAATATGTATTTAGACCCAGAGCTCCCACTCCAGCAAGGCATACCTGGTTTTATGCAGCTTGACTGGTGGCTGGTTTAACCACCTACCCTGACCACTAATTGGCAGCCTTGTGGTTTAGATAGATCTCTATTTCCATGTGTACCTACCTCACTATCTCCCAGCCCTACTCTTAACATTTTGCCAGCATATTTACACCATTAAAAAGTTTACTGAGGTACAACTGACATACAGTAAGCTATACTTATTTAAAGTGTGAATCAATCTAACAAATTTGGCATATGCATACAGTTATAAAACTATTACAGTAATAAACATCTCCATTATCCCCAAGGACTTCCTCCTGCCTTTTCCTCCCTTCCTGTTCTCCAGTCCCTTGCTTCCATTCCCAGGCTACTCTGTTATTTCTGAGCATTTTAAATATCTGTAGTAGTCTCCAGCTATTCTACAAAATAAGTGGCCTGTGACCTTCACAACTATGAAGTTCATAAAAGTCAAGGAAAACTGAGTAACTGTTTCAGTCTGAAGGCTAAAGAAACATGAAAACTAAATGCCATGTGTAATCTTGGATTGGAAGCTTCTGCTATAAAAGGCATCTTTGGGATGACTGCCAAAACACGTACTTGTGGATTTGATGTAGTCATGTAACAGTGTTAGTTTCCTGATTCTGATGTTTGTACTGTTCTGTAGGAAAAAGTCTATGTTCACAGGAAAATATACTCTAAAGCTGTGTTGTCCAGTATGGTGCCAATTAAGCCCCTGATACCTATAAGCACTTGAAATGTAGCTAACATGACACATTAAAATATTTTGAGTATGAACAAAATATATTAAAATAATTTCACTTGTTTTTTTAATACTAGAAAATATAAAATTACATAGGCATCTTGAATTACATTCTGTTGGATGGCACTGCAAAGTATTCCCACTGTTTATCATGTTACCAACTTACTCTCAAATTCCTAAGGAAAAATGTTGCAACTTTTTTGCAAGATTGAAATTATTTCAAAATAATTATGTTAATGAGAGACAAAGTATAAAAGTTTTCTTAGGTCACTGGGAAAATAGAAATAACAGAAATTTAAGGTAGGTTATAAATGACATGGACATTTGCTTTGGGCCTATCATGAACTAAATGCTTGTGGTGTTAGGAATTTTATGATTTAGTCCCCATGACTATAACAAATAATGAGAATTATTTTCTATATTTAGGCTCTCCTGGTACCTTTAAGGAGCCACTTTTCCCTACTAGCACTAACAAGTTATATGTAAAGTATAATCTACTCCACTGGATATTGCCTGCTTCTCACATATGTACCCACTTAGGAGTTGTTGACTGTCCTCCTTAACCACCACTCTTATTGCCCATCTACCATTAGCCATGAACCTGCTTGACTCTCATATCTTCTACTCTTTAGCCTTCCTTAGGATAGCACCCTTCTAGGTATGATCGGGCCTCTTTCCAGTGTCCTCCAAATGAATCTGGCCTTGCCTTGAGAGCAATGTAGACACTCTTCCTTTGAACAGTAAAGAAACTGAAGCTCATAAGTAATTTCTATAACATTATGTAGCTGGGATTCTAATTCATTCCACTCTATAAAAGAAGGTTCATCTATATATAACTATCTTTGACAACTCATTTTCTCTCTCATTACCCTTTTTCCTTCATAAGACTTACACAATTCCTAATTCTCTTGTTTATTATGTCTCCCCCAGGAGAAGTTAGTTCTGTGAGAGCAGGTATCTTACCTGACATTTCATAGCTATATCCCAGTGCCTGGAACATAAAAGTGCTCAATAAGTATTTACTGAGTGAAAAAAGTTACAACGGATTCTTTTCTGAGATTACAATGCAGATATTTACAATTTTTTTAAAATTTTTCTTTAGGTATGTTATGTATAAAAGTGGATACTTTCCATAATAAATGAAAATGGCCAACTCTTTAAGAGGAGAAGTACTGAATCTTTATAAAAATGTAAGTAACTATGTTGCCAGTTTTATACATATGTTATTGAGATACAGATCATTTAGAAACATTTAACCTTTGTTTTTTAAGCTGCTGTATCTTGGACGAGACTATCCAAAAGGAGCAGACTATTTTAAAAGGCGTCTGAAGAATGTTTTCCTTAAAAACAAAGATGTGAAGGACCCAGAGAAGATCAAAGAACTTATTGGACGGGGTGAATTTGTAATGAAAGAGCTAGAAGCCTTATACTTCCTTAGGAAATACAGAGCAATGAAACAACGCTATTATTCAGATACCAACAAAACTAACTGATCACTCTTACTATAATTTGACTGGAATTCAGTGCCAGCTGATTATGTATAACAGTTATGATAAAAGTAACTGTAACTTAAAATGGAAAGATATAGTTCTGTAAATACCTGAGCTGCCTTATTGAATTAATGGGTTTCAGCTTCTGTTCACAGAAAGCTTTATTTTATCAACAACGCTTTATGTTTAATTTTTCTACAAAATCAGCAATATAGCCAACTATACCAATTAAAAATTAATGGATACTCAATTTTGAATGAAAATACAGTGTACTTATTATAATTTTAACTCAGCAAGTTTTTACCAATTATTCTTAGCCCATTTCTCCATTTCACTGAGTAGAGAATACTACTTAATGCATTTAGTTAAAGCAAAATAATTTCTTGCACATTGATTTCCCTTAACTTATGAAGGCATACCACCTTATTTTTGATCCTATTTGGTACATTAATAGCACACATTCAAGGTTCACTACAAAACAAATAGCACATGGTAATGATTTAAGTGCAGTCACGGAAATAACATGTATGGAGTAAGATCATTTCTGATCTTGAAGTAGGCTGCCAGTGATTGGCACTACATACATACCTATGTAGTACCTTCCATTATTAATTTTGCTGCTGGCTCCCTTTGGGTCTTAAATCACCTGTATCAGTTACCTTTGTGTATTAATTACCTTTACTGATAAAAAGTAATAAATAATGTTCTGTTCTTTCATCATAAAGGCAGATCTGTTTTGCATCTACTTCTAAATGAGTTAACATAGTAATGGACCTAAATCTAACATGATTTTAAGCAAACACTTAAACCTTTAGATAATGTTCACAGCACCTTTCACAAATAAAGACTATATCTAACATATAAGCTGCAAAAGATTCACTAATATACTATAGTGTCTGTAGCTTATAAAGTATTCCGTATCAACTATGGGGCAAATGTTTTGAATTTCTGTCAAGAAGCACACACTATCATAGTCACCATAACTATTTTTATTACATTACAATAATTAGGAGCAGTACAGTTCATGACAAAAATATTACAAATTTCAGATCACTTCACAGCACATACTCCTATAAACATTTAAAAGTTAATTTTAATTAAAAGAGTGGTCATTTTTAAATTTAATGTTTGATATGACCAACATTCCTAGGTCAGCGCAACCAAATGATGGAAAACAACTGGATCACACTGCATATGTCCCACAAAAAAAAGCACAATGTACAAAATGTGCATGTTTCAGTTTACACTATACAAAAATAGTTAAAATACATTCCAGGTAAACATGTTACATTAAGAAATAGTACTAGTAAGAAATTGGCACTCAAAGGAAAAATGCAAAAGTATTTTCAACATGAAAACACAAGACAGTGGAATTGGAAACTTTTGGATAAAACATTACATAACTCATTCAGCTCTATGAGGAGGGGGGCCCCCTGTAATGGACATTTCTGCATGTAAAAACTTTGATTTTTCCTAAATTCATCTAAATTGCCTATCATCATCTGAAACAGGCACTTAAAACTGTTTAACTAAGACAATTATTAATCTAGTTATGACTATTCTTCAAGAACTGATGTCAAGATATCTTTAGGAAGAAATAATTTTCACTTTCTGAAGGAATTTACAGCTACCAGTTGTATGCTGTTCAATTTCTCAATAGAGATTTCATGCTACCCAATACTAATACAGAAGTTATTAAATATAAATTCAGTTTTAAAGTAACTGATGGTTTTTTAAAAACCATTAATACAGTTATCGAGGAATTACTGTTTGACAATGGAAATGACAGTTTTCATTGCCTACCAAAAAAAACAATGTGTACATATTGTTTAAAAAAATGGTTAGAAGAAAAAAAATCACTGGAATACAAATGAGATGAACTTGTGCAAACCGCAACTGAACATGCCTCACAAAGTTTCTCTATATATTAGGACAAAATTGTGCAATGGTGGCAAAGATTTTGATAACCTATAAGTTAGGATCTAAATTCCTATGCAGTGTGACTCAGTTAAAATAGAGCCTAGAATTCCTAATTGGGAATATTCACTCAAATTATACTACATACCTCTGCTACATTCTTCCACAAACATGTTAATGTCTAAGACTATGTAATTTAGCAATTTTTTTCAACTTTCAACAAGGATTTTTATCTTTAAGGCCGTAATAATTACATAATATTTATTTCTAGGATTATCGCTCCCCTTTTAAAATCTCTACAAAAACAAACGTTTTGTCAAACCATTCAAAATTCACATAATAAAGGATAATTACCACTGCCTAAAAAAAGTTGCCCGGCTACATCAAAAAATTCAAGAGTCCTAAAAATCCCTCAGTTATGCACTGCAATTCCTGAAGTATGGCCATTTCTTTCTCTTGTATAGAAACAAGAGGAAGTACTATATAAAGTCTTAACACCCTATCTAATGTTCCATAAACCTGTAGTTTAGCATAGCATTTCAGAAATTGGACTGACTTTTTACACAGAAGTTTCCTTTTCTGTGAATTAGTTCAGGCATCTGTTTATTCACACCCAGATAAATAAAACTATTTTTGAACTCAATATTTAAATCTATTTTAATTATGATACACAGAGACCAAGTAGAATATTACACATTTGGGAATTTTAATGTTATCATCTGACATACAAATTAATGTGTACTATATAAGTATCCCAACAGAATCACATAATTATCCCAAATAAAAAACAATATAGTCAAGTTTACTTCTTTAAAATAATGAAGTAAAGTGATTTATATAAAGTAGCTTGATTAAACAGTTTATTGGAATCAGAGCGAACAATTATTTTAGAGCTGGAAGAAACCTTAGAGACCATATCCCTTCTGTGCAAAACTAAAATATGCATTATATTATCTCTGGGTCATGTGCCAAATGCCTCACTAATATACTACAGACCACTCTAATATAACAGTACTACTTAAGGATAGGGATTATGTCCCTTGTTGGGAATACCATAATATCCCCGGTGCCTTGTGTAGAACCTGGCATCTAGCAGGCACTCAAGTATTTGTTGAATAAATGAATTCTGCTAAAAAGTAAGCTTTATGAATTAAATTTTAAAGTATTTTTCATTGTAAGAAGATTTTACTTATTAAAATAATGGAATGTATCACCGTTACCAGGGCTAGTCCTAGTTTTGGATTATCTAAGGAAATTTTTCAGTATTTATTAATTAAATTTATTAAATTCTTCTACTGGATAGGGTCTGTCTACACATCGCAGATATGAAAATTCCTACTTTTCCTACTTAGTCACTAATGGACCAGGTAGCAGAGATGATGTTCAAAAGATCAAAATTAAATTGATACAGTTACCACCTGAAAATTAGCTATTAGGTCAAATCCCACTACAGTATCTGTCAGATTATGTTGAGCCTGACTAATGTGACTTGATTACCTCATGGAGATATCCAAAGCAGCACTACATCTTGAGGTTCGGGGAATTAGAAAGCATCAAGTCATGGGGCATGTAGAAGGTAGGCAGGCAAGATGACACTAACATGGGAGAGGAGTACCTGCTACCGGAGATCAGATTCTCAAAAATAAACCTCACCTCTTGCACAACTTTGCCTAAGACTGGCGCTGAAGAGAACATAGGTAAAAAGTTACAGATTGTGCTGAGATTGACAAATAGGTATACCCTTATGTAAACTGAATGTAAATCACATAGTTTATGCTAGATATAGCCTTTGAGATGACTTCTTTTAACATGAAGAAATGGATAGTGAGTGATTTGCCCAAAACTGAAGTTGTAAAAGACACATAACTAGAATCTAAGTCACCTTCCTCCTAGTCCAGTGATATTTTCACCTCAACACACCATCTCACTTCAGATATTTAAAAATACATTTTAAATGCACTGAAAGAATTGTTATTAATCTATTATTTAAGCATTAGATATTCTTAAATATGGACCAATACTTGTAAAGTATTTATGAAATGTTACTTTAGCCAATGTTGAGAACTAGCCAACACTAGAGATTTTAAAACCTTTTTACTTCATTGTTTAAAAAAAATTCAAGTCTTGCCACCCCCTACCCCAAAATCTCATTTTAAATAATGTTTTTAAAAAGCTCTGTTGGTTTTTTAAAAAACAAAAGTGATGGTCCTGATCTGTCAGCAGGACCACCACACAGTGAGGATGTATCTTATCTAAACACTCTTTGTCCCCACTTTTGACCACCCAATCAATGCATGATGACACTGGGAGACCACAGGGATGTAGTCTGTACTATGAAACTCTTAATGAAGCTTAAGGGTTCACACAAGGCCTGGCCTTGGAACTGTGGTCTCTTTAACATCTATTAAAACTAACTGGCCCAAATAATCTTTAACATCACTACAAGAATTAAAACTATTTTCTAAGATTGAAGATCAAGAAAAGATTTAAAGTTATGCTAAGAAAGAGCAATCTGACACAGGGAGACTATATTTAATTCCTATGGGAATTTTTTATACATGTTAAAACTTTTTCAATTAATACAAAAATTTAGTAGCATGTAAATATAGCCCCAAAATGGTTGCTATAATCCTCATTACATACTGGGTCTGCCTTAACAGGAAAAGCTATTCAGAGTATTATAGGAATTTATCTAATATGGAAAGTAAATGCCTTTTAATATTTTCCATTGCCTTGTATTTTTTTCTATTTTTTCCCTTTTTTATAGAAAAAATATAATATTTTTGGGAGCGTGGCTATGACAAATAGCAGTGAAAAGATGGAGAAAACCTTTGTGAACAGTGTAGCTTTACATTAAGGGTGACTGAAACTATAGGACATTATACCTATAAGAAGCAGCCCATAAATTCATGTTCCCTCAATGTTTCAGTAAAACCAATCATGAAATATCAACTGAAGTTATAATTAGTAATTAATCCATGTATGTGACTAGATAAAACACAGAATAGGGATGATTCGAAAGCTTCATTAATTTGTTTCACACCAAAGTTCACAATTGGTAAGAAAAATAGGAAGTAATCAACTGCATGCACCAAAAACCCCAAGACAGAAATCTCAGGTATTCAGTTTCTTTTTCACAGGCATTGCTAGTTCAAAACCAAAACTCAGGGAATACTGGCACTTAGAGGAAAAAGTTTCCACTGTCATTTTAAAATAAGCATTCAAGATAAAAGCTAACAGTTTGGATGGAGCAGAAAATTAGGTAATGCTAAAACAAATGCTAATAATTTAGTGTAATGTACAAAAATTACCACTTTTACTTAAGTATGCCTTAAGAAAAAAGTACAAATTGTATTTACATAATTATACACTTTGTCTTTGACTTCTTTTTCTTCTTTTTACCATCTTTGCTCATCTTTTCTTTATGTTTTCGAATTTCTCGAACTAATGTATAGAAGGCATCGTCAACACCCTGAAACACATAATAAGCATTGAAATGTGAGTATGTATGATGGACTGAAGTACACAGATAACAGAAAAGATACCGGACTACTGGAAACACTAGTACGTAGAAAGAATAAAGACACTTTACATTTACTTTACATTTGTCTTTAGGAAACTGAATATATTCTCAGACTTTTAGGATTCTTATAATGTCATTTTTATGAATATTTCATCAATACTATAAATAGGAACACTAATTTTCACAAAAGGCAAAGAAAACCAATGTACAAAATCTTACATAAGCTGAACAAATAACTTTTTCCCAAAACTTTGCTACTTTTTTCCATATTAGCATATTTTGTCACCAAAATCCAAATGCATTTGTATGTGTTTTTCTGGGTATGAATATACACTTATACTTAATTATCCCTGAGTTTCTAGAAATGAGATCTAAGCCAATCAAGTACATATTATTTTCTTAAATATTCAAAGTAACAGTATTTGAACTCTGAGGTCAATACTTAATTAAATCCATTAGATTTAATCCCCTGGAAGTAAACAGTATTCAAATATACTTTCAACTTTCAAATGACATATATTAAGACATTAATTTCAATTCATATACCTAACATAAAGTTACCCCAAAGACACAATAGTTTGAAAAATGTAATACCTCAGATTTGTAGAGAAATGAGCTAAAGCATTTAAATGGTGACACTGTTACCAATTTAGAGTAGATTCTCTTTTATTTAGTTTCTGTTTAATGTATTATGTATTAAAAAGTTTGCCATATAAAGCCAAATGCTATATCTTCAAAGAAATTTCCATTTGTCATTTTGGTACATCTATTCCTGATTAAAGTAAGGTATATAAATAAGTAATGGCTGAAAGTAATTTAAAGTCAGAATAATTTTTAGCCTAATAATTCATAAAGTGGAAAATGGCACTCTGCAAGTGGTAGCAGAACAGGAGATTTTAACTCTGCAATATTGAAATTATACAAGATTACAGAAGTCAATTCCTGTCATGACCGCACTAAAAACCAAATTAAATATAAAAGCAAAATAAAATATTGAATAAAACAAACAAAATAGTTTAAAAAGTATGATCCTCTATGTATTTTAAAATCTGTTCAACAGAAAAATAATTATTTTTTAAAAGCCTGTTAACCTAATGATGCTTTCAAACGGAGACACTAGAGGGAGTTCTAGGAACAAATGCCCAGAAATAAAGTTGTATAAATCAAGCCACTTTGAGAACAATGAAAATTGGGTTTCTATTCATTTTAACCACTTGTTGAATATTCATATAAACCCATTCATTAAGTTAGATTATCTTGAATCTAATTTAGAACATAAAAATTTAACAGTGATATGATTTTTCCTTTTACTATACTAAGATCTTTTATAATTAGTATTTAAAAATAATAATATTAAGGCATTTTTATTCAAATTACGTTTAACTAATTTTCACAACAGATCTAAAAATCAGAAAAATATTATCAACATTTTTAAAGAAGCACAGAGCTGGAATCAGGGGCCTGCTCAGGTTTAAATAAACAGTTAATTGTAGGGGTTAAATAAAGTTAATTGTAGGGGTGCCTGGGTGGCTCAGTTGGTTAAGTATCCAACTCTTGATTTCAGCTCAGGTCATGATCTTGGAGTCACAGGATAGAGCCCCACTATAGGCTCCACTCTGAGCAGAGTATGCTTGAGATTCTCTCTTACCCTCGCCTTTTGCCCCTCCCCCTGCGCTCGCTCTCACTCTCTCTCGATAAATAAATAAATAAGGGGTGCCTGGGTCGTTCAGCCAGTTAAGTGTTAGACTTGATTTTGGCTCAGGCCATGACCTCCAGGTTATGGTATCGAGTTCCACATTAAGGTCTACACTCAGAGGGGAGTCTGCCTGAGGACTTCTTTCCCTCTTCCTCTGTCCCTCCCCACTAAATAAATAAATCTTTAAAAAATAAATCTGGGACTCCTGGGTGGCTCAGCAGTTGGGCATCTGCCTTTGGCCTAAGGTGTGATCCAAGGGACCCGGGGATCCCCACACTGGGCTCCCTGCATGGAATCTCTTCTCCCTCTGCCTGTGTCTCTGCCTCACTCCCTCCCTCCCTCCCTCCCTCCCTCTCCTCTCTCCCTCTCTCTCTCTCTCTCTCTCTCTCTGTGTCTCATGAATAAATAAGGTCTTAAAAAAATAAAAATGAATAAACAAAATCTTTTAATAAGTAAATAAATGGTTCTAGGATAAAAACCAGAATTTTTGTGTGAAAAGAAGTCTAGTGAAAAAAGTCCCCAAATAAAACACTGAAACCGCATTCACTGATGTGCCCCACTTTCTGACAGCATTCATTACTGACACATATATGCTTTTTCTTTACCCAAAGGAGAGAGGAAAAGTGATAAAATATAATTTATCAGCAATATAATCAAGGCTTAATATATACATAACCTTCAAGCTAACCTTCTTACATAAAAACCAAAAACTTCTAATGATATAATAAAGAATAATTATTTTATAGCTTGACCATAACTCTTGACTAATTTATAATCATAAACCCTCAGAATGGTATGAAATCTTAAGAGAGGATCTAGTCCAACTTTCCCACCCTTCACAAATTCCCTTTGATCACACACACAAGCTTATGTAGTCTACTCCACTTCAACTACTTTTATAATGAAGAAAATGTCAATGATACTAAGATGGTGAAGCAGATAAAATGAGAAACCATGAAATGGATATAGAGAAGACACATTCTAAGGTGAAAATAAGACACAAGTATTTAGGAGACAATGAAAACAAAATTGTTAACATTACCTTCTGCTAAGATTCTGACAAATACTTCAATATTACATTCTTTCTTAATATTGAACTCTTTAATGTAACTTATTAAAATTAAATAATTTCAATGGTTAGGGAAAGGTTATAATTAGTCAAACCAGGCACTGAATTCCTTTTTTTCCATATGGGAACTAGTAATTTTCATGTACACATACAAAAGACAAAAATATTATCTCAATAATTTTGTTTAAATCCAACCATGTTAGGACTAAAAAAAACCTCATTTGTATATATTGATTACTGTCAAATTAGTTTTGTAAGACTATTTTTATTTAAAATTTTAAGTATTACCAACTACTTTTTTATTTAAATACTATCCACACCCACTGAAAAAACAAGGATTCAACCCCACTAATCATGCCCACTAATTATTTGGCATTCATACTACAAAGTCATAAATAGGAAATCTTAGAAAAGCATGTGCTTCCACCTTAGTTTTAAATAAAAGTTAAAGTGTAAAACTACTTTATTCTAAATAGTTGCACCTTAAAAATCACCTACTGATAAAACAAAAGAGGGAAAAAAATTTAAAAACCCATCACTTAAATCTGGTCATGGCTACTGTTATTTAAAAAGGTTAACTTTTCAAATTGCATTGCAATGTTAAATTTTTTTTAAAAAAGATTTTATTTATTCATGACAGGCACAGGGAGAGAGAGAGAGAGGCAGAGACACAGGCAGAAGGAGAAGCAGGCTCCATGCAGGGAGCCTGACACGGGACTCGATCTCAGGTCTCTAGGATCACACCCTGAGCTGAAGGCAGCACTAAACCGTTTAGCCACCTGGGCTGCCCTGCAATGTTAAATTTTATCACAACTTCTAAGTTAAGATATTGTTCTATACAATGATACTCAAAAAATATTGAGTCCATAAACTCAATAAAATTAATATTTATTTCTTCTTCTGAGTTTAGCAGATTAGTATAGCATAGATATTTTGAGACTGGGTCTTTTATTCAGATGTACATTTTTGCTTTTGGGAGATACACTAATTTTTTCAGACTTTAAAGCCATATAATAAAAACTAAAGAGTGAAATATTTCCTGAGCAAAACCAAACTTAATATGAGTTGGTTTAGCAATGAACTGTGATGAGTGGGTAGCTCAATTGGTTAAGTGTGCAACTCTTAATTTGGGCTCAGATCATGATCTCAGGGTCATGACATGGAGCTCTGTGTAAGGTCCTTGCTCGGTGTAGAGTCTGCTGGAGATTATCTCTCTCCCTCTGCCCTTCCCCTCATGTGCACACACGCACATGCACGTTCTCTCTAAAATAAGTAAGTGAATCTCACACACACACAAAAAGGAAACTGAAAAACTCCACTCAATAAATCCAGCTACAATGCGCCAGGAACTTTGTTAGCCCATTGTCGTGCAAAGATTAAAAATACAGAATCCTGGCTAGAATCCTGTCTAGGAATCAAATATAAAAGAGATTATTTCGGGATCCCTGGGTGGCGCAGCGGTTTGGCGCCTGCCTTTGGCCCAGGGCGCGATCCTGGAGACCCGGGATCGAATCCCATGTCGGGCTCCCGGTGCATGGAGCCTGCTTCTCCCTCTGCCTGTGTCTCTGCCTCTCTCTCTATCTCTCTGTGACTATCATAAATAAATAAAAACTAAAAAAAAAAAAAAAAAAGAGATTATTTCAATTGAACATGACAAGCATGTAACAGTTAAGAGAAGTATATTGGGAATACACAGGAAGGGCATTATGTCCAGTCTAAGGCTATAAAGAAAGATACTTGGACAATAGAGAATCATGATAGAAATGTTAGCTAATTAATAACACTATGGATAAAGATACTGGCATTCCAACCAAGAGCAACAGCCAAGACTCAAGGGAAGGTATGAAATAACATGGTGTTTATCTACATAAGAACAACAAAAAACTTCAGGGAAGGAGTTTTTAGAGATAAGGCCAAAGGCTAGAAGGGTAGGAAAATGTTAAAAGATATACATAACATACTATGAAGTTTGAGATTTTATTCCATAGCAAACAGGAAGTCAGTGACCGGACTTAAAGAAAAGAGGATGATCTTTCTTTTAAGTCTATCTCTCGGGCTGCACTGTGAATAAAGGCAGCGATAGGTAAACCACATAAGAGAATATAACACGCCCAGCAAGAAATGATAGGAACCTGAACTAATGATGTGACAAAAGTCAAAATGTAACATCAAGGGAATCTGCAGTTGCCTCCAAATGGGGGTGCAAAAGAGGGATGGGAGTCATCCCAAGACTCCCAGGTTTCTTACTTAGGTAAAAAAAGATGATGATGCCACTGAGTTAGAGAACACAGGCAGAACAAGTATTTGCTTGTGGACTGTACTACAGAAAGAATACATTGTAAAAGTGGGCCCTTCCCTACTTTCTGGGCATTCAACCTGACTACTCTATACAGTTTCCTTTTCTTCTTTCTTTCTAGACCTGATGACAAATGTAGTCTACACCTATCAAAACTGTGTCAATTATAATCAATACACATTTGATTAAAAAATAAATGTTCTAATTATGGAAACAAACTACCAATTTCTTATCTTTTAATACTTCAAATCAGAATCCCACACCTAGGTAGTTCTAAAGTAGTGGCTACTTTGTTACCTTTGAGAGACATCTGCTTTCTGCCAAAATTAGTATGCTGAACTTACCAGATTACATTACAATGCATTTTTTAATTTTCACACAGCCAGGAGTCTTTTCTTCTTTGTTGATTTTTTTCAATCTGTATTGTCGGATCTCTCTCACCAATGTATAAAAAGCATCCTCCACTCTCTGCATTGTAAAACACAACTTCTTTAAAGTCTGTTTCATTGGGAACAGTAATTTACTGGGAGAGCCTTGTGCAAGAAGTTTGAAATTATGACCTTGAGAATTTATTTTTACAACAGGCATCAGGTTGTTTGAATAAAACTGGGGATGCAGTTTTAAAATATGGGCTTGAATCCTGGTTTGTTCTTTAAAATCATTTTTATTTTGTAATGGAATTAGAATTTTTTAAAAAAATTTAAATTAGGAATTAGGAGAGATTATGAAAAGCCGAAGCATGTATATTAGTATCTGTGTATCAATTAATGCAATCATTTTAGTTTGAGAGTCATGGAATTAATCAAAGCTTAAATAAGTTAGATTTAAATTATTTGACTTAACCAAAAACAAGCATCCTTACCTCTCCCACCCTGCCCTACGTGGGGAATGAGGAGAAAAATGGTGCGAAAGGGATGTTTAAAGTTAAAACACACACACACACACACACACACACACACACACACACACACACACACAGTACCTCAAAATAAAGCTGGGTCAAGAGACTGGAATCTTGAGGTCTGTGTGCAATTAAAACACTATCCAGCCAATTTCTAGAGTCCACAAGTGGAGCTGAGACAGACTTTTGTGGGTGGATAGCTACATTATTTAAATAAAAATGCTATGTGAGGGCTGTTTGCCATAATATGAAAACAACATGAATTGTTTAAAGAATATACACAAAATAGTAATACTGCATTTTGTTTCCTTATTAGAAAGAAGTCTTAAAAATAATTTTTAGAACAGTATCCAATTACACTGGCTTCATACCTTCTATTCTAATTTAAATACTCTAAAGGGACTTCTGCTTCAGGCTATAGTAAAAATGCTGTAACAGCAAACACAATCATATATGGCTATATGGAGATCAACAAAGTATTTAAGGTTTTCTCCAGTTCAGAAAAGTAAGCAGTAGCCAAGGGGGACAGTATTCAGTTAACTGTACTCCTAGTTTATCTAGAAAAATATAGCCACCAAAAGTTGAAGCTTACATCTAAAGATAAATGCACATAAGTATTAATCTACATGTACTGCAGATTAATTTAAGAGATTAATAATTGTTTATTCTTCTAAAAATATAGATATTTAGAAAAGCTGATATATTTTATTGCACATTTAATTTTAAGCCTAATCTGTTTTTAATTTTTAAAATGAATTACTTACTATGCGGGTTGGCATATTTAGAAAAACATCAGTTTTTCTATGAAACAAGTGTGACAAAATGGACCCAATACCTAGAAAGCTAATACATATCAAAAATATGATTTGGCACAGAGAATTTGCCATTTAAATATTAACTGAGGTAAACCAATAGTTAAGGTTTAATGCATGCAAAAGTCATCACATATTCGTGGCCTGTAACAGCTAAGGGGAAAAAAAAGACACCTCAATTCTTTAGGGTATATCAATTTTTATAAATCTCAAGAATATACTAAGAACTGCTTCAGTGGAGTTCAATAATTTACCTTTAAAGTAAAACTTTAAAATTCGTAAAATTAAGTTTCAGTTAAGAAATAGGTATTTAAATATAGTTTAGATATTAAAATGTACATCAAGTTATTTATAACTATCCAGTGATATATTTCTATTCAGCTATCTAATACAAAAATCCTAACAGCCTAAGAAAACTTGCAGCTCTCTTTTAATGGAATCACTTTACTCAACAAGTTAGCCAGCTAGCTATGTCAACTACAAAATAAAAATTTTTAACCATTTTCTGAAATTATTAAATACGCTGGTACTTTAAATTAGATAGACACTTATGCCTGTATACAGGCATATCTTTGATACTAAGTCTTTAAAATATATATATATTAGAAATCCTCATTAAATAAGTAATTTAAAGCATTAAAACGGCTCCTGTAAAACATGTAAAATGTAAAGTACGAGCTGGCATTGAAGATATTTTCATAAATTATCTTTCAATTCAAAAATCAATGCAAGAAATTTAAAAATACACACACACACACACACATACAAACACAAGTTAAACAAACCAGGTAAAAGCTCATATTTTTTAAGAATGTAAACTCTTATTCCTATTTTTAAAAAAGTTACAACTTCAATAAAAAGTAGGAAAACATGCTGGGGGTAGAGACAGGTTTTGGTCCTCTACTAATTTAGCAGAAGCAAATTCTGATTGTAACTTATTCTAAAATCAGTTTGAACCGTGTCTACTTTTTAAATGCGCACATCCCCATCACCAGTACAGAATATATGATTTTTGTTTCCAGCAATGCAGAGAGAGAATTGGAGGCCAGTAATTTAAAAGAAGAGATTACTACCCACCACCAAGAATTCAGTATTAGGATATGAGTGGCTAAGGTAATACTGAGAAATAGTTATTCCAGAGTGGCTCTGGGCACTTCCTACTTTTATTAAGAGGAAATTATATTAAATTTTAAAGTCAGTTATTTACCATATTTTCTCAGACTCAAATCACTTCTCATTTCTTGATAATATGCTTTAAAGTCATATGACAGCAAGAGAACATTATTTATCTTTGTGCACCTTAAACCACTGGCACTACTGAAGAACACTGGTTTCATGCTCCTAAATGTGTGGGTAATTTCTGAAGACAAAGTGTAGCTGAAACAGATTTTCAATACCCACTTAGTGAGGTGCTGAGCTCCTGTCACTCAATGATTTATTCTTGAGAATATGGCTTATTGCCACATATACTCATTTTCAAATGTCACTTACAAAACTCAGAACAATTGAAAATATGTATGAACAAAAGTATACAAAGTTCATATATGCAAATTGTTTTTCAATCAAGAAATGTGACAATAATTTCAGCTCAGCTATTATCTGAAAACATACTTGTGAGACTAAAAAAAGAGCATTCCATACCAGAAAAGGAAATTTCAATAAATAGCATAATCCTATATCCTGGTGCCTATAATGCTTTCAACTAAGCGATTTCATTCTAAACAAGTTCCTGTTGAGTGGCTTATTATCAGCAAAAATTACTGAAAACACTTTCAAGGAAATAACACTTCAAATACCTTCAGTATAGACAGATACTACTAGCCTTCTTGGGGGACAGGAATGAGGGAAACTAGATGTACTCTAAAAAAAAATTCTGTATTGCTGAATTTCTCAAGAAACCTTGCCAAACTGTAGTCCATCTCAGGTACTACTGAAATGCAGCAATACCACTAACTTGGGAGGTTATGCATGGTGCACAGCAGGTGCTCAGTTACTGTTTTATTTTTAACTCCTGAAAAAACTAAAGTTCAAAATATTTATCTGATGTACAAAAACTCAACTACTAACCAACAGAAATATGGCACATAAGGGAGTTTATTTTTGTTTCAGAACAATTTGACCAAAAGCTTTCTTTAATGGAGATCTTCTAACAACTAATTTAAGTATCGAGAAATTAACAACAAAAACTAGAAAATTAATGACATTTTTGAATTTATAAAACTAATTTTCACATTATGCTCAAATTGAGACCTCCAGAAAGCAAAAAAGCTGAATCAAGAGTAGCAGATACGCTAATTCTGCTTTTGTCAACCACTTTCCTGAACCCTCCCCAATTCTGATTTTAGCAGACTGGAAAACACACAGCTGATTACCATGGTGTCAATGTTTTGGTTTCAACAATCTTTGCCAACACTGCATGCACAGCCCAATGAAGCCAGAGAAATCTGGCAATTACTAAACTACCCAGATAAATGTGAAATAGGCAGCAGTCTTTATATACTGGGAATATAGAAGCCATGCCACATAAAGCATACTAGCAGAAAATAAAAATTACTCTGACGTTTCAGATGTGGACTAACTATTGCAAAAAATATATAATTTCTTATATTCTAGCCCATATAATAGGCTTTTTAAAATTACAAGTTAATTTCATAAAATATACATTCTGCAACTCTATCTTAAAAAGTACTAGAGTAAAACTCATATTTCCCTTTCACAGAATAAGTTTTATTTTAAAATTACTAATGTTAGCCTGTAAAATTTAAGTCTAAAGCCTGACCTAACTTCTAGCATCAAACCAAACAATACAGTTCCCCAGAGAATCAGGGATCAGCAACACTACAGCCCAAAGGCCAAATGTAGCCACAGCCTATTTTTTGTACTGGCCACAAGCTAACAACGATGTTTGCATTTTTAAAGAGTTATGAGAAAAAAAATTTCTAACAGAAACCCCTTATGGACCCCAAAGCTTAAAATACTCACTAAGTCCTTCTACGTGAATGTCCTTTTCCTGCCAACTGGAATATATAATTCTTTTTTGTGTTTGTTTTACATTCATGCTCAAGACTAAAACTTAGGGTATGAAATAAGTAGCTACTGATAAAATGCAACAAGAGTATGCAAATTTTGTTCAAACAACAAATAATAGCACATAAGTAACTACTCTGCAGAAAACAGGGCTTCAAATTTTCACAAAAACTGGAAATGTAAAATTCATAAAAATTTACATGTATCATAATCTCCACAATCACTTGGAATAGCTCTTTAAAGTTTTCCAAAAGCATGCAAATACCAAATTAATTTCAACAGAGGAAGATGAATAAACTTTTGAAAGGCAAATCAATAAGTTCATGAAATAAAAAGAAATCAAAGATCAGAAACTAAAATATTAAGTTATAGTTTAGCAACAAAAACTATATAAAGATATAAATAAAACAGTTAACAAATATAAGAAAGGCTGAGTGTTAAAATAAAGTACAAGTATTCCTTTATATTACTCTGTATTTTAATTAGATGATCTACGTAAATGTCTACAAAACAAATTTAAATTAATCCACTTCCATATCATACATACTACATTCACTTTCCCTACCCTCTCCCCCTAAAAACTGTATAAAACCAACAAATCTACTTTAAAAGGAATCCAGGTAATTTTCTGATTATTATGAATGCTGTGGTATATTAAAGCATTAACATCAAGCACTAGAATAAACTAGTACTTCTTAGGTAGTAACTATACAATAAGGAAAAAAACACAGCTATCTTAGGCTCTTATGTAGAGAGTAACAATGTCAGAGTAACAGACAACACCCTTTTACTGTCTCTTCTGTTGTCTTTCTACCCCAAGTGTGGTCCACGTACCAAAATCATCATCACCTGAGAGTCTGTTAGAAATGCAGGGTCACAGGTCCCAACCTGAACCCACCCACTGATTAGAATCTGGATTTGAATATGCATATTAAGCATAAGAAGCCCTGCTATATTTGCAGCCCTTTACCAACATAAGGCAAAATGTTTTTTTTATAAAATGTAAATTAAAATATTAACTAATGTTGTCTAAAAAAGTATTAAAAGTTACAACACTGCAGGTTAATAAAACGTTAATGATATGATTTAGTAACAGGCAGTATTGATAAATGGTTTGATAAATGGTTTTAATAATAGTCCTATTTTACATTTGAAATATTTTCATAAGAAAATGTTTGGAGAAAAGCTATCGATATTATAGTCATGTTTTATGAATACCTCCTCTATAGGAGAAATCAAGAGGTCTGGTTAGAGAAGACCAGTAAAAAGAAGACAAAAACTAAACTTTTCCCAGTCCTTGGGACCTGGGAATAGATTTGAATGAAATCTTAATTCCACTAAACTCAAGTGAAGTGCTGTATACAACATCATTCTTTAACCTATAAATCAGGTTTTAGAATGAGATATTTGTACTATAATCAAGCTACAGAAATTTAGCTTTTAATCCCTAAAGAAGAGAATTCATTATTTCGTCAGTGTGTATCAAATTTGTACAATCAGGAAGCAGTAAATATGATCTTCCACTAAGAAAACAGACACATACATATATTAGCTAAAAGATGGTTTACTTTAAAATTTTTACCCTTTTACAAATTCAATAAAAGTAACAGAATACCTGTTTTTATACATTTAAACATGTATTCATCAATTTTCTTAATTCCTAGCATTTAGAAGTTAAATTCCACAAAATTGGCTTTGTGGGTTCACAGGTACAAATAACTAGCAAAGCCCAAAATAAATGTTCATCTTGAAGGGAATATAACTGATCAATTTTTAATATATGAAAATTATATTCCATCATATCTTTATGTATTCCTTTCTAGAATTTTCTATACGTTAAACTCTCATTTCATACAAACAGGTTAAATAATGTCAACTGAAATTATTTTACCTAGAGAAAAAGTTACTTTTAAAAATGAAGATAATTTTTAAAATTCAGAGTCAATCTAGCATTAATTTTTCTCAGAACACCACAGTAAATGAATAACTGAGAATTTCTATTTACTTTCTAAATATTTTTTGCTTAATGAAAACTTCCTCCAAAAATAAATGTATCTAAATATAATTCTAGCAAAGTAAAATTCTTCAAATACAATAGAATTTAATCTAGAAACACATGACATAATACTCTTCAAAACACTTCTAAAATAGGAAACTCAGTATTTGTTCCCAATCTTTGACTTTATAAATATAACAGTTGAAAAAAAAATCCCTACATTTCTTGAATGCTTAATGTAAGATGTGCTGAGTTGAACAGAAATATTCATATGTGGAAAGAAACCAAAGCCAAAAGCAATACCATGGACACTGGATTAAAAAATGCTGCCCTTTCCTATCCTTAAGAGAACATTTGCTAAATAAACATTGTTTTATTCTCTATTTTAGCATGATGGGAAAAAAAATTAAGTTACATGAAATGATATAACACTTATGCAATCAGGTGTGTACATTTATCAATGTTCTTGCCTTCCTGCCCTCAAAATGATGTTATCAGAATATATGTTAACAAATTATGACTGATGATTAAAATTATTTGATATAGTTTATGGAGAATCAACTCATATTTATTAAAATTTTACTTACCTGTCTTGTCTTTGCTGATGTTTCAATAAAAGGAATTCCATAACTTCTTGCTAAGTCCTGAGCCTGTTTTGTGTCTACTGTTCTAGAAGGCAAATCACATTTATTTCCTACTAGGACCATAGGTACATCTTCAGAGTCTTTAACTCTTTTAATTTGTTCTCTGGGGAGGAAAAAAAAGTTATAGCAGAGACATTAGTAACAAAATAAGTCTTTCAAAATTATCCATAATTTTGTCTTATAAAACATGGCTGAAAGAAGACATTTAATGTAATTCCTAATTTCCAACCACACCAAATTTTCCTTGCTTTTCCTTTTGTTTTCTTCTCCAACTCAAACAGAGAATTTCTGTCTCTTAAAAGATAAAATACCCAGAAATATAGTAAAACTACAACTTAATAGGTCCATATGCAGGTAGGTCACAATGATAAAACAGGAAATATTGAAAAATTCGGCTAAAAATGTGCTGTGCCTAATTTTTAAAATTATAATCTTAGAAACATATATTAAATGTTATTATATACATACATATAGAATTTTATGACATAATTTTCACATATCTTTCTCAAAAAAGAGCACCAAGTGGAAAGACTCTGATTTCTACATGGTTAACATTGACCTTACTACACTGTTTATTCTGTTACAAATCCTTCTACAAATTGGGTTGGTTTTTTTTTTTTCTATAAGATGTGCATAAACTCTTAATTTGGGGTAAAATTATATTCTTTCACAATTTTAGGTGAATTTCAAAGATACAGCATGAAATAGGAACAATGGAGTCAGAATTGTTTCAAATTCCCAGTTCCTCTACTCAATAGCTAAGTTAACTTTACAGCTTAACATACTGACATCTATTTACTATTCTAAAAAAAGTCACCTGTTCAAATTTCTGTTTCTCTATCACTAAACTACAAAAAAAACACGCTCTAAGAAATGTATTTAATAAAATGTCATACCTCTCAAATAGGCTAACTCACTATTATAGAACATAGTTAATGAATGGGATATTTAATATGCACTTTTTTGAAAGCCATAAACCCTCAGAGAAATAGAATATAAAGTATATTTAATACAGTAACAATTATTTTAGTCAATTTTATGCAGATTTGTCATTCTTTACAGATTGTAATTGTTCTAATATTTCAACCTTTTACAACTCCAGAGTTTTTCTTAACTATCTAAAGCCAATGTTTATCCAGTTCCAAGAAATTCTACACTATATTCGATTATCTTTAAGGCTATTTGAGTGGTACCACCTCTATGACCTTTTCATATTCATGTTGATGGTCTTCATTTTTATGATGGCTCTAGCTTAAAGCCTTGTGACCACAGTGTACAGCAGTTAAGAGCACAGGTTTTGAAGTCAAACAAGCCGAGGTTTCAATTCCAGTACCACTATCTACACAATCTGGAACAAGTTACTCAACTGTTCTAATCCTCAACAACTCCATTTGTAAAACAGGGGTACATTACATACCTCATTATTATTTTAAAATTTAGACAATTTATGCATGGTAATCAGCAAAGACTCAATAAAATGAAAAGATATAATTAGCCCTCGATGTCATTTTATTATATTCAATTTAAACCCACCTATAATGGTGAATATCTTCAAATGATTTAGTATTATTTATGGCAAATACACAAAGAAAGCCCTCCCCAGTCCTCATGTACTGGTCCCTCATTGCACTGTACTCCTCTTGACCTGCTGTGTCGAGAATATCCAAGAGACAGGTTTCTCCATCAATTACTACTTGTTTCCTGTAGGAATCCTGAGAAGGGAGAAACACAGTCTGAATTATTACAGTGCACCTTTTACTTTTAAGGAGGTGTTATTTGCAACTCAACAACAAAAAGACAACCCAATTCAAAACTGGATAAAGGACCTGAACAGACATTCCTCCAAAGGCGACACACAAATGGCCATTATGCACATGAAAAGATGCTCAATACATCATTAGGGAAATGCAAATCAAAACCACAAGGAGCTACAATTTCACATCCATTAGGATGGTTATTATTAAAAAGAAAAAAAAAAGAAAGGAAGACAAGTGTTAGCAACGATGTGGAAAGATAGGTATACGTTGCTGGCAGGAATGTAAAATGGTACAGCCATTGTGGACAAGTTTGGCAGTTCCTCAAAAAGTTAAATACAGATTTTCCATATGATCCCAGCAATTCTGTTCCTACATATATAACCAAAAGAATTGAAAGCAGGAAGTCAGATACTTGTATGCCAATGTTCGTTACAGCATTATTTCGAAGAGCCAAAATGTAGAATATATATATATATTCAAAATGTAGAATGAATATATATATATATATATATATATATATAGGAATATTTTTCAGCTGCTTCTCCTCTGCCTGTGTCTCTGCCTCTCTCTGTGTCTCTCATGAATAAAATCTTATAAATAAATAAATAAATGAATAAATAAATAAATAAATAAATAGAAATGAAATTCTGATACATGTTACAACATGGAAGAACCTTGCAAACATTATGCCAGACATAAAAAAGGCATATATTTATGATTCCACTTATATGAAGTACCTAAAATAGGTGAAATCACAGAGACAAAAAGTAAAATAGACATTACCTAGGACAGGGGAAGAAGGGATTTGAGAGTTATGTTTATTGGATACAGGGTTTCAGTTTGAGATGATGAAAAAGTTCTGGAAAAGGAGCTAATGGTTGCTCAACATTGTAAATTTACTTAATGTCACTGAACAGTACACTTAAGAACAGCTGCAAGATATGTATTATTAGATAGATATCTTACCACAATTTTAAAAATTTACAAAATAGTGTTATGCAGAGATTCAACAATGCAAGTGTTCATATTATTAACAAAAAGACCCAAATGTTCTATGAAAGAAAAGGAATTCTTACAGAAATGGGATAGCTCTACCAACTCTATTATTCAGATGATTTAGGGCAAGAAAAATCAGTCAATTTACAAATAACTGTCATGTACCTATTTTACTTACAGTCAGAAGAATATGACTGTGCAACTCTAAGACTGAATAAAAAGAAAGGGAATGGGGAACTATAATGAATCTTAGGATAAAAATCTTATTTTCCTCTTCTGTTAATGCTTATGCCTAAAAGGTTTCATGTACTCTCTGCTAAAATAGGACTAAAAAAAATAAGGAAAAGGGATGGTGCAATGTGAAGTCATAGAAAAAGAGACTGGGCTGAAAATGGGTATAAGGTGTAAACCAAGGATTCTTCCTGATTGTTCCACATGTGGACTGTAGTATTCATGCCTTTAGGTCATGAATTTCTGCATAGACCACGCTATCATTAAAAAAAGAATGGTCATTAAAAATCATGTTTCTGGTAAAATATTTGAAAAATCTTTATAATAGAACACAAAGATACATATGTAGCATGACCACAAATATATGTATATACCTATTTAAATGTATCTGTATATATATATTTAAAAACTGGTGGTCTATACATCAAATGTTAAAAGTGTATGTTGTTGATGGAGTTAATTTAAGAAATAACTTATCTCTTATCTTTTTATTTTTGGTACTAGATGCTATGTTAGAACATCTTCCCTTCTATGACTTTTAATTTTTTATAGTTTATGAAAAACTATCATATTAGACTCTGATCTCATGTTTATCTTTTAAAGTAAACTATATTTTCCAAGTTGTCCATAATAAAAAATTAATTCTCCATCAGTCAGAAAAAAAGGATATTTATTTTCTAAACAAGAAGTTTTTTTACTAAAGATTAGAACATTTGGTCATCATTTTATTATTTTAACCTATTCCCTAACTAACCACTTGAAAGAACTCTTGTATATTATAAATTGAAAACCAGCGTTTTTGAAGAGCAGGAATTAAAAGCAAAGGAGAGTGTCTTAGAGTCAGTCCATTCACTCATTATCCAGGTGTGGCTATACACTAAAGACTTTCCTTACCTATTGCTGTCACCTCACATCTTCACTTATCAATGCTAGCTTAAGTTAACCTTATAGTGATAGTTTTCTTAGTCTTTACATCTAAAATTTTCTACCAACAATAAAGTTAAAGACCATAGTTTCTGGAGCCACACAGTCTATACCTAAGGTGTAGCTAGTGGATTACTCACCATCCACCCACATATAATACCTCCAAGATGTACCTCAATGAATTCTCATTTACAAAATTTTGAAACACGTTGTGTTTCAAAAGTATATAATGTGGAATATTATGTGTATTTCATTAACATGTTTTCATGATGAATACTCTCCACCAAAGGGATTGAGAAACTGGAAAAATAGTCCCTATTCACCAACAAATCTCATTCCCATTACCTTTTTCCTTCTAAACCCTAAAAAAACTGCCAGCAAAGTTCTGACTCACTCAGTTACTGAAATAATTAATCTACAACCTATTTATGAGCAATGAGCAGAATATCTTTATTAGAAATAATAGTTTTGGTTAAAAATTCAGTATTTCCAAAGTTAGTTCTAACTAGAGTCCCCCTTAGAACTGCAATCAGGCACTGAGCTATGTAAAAAGGGAGTGCAACTTGGTGAAAGCTTAAGAACAAAGAGTTAAATGGCAAAGTATAATCTGAAAATAATTGACAGGTATGGTGATAAAGCAGAAAGCAAGCAAAACAAAAATAACATACAAATACTAAACATTTTATTCTAACTCCAGGTTAGCCATAAGAAAAGAAGTTTATGAAAGCAGAAAAAATTTACATCAATGTAGACTCTTTCCCAGGATTAGAGTCTAAATAAGGGTTCAGCAAACTACTGGCCCACAGGCCAAATCCTGCCCACCTGTTTTTGCATGGCCAACAAACTAAAAATAGTTTTTGTGTTTTTAAATGGTTATTTAAAAAAATAATGGCAAAGATTATGTGATGAAGACCTTTACAGAAAATGCGGTCCTTTACAGAGAAGTTTGCCAACCCCTGCTCTAAGCTAATAAAATAACTTTTCACATATCTGAAGTATTCTCAATATTTATTTTTTTTCTTTTTAAGATTTTATTTATTTATTCACGAGAAACACACAGAGAGAGGCAGAGACATAGGCAGAAGGAGAAGCAGGCTCCCCCTGGGGAGCCTGATGCAGTACTCAATCCCAGGACCCTGGGACCTGAACCAAAGGCAGATGCTCAACCACTGAGCCACCCAGCTGCCCTATTCTTTTTATATTAAAAAAAAAAAAAATCACCTCTGAGAAAGTACGAGTTATCAAAACCCAACCAATTTAAATACACATAGATTCTGTAATTAAAATAGTTAAGAATGAAGCAAGAAAATGATCAAGACTTTACTTTTTTTTTTTTTTTTAAGATTTTATTTATTCATGAGAGACACACAGAGAGGCAGAGACACAGGCAGAGGAAGAAGCAGAGGGAGAAGCAGGTTCCACGCAGGGAGCCTGATGTGAGGACTTGATCCCGGACTCCAGGATCATGCCCTGGGCTCAAGGCAGGCACTAAACCGCTAAGCCACCCAGGGATCACCCCCCTCCTTTTTTTTTAAAGTAAGCTCTATGCCCAATGTAGGGCTCAAACTCAGGACTTGAGATGAAGAGTCACATGATCTACCAAAGTGAGCCAGCCAGGAGTCTCAAGACCTTATATTTTTAATTAGTATTATTTCCAGCCTTTCAAACAGAATAAACTTTTAGATTGGGTACATAGGTTACTAATATCCTTTGTAAAAGAGGATAAAGCTACTTAAATGAATTCAATATAACATTAAATGAAAGAAAGTTATTCCATATATTTTCCTTCACTCCTGGTGAAAGTGCTATTTTTTAATTTGCTGAAGGCACAATCCTTTCAGAAAGCAATTACAGTATTTATCAAGAGCCATATAAATGTTCACAGTAATGTCACTTATGGTAAACGATGCTGAAGAAACATGTTGTTGTTGTTGTTTTTAAATAATAGTTATAATAGAGATACACTAAACATGGCATCCTAAAAAGTCTTACAAAGAAAAATTACATAGGCGTTTAATCATGATGCACAATCTTATGCCACTTATATATTTTCAAAATATACTGCAAATCCAAGCATCCACCACCACCACTATCACCCTAGTCCCTGACAACTGGGACTTTCATGTAATTTCTTACAACTGCTTACAACAGGGATCCCTATTGTTACTCTTAAGATAACTTCTCCACAGAGCAGCCAGTGATCCTTTTTAAATGTAGGTTGGACCATGTTGCTTGCTTGCTTTAAGCCTTCTAATAACATCTCTGCCTTTTTAAAAACAAAATCCAAAGGATTTACCACTCTTCTTCTTCAGCACCTCTGTATTTCCTTCACAGAATGTATTATAATTTGTAACTACGATTTTTTGTGTAACTGTGCATATCCCCTCCTATGCTGTGAATTCCATGATGGTTGGGCTCACATCTGCTCTGCTCACTATACACTCTATGTGTAAAATCTTGAATACAGTAGGCAATCAGTACTGCCTGATGAATAAATGAATGAATCCATTCAATATAAATATGTGCATACACTATAACAGTCTTATAAAAATAAGCACGAGTTTAAGATACTGTAAATTATATTAAAACAATGAAGTTGTAAATTTTAAAATTATAATATATAAAGAGTATCTTAATAAATGTATTCAAGCAAGTTTTATAGAATATGAAACCTTAATGTAAAAATATGAAAATAATATATAAGAGAAAAAATTAGAAAGATTTTTGGGAGGGAAGAGAGTAAGATTGCAGAGAACAAAGCGGCTTTCAACTTTATTTCGTTTTACATCTTGAAAAACAAAAAGTATCTACACCAAATGGCAGAATGTTAAGAGACAAAAAAGCTGGCTGGTGTATACATGATGTTCATTATATTTATTAATTTTCCATGACATTAAGAATGTATGAATTTCATCACCACTCATAATGAATTTTATAATTTTATTTTCCTTTAAATTTCTGTCTGTTTATTAAGCTAAAAATTCTTATTGTTTTAATACCCATTTGAGGACTAATAATGTCATATAGGGTTTTTTCATATTTCCATATTTATTCCCATCACCTGCGTCCTTTGCCCACTTGGAATTTCACCTTTTTTTGCTGACTTGTATAAATTTTTTAAGTGTTTTCCAGTTTATTAAAACTCCTTTAAGGGGCACCTGGCTGGTTCAGTCAGAAGAGCATGTGACTCTTGATCTCAGGGTCATTAGTTCGAGGCCCACATCAGATTACAGAGATTACTAAAAAAAATTAGCTAATTTAAAAAACTCCACACATTTAAGTGTTGTTTTATGTACAGAAACTTATCTGTAGACCCATTAGAGGAATTTGAAAATTAACACTAAATCATTCAAGATCAGATAAACTCATTGACCAGGACATCACTTTATCAATTTTCTATTATAATTAATAGTAACCAAGTTGCTCGGTATGTTCACCTTTTAACACACTCAATTTAGTTTTCCAACTCAGGCAGCGAAACCATGACATAAGAAGGCACTATAGTAAACAAACAAACAAACAAACAAACAAAAAAAAAAAATGCCAGATACTGTGATAAGCATATTACAAGCATTATGCCATTTAATCTCCATCTTCATGCTGCTGATTCCATCAGATGCTCTTGTAAATATGAAGAGGATTGCTGAAAATGTCAGCTAAAGTATTATTTGAGGATTTACTTTCGAAATGTTTGTAAGGTTTTCTTAATGCATTAAGTGTCGTAAGTACTCTTCACATACTGCTAAATAACACCTATAGAAAAGAGAAACTCACTTTACTCTAATACTCAAGTATTTTGTTACTCTTCCAGAAGATTATTTGAATAATGTGTTCCATACTATTGGTTATACCCATCAAAGGATGTTGTAGACAGCTAGCTTTCAAAGACAGCCAGAATCATGTATAATAGCCTGGTATATTGGAATTGTAGTAGGGAAGAAATATGGGAGCTATAAACACAGGCTTATTAGTTCATTCCCACTCACCCTATTCTCCCTTGAAGCACAGGGACATTTACCAAACACTTACTAAGTGTCATATATTATACCAGGAATTATAATGTTTCTGAACTCAAAGAGCTAGGTCTGGCAGAAGAGATACGATATATAAATTATTAAAATACTATGAAATAAATGCAAACGCCATATGCAGGACAAAGTACATTGGTGGGGCAGCCCGGATGGCTCAAAGGTTTGACGCTGCCTTTGGCCCAGGGTGTGATCCTGGAGACCCGGGATCCAGTCCCACATCCAGCTCCGTGCATGGAGCCTGCTTCTCCCTCTGCCTGTGTCTCTGTGTCTCTCATGAATAAATAAATGAAATCTATAAAAAAAAAAAAAAAAAAAAGTACATTGGCGGAATACAGAAAGGAGAGATCAACTTTGCTTATATGAGGCAAGAAACACAAGGGAGGATAGGGCCACTCCAGGCAACAAGGAGCAAAGAGAATGTATAAAAACATAAAGTATTACATTGAGTACATGGAACCAAAACGTTCAATACAACTTTAACTGAGAGGGATTCTAGGTAAGTAGAAGAGAAATTGAACAATCAAGCAGAAGTCAGCTTATGGAGGGTCTTGTATGCCACGTTAAGGAATTTTGAACTTCATCTTACACTAAATTAGTGAAAGATTTTTAAGTAGGAAGAAAAGATCAGATTTACCAGATTCACTGTTAGCATTAGTATGAAAAATTATAGAAAGGGACCAGGTCGGAGGCTGGAAGATGAGTGAGCAAGCTATTATAAGAAATGATAGAACCTGAAGACAGCAATAGCAGCAGATGGAGAACATTAGTTCTGAGAAATATTTAATGGGTAAAATTGGCAGAACTATCCTCATACATTGCTGGTAGGAATGTAAACATTGCAACCACTGTGGAAGAGTCTGACAGCTGCTCAAAAAGTTAAACATAAAGATACCACATGACTTAGCAATTCCACTTCTAGCTATATACCCAAGAGAACTGAAAATATATGTCCACACAAAAAAGTACACACAAATGTTTACAGCAACATTATTCACAATAGCCAAAAAGAGGAGACAATCTAAATGCCCATGAACCGACAAAGTATGGTATTATCCATACAACAGAATATTATTCAACCATAAAAAGGAATGAAATGTTGAACCATGTGATAATAAGGATAAACCTTGAAAACACTTCTTACATGATAGAAGCCCAGACACAAAAGGTACATATTATACGATACTAATTATATGATACTAATTATATGAAATATTCACAGGAAAGTCCACAAAGACAGAAAGGAAATTAGTCGTTGCCCGGTGCTGGCAGGAGAAGGGACTAAGGCTTGGGGCTTCTTTTTGAGGTGACAAAAGTGTTATGGCTGTATAACTTCATGAATATACTAAAAACCACTGAACTGTGTATTTTAAAAGAACGAATTGTATGCTGTATGAATTATATCTCAATTTTTTTAATGGCAGCTTACTGCCTGGGCATAAGAACAGAAGGGGAAAAGTTGAGGAAAAGATGAGTTCAATCTGGGCAAA
The DNA here is from genome assembly GCF_048418805.1 of Vulpes vulpes. Lineage (NCBI taxonomy): Eukaryota > Metazoa > Chordata > Mammalia > Carnivora > Canidae > Vulpes > Vulpes vulpes. Next base: position 21,650,986 of record NC_132787.1, on the reverse strand, counting down.
TTCCCCATGTTTCCAGGTTGTTCTGGTGGCCATGACCCAGAGGCAGCTTAATATACAGAGCTGATGCTAGGACAGCAATCTAGGCTAGAGATATATACCCAAATCTTCAGTCTATGGGCGCCACAGAACTTCACTTACTTGTGGTGTGAGTGCGGGCAAACTACTTGTCTCCTGTACTCTAAGCTCTAAACCACTGTTCCTTCAGCGGTAAAAAGTAGGTAAATAGTATCATAAAAGACTCTGTATACAGGCTAGTATTAAAGACTATAAAAATTCTTTATAAAATGAAAAGTGCTATCAAAAGTTAACGGTATCATGTCATATATTACATTGCACATGCTATTATAGGCCAAAAAGGTTAGGAGGCAGGCCACTGGCTACTATGAACCATATGACAACAGTAGTATTCTGTCTTTATAGGATCACTGAACATCTACAATTGGACTTTTTGCAAAACTGGTCACTAAATTTCAAAATAAATACAATGGCACTGGGCAAGCTCCAGGGAAGGAGAGCTAAAACCCTGAAGATTACAAAGGATCTGTTTTGATTAGGCAGAAAAGGTGTTAAAAGAGCTTGTTCTCATGACAGAAGTTTTGATTAAGCCATTCATGAAAAGTAAACAAAAATTTCTTTACTATATTAAGTATAGTTTAAATTATGAGAATGATGAATCTTTGCCTAAGACTGGAGAGAATAAAATGTGTTCTGCTTCCAAGAGATAAAACTGGTTTAAAAATCTGAATAAACTCAAGGAAAACTTGCATAACAGATTTTGAAAATAAAGATATAATAAGCATACATCTATAACCTATTGAAGTCATGTGGCATCCTGCCATAAATTATCACTTGATGCCAAGGTCAGAATGTGAGACAGGATTGAGCATGGATCCAATTTTAATAATTACAGATGCCAATATAATTTTCATGCTTTGTATTATCTCTCTCAGCTCTTCTTTAATTAGCCTAATACCAATTTCTTTATCCAAGATATCTCTGCCTTGTCCAATTTGTAGAGGCTTTAAAAAGGGAGAAGCAAACATTAACAAATCTACTGGTAGTTAATGTCAGTGACTCTTCTCTCTCAAAAATGAACACATTTCTCTCTCAAAAAACTATATGCTCATTTTTGAAAACCAACTACTACATAGAATGAGTCTGACTAAACTCCCATAGTTTATGTACATATTCACACAGTTTTTATATAAATGGAATCACATTCCACACAATGTACTGTGATGCAGCTTAACTTACAAAATGAGTATTTTTCAAAGTTAGTACATATAGATCTACCGCATCTTCTTGACAATTGTATAATATAACTTGTATAGATATATGATAATTTACCCATTCCCTATTGGTAGCTGTGTGGATTATTTCCATTTTTAAAGATCATTAACCAAAAAAAAAAAAAAAAAAAAAAATCATTAACAACACTGTTAGAAACATTCCTATATATTATACATCTTAAACATTTACCCAATTGATTTCTTGGGATAAATTCCTAGAAGTGATATTACTTGGTCAAAGAACATGCAGTTTACATTTTGATACATATTACAAAACTGACCTCCATAAAGTTTATAAGAACATAACATTCTCACTACCTCATAAAGAGCACACTTGCCTACACACCCTTCCCAACACCCCTATGATTATAATCTTAGCCAGTATCAAAGAAAAAAACATTATTTATTGTTTTGAACTTGTATTTCTATATTATGGAACTATCTTTTTATATATGTCATTCCTTTATTTATTTTTGATGGATAAGTTGGTTATATCCTTAGCCTCTTATTTCATCGGAATGTTTGCTTTTTTCTAATTTATATATGAGCTTCCTGATAGATGATGCAAATACTTTTCCCAAGTTTCCTTGTATTTTTGTTAAAGACGTCTTAATTTTCATGTACCCAAACAGCTCAATCTTTTCCTAAATGTTTTCCTAAGCGGTTTAAGAATATTTTGAAAATGGAAAGGATCCCTTCTTTCATCAGTGGGGAAAAAGGAATAATCCCAATTCCACAAATATAGAAACTAACCTAATGTTAATTCACTCAATCTGTATTACTTAAAATAACACTGCAAGAACCAGGACTGAAGACTGATAATCATTTTATTTCAACAGCTGTCTGATATTTAACAATAAAATGTATACAGACTAGAACCAGGGGTCTCCCACAGGAGAATAAGATAATGAAGGAGGGTGAGGAAGAATGAACTCATTTTTAAATAAAATACGTTTCTCAGTTCTGTCCGTTGAAAAGGGTCTAGAAGCAGTGACAGCTCAGCAGCAATAAACATACATGACACCTAGGTCTCTCTTTTTTTTTAAGCAATCACCACACCCCCTGAGTCAACCAGATGCCCCTCTAACATCTGGGTCTTAATTTCTAAATATCATTCCCCACTAAAAGGAATTAAGACTCTTTGGACAAATGGCTGAATCCAAGGCAAAATACAACATGAACCTGGAACACACTGTGCCAGAAAAGAAGAAAGAGCTCAGAATCTGGTGGAGATATGTCAAAAGGATACAGAGGCCAGCTTGAAAGGGATTCACTGGCCATATCAAAAACAAAATTGAGATCAAAACTCAAAAATTACAGTAATAGGCTTGAATACAATGACTAAAAAAAAGAATCCATGTGTCCACACTAATAAAAATGAGAGAAAAAAACAAATAAGGAAAGAGAAAAGAGAAAAAGCCCTTATTTTTGGTAATTGTCAACTAACAAATGTAGAAGTAATGACGGGGTTATAAGATGACCTACCATTCTGCAACCACTATTGTAGTAATTTATTCTGGCAAGAGTTTTCAGTTGGTGCTACATCCCATTGAGTGTAAGTACATTGGAGAATAGGATAAGTTACAGTCTCAAAGCATCTCCCCACAAGATATGTACTAAAGATAAAGAAGAAACCTTTACATAAAGAGAGAAAACTGACAGACATCACCTTAACCAAATAATAGATGTAACCTGTTTAAGGATAACAGGTATTCACAAGTACTACTTTTCACTACTTTTCCATTGGCTGGAAATTTTCAAAATAAGGAGATGAAAAATGATCTAACATAAGCACTGTATCCCTACTTAATCCTCTCAAATATTTATTTTTACTACCCACTTCTACTAATTTTATTAAGATTATCCCTGGGTGGCTCAGCAGTTTGGCGCCTTTGGCCTAGGGCATGGTCCCGGAGTCCTGGGATCAGGTCCCACATCGGGCTCCCTGCATGGAGCCTGCTTCTCCCTCTGTCTGTGTGTGTCTCTGCCTCTCTCTCTCTCTGTCTCTCATGAATAAATAAATAAAATTTAAAAAAAAAAAAAGCATAAAACAAAAATATAACTGTTCCATAAACCTAGATGCTCTTTGACAATATAGTTAAAGGAGATGCAAGAAATCTAATGCCTTACTAAAGCATATAGCCTCTAAATTATATTAAATAGAATTAGGATCATTGTCTAGGACTGCTCTTCAAAATACAGCTGAGGCCAGTATACTTCATGAACGCAGTGTGATCTGGTCCCTTTGTTCCTCAATGTATCTCCAGCCCCCAAAAAGCCTGCATGGTACAGAGTGAGTACTGAATAATTATTATGAAGGAATTAGTTGCATTGTTAAAACTGGAATCTTAAGAGATGCCAAATTATGAAAACATTTTTTTCCTTTCACTTATTTTCATTGCCAACTTTCATTTCTATGTTTGTAAAGCTTTGTATTTATAAAAATCCAAGTTAGAATAAAACATGTCTGATAATTTTTAATATTCAGGTCTGAATAAGCAGTTATAATTAGGTAAATACTTATTCATAAATTGACCCAAATACAGGGCCTGAATTTTGTGTTACTTTATTCTAAGAATCAGGTGTTCACGACTATTCTACAATACTACATAAAAAAAAAAAAAATCTACACAATGTGAACTTTTACAATTTGCCACTTTCCAATAGGCCCTTTCCTCACGCCCCATGTAGCACAGCACATCCTTAGCTCTGAACTCCTGTGTGCATGTAAAGAAATTCAGAGTCAAAGTGTCACTTTTTATCCCCTCAGGCAAGGTAACCCAATCAGGGTTAACGCCAGAACCACCCCTTTTCTCCTTCCCTGCCACATTTCCCTTCTTAGTTAAAAATATTCACCTACGTGTTTAATTAGGCCTAATTAGTCCACAAAGTAATCTTAATATTAGCAAAGAGTAAAACTGACTTTAGATTTTTTTAAAATTAAGTATATAAAATAAGACTTTTAAGTAAAACTTACATATTTATAAAACTGATTATATCCACAGTTTAAATAGGAAATTTACTCAAACCTGGTATTTCATTGTTATTTATTACAAAACCATATAAATTGACCAGTAGAGGGCACTCACTTGAAAGGGGGGGGAAGAGCTGGCCAAAGCCTTGAAGAGAAATCCATTTACAAAATTACTGTGTACCTTATTTTAAAAACAATGTTTTAATAGAATGTTAGAATAAGTTAATGTATTATTAGTTTAGAAAAAGTAAGGTTTAAATCTGCGTTATGTTAGAGTATCTATCATTAAGCTTATTCAAAGACTTGAAATTGACAGAGATGTTTAAAGCTTTATCACATAGGAGGGTCTCAATCCCAGCACTACTGACATTTGAGGTCAGCTAATTTGTTGTGGGAGCTGTCTTGTGCACTGTAGGAAGTTTAACAACATCCCTGCCTCCCCCTCTAGATCACAGATGCCAATAGCATCCCCTTCTCAAGTTGTGACAACCAAAAATACCTCTTTATATTGCCAAATGTCCCCTGGCAAGCAAAGTCACCCACCCCTCATTGATAACTACCAATGGTAGTTGATACCATTGGTAACTACCAATATGTAATGTATAAAACCAGAAAAATAACAGCTTACAACATTATACAATTCTTTTCTCACACCACTCTTCAATACTGGCTTAATATTACAAATGCTTTCTCTATAACACCTTATTCAGCAAGTAAAATAAATTCCGTAATTAACACAAAAAGTAAAAAAAACAGAGGAACTGATAAATCTTGAATAAATACTCCATAGCTCAGAGCGATAAAGATCAATCCAATCATGGATCCATCATCTTACTGAGTAGGAAAGTTTCATCGAAGAAGGGCATAGTACTTAGACTGAATTAAGTGTCACATTAACAGAAGCATGCAAATGTCAATGAATTGGAACCTAAAAAAAAAAAATACTTTTATATCTATAGATATCTATATATAACTATATCTATTTTTACTAGCATATTATATCTAACAGATACACAATATATTTGCTCATCGATCAAACGATCATTCTGATCTCCATGTCTATAACTATTTGGTATTTTTTTTTTAAACAAAGTTTTCTCCTTCTACTAAATTTTACCATGGAAAATACATCTCAGAGAATGTCTTTTAATAACAAGCGATCTCTAAACTGTAAAAGCATATATTATTTCTAGCCTGGTATTGCACTTGGAGATTGCTTTGACTTTTTAATATTCTTGTACCACTAACAATGTACTACATTATTTCTGGAACTCTTTGGTGAACTTTACAAAAGATAAGGTAAAATGTTTCAGAAGTTGATTATCATGTGCACAGCCTCAAATATAAACATGCTCTATCTATATACCACACTTGTTTAATTTTGTATCATAAGTTCAAATTTTCGTATATGGATAAATCTGAATCAGCCTCCAATATTAAATATCTTCCTAGCTTAAAGATCAATTTTTCATTTTTAAAGTTATATACAAGGGTACAGTGGAAATCCCACTTAACTTGGTCTCAGAAAACTTATAATTCCACTATTTACTAAGTATTCTCAGGCAAGTTACAACCTCTCAGAGACTATTGTTATCTATAAAATGAAAGAAATAATGACCACCTTCCTTATCTTTCTCCTGGTATCTCTGTAAATTCTAAACCACTAGGAAAAGATATTACTTAATTTTTTAAAAAATTTCTTTCCATTTGTTTTAGTGCAGGAAAACTGATGAGAATTCCAAATGCGCAATCTATGTCCTCTCATTTTCTCTGACCTACATTACTCACCAATCAAAACCTAATAGCAGTAGTGATATCCCCAAATCTCCTTTTTAACTTTTTATAAAAACATCAAGTCAGCATCTTTGCTTAACTACTGTTTATTAAAATAAGCTACTAAATTATCTTGTCTTTCTTGTAGTTGGACTACACCAAGAATTTAATGTGTCAGTTCCCTGAGACTCACTGTAATTTGGGAGACAAGAAACAATCTCTGATAGCTTTTCCCAGATGGCTAAACTAGTGAGGGAGTGTCAAGGTTTCAAAGTTCACAGGTAATCAATGCTTCCCAGAGTCAAGTCTTCTAGTCTGGCAGAAATTACGATCAGAGTTACAGGTTTGAATTTATAAATGTTCCACTTTTGCTCAAAATAAAGGATTAACTTTTGGCTTTTAGGTCTACATTGTACTTTAACAATTCTAACAAGAAAAGCTTCCTAACATCTATCAGCATATAGGAAATATATATCACACTATCAGCATATAAGAAATAGAGTGTAATGGTATCCCTAGGCCTTTCAGAGAAGATGGAGAGCACTTCTGCTAAAATCACCTTTCAAAATCCCAGGAAAACTTCCGTGTTTAGCCTGAATTCTATTAAAATTTCCTTTTAAGTCTGATTTAAATGGAGTATATGCCATATAACCTCGGTTTTATAATTGGGTAAACTATTTAATCCTCCTCAAAGAAAAAAAGAAAAAGAAAAACCACCATACAGCACTGAACTGATTTGTCAAGAGGAAATACAGAAGACTATTATCCAGGTGGTCCACTTCAGTTAGAGTCTTCTCCTGTACTCATGCCAAATAAAAGCTGGCTAGGTTTAAATCAAATCTTTGCAAATAAGTATTCTCTCTTTTTTTCCCTGCAGTACCAAAAATATTTGACACTTCCTTATGAAGTCATCTAATCAATCCTCAAAGTCCTAGCTGCACAAACATCTTGCCAAGGCCACCAATGCCCTCAGAATCTACCTCAGTGCAATCAAAATGTTCTTGAAGACATTATATGACACAGTCTCTTGGCAGGGCACCTTAACCTGTTCTAGATTCCACGGTAAGAAACTCAGAGAAAGTTCTGGAAAATTTTTCAGAGCAGATTTAAAAATTGCTATGATCTGCAGATCCAGAATAAAAGCTAAGGGATCAGGATTGCTTAACCTGGGGTAAAGAAGTCTAAGAAATAATCTAACAACATAAGTCTACTTCAAAGATGAGGTGATATATTTATTTCCATCTCCACTGATGTTATAGTTAACATGAATATTCAGATTATGTATAAAATATGCTTATAATTACATTCTGGAAGTGAGTTAACAAGGACAGTGACGTGACACCCCCTCTTACAGGTCTTTAGGATTAAATAAATCCTTATCTGCTTTGAGATAATTTGAGTTTAGTGCTGCCAGAAGGCAGTAGGAAATATGTGACCCCTCAAGGTCTCTTGCAGGCCTTTACTCTTTTATTTTCCTGTTGGCCTTTACTTTAGCAATTTTTCATGAAGTTTAAAAAGTTTAAAAATTATTCATTAATCAATTCTAACATTTCTTTTAGTAAGTTAAGAGAGGGCTGCAAAGCAAAGGTAAGGACTGGTAGTGGTACCCTTATATACTACCAGATATAGATACAGATAAAAATATACAAATAATGAGATTTTAAAATGTATCAGTTGGCTGTGGGTTCTCCACCACTTCAATGTGAAGAGAAAACGGGGAAAATGCTACTAATTAAGTAGTTTTTTAAAAACCAACCACCAAATGATTACATTCTACCTGTATAATTCAATTATATCTTTTTTTAAGTATATCTTTTAAACATGACATTAAAATAGAAAACAAAACACCACCCCATAAAAATAATAGCCACTTTTTTTTTTTAAATAACTGTTAGGTAAGCTGTAAATTCACATTTATACCCTCTTACAAAACTGTGAAATACACTGACAATCAAAAAACACATATTAACTATAGAACGAATGTTATATATCTTAATATTCTCTAGAGAGCAGAAGAGCTCTCCAGATCTCTGATTGTATATATAACTTCAGAATAAAGCCAATGGACCCCAAGTACATTTCAGAATATTCAGTAAAAATCATTTGCAGTATAATTGCCTTGTAATGAGTAGTCACAAAAAATGATCAGAGAAATCTACTTTTTGTACCAAAAAAATGGGCCTGCACAAATCAATATAATATTAAAACAAAATTTACCTCTATTGTAGGATCATATTCATCCACAAAGTGATTCTGAATTAGCTGTATCGTCAAGGCACTCTTGCCTACGCCACCAGCTCCAACTACCACAAGTTTATATTCAGTCATTTTCAGCAGGCCTTATAATAAAAATAATGAAAATGTAACTCAATTAGAACATGTGGTTAATATAAATTAGAACATGAGGTTAGTATAACCCACTCTATCAACACCTTTTAACACAAATTCACCTTTATATAAAAAATCATTTCAAAACGCTTCAGAAAATTCAGTGACGAAAATTTCAGTTGACCACAGATGAGTATTATAATGAATTGCATTTTGTTAAACTCCCCCAACAACATTTGAGAAAAATGCATTCAGAGTACAAAGTTCTTTTATCTTATATTCAGGTTGTTCTATCTAAACAGCCAGTCTGCTGTTCTGTAGCAGTTAATGGCTCTCAAAGGAACATGCCATGACTTCACTCAGTACAAGTGTCTATACCCTGTGGACACACCCACACAAAACTTGTTGACAGCTACCTCTACAGTATTCCTAGTCGACTCTGGCCCCTAAGAGTTACAAGTGGATATGCTGAGTGTCTCTGTCGGAGCCAACAGCTATAGAAACCTTTTTAAAAAGCATCATCACAGTAGTTCTCCTGGAGTTATTAGCAAGAGTCAGATGAGGGAGTGAAGGGAACATTGTCAAATAAAGCTGGACAGTATAGTGGGGAAATAAAAATTGAGACACCAAAGCAGATCTGATAACATTTCGGTCTATAACATATCCGCTAGGGAAAATAACAGTGTATAAAAACTAAGAGAACTTAAAATTTTTTGAACTATTCAGTATGATTTCATCATGTCACAATATATAATCCTACATTAGTGCTGAGAAAAGCACTTTGCACCAGAAAAATATAATTACATAAATTCAAAGATAAGCACTGCTTTTAATGAGACAAACTTTAAAATCTGTAAGTGACTACTTCTCAGTGACTTTTACTCTCTGCTTCTTGTACATAGTCTCTCAACAGTGTCATAAATACTGGCAACTTGTAAGATTGACAACTCAAGAGAGGAAATATTTCTTAATCAGCTGTTTCAAACTTTTTGAAATAAAGTACATTTATTTAATTTACCTCCTTTCCCCCAATAACTACATATTATTAAAAATAAGGAATGAATTACAGAAAGAATGGCAGTAAATTCACAATAATTTATTACAGGATAAGTTATTCTCAATTAACGAATGTGCAGATATAAACACTATAGAAGTAGAATCCTAGTCACTGAAGACCAAGAATTATCCAAATAGGCAGCACCCCACCCCCAAAGGAAAGGTAATATGATTTTCCAAATGATAACATATTAACCGTTACCTCCTTAAGCTATTTCGGTCTTCTCACAAAGAACAGTTAGGCTAGACAACTGTTATATTACAGCTCCGTGGCCTATTCTGTGCCACCTAGCCTTATGTGCTAGGCCATCATGGGAGCCTCTACAAGCATGTATCTTATCCTGTTCACTCCCACTTTTTATTCCAAATACAGGCCATAGGAAATGGGGAACAATGAGAAGAATCACACCAAAATGTACGCTGCCTCTCTGCCTATCCTTCCCCCTCAACAATTTGGATAGCCTAGAACAGTAGTTCATCAAACTGTCATCCAAGAGAATCCAGTAGCATTACTAAAACTTGTGGGGGTCCAAGAGGTCAAAACCACTAATAGTAACAATACTATTACTACCACAATGTTATTTACCCTTTCCACTCTTTGCACAAGTGCAGAGTTTTCCAGGCGTGATCACAATACAGTGAACACACAACCAGATATACAGATGTCTTCTATTAAGCAATATAGTTAAAGAAATTAGCAAAAATGTGAAACAATGCCACTATTCTGTTTTGAAAAACCGTTTTCATAAAAATGCTATTACGTTACCAAGTAATAGGCTTATTATTTCTATTTTTAAATGAATTAACCAATTTTTTAAATTCTCAGTTTTAATTTCTATTAGGGTACGTATCGACACACCCCATATGGGGATCTTCAATAATTTTCAAGAGTATAAGGTGCCCTTTCAACTAAAAAGTTTGATAGCCTAGGAGATACTGTGGACAGATGCCAGACTAGAGCTTAACTGTGTGAATTCTGAGAGACACACACCTTCTGGTGTCTACCTGTTTATGCAGCCGTTGTTTCTGGGGAAGAAAAAAAAAATCCCTGTATTGGATTTTAGAAACCAAGTAATATTTAAATCCACTAGACAGAACTGGGTTCCCACGGAGTCTTACTGAAGATCATAGCCCAGAAAGAGCCCCCCTCACCCATAGCTACAGAGGGGTAAAGTGGGACTAGAACCCAGTGTTTTGTTACAGGAAAAAGAAAGTCACTTGAATCATAAAACTGAATTATCCTCTCATCTACAGTCTCTTAAAATCAAGTATGGCTGTGGATGCCTACAGTCTCAAAGTAAACAGTATTGATATCAACCGTATTTGATGTCTATAGTCTATCATATGGTCGAGTCAGCATGTTGGACCTTAGTCACCTAAGAGTGACATCACTCATATGGTTGATTCTGAGATGATGATTAGGAACAGAATTTTTCCCTTTGTAATTTCTATGTAAATGATTTTTTTTTCCCCACTACAAATATAACACGAATATTGTATAAAAATCAGAAAGTACCTTTCTGCTTTAACTCTCATTTTGATAAATGCCAAGACTTAAGAAGGCAGCTTAGGACTTCTGCTAGAGCATACACATGCCTAAGAGTATTTCAGGCAGTTGGCTGGAAGACTGCTACAATTAACTCCTCTTTGCAAGTCAGTTTAAAAAAAAAAAAAACAAAACAAAAAACAAAAAATGTGTGTGAGTGCTATTTAGTAGTACTTCTTGGGATGGGGGTCAAATTTGTGAGGACAAAGGTAATATACAAGAGATACGGGAAAGGACAAGAACAGGCAAATTAAACTTTAAGTAGGATTTTAGCTATTGCTGTCTACACTCAACTAGCAAGGAAAAAGCCCTGTTTCTGCTCTGCGGGTTGTGTGTGTGTGTGTGTGTGTGTGTGTGTGTGTGTTTTAACTTGACAAAGCAAAACAGACCTTCTGGGATTAACTTTTTCCTTTTCACGAAGTCACGGGCTTTACGTTGCAGGGTGTTGGCCACCTGTTCTTCCACCACCATCTCTACCTCCACCTCCTCCTTTGTGGCCACAGCAATGTCACAGCCCATACATGGGGGAGGGGAGCAGTCAGGAACTCGGCTGCAGATGCATTTTTTTTTTTTTTCCCAAACACAATAACCACCAACAGTGGTCTCCTCAGCACTTTCCTCGGCTCTTCCGAAACGTGACCTTCTCCTATTACTCCCATGCCCACCCCATACTCCGAAAAGGACCACTATCCGTCCGGTCTGCGCTCGAGGGAGAAGTTTATGCCTCCGTCCTAGAGATGCTGGATGCAGCAGAGGAGGAGGCAGTAACCGAGGCAGCCGAGGGCTGGGAAGGGAGGAAGAGGTGCGGGAGCGAAGGGAGAGGAGAGAGAGAGAGAGAGAGAGAGAGGACGAGGGGGAGGGGCGCCTGGAGAGCATCGGGAGTAACCTCCACCGCACCCGGCCGCCCCGAGGGGCAGCCCGCCCAGCCCGCGAGTTTCTCCGCACCCGGCCGCCTCCGGCCGCGGCTCTCGGGGAGGAGGAAGGAAGGGGTTCCCCGTCCAGGAAGCAGCCCCAGCGGCGGCCGCCTCCAGCCTCACCCTCCTCAGCCCCGCACCGCCCATTCCTCATTCCCCGCGTCGCCGCGTCCCCGCGCCTCCCCCTGCAGACGCCCCCACCCCGCCCGCCCGCCCGCCCGCGGGGGCTCCGCGCCCGCGCCCGCGCCCCCGCCCCGCCCCGCCCCTCCGGGGACCCCTAATTCATTCACTCGCCGCCGGCCCCGCCCGGCGCCGGCGAGGAGGGTCGGGACCGGGGCAGGGGCCCAGGAGGGGTGGTCCGCGCCGTACCTCTCTCCCGCACCTGGGAGCCGCCGAGCCTCTGGCCCCCGCCGCCGCCGCCGCCGCCGCCTTCAGTGCCCGCGCCGCGCTAGCTCCCAGTCCGAAATGGCGGGGGCCGGGAGTACTGGCCGGGCAGCCGCCACCGCCGCCGCCGCCACCGCCGCCGCCGCCGCCGCCGCTGTGCCTCCGCCGCCGCGGCCGCCGCCTAGGGAAATCGAGCTCCGAGCTCACCGATGAGTTCGGGGCCTGGCGGCCGCAGAGGGCAGAACCATCGATGCGCGCGGCGCTCGATTCCTCGCCAGACCGGCGTGCGGGGCGGGAGCGGCTGAGGGCGGTGTGGGAAGAGGGAAGAGAGGGAGCCTGCGAGCGCCGCCGGGGAGGAGGAGGAGGAGGAGGAGGAGGGGGCCGCGCCGGCGGGCGGGGGCGGGGCGGGGGCGGGGGAGCCGGGCCGGCGGAGCCACGGGGGTCTGGGCGGCACCCACGCGGCGGGCTGCGCGCACCGGGAGCCCGCGGAGAAGCCGCGAGGAGGCCGCCGCCCCCCGGCGCCCGCTGCGCTCGGGCGCGTTCAGCGACCGCCGGTCCGCGCAAGTAAATAAACATGCAGGGAGCAAATGGGGGAGGCGACTCCGGGCGCTTAGGGAGCCTGACATCCGGCAGACAGCTCCCCGCCGCCGCTCGCCTGGGGGTTCACCGGCCTCCGCGCCCGGGGGGGGGGGGGGGGGGGGGGGGGGGAGGGGAGCGCCCCAGCCCCAAGCCCACGCGGGCGTGACACAGGCTTTCCCGGAGGAGGTCTGTCTGTTGCTCTGCTGTTGTCTTTAGGGATGTCTCCAAGTCATCACAGGTCGTTCTAGGCAGCGACCTCAAAGGTGCCTACTGCCCGTGACGGCACAAACAAGACAAACTGTTCCAGCAGAAGAGCCCCCGTGATGTTCAGACCTGGGGAGAATCACTCATTCATTAGGAGACCCGAGATTCGTGGGTTCACGTTCAGGGAGTTAACACGTCCAACAACGGAGCCATTAAAACTGCTGCCGTATCCCAGAGTCTGATAAACTACCTAGGAAGGTAAATTGTTGGGGTGGGTTTTAAAAGACCGAGGGAGGCCTGGGGGATCCCTGGGGAGCTCAGGGGTTTAGCACCTGCCTTTTGGCTCAGGGCGTGATCCTGGGGTCCCGGGATCGAGTCCCGCGTCGGGATCCCTGCGTGGAGCCTGCTTCTCCCTCTGCCTGTGTCTCTGCCCCTCTCTCTATGTCTATCATGAATAAATAAATAAACCTTAAAAAAATAAAATAAAGACCGAGGCCTGGCCGACCAGCGTCTGTACCTAATAGGACCACCTGTCTGAATCTCTACTTGCAGTTCTCTCTCTCTCTTGTCCACACCGTAAAACACGAACATAATGATTGTTTTTCAATCTCAGCTATTACCTCACTTAACATAGGCCTTACACCAACTGTCACCCTTTTCTTCCTCCCCCTTATGTGGGCTGCTACCTGCAAGGTTTACTCTGGTCTTTTTCTCCTAGCACCTAGTACCAGGTGGAAAAGACAGAAATGAGGAAGTAGAAGACAGGGAAGGGAAAAGAATGTGTCTACGCTAAGTCAAGTCGTTGCTAAAGGTTTTGCACAGGGACGCCTGGGTGGCTCAGCCGTTGGGCACCTGCTCAGGTCATGATCCCGGAGTCCAGCATCGGGCTTCGAGGACTCTGCTTCTCCCTCTGCCTATGTCTCTGCCTCTCTCTCTCTCTCTCTCTCAGTCTATAGCTTTCATGAATAAATAAATAAATCTTAAAAAAAAAAGTTTTGCACAAATCATCTTATTTAATCATTGCAACAACCTCATAAGGAGGAATATTTTTCACTATTTTACAGAAGAGGAAACAAACAGAGAGGCTAAAAACTGGGCCTAAGTTCACTCAGCTGAAATGAAGTGTCTGTGTCAGTTCATGTTCACTTCTCTGGTCTCAGCTCTAGAGGCTCCCATCCTGCTCAAGTGGCTCCCCATTCCACTTGACTGAAAAGCAAAAATCTCCAGGTCCTACTGCCTTAGGTTATGTAACACCCTTCACCCCTCTCCTCTTTGGCCTCTATCCTACTACCCCGTTCCTCACTTGCACGTGCGGGGTGGCGTGTGTGTACACACACACACACACACACACACACACACACACACTGGTTCCTGGCTGTTCCTTGAAAATGCCAGGCAGGCTTTTCGTGGAGGAATTTGCACTTGCTGCCTCTAACAGAACACATGTCCACTACATATTCACAAATCTTCCTGACACTTACTCAAAAATTTTTATTTGGGGGATCCCTGGGTGGTGCAGCGGTTTGGCGCCTACCTTTGGCCCAGGGCGCGATCCTGGAGACCCGGGATCGAATCCCACATCAGGCTCCCGGTGCATGGAGCCTGCTTCTCCCTCTGCCTGTGTCTCTGCCTCTCTCTCTCTCTCACTATCATAAATAAATAATAAAAAAATTTAAAAAAAATTTTATTTAAACGTCTCCGTCCAGTGAGTTCCTCCCAAAAGACCATCTTTGATATTGCAGCTCTCCCTCCTCCTCCAAAATCCTCTCTCCCTGCTTTATCTTTTTTTCCAAATCACTTACCATTTTCAAATATACTGTACAATTTGTTTATTGTGTTTTACTGTCTTTCTCCCACCAGAATACTAAGCACCGGGAGGGCAGGGATTTTTGTCTATTACTTACCGCTGTATTTCCAGTGTCTATAACACAATAGGCACTTGATAAATATTTATGGAATGTTAAATGAATGAAGTTATGTACCCTCTTTCTGAACTCTATGATTCTAAATCCTCACTTAGAATGCCTTAAACCGACTGTAATCTGTTTTCACTTTCTTTCAAAATCTGCCTTTAAACTCACCCAGGTCACCTTCTGATAAACCACACCCTGCGGAGTCAAGGAAAGTATCCGCACTTAATGAACACAATGAGTTTTGGTAAAATGAGTGAATTTGCACTTACTTGCATGTTGCTCTGTAGTCGCTCTTAAATATAAATTACAGATTTATTTTGTCCAACTCTAAGTACATGATAAGCTCTTGTTTTCCTTGACAGCTGCTAATACAATGTTCTCCCTGTAGTTGGTGCTCCCTAAATCTTAAATAAAGAGGAGGGGGAAAGCGTTATATAGCACTTTTATGCTGATGGTGAAAATTCTGGCATTAGCAGAAACCTAATCCATCTCCATGGTCTCAATTATCATCTCAGTTACCATTCCCAGAGCAAACCTGCATCCCACTCTCTTTTCTGCACACCCTCTACTCCAGTTTTACCTCACACACTTTCTCTCTCCTTCCTTTTCACTCCTACAGCAATGTATGCATATGCTCTGCCAAGCTTTTCCACCCTTCAATCCTGAGTGCTTCCTCAGAAGCCAACATTCTCTTTTTTTCCTTGATACCAGGCTCACAGCAGTGAGTCTCAAAGGGAAGCACCTTGCATACTTATGAAAATGCAAGTTCCTCGGTCTCCCACCCAAAGATCCCATTCAGTTGGGGCAAGGTGATCTAGAAATCTTCATTTTTAACAAATCATGTGATCATAAACTGGTGGTTAGCCGTCTGCAGACTCAGAAACTCGGATCTTGACACGTTGCTCTTGGCATCTACACTGCCTACTGTCTTCTGGGATTTTCTTCCTTAAGCTTGGTGGCTGCGTTGAATAGTCTCCATGGCTCTCCTTTTCTCTGCTCTCCCCAAGGTCAAGCACCAAGATCTATACTGTGATCATGATGAGAAAAGAGAGAAGGAATACCAAAAAGTATAAATTTGGGGATTCAGGGTTGCTCTAAGATATAACTGAGGTTTTTACCCTCTACTGTTACACTCTTCTGGGAAAGCAGCCACATACGCACGTGCCCTTGTGAACATCCTTTTGATCTTGCTTTATGAAGATCATACTGACCTATCCTTCACAAGATACCCTTTTCTGCAGATAAAATGAAAGCCAAAACAACAGGAATTCCTTTGTGCTAGCTGGGTTCTTATGAGATACAAACTGCCAGGACGTGTTCAGAGCACTACAAATACTGAGGGTTTATTTTAAGGAAATAAGGAAACTTTAGAGAAACATATCAGCAGCCAAAACTATTGTTGATTCCAGAAATCAACTGCAGTTCTTATGATTCCACAACAGGCTCTAGTGCCTTGCTCATTCCCTCATTGACAAGCATCTATTGCCCATGCTCTAGTAATTTTGTCATTCTAAATCAGCATCTCTCCGCTTCTTTCTCATATACAGTCCCAACTTCTACTGCTATGTCTGCTTCTAGTGACTACTCTCTGTGACTTACACTTAAAACATCCCAAGAGAGAGGATCTAAGTGTATCGGTCATTCACTATTCAGTAAGGACACAGGGAGGAAAAATTAAGCAGAAAGAGTTACCTGTGGGTACTTTCATGGACTCTCCAGTTTTCTCTGGAGAAATTTGTACCACTAAGGCACTATTTAATTCACCTCCTCAGTATATAATCTCCTCTGGACACTTATTTTATTAGGCTTTATATTCCCTTTCGCATATCTATTTTCCCTGTTAGGTTAATTCCTCAAAGTCTCTGCCCCATTTAACTCTATATCCCATAGCTCTTAGCACATAGTGGGTCCTCTATAAATATTTGCTGAAGTGAATAAAATTATAACAAAACTCCAGCCTTGTATCTACATAGTCACTTCATTCTCATCTAGCCAAATTCCAAGGCCATTTCTAAATGAATATCCTGTCATCATCCTGGATGCCTGTCCAAAACCAAATTCTTCACTTTATTCCCCCAAACCAATTCCCTCTCCCCAAAGTTTTACTTCTTACCCGAGTGGCATCGTGACCCTTCAAAACACTTAGACTTGAAAACTTAAATTAATTTTTAACGCACTCCACATTCAAATTGGTTCGGTTCCCTTTAATTATACTTCCTAAGTATTTTCTCATATCTGTCTCTTCCACATTCCTTCCTTCATGCCTATATTTCTGGAACAACGTCCTCATGATTTCCCTACCTCTTGGCTTTCTTCTTTTCAATTCAGCCCATATGCTGTTGCCAAATTCATCTTCCTTACACATGTCTTTCATCATCATCAAACATTTACTCTGCACCTACTCCATACAGGCTGCAGTCATTACAGATTATATAGTTTTAAAGTGCAAAGAGTTATAAGCTAAGTACCTAATGAGTACCTAAAGATAATGATAATTACCTTAGAAATTAGAGGGAGAAATGATCATTGGTCCCAGGAAAGCCTTCACTCAACCGAATCTTACTTACAAATCTTTAATAACACTTTATATCTGGCTGAATCAGGTCCAAATCCTTGATGCCCAGCTTTTGATCACATTCACAGTCTGGCACCATCCTGCCGTGCAACTTTGTCTTCCACTTTCGCAGAGCAGACTCTCACCTCTCAAGCACATCCCCACTCTATGCCACAAAACCAGGATGTTATTTTTGCTTTTCTTTTAACCTAGCATCTTTTTGCCTCTCCCTTTACTAAGAGTTTCCCTTTCAAGATCTAGAAGTCCTACCTCTGTTATGAAAGCTTTGCTAATTATGCCATTTCTTTTGATCTCTCTATTATTTCATTTGAGTTAATCATGTCTCCCCAAGCAAATTCTATAAAATCCCAGAGGCAAAAACCCTACCTTAGGTGTATGAACCTCCCCCCACCCGCCATGTAAGCCTACTTCACTGCAATTACCCAATAACTGCATGAATACATATACTGTGCTTATCAGCAAGATAAACATGATGAAAGCAACGTTTAAGGATGATCAGGATGGCAGCTAAATGCATAAAAGATTGGAAGGAAAAAGACTGCAGGTAAGGCATTTTGTGAATGGTGTAACAGTACCCAGTGACAGTGCACTGGCTGAATTTACTAGTCCTGGGAGCTAGCACAAATTTGTTCATCTCTGCAAGCTTCTTGCTTAAGGATAGAGCCATGACATAAAAGCTACCATTTGCTAAACTCCTCTTATAAGCCAGATAAGTTTTATGCATAATTTTAAACAAAGAACACATTGATCCCTTATCTGT
This sequence comes from Vulpes vulpes, assembly GCF_048418805.1. Classification (NCBI taxonomy): domain Eukaryota; kingdom Metazoa; phylum Chordata; class Mammalia; order Carnivora; family Canidae; genus Vulpes; species Vulpes vulpes. The sequence continues at coordinate 21,632,691 of NC_132787.1, read as the reverse complement.
CCACTTGTCCCCTTCTTCATTGCCACCACTGCTGTCCAAACCACCATCCATTGTCCCCATCCCAGGTGGACAGTCATCTCTAACAAGTCTCCTTGCTTCTACTCTTGTTCCTCTGTCATCCATTTTCCACGAAGCAGCCAGACTGATTTTCTTTTTTTTCTTTTTTTAAAAATTTTTTTTCAGACTGATTTTCAAAATGCAAACTGAATCACATGACTAGAACAAGCTCTTCAAAGGCTTTTCATTGCACTCAAAAATAAAATTCAAATTTCTTCAAGCTATTTCATGACATTGTTTTTACTGGCTTCTGACCATACCATGTAGGAGGACCCTTCTCTCTGGGCTCCAGCTACACTAGCCACCTTTTTCTTCCAAACTCTTTGAGGCCTTGTCCTTGCAAGCTCCTGCCAGCAAGCCTCTTCCTGCCTTTCAGGTGTCAGCTTGAAACCACCACTTCAGTGAGAGATTCCCCAGCATCCACTCTACATCGTCACTCCCCACCCTCTTCCCTCACTTTGACCCTTCAAATAATCACCCTTTAACACAATGGCCTGTCTCCTTCTTTTCCTTAGTGCTCATACCTGAAATTATCTCTGTTGTTTATTTGTTTGCTTGTCTCTTTCTCTGCTGAAATGTACATTTTATGAGCCAAGGACTACTGAATTTTCAGATTTTATGAGCCAGGGAGAGCTTAGCACATAGTAGTTACTTTAATAAAGATTTACTGATAAGTTGCTCTAGAGAAAATAATAGGACAAATAATCCATTCTAAGTAAGGTCTTTGCAAATCAATTTAAGTCTCTTGTTTTTGTTTCTACCTACCTAATGCAATAGTACTTTACATAATGCTTGTTTTGTCTTTAAGGATATTCAAAGGCAGGGGGCACCTGGGTGGCTCAATTGGTTACTTGTCTAATTCTTGATTTGGGGTCACAATCTCAGGGTCTTGATATTGAGCCTCGCTTCTGGCTCCATGCTTGATGCAGAGTCTGCTTGAGATCCTCTTTCTCCCTCACCTTCTGCCCTGCTCCTGCTTGTGCATGCCCACATACTCTTTCAAATAAACAAATAAATAATTTTTAAAAGTCAGATTATTATTTTTTAATTGCTTTCTTCTAGTTCTCCAAGGAGGAGCTCACTGGACTACTATTAATTACAAACCTGAATTTCCTAGTTTCTGTCTTTTCTCCTTAATTACAGTTATTAGATATAGTGGAACATTAGTTCTGGAGTCTAGGAGCATTAACCCTTTGGGACCAGGCTTCTAATTTAGTATCCACACGTCCTCAGCTAAAAGAACCAAGTCACCTTTTTTTGCTCAATTCTTCTAGTTTCTATGGAAGATTATTTGCCTTGTCAAATGTCCAGTGAAAGCTAAGATATAGGAGTTTGTGAATGTACCAAAAAGATAAGAGGACCAGTCATTCAGATGCTGAAAACTCAAAAGAACTTGGTTTTCATTAAAAGGGTGATTCTTCTTCTTCTTCTTTTTTTTTTTTTTAAGATTTTACTTATTTATTCATGAGAGACACAGATAGAGGGGAAGAGACATAGGCAGAGAGAGAAGCAGGCTCCTTACAGGGAGCCTTATGTGGGACTTGATTCCAGGACCCTGGGATCAAGCCCTGAGCCAAAGGCAGACGCTCAACCACTGAGCCACCCAGGCGCCCCAAGGGTGATTATTTGTCTTATCAGGGGTCTTTGAATGTGTGGAGAGGTTATAAATGGAAATATAAATGATTTTTCACATTATTCTGAATTATTTTCATGAATAATTCTAGTGAATGCATAAAATAAGTCTATCCTAATGTGTGTACAAACCTCAACAACCCAAATATTATGGTTTGTTTCAGACCCTTAAGAAGTCTGTGTTAGTTTATCTGACAATTTAGTAACCATTCATTCATTCATGTATTCATTTAGCAAGTGTTTGCTGAGTACTTAATAAACCAGGTACTCTTTGGGGTACCTGACACATTGATGCACAACACAAAAAAACATCTGCTCTCTTGTAAATCACATTCTAAAACAATGGTTCTCAGACTTGTTGATTTCAGAATCCTTTCACACACTTAAAAATTATGGAATTCTTGGGACACCTGGGTGGCTCAGCAGTTGAGTATCTGCCTTTGGCTCAGGGCCTGACCCCGGATCGAGTTCCGCATCGGGCTCCTTGCATGGAGCCTGCTTCTCCTCCCTCTGCCCATGTCTCTGCCTCTCTTTCTGTGTCTCTCATGAATAAATAAAAAAATCTTAAAAAAAAAATTATGGAGTTCCTTGTCTATTCATTTTAAATAACAGTAGTAAACTTATTGAATGTTAACATAAAAAAACATTTTATGAAAATAACCTATATCTTGAAAAATAATGAAAAGAATAGCACTATTTTAACATGTTTGCAAATCTCTGTAATGTCTGGCTTAATACAAGAAGATAGGTTCTCATATCTGTTCCTGTATTCTATCTATTTAGAATGAAACAGCCTCTAGAAAATTCCAACGTACACTCATAAGAGAAATGAAGATGAAGAAAGAAAATAATAGCTTGGTGTTATTATAAATATGTTTGACCTTTCAGACCTCCTAAAAATGTCTTAGAACATTCAGAGGTGCCAGGACCACACTTTGAGAACTACTGTTCAAAAGAAATTTTGTTCAATTTTTTTGGTAGTAAAACAAGGCCAGATTTAGTAATTAGCTTTTTCCAAAATTATTGTTTTATGTCTCAGAATAGGCTGAGTCCCTATTATACGGTATCCATTGATAATAGTATTTGGAAGAAGTTATCACTAAGATAATATAAAAAGGTAAAACAGATGCCCCAAATAATGTACTTCCTTACAATAATTGAAAATTCTTTTTTTTTAGGTCAGTTTTGTGTTCTTCAGGATCTTGAAGTACTTTACAGACATTACTTAATTGAATTTCCCAGAATGCCAAGGAAATGTTTCCAAATACAATTTTTGTGCATTTTGCAAATGGTTTAACTGACACAGTGGCAGGGCTTGTCCTGGCTTGAAGAAAAGCTGTGAGTAGAGACAAAGAATTACCATGTATTTATTATGGCTATAAACACACTACAAATCTTCCTTAACTTATGATGAGGTTACATCTCCTAGTAACCCCATCATAAATTGAAAATATCTAAAGTCAAAAATGCAAAGAATACACCTAAGCTACCACATATCATAGCTTAGCCAAGCCTACTTTAAAAATGCTCAGAACCCTTACATTAGCATACACTTGGGCAAAATCATCTAACACAAAGCCTATTTTATAAGTAGAGTGTGGAATATCTCATGTAATTTATGGAATACTGTACTGAAAGTGAAAAACTAGAATGGTTGTACAGGTACAGAATGATTGTCAGTATACTGGTCGTTTACCCTCCTGACTGCATGGCTGACTGGGAGCTGTGGCTGCCACTACCCAGCACCACAGGAGAGGATCATAATGAGTATCACTAGCCTGGGAAAAGGTCCAAATTCAAAATTCAAAGTATGGCTTCTACTGAATGTGCATGGCCTTCTCACCACTAAAAGTAAAACATTATAAGTTGAACCATGGTAAATTGGGGACCATCTGTATATATTCTCCAGATTATTTTAACTCATCAGCCTCATCACAAGTATGGATAATGTTATAATCAAAGTTTTACTCTCAATGTCTCAACAATACTTGATCTCTTTCTCTCCCTCCTTCCTTCCTTACCTTTCTTAAAAAATTTTTTAAAAAGACTTTATTTATTATTCATGAGAGACACACAGAGAGAGGCAGAGACATAGGCAGAGGGAGAGGCCGGGCCCTCTGATGCTGGACTCTATCCCAGGACCCTGGGATCGTGCCCTGAGCCAAAGGCAGACGCTCAACCACTGAGCAACCCAGGAGTCCCTTTTCCTTCCTTCCTTCCTTTTTTTTTTTTTTTTTTTTTTTAATAAAAACAACAAGGACAACAACAACAAAACCAAAACTATGAAACTTCTCAGACACTAAATCTTAGCTCAGCTCCATAAAACACCTTGGCTTTCTGGAAGTCATCATTAGGTGATATCAAACACTGACGTTCAGGTCAATCACAATAAAACCTCATCACTCCTTTGTTCAAAACCTCCAATAACTTCCCATCTCATTCAAAGGCAGAACTCTCAAAATGATCTATGAGGAGGTCATTCCTAATTTCCTCATTGTATATCCTCCTTTTTTTTTTTTTTTGGTGTGTGCTCCAATACAACTTTATTTATAAACATTGACCTTTTTTTCATGTGACTTTCACATACCAGAAAATATTCTTTTGCTTTTTTTCAACCACTTAAAAATGCAAAACCATTCTTAGCTCCTAGACAGTATAAAAACAAGTGGTGGGCCAGGCTGCAGGCTGTAGTTTGATGACTCCTGTCCCAGAGGGCAAATTTCCAGCAAGTTCCCTAGAGCGGATTTTCAACAAGCCCTACCAGTGCTGCGCCACAGCAACTCCTCTGCTTTTCAGTGAGCCACACCTGCCCTCTCGCACAGGGTCTGGATCTCAGCCCAGGGTGTGGGGTTTAGGGGATGTAGAGTGTCCCTTCCTTGGGTGCTGTGTCTCAGCCCTGGAGGTAGCGGCTTCTCCTTATTATCTCCTATTCCCATTGTCTTTAAAGTTCTCATCACTTTCTACTAGCTATATTAATTTCTATTACTGCATAACAAAGTACCACAGATTGAGCATCTTAAGGCAATAAACATTTATTACCTCAGTTTCCATGGTCAAGAGTCTAGGCATAGCATAATGGGTCCCTTTTCCAGTGTCTTGAGACTGCAGTGAAGATGTCAGCCAGGGTGGTGATCTCATCTGGAGCTGGGGTCCTTCTCCAAGCTCACTGGTTTTTGGCAGAATTTAGTTCTTGTGGTTGTGGTAGTGAGGTGCTCTGCTAAGCCTGCCATGACCCTCTCACATCAGGACAGTTTGCCTGAAGGCTAACAGGAGAGCACATCTGCAATTTCTGCTTCTTATGGCACACTTACCTTTAGGCACTCTTTTGTAATTTCCCTTTTAATTCAGTCAAGTGATTAGGGATCTTAATTACATCAGCTCCTCCTCCTCTTTTGATGTCACACCAGCCTCCTCTTGTTCCCTGGACAGACTGGCATACAGTCACCTCAGGGCTTCTGCACTTAGGGTTCCTCCTACCTGGAAGGCTCCTCTCCTCAGGTAACCACATGATTCACTCTCTCACTGCCTTCAGGTCTTTGCTGAAATGCCTCTTTCTCAATGAGGTCCCTGACCACCTTATTTAAAATTGCACCTTCCACTCCAGAACTCTCTTTCCTTTATGTGCTTTGCTTTTATCCTCAGATCACCATCTGTCACACAATATGTTTGACTTATTTATTTGTTCACGGTCCGTCTTCTCCCCACTAGAAACTAAGCTATACGTGAGCTAAGATTGGTATCTGTTCTATTCACTGGTGAATTCCCATCACCAGAATACATAGTAGACAGTCAAAAAATATTTGTTGAGTAAAAAATACAGAAATCCTAAAATAAACTTTGACATGTGTCAGAATGATGAGAATGTGGCCAACAAAGAAAATATGCCAAAATATAATTAATATGTACTTCCAAAAAACCATCCTGAAGTAAGCTATTACATCAACAAATAAGGACAAATGGACAGTCTACTCCATTGTTTTTTCTGGTTTCAGAATTTTATGCAGCTTGTATTTTTAAAAGTTAATGGTAGGGGACACCTGGGTGGTTGAGCATCTGCCTTTGGCTCAGGGCATGATCCTGGGGTCCTGGGATCAAGTCCTACATCAGGCTTCCCGCAGGGAACTTGCTTCTCCCTCTATCTGTGTCTCTGCCTCTCTCTGTGTGTCTCCCATGAATAAATAAAATCATTAAAGAAAAAAGTTAATGATAGGATTACCCAAAGGAGTTCTGCTAATAGAAAAAAAAAATGTGAACAGAGTACAAATTCTCCTCATGATTTTATAGGAGGGAAGGTACTTAAGTACCTTCAAACATATTCTGTGTACTTTGTGCTTTTTTCTTTATGGTGTAGGATACTTACAAGCCTGAAATCAGTTTTATGAAAATGAATAAAACAAAACAAACCCTCAATAACCCATGTAGTGTTCCAAATGAAAATTTGTTATTATTAAATGTATTTGTATCTAAAATTAAAGAGTGAATTCTGTGCAATTGTATATAATTGTTGAGAGAGTTTGAAAAATCAAAGCTCAGAAAACAGAGGTAAGAACGAAGAAAGAAAAAATCTAGGTCTAGTTAAGACTGGGAATACGCACGTGTGTGGATGGTGGGGAAGTATGTTGTATGTGTGGGCTTTACCGACACTGAATAATCCTTGATGGTGACAGGATCATCAAGGCTAGAGGTTTTTAACTGACAAGGTGTTAAGATGTATTTAGTGGTGAGGATATCCATAAGTCATTTCTAATTAATGTTAAAGCATTTCATACTTGAATTGACTTTAAAATTTTAATTTATGGTCAGGTTTAACCCTAGTACATGCTTCTCAAACTGAAGTGCATATTCCTATGCTCTCTTGAGTAGGACTTGCAGCTAGTTCCCATGGAATTATGTGATGACTGTGATTAACTCCAATCCTTTGTATCTCAGATGGAAAAGATTGGGGATCCATTGGTCTGGTTCTTTTTCTAAGGAAAATCAGAAATTCTCCAAGGAAAAGCAAAAAAAAAGAAAGAAAAGCTTTGATGCCATTATCAAGAGACTGTTGGGCTATCTTCCTCAAATATTTCTGGAATAGAACACTTGAAAACCGTTCATCATGAGCTTGCATTCAGATAGAGGTAGGCTGCTGCAATGAGTGTAATTACACATGCTGAGATGTGAGTTTTAAAATCCTGACATAGGGATCCCTGGGTGGCGCAGCGGTTTGGCGCCTGCCTTTGGCCCAGGGCGCGATCCTGGAGACCCGGGATCGAATCCCACATCGGGCTCCCGGTGCATGGAGCCTGCTTCTCCCTCTGCCTCTGTCTCTGCCTCTCTCTCTCTCTCTCTCTCTCTCTCTCACTGTGTGCCTATCATAAATAAATAAAAAATTAAAAAAAAAAATAAAATCCTGACATAGGAACGCCTGGGTGGCTCAGTGGTTGAGTGTCTACCTTTGGCTCAAGGCATGATCCTGGGGTCCTGGGATCAAATCCTGCACCAGGCTCCCTGTGGGGAGCCTGTCTTTTCCTCTGCCTATGTCTCTGCCTTTCTCTCTGTGTCTCATGAATAAATAAACAAAAAAATTTTAATTAAAAAAATCCTTACATAGTGCAATGTTATGCCCTGAGACATTAGCCTATAAAACAATATCAAAAAGTAGATTGCTTTTGGTTTTCTCTCAAATCTGAGAATTCACAAAGTATCTGAGAAGAAGAAGAAAAAAAGCATCCACTTTGTAAAAAAAAAAAAAAAAAAATTGGGACCTATTAGGTTTCAGTAACATCTCTACCCAAAATAGTAAACAATGTATGGAATGGTGGTTATTTTTCCTTATGTGCTGTTGAAGAAACAAGCTGTTTTGGAATTTTGCATCTTGTATGCAATCTTATTGCTATAAATTGAAGAAAGATGTGTAGTATCGCTATGGCACTGACTTACCATAAAGAGCTGTAATAAATAAATAATGAAGATGTTATCAATTCAAGACACTGACACAGATACTGAATAGTAACGCTGTCAAGTATATTTAGTTTTACACTGACCATAATACACATTACTCCTCAGATGGGCTTTTGCACTGGGTTCCTAACTTGCCCCACTGACTCTTCAAATCTACTTCATATACTATTTTTAGACGAATGCTCTTGAAGCACAACAATGACATCCCATGCCCCCACCCTGCCGCCTTGTTTAGAAATCATAAATACCTCCAGAATAAAGTTCAAATCTGGATCTGCTTTTCCAACCTCATTTCCCACGAATATTCCCCTTTTGGTGTTGATTTGAAGCTAAACTACTTCCCTCCTTGCCCTACCTCCAAGACGTTGTCTGCTGCCTATAATTCTTACTTCCAAGTCTGAATCCTCCCTAACTCTCACGCATTTGCAAAGACAAGTGTGGGGTAAGACCGAGTCCTTAAATCTGAGCCCTAAAAAAACAAACAAACAAACAAACAAACAAAACAAAAATCTGAGCCCTTTAACTGCTCTTTTCATAACATTCTCACCAATGTATTTCTATTGTAGCTTTAAAAACTATCACAACCACGGAATACCCTAAGAACAGCTTAAAAATCCTCTTTTAAGAGAGTACATTGGGGAGCAGTCTCTCCCCTCACTCCCAACTAAACACCCTCTGACGTGGAGGCTCTGTTCTAATGACCATGCCTCTGTGAAGGCTGGTCTCTAATTCTCTTAGCAAGGGAAATTTTCCATTCTTCTTACCTTTCTTTGTACTTTGCCCACTTATCTTGTTCAACAATACTCATTGCAATATCTGTGAACCTTCTAAGTGTCTGATGCCAAAACTTCAAGGTAAGAACAATTCTGCTGCTGTGCATATAAATAACCCTTTAAACTTCCCACATTTTGTTGTGTTGGGAGAAGTCTTCTCAGTATGTGAGGAATAGGCATACCCAGGGCACCTAGGATAGAACCATAGTCTCAACAGGCAAAACCATGGAGAACAGAGCCTGATTCCAGGACACAGCAGTGCTTGGGACCCTCCGGCCTCAGGAGGAGCTCTACGGTTCTGCTCGGTTAGCCATCCCCATTCCTTCCACTCAAGAAGCACCTCATTGCTTGCTCCTTATTCTGATTTTCTGCTAATCGCAGTGGTGTGGTAAGCATCTATCTCTACTTCTTCAACTTCAGCCACATTACCAACAAACTTATTTTCTCTGCCTGTCTCACATTCAAACTTCTGGAAGGTGCGCTTAATCAAGGGGCCAGCAAGGCACTCAATTTTGGACTCCTGTCTTGGGCACAGCTCTGCTCCAGACCTTTTCTGGATTTGGGTGTTGGTCTCAGGTTGAATCTTAAAGCCTTGGGGTGCAGAAAGTATACAAAAAGTAACAGTTTCAATCTATTTTTCTTTGAAGGTGTGTATGAGTATATCGGACAATCAAAGTTTCATATCAGACCTACCTTTATGATAGCTGTTTGTATAATATTTCAGGTCCCCTCCTTATGGTAAGCCCCTTGAAATCATAATTGTATTCCATTCATCTTTGCATCTTCCAGTGAGTAGAACTGTACCTGGCACAGAGTAGATACTCAATAAATATACATTAATATATGCCAAGATTATACCCTGGATGTAAATCCTGTGCCTCCCTACAAAATGCCGAAAAGTGCAATCTGGCTTTGCTTATTCTCTAAGATGAATATGCACTACCCCTGTTCTCAGCAGCAGTCAGACAAACATAGTCGTGCTGGTTTTTGCATATAATTCTAGCCAGAAGGGTGCAAAGCTAAAGGTGGAGTGGCTAGTTAGTTTGCTTTTTTTCTCCACTGTGGAATATGTTAAAAACAGTTTTATAAGATTTCACTAGAGCCCAGGGCCCCCACATATACATAAGAAATGTTAAACTAATTGCCAATTGATGGTTTAAATGTGGTAAAAAGAATTTCAGGGGTGGAGCAAGAATGTGAAACAAAGATTATGCCTTAGATCCCATAACCACATTTCTAGTCCAGTGATTTGGCAGCCATCCAGAGGGGCCACGTTATGATATAGATGACATTCTGAAAACAGAGATTTACTAGGGAATTTTCTGGGTTTTTTTTCCCCAAGTAATTTGTTGTTTCTCCTTTATATCTTTTGAATTGTATTTCTAGGTAGCAGTCCTATGTTCACATAAAGGAAAACGTTTTCAGGTTTTGTCTTTAATACTACTCTCCTGGAAGCTTTTTATCACTAGGATCTTTCTCATATTCACTTTGCAAGATTTCTTTATTTCTCTAACACAAATTATCAATATCTGTTCATATTTCTTTTAGTAATGACTCTTTCCTGAAAAGAATACCAATAATGATAAGTCCATAAAAAATGTAAAATTTTCATATAAAATCTCATTTTACTTTCAAATCACTTATCAAATATGAATGCTTTCACCCCAAAACAGAATGATTTCTGTGCTTTTCCTGCATGATTTCCTCAGTGCTTAAAAAGAGAAACACAAAATTATTTTATTAGACATCTATTTTGAAAATTTTTCATGAGAAGCATTGCTACTTGAACTGAAAAAAATGAGAAGAATGAATGTTAAATGCATAGTGAGAAAAAACTTTATGGATCTATGAAACAGCACCAGTCTTGTTTAGAAAATAATTCTAGTCTAAAGCATTAACAAGTTAAAGAAATAAATATTTTGCTTGTCTACTGGAAAAATAAAACAGGATGAATTCTTTATACCACTCTCCTTCAATTTATTATCTATCACTTTTAACCTCTTGAGTTGACTTGTGAAATAATATGTGTAGATTCTATATTAAATGTTTTGTTACCCAGGAAATGCAGGCTTTTGTGGCATTAGCTCTTCAATATTATACATAATGTATGACCACCACCAGCCTCAATTTATATTCAGCAAGTCTTTGTTGCAAAGCATCCATACCATTAACAGAGATAAACATATCTACCCCAAACTTTACACACCATTCTGCATTTTCCATGATGAAAATGTTAATAGTCCAAATGGCATTCTATTTTATCACTAAGTGCTCTTGTTGTCTATTATTTGCAAATTAAGCAATGTCACTCATGTGCATAAAACTAATACCATCAACATACAGAGAGCCCTTCAAGAATCTCAATATAATAAGCCATCTGTGCCTTGGTCCTGTAGGAATCTGTGGAAGCCAACAATATGTTTAGAGTCAGAGGTACACTCAGAGTTGAAAATCTCGGCTAGAAAATCCTTTTCTGTGTTTACTTGGGAACGAGGACCCAGAAAGTAATGTTCAACAGCATACTTTCATTTCAGGAGATAATGGTCCTTCCTAAAGGAATACTGTCTTCTTTTCAGGTCTCAGCCAAGGGGTTTTTCAAGCTAGAATACCAATTATTTTAAAGTCAATGCACAGCTAGCAGTGGAGCCTGACCATCAAATTTTTCACTTGCATATTTAGATTAGAATGATGTGGTGAAAGGCTTTGGTAACTTTACTTTTAACTTCTACTTTGTTCTGTGATAGGAAAATTTCCCTTTAAGTATTAAGAGCAGTTTTTAGAAAATAGGGCCCCCTAGTAACTCAGTAATCCATAAACTCCCTCCTTCTGATTTTTCTGTTCCTGGTGGACTCCACCGCAATCTTTTCTCTTCTTCTCTACTTCACTTCAGTATTTGATCAGGAATAATAACACCTGTCCCAGGGATACAAAGGGAGGTTATATTAAAATTATTTATGGGACGCCAGGGTGCCTCTGCAGTTGAGCATCTGCCTTCAGCTCAGGGCATGATCCCGGGAGTCCGAGAGCCCCGGGATCCGGATCCAGTCCTGCAGAGGGTTCCCTGCAGGAAGCCTGTCCCTCCCTCTGCCTGTGTCTCTGCCTCTCTCTGTGTGTCTTTCATGAATAAATAAATAAAATCTTTTAAAAAACATAAAATTATTCACAGAAATGTATATTTGGATTCCAATGATACCCAATAAAATGGAAATAAATAGGTATACTAAACACACATCCAGCTGTGAAGAAAAATTAAAGGTATAGCTACACACTAGTAAGAAACTGAGAATAAAAAATTTGACTCTTCAATATTTTGCTTCTTGAGCAGAACCATTTGTCCAAGAGATAGAACTATTTGTTTTAGCACCCTTTTAGTCTTCCTCTGTAGCCTGGGCACACTGGGAAGACCAAAGTCTTAAATCACCTCAAGAGCGGATTTGGTGCCTTTACTTTTTATGGCACTACAGGAACACGTGCTATGGCGCAGTCTTTGTCTCTTTTACTAGAATGTGAGTCCATTCATTTATACAACAAATATTAATCAAATGTCTACTATGTGCCAGTCACTATTTCGGGCACTGGGAAGACAGGAGTGCAAAACCCAAATAACACCAAACCAACAAGACAAAACAGAACCAACCAACAAAACAAAACTCCCTGCCTTCCTACAGCTTATAGTCTAAGAGGTTTGGTGTTGCGTTGCCTTTTTCAGGCCTACTTGCCTATGTGTTTTCTGTGCTTTGATGTCTCTTATCCCCTCCCTGTCTTTACTCCTTGTCCCTGATCTGACTCAGTCTTGCTCAGTGTCTAGCGTTCAAGAGATGTTTGTTGCACTGAATCATTGTTTCTCTGTGTTCTATGGAGACATAGCCTATGGCATTCCCAAAGTTAAAAAAACATCAGCACATTGTTGTGGGGCCCATCTGCAGGTGACGTGGGACCTGCAGAGAAAGGTTTGTGGTGGTGACTCAAGCATGCAGAAGGTAAGGAGTGGCACAAGGTCACTGTAACATGGCCTGCACCTGTGCAAGATGCTCTCAGGATACTGGCTGATGAGTGATGGGGGTGGCTAAGGACATAGGGAAGTAATTTAAAAGGTACCAGGAAATTCTCTTTCATCGCCTAACTGTGTAAGCCTTAAAGAACTGGGCAGAAGTCAATGAGCTTATTTTAACTGAGTAAATTGCCCTAGATGCTCTTCTCCTTAAACTGGTGAAAAAACTTTCTGTCCTACTAGGGTTACATTTAATGACTGGGAGTAAAGATAAAGGGAGAATGGAGTAAAGATAAAGGGAGAATGGAGGTGAAGGTGGACAACAGGTAATAAGGCCTTCCAAAAAAAAATTAGACGTCGAAGTATATTTCAAAATTAAATCAGGACATGGATGGAGGTGAGGAAATTCTATAGTGTGGTAGCAGGGTATGCCTAAGGTAAGAGATGGCCTACAGGCCTTAGGGGAACCCTGCAAAGGGCCTTGGGCCTCTAGACTCTGAGAGTTACCAATTCTAGTATCCAGTTTTGCACTAACTGCTTTCTATATTGTTCTTTTCTTTTCTTTTTTTAAGATTTTATTTATTTATTCATGAGCTCAGAGAAAGAGGCAGAGACACAGGCAGAGGGAGAAGCTCCCTGCAGGATGCCTGATGCGGTACTTGTTCCCAGGACCCTGGGATTATGACCTGAGCCAAGGGCAGATGCTCAACCACTGAGCCACCCAGGTGCCCCCGTATTGTTATTTTCTCCTGTTAACCTGAGCCTTCAGTAAAACTTCGTTCAGTGTTTAAAAACAAGTAATATAGATATTTAGCATAAGTGTATTTATTGGGAATAAATTATAAGAAATACACTTGGATGTCACCTTTCTTAAGCAGCTATCTGGCATTCCTAAGTGGCTATAATATATACTGACAATATTTTTGCTATTGGGAATAAATTATAAGAAATACACTTCGATGTCACCTTTCTTAAGCAGCTCTCTGGCATTCCTAAGTGGCTATACTATATACTGACAATATTTTTGCTAGTATAATATATTATTAAATGGAAGTAGTAGATTATAAAATTGTATGATCCTGTTTCTTTTTTTTTTTTTTTATGATAGTCACAGAGAAAGAGAGGCAGAGACAGAAGCAGGCAGAGGGAGAAGCAGGCTCCATGCACCAGGAGCCCGACCTGGGATTCAATCCCGGGTCTCCAGGATCGCACCCTGGGCCAAAGGCAGGCGCCAAACCGCTGCGCCACCCAGGGATCCCTGATCCTGTTTCTATAATAAGAAATAAATATCTACATATGTGTTTAGAAAGCTATTCAGTGAACTATTAATGGAGAAAAATGGTGGTGAAATGAAAAGTCTTAAACTATTTTTAAATTTTAGCATTAAGTTTGTTGCTTATGAAATAATAAAACCATACAGGACTTCTAAAAATAGAAATGAAATGTAAAAGGAATTAGGAATAAGAATTGCTCTTATAAAGGCTTTGCAATCCTTATAGCTGCCAATTTGGGGCTTTCTTTACCCATATCCCTTTTTCCCCAAAAATGATTAGGAAGTGAAATTCCTAAAACAAAACAAGCTTACTTATTCAGGCTACAGATATTTTCTGAGCACCCACTTTGTGCAGGCACTACTGAGTTAGATGCTCAGTGTGCACAAGTGAACAGGTCGGATGTAGCTCCTAATCTCACCGAATTCCAAACAGAGGAGCAGAACTGTGCTAACAGTTTGCCAATGTCTATTCCATAATGGAGTAGCTTGAGGCCTGGCTTGAATCTGGCAGAAGAGGGCTCAGCTGTCTTGCCTAGAAAGCTGCTGAGTGAAGAACTCAGTCAGTCACTCGGTCATGAGTTGTCGGCCTCATGTCATCCACTGGTGCACAATCATCACCCCCACCTTCTAGAAGCATGCTCCCTGGCCTTCCTTGCCTGTACCCCAGGAGGTTCTTTTTAGCTGTCACAATCCCCTTTATTAGAGTTCTTCTTCCATTAAGGGTAACTATGCAGTAAGACACTTTCTACTTATCACCTTCCTCAAAACAGCATTTATTTACTTAATGGAGAAATTTTTAAAGTGGTGCAAGTTAGAGAGCATAGCTATTGAATGGAGAGCATTTAAAAGTCTATGTGGGTACAAGAGCTATGGTGGTGAGACTGGGGATGCATCCCTTAGATTGTGTTCCCATCAAAAAGCTAGTCCTGTCCCTAATGCAGTAAGTCCCTGTACAGTTTACTGATTGAAGACCTTAATGAAAACAATGCCTGATGACATATGTCTGATTAATTAGTGATAGCTACTCATTGCTTTTCTCAGAGGCCACCAGAGAGAAGGGGGAGTGTATTCACTCATTTAATACACATTTATTGTGGACTATTTTGTTCCAGGAATTGGATTAAATGGCAAAGATAGAACAATGAATAAGATAGGCAACACTCCTGTTCTCACAAAGTATATAACCCAGGTGTAAAACAAAAGATACTATCTACACAGTGGGTTCTATCTTATAAATCCCATATGCAAGTGCTAGGCAGCAAAGCACAGGCTTTTTACATTGAATTCAAGGCAAAGCTCAAAGCTGGGTTTAATCTCAGGTCCAGTGTTTTGTTTTGTTTTGTTTTGTTTTGTTTTTTTCTTCCTCCTTAGATTCCATGTTTTAGAAATGTTTTAGAAATTATTTTTATTTCCATGTCTAGAAATAATTTTTAATCAACTTTTTCTTCTGAGGGTTTCCATTTACAAAGGAAATGTTTCTGTTTTATTTTTAAAATAAACTTGATATTTTGGGGGGCCTCAGTGGCTTAGTCAGTTAGGTGTTAGACTCTTGATTTCTCTTGATTTCAGCTCAGGTCATGATCTCAGCAGTGTGGGATCCCCATTGGGCTCTGTGCTTGGCGGGGAGTCTGAGACTCTCTCTCTCTCTCTCTCCCTCTTCCTCAAATCAATCTTTAAAAAATAAAATAAGCTTTATATTTTATAACAGTTTTAGATTTACATAAAAATTGTGAAGATAGTACAATTCAGCAGCTTTTGGCAGGGGGTGGAGAGAGAGAGAACACACACACACACACACACACACACACGTGTGCAAGCAAGGAGCTCAAAGCAGCCTGGGTCTGGACCCTGAGATCATGACTTGAGCCAAAATCAAGAGTTGGATATTTAATCAACTGTACTACCCAGGTGCCCCTTAAATCTGTGAACTTTTGAGCAACTGACTTAACCTAACTGAGTCTGTTCCCTAATCTGTGAAATTGGGAACATAGGGTACCTTTCACAGGTCTGTTGTAACAATTAGAAAGAATATTTATAAAACATCTCACACTTGGTGAATGTTCAATAACTTTTAGCTCTTATTATTGTCCTCCAGCCACGTGAATGGGTTCAGCTAAAGGCTAATGCCATTCCTGGACTTACAGTCCAGTCGTTGATGGGCTTTCAATCTCTGGGTCATCTGTCCAAGGACACTTGAGCAGTGGCCACATATCCAGAGTGACCCAAGTACACTCTGTTCAGGGTCAGAGTCATGCCAGTGTTGGAAAAAGAAAAATCTTACTCTAGGAATTCTTGATTATGTAACCATTAAGTCATGGTCATCCTCTTAGACAATTGACATACTTATTAGACTGGAAGAATCTAGAATTACAATGCTTCATCCAACTGAATTCAGCCAGAAATGAGTAAGATCAAATGACTCACTAATGGTAAGAATGCCCAATCAGCCAATTGGAGAAAAAAGAAATTTGAAGAGTGTCACCAGTAATGCTTCAGGCTGTGCTGATAAAATGTGCGTGACTAAATCACAATGTGTGTTTTTAAAAATCTATCTTTATGTGGCTTTTATAAAGGCCTTTTTCAGTTAAAAATACTTAGATTCATTGCTATGGGAAATACTAGTGATTATTTTTATAGCAAACATTTTTTGAGCACTAACAATATGCCAAGCATCCTACTGGGAGCTGTATGCATATTTCCTCACATAATCCTCACAACAACTTAGTGGGCCAGACACTGGTATTGTATGTACTCTTCAGATCTCAAAAATGACACTAAATTTGATTCCAGAGCTTGTGATTTTAACCCTTAGACATACTGTATTATAATGGTTTATTCAACAAATAGTTTGAGCACCTGTATTATGCTAGGTTCTGGGAGTAATGGGAGCAAACAGAAATGGATTCTATCCTCACACAGTTTACAGTGCAGAAGAAAGGCAGTCAATTATGAAGTGATTTCAGTAAAGTCTGATGACTATTATAATGGGAGAAAGACAAGGTGCCAAGGGAACAGAGTTCGAGTATAATTTTACACCAGCTGAGCTCTCCAGATAGTTCTGAGACTTACTGCATTCCATAGCAAAATGTGGGTTGTTGATGATACGTCATTTAGTTCACAAACCTATAATTCTTTATCATCTCAGAAGGCCTTTTTCCTTCTTTTCCTCTTTCTGTCTCTGTTCTTCCCTTAAAAAAAAATATTTATTTATTCATGAGAGACACAGAGACAGAGAAGACAGAGACACAGGCAGACGGAGAAGCAGGTTCCATGCAGGGAGCCTGACGTGGGACTCAGGCGTCCCTGTTATTCCCTTTTTTCCTTTCCTTTAAGCACCTAGATTAAGAATATGTTTGGTTTCAGGGCTACTGGTGGCTCAGTTGGTTGAGCAGCCAACTCTTGATTTCGGCTTGGGTCATATCTCAAAGTCATAGGATCACCTCACCAAAGGCTCCATGCTCAGCAGGAATCTGCTTGGCTTCTCTGTCTGCACCCACTCTCTCTCTCTCAAGTAAAGAAATAAATCTTTTTAAAAAAATAATGGGGACACCTGGGTGGCTCGGCAGTTTAGCACCTGCCTTCTACCCAGGGCGTGATCCTGGAGTCCTGGGATCAAGTCCCACATCAGGCTCCCCATAGGAAGCCTACTTCTCTCTCTGCCTATGTCTCTGCCTCTCTGTGTGTGTCTCTCATGAATAAATAAATAAAATATATATTTTTAAAATTTCAGTTTCTTTCCTTTGTCTGTTAATTTTCTGGAATTCAATTACTGTCTTTTTGTTCACATTGAAAGAAAGGAGATTTTTCAAAGATTACTTTTTTCTGTGTACAAAGGAAGGGAAAATATTTGGTAAGGTTTGAGTCCAAGCTCCGAGACCCTTTTAAGAAAACATCTAATTCAACTCTCTTGAGAAGGCAGTTTCACCGCCCCAGAACACCTCTTAGTTAAAAACCTTACTGAATTTTTAAACATCAATCAAATCCTATTAAACAATACTGAGTTTAGTAAAATGAGTTAGAAATATGTACATTACGTTTCCCTTGAGACCATTTGAATGTTGAAAAGAGAAATTCTTTTAGAAAATCATTTTGTTTTTGCCAAGCCAATAATATTTGAAAAATAATTTGAAATATTTTGTGAAACCTCATATCCCAAGAGATTCATTCATCTCTCCAAAATTGTTAGAACATATGTTTTACTTCCACACCTAACTTATCCAATTTGGGGCCTCTCCTAGAATTAAAAACAAAAAAAAACAAAACAAAACAAAAACCTTTAAAGCAGGAGGGAAAAAAAGCTACCAAGCTCCAAGTCCAAATCAACTGTGACTCTTGAATTTGAGTGTTAGTGTGCAGTTCTTACTTTTGCTTGAATGATCACTTTTAAAATAATAGCCACACTATATGGAGCTCTTGTTATGTTCTAAGAGCTGTGCAAGCTTTCACTATTCTGTTAATTGGATTATTTGGGGGTGCAAAGAACAGACAAATGATCATGTGGCTTAATTACTGTAGGTTTATTAAAAAGGATATGATCTAGAGAAGTAGGAAGGATAAGTTAAGGTCTCACTGGCAGGCTTGTGACAAACTAGATTTTCGTTACGGTCAATCAGCAATAACGGAGTAATAGCTCATAGTCTAGTAGTAGAAGCTACCCTTTGGTGACCTCACAGGAACTCTTGGCTTCCTGCCATGCACATGATTCAGCTCTTCTGTCTCTGTTTCTGTCTACCTGCTTATTTTTCCAGCTACTGCTACTGACTGCACTCCACTCACTTTCTCCCTGCCTCATGGCTTTGCTTACTCATGGCTTCTG
This sequence comes from Vulpes vulpes, assembly GCF_048418805.1. Taxonomy (NCBI): domain Eukaryota; kingdom Metazoa; phylum Chordata; class Mammalia; order Carnivora; family Canidae; genus Vulpes; species Vulpes vulpes. The sequence goes on along the minus strand of NC_132787.1, from coordinate 21,614,206 downwards.
TTTCCTGTCTCCCTTCTTTCCACTTCTGCATTTACCCAGTACTGACCCTCCCTGGATGTTTTATACTCAAATTCTGTAAGAGAGAAGAAAAGGCATTCCTTTTGTACCAGGTTTCATGGTAGGCCATTAGTCTTTAGGTCATGTCAATCCCTCTTGAATTGGCAGAGTACATGACAAAAACACATGGTTCACGCACCTTAGGGGACCTCTCACAAAGAATTACTCTGATGCTTTTCAGGAGAAAGAGGAATGGAACTGAATAGGTGCCTTAAAAGGCCTGCATATATGTTATTTATTAACTTTGAAACCAAACAAATGCACAACTTTTATATAAACTCTATCCTCACCATACCATTAGCAACGTCATCATATCTATCTTGCATAATAATATCTAAAGCTTGACAAATATTACCTTGCATAAGTGTGCTACTCTGTCAAATATTCTTGTTAGTAGAGAACGGTTTGGAACGCTGAGGATTGTTACTTTTAGAAAAAGTCAAGTAAGAAGACACAATGGCATAACCCAGTAGTTTTCAAACTGAGGGTGTTACAGGGCAGTTGGGGGTCAGAGGCAGGAAGAGTAGTAGAGCAGGGAAATCAGCTCCTCAACCAGAGCCTCCAGTATGTCTGTTTTCTAATTTCCACATGCATAGAAGCTTTGGCTTTAAGAAAAGATTCCACAACTTGACAAAAACTTTGGAAGCTATTTTTGGAGATGTATGTTCAAGTCCCAGTTCCTCCTCTTTATTGCTATGTCAAAATGTGCTAAGTTAATTACCTTCTTTTGTTTTTCTTTCTTTGCTTTGAAAATGGGGATAACAGTAGCTCTTTCACAGGTTTGATGTGTGATCTACTGAAATACAGCATGCTATGCTCCAGGATCACTGTTTAACTAGATAAACGTTAGTTCTGTCCACATCAAACACTGAGCAGTGAAACTCTACTTGTCATGACTTAATTTCTCATTACTGGTTTCAAGAAGGATTTTTCAGCAGCTCCATAAAATGTTGGCCGAGTGTTACCTACAGTGTCTGATGTAGAAATATTCAAAATTGTATTAAAAGATACCAAACTATACTATTGTTGTAAAAATCAAGTGTTCCAAAAACTTTGCATTGTACAAATTAGGGAGAACATAAGGAAGAAACATTATCCCATTGGATTATTCACACGTATTATTTAATATATAATTCAGTTATAAGCCATAATTTCTTGAAAATAGTGTTTTTCAAATATAAAGTATTATCACTTTTATAATTATGACTCATTCCTGACTTCTATGTACTTTTTCTTAATAGCATTTTAAAACATTAATTTTACCTTATTGATAATGTTTCCTTTTCACAATCTTTACAACAGTGATATTAATTGTACAAAATGCAACTCTAGTGTTAAGAACACAAATGTGACTAAAGACCTATTGCCTTACACAATACAAATGTTGATTTTTTTGACTTGCCAATATATAAGTTGGATAACTGAAGTCTCAATATTTGATGACTTTCCCATTTTTATAGAATGTTAGGGTTGTACGTGTTCAAGGCACTTATTTGATAAATGAGGGAAATAAACGTAGAGAAGGTATGGAGAGCCATACCATAGTTAATGCTGGGGCCACAAACAAATGTAGATCTATTGGCTCTCAACCCTCTGCCTCACGTCGAGACCAGTGAACCATTTGCTGAGTTATCATTTGAACAGGAAGTTGAACTAGTCTATTTTTTAGGTATGTAATAATGATTAAAACTAGAAAAATATAGAGAATAAAAGTAGTAAAAAGACTAAAAATTTAATGCTATTTAACAAGTTTAAACACATGTCAAAACCAAAAATTTGTATTGTATTTGTAAATTATTCTCCATTAAAGCTAAAAATCCAGTATTCTAATAGAAAAGTCAATGAGAAAATCCAATGATTAGAGTTCTCTTTAGATGATAGTATCAGAAATGCTCAATTATTCATTTGTCTGAAAGAAAGTCTTACCTTTATTATATTAAGCAGTGGGAAAATGTATTTAAATGTCTACAAGTTAATATTTATTTTTCTATGAGTAACAGCAACTGAGATTTAATATGTTTAAGTAAGCATCAATATAGATTCTTATTTAAACTAACAGATCGTGAAATGGAATTCAGATGAGTTGATTTGCTATTTTTCTTCTATATTGAGATATTACTTTTTCTGATGGTTTGTGCTAATATATATAACCAAGGTAAGTATATAATGCAGATAGTAGATAGTAGATAGAAATACTGGATATTAATGGCTGTAAACTTAGTGACCATGTCTCTGGGAAAGAACCATATCATTGTTTTAGGCTTCCCACTTTTTATTATTATTATTATTCATGAAAGACACACAGAGGCAGAAACACAGGCAGAGTGAGAAGCAGGCTCTCCATGGGGAGCCTGATGTGGGACTCGATCCCAGGACTCTGGAATCACAACCTGAGCCAAAGGCAGATGCTCAACCGCTGAGCCACCCAGGTGCCCCAGGCTTCTCACTCTTCTTAACAATATCCCCACAATGCTGTATGAGTTATTGGTTGTTATACAGATAATATATTTGCTTAAGTTAACAAACTACCTGAAAACAAGTGGCTCAGAAAAACAATTATCTCTTATAGTTTCTATGTCTCTGGCATTTAGGGATAAGTTGGTAGGTGGTTTTAAATCAGGTCTCTCATGAGGTTGCAGTCATCTGAAGACTTTTCTGGTCTGCAGTATCTGCTTCAATGGTGGCTCACTCACATGGTGACAAGTTGGTGCTGGCTATCGGCAAATGGCCTTAGTTCTTCTCCACATAGGCCTCTTCTTGAGACTATTTGGATGACTTTACAACTATGACAGCTGGCTTCTTCCTTTGCAAGCAATAAAAAAGGCCAAGATAGAAGCCTCAATATTTTCTATGACCTAGCTAGAGTAGCCACACATCAACATGCCTTATATACTTTATCAATCATACTTCTACTCAACCTATGAGGATATTACACAAGGGTGTGACTCCTAGAGTTTAAGATCTTTGGGGGTCATCTTGTAGACTGGCTACCAAAAAGATAATGTATTAGCCAGGGTTTTTTTGGTCCTCAAGTGGCAGAAACACAACTCAAATTTACTTAGGCAAAGGGGAATTTATTGGTTCACATAACTGAATAGTCCTTACGGGTGATATGTATCTGTCTCTTAAATATTTATGAAACCAGATACACAAGCACTCTGAGAACTCTGTCTATTCCAGGCATCTGCTCCTTTTTGCATATCAGCAGTGTGTTTGCTCTCAAACCTATCACATGGTAAAGTATACCCCTTTTACCTTTGCATTCTTCAAAGAAGAGCTGACTGTCTTTCCTTAATTCAGTTAGAAAAGTCCTGTGGAAAAACTCATTGGCATCATATGGTCATTTTATTGGCCACTGGTTTGGGTACTACAGTTGGCTGTTCATACCAGAACCACTAGGTTGGAATGCAAGGCAGACAAGTTTCCCAAAATAAATGGTGCTGTCCCCAGAAGAAGAGAAGATTTGAGGGACAATCAAATAATAGGGGTCTACAAAAATTAAATATCTTGAAGCACTTGGGTTGTTATGTCAGTTAAGCATTCAACTTTTGATTTTGGTTCAGGTCATGGTCTTGGAGCTATAAGATCAAGACCCGTGATAGCTCTGTCCATTCCCCACCTCTTGAAGATTCTCTCTCCCTCTCTCTCTGCCCCTCGCCCCCACATGCTCTCTTTCAAATAGCATAAATAAATATTTTTTAAAATTAAATATCTTAAGTAACCTAAAAAACAATCACTTTGGCACTTTTTAAAAACTAATCCACTCTGAGTAGGCAACAGCTACCTTCTTTCACTGCCACTATTTCCTTTTACTCGCTTTTATCATTAATATACTTTTCAATTTTTTGCCATCAAGGACAGTATTCATTAAACAAGAAACCCCTTTATCATTATTTTTTAAGATTTTATTTATTTATTCATGAGACAGACAGAGAGAGGCAGAGATATAGACAGAGGGAAAAGCAGGCTCCCCACAGGGAGCCCAATGTGGGACTTGATTCCTGGACCTGGATCATGCCCTGAGCAGAAGGCAGATGCTCAACCGCTGAGCCACCCAGGTGCCCCAAGAAAGCCCTTTAAAATTGTTTTTAAAGGCTCATCTTAAAAGCTATAGATTATGCATTATTTTAATTTGATATCAGTATAATTTGCAGATAGTTCAAATAAACAATGCAGGTGCTGAATGATGTGAAGTTAATAAAAGATAGTTACATTGGTAGACTGGACAAACAGAACATTTGTAATCTGGAATGAGATGAATCTGATGAAAATGCTAAGAATATAAAATATTGGTCCCACCTCTTTGTCTACCTACATACATAAATATTTAGAGTAAGAAGATATTCTATATATATAGATCTATATAACATTTCCATAATAGAAGAACAAGGAACAGATATACTCACTTTTAACAATATGTGATAAAATATTAATGGACCAAAAAAATGCAGAACTCCTCAAATTCTCCTTCTTTTTTCTACAGAGAAAATACTAAAGTTTCAACCGAGAAGTATAGTTCAATTACTGCTAAGGGAAACTTCAAGCTAAAGATGGATAAAAAGATAACAAGAGAGCAGCTAATTGCTTTAATGAATTCATATTGAGCCAGCCAAGGACTTACTAAATTACTACATAATTTGCAAATGTGCTTGAGGACTCAATTTCAGCAATCTTTAAGAAATCACAAGGTTCTTCAAGTAGGCTATGTTGACCAGCTGTTATTACTGTGTCTAAACTAAAAGTATTTCTCCTCGTGGATGTGAATAAACCAGAGATGCTTTCAAAAAGTAATCTCAATAAATCACCTCATCTAATAATAACAATGGCCATATGCCTCAGAAATGTGGACTGGAGAGGCTCAGTACAATCCACAGGTTGGCATGAATCCATATAAGTTACCCAGAGGATAGTCAATATCATTCACATTTCATTGAAGATGCGAGAAAGACCCCAGGAAGAATCTGGGGTCATTTATTCTAGCCAGATTTGCTACATCCTCTTTTTCAGAACACTTAGAAATAAGTTCTCACAGATCCTATGAGCATTTTGAAAAACTGTTTCAACAACGAAGCCCCAACGATAGGGCTTCTGTAAGACAATTCATTGTCTCCTAGACAGATTGGTTCCCAATAGATATATAATGCAATCCACAAACGTGAATCACACATATAATTTTAAATTTAATAGCTACATTGAAAAAAGTAAAAAGCAATGTGAAATTAATAACATTTTATTTACCCCAATTTACAAAAAATGCTATATTCTGAACATGTAATCAATATACAAATTATTGAGCTACACATCATTTTTTGTTTGTACTAAGTATGTATATATTTTAAACTTAGAGTACATTTCAGCTCTATTCACATTTCAAGTGCTCAGTAGCCACATATATATAGTGGCTGCTGTGTTCGACAGTACAGCTCTAGTCCAGAATTATGGACAGTTGGTTCTCAAAGTATTGTTCCTCCTTTCCAGGAGGACCTGAAAACTTATCAAGATTGTTCTTTGCCCATGTAAAGGAAGCTGTGAAACCAGTGCACAATTCTTCAGCTTCTTTGCATTCCCTGTCATATGCATGTTCCTTTCTTTCAGTAAATTGATAGCTAACATTCAATGCATTCTCTACATTTTTCTCCAATGAACAAATCTGATTTAGAAAGAACATGAGAGCAAGACATATCTGAGTTCAAATCCCATCTTTGTCTCTTATGGCTGCTGCAGGGACTTTTAATTGTCCCCAATATCTGTCTTGCCCTTCTGTAGACATAGAAAATTTAGCTGTAGACATAGAAAAACCACTCAGGAAAAAAACTACTACATTTCCAGAGTAATCTGATTGCAGCTAGAGGTGGCTACATGCTTAAGTTCTGACCAGTAGGTAAACAGAAGATTCATGGGGAGGGTTCTGGGAATCTTTCCAAGCATGTGTGCCCTCTTGTGAGCCCTCATTGGCCTCTTCTACTTTTCTCCTACTTAGAACAAATATGCTGCCATCTTGGACCAAAAGATCAAAGCCATGCATACCTTGAAGCACCAAACCAGCTCATGGACAGTTACACTTTTATATATGCCACTTCAGCTTTGGCTTTTCTGTTACTTACAACAAGGATTCTTAAAAAAAATAAAAAGACATTGAGGTTATAAGAAAGGTAAAAATGATTGTTCTAATGGCTAGTACCAAGTAAGTACTTTATACTGTTAGGTTGGTTATATTTTTTAAGTATATTAAAATTACAAATCCACTTAACACTGTAAGATCCCAAATAAACTAATTTGTTCCTCTTTCAGCTCAGTGTCCTGGCTTCTTTCTGAACTAATTTGTAGATAATACAAAGACCTTCATCACATTTTCATTTCTCTCCAGAAAATTTCCTTACTGCCAGTATAGTCATGTTCATGAATGCCTAATAGTTCAGAAAAGCCTCTGCAAGAACCCCTCAGACAAATATTTAGAAAGGCAATATGAGAGCACTTGGTAATTCTATTCTAGAATTTCTAAAGCGACAAGATATCAAGATCATGAGGCCCCTCCTCACACTAAGCAGATATATTTAATGTACCATACTATTATTTTCAATTAAAAAACTAAAATTATGGGATCCCTGGGTGGTGCAGCGGTTTGGCGCCTGCCTTTGGCCCAGGGCGCGATCCTGGAGACCTGGGATCGAATCCCACGTCGGGCTCCCGGTGCTTGGAGCCTGCTTCTCCCTCTGCCTGTGTCTCTGCTTCTCTCTCTATCTCTCTGTGACTATCATAAATAAATAAAAATTAAAAAAAAAATTTTTTAATAAAAAAAAAACTAAAATTATGAAAGAATTCTTTTATGTTTCTCACTTTTTAAGAGAATGAGTAGAAAGTAAAAAAAGATTGAACACCAATAAAAATTAATTTTTAAAAAAAAGTAAAAAAAGCATAAGAAACACAAAATATTCTCAGTTGCTTCCAAGTTCTCTCTTTTTTTTTAGTAGAACAACACATGAAAAATTTCAAGGAATCCCACTTTCTAAAACAAAAGTTTATTTAAAACCAGTGAAATCAGGAAGCATTTATTGCAGAATGCCATAACAAACGTACCTACCAACACAAATTAATGTTCTAGAGGATGCCAATGTATTTAATTTGCATATGACACATTTTAGTGTGTATTGTCATTTATTATGCTTCCAAAGAATGGCTAAAAACATAAAAGATTGGGAGCATGTCAGAAAGACACAGGAGTTAGCCCAAAAGAACCCCCAGTGACCGAAGCTGGAACAATTTGAACAACAAAATAAATAACGTCGTATTGGTTTATAGTTCAAAGAATAACATAAATATCTATAAGTCCATACTGATACTAACAGATGATTGAATAAGTAAATAAATTGGGGATAAGGGAGAAATCTTTCTTATAAGAAACTGCAAGTAATATATTTAAACATTGCTACCCCAGGGGGTGGTGCTTAACTCCCTGCCCCTTGGGTATGAGCGGGACTTTGTGGCATACTTTCAAAGTATGGAAGGAAAAAGGAATATAGAAAGGAAAAAATAATAACTTAATGGGATGGCTAGGTGGCTCAGCAGTTGAGCATCTGCCATTGGCCCAGGGCTTGATCCCCGAGACCCAGGATTGAGTCCCACATGGGGCTCCCTACATCGGGCCTGCTTCCCTCTCTGCCTGTGTCTCTGCCTCTCTCTCTGTGTCACTCATGAATAAATTTTAAAAATCTTAAAAAAAAAAAAAGGAACTTAATAGTGGAGAAAACTGGCAGACACTGCCTTAACAGAGCGATCTAGGTTACTATCATCAGCGATAAGACATGTGGGTATTATGTACACTCTGGTATGATGCAAAATGGATGGCACTTCACCCTGTGGAATTCTTTCCCAAATCCATACTCCTGGTTTAATCAGGAGATACATCAGACAAACCTAAACTGAGGGACATTCTACATAATACCTGACTAGTACTCTTCAAAATTATCAAGATCATGAAACACAAAGACAGACTAAAGAGCTGTTGCAGATAGGAGGAGACTAAGAAGACATGACAACTGAATGGCATGTGCTATCCTGGACTAGATCCTGAAGTAGATTACATATATTATATAATGTATACATGTATTACATACATATTAAATATAATACATATATCACATATGTAATATTCATATATCAAGCTATTAAATAAGAAAAATATGGTTCCCCTCAGGGACTTAAACTATAAAAATGAATCAGAGCAAATGAAAATCACCTTTGATTGATGGTTGACATTTATATAATGCTTTATGTTTAACAGACACTATTCTAAGCATTTAATATAACCATATCAAATAATTTAACCCTCCTAAAACTTTATGAAGTAGGTATTATTACTATCCACATATTTTGAAATAATTATAAACTGATGTAAATTTGCAAAGAAATGTACAGAGAAGTCCCACCCACACTTCCTCCAGACTCCCCAATGTTAACATCTTACATATATACATGCAATATCAAAACCAAGAAATTGTCATTAGTATAATCCACTGAGTTTATTCAGATTTCACCACTTGCACATGCACTCATTTGTATGTTTTTAAGTTCTACGTTTTATTCTCATTTTACAGATAGAGAAACTGAGGCCTAAAAGGCTAAGTAATGTTCCCAAGGTCACAATTTGTATGCGGTGAAACCATTCTTTAAATCTGGGCAATTTGGCACCAGAGTCCATACTTCTAATCATTAAGCTCTATTGTATCTCAATTTAGAATATTGCAGTAACTTGAATGATTATATCAGCATATCTAAAGAAAGAATGTAATCAAAATATGTGTAAAGTTCAGGAGATAGGGTCTAAAAAAAAAAGCCTATGGAAAGAATAATGTGCCCACCCTGTAACTAAGGAGAAAGATGTGAGACTGTCTACAAATGTTATGATACAGTCACCATAAAAAGCAATTCTTATAATATAAAAGAGTATTTCAAGCTATCTTAACTAAAGAACACATCTCAGGAACAACAAATAGCATTCGTTCTTATTCATGACCCAGAACAACATTTAGTTATGCATTTACTGATAATGTCTCATTGAGAATGGAGTCAAGAACTAGTATGTAAACTCAACTGGAATTTCCTTTGGTGTCCATTTTGTTCATGCTGCCTTGTGTTGAATGAGTGAGTGAATGAGTGAATGAAGGAACGAACAGGGCAGCCTGGGTGGCTCAGGGGTTTAGCGCCACCTTCAGCCTAGGGCCTGATCCTGGAGGCCTGGGATGGAGTCCCATGTCAGGCTCCCTGCATGGAGCCTGCCTCTCCCTCTGCCTGTGTCTCTGCCTCTCTCTCTCTCTCTCTGTGTCTCTCATGAATAAAAAAAATATAAAATAAAATTTAATAAATAAAATAAAATAATGAATGAACAGATCAATGTGTTAGCACCTGTGCGTCCGTGCCCCCCCATCCCCCCCCCCCCCCCCCCCCCCCCGTTTATCTATGATTCTGGAAACCTTTCAGTGCTTTTCAAACCAATTCCATTACTAATATCCAAACAATCCTCAGGTCCTAAGGAGACTTTTAGTAGCTTTTCACCTCTTCATTTATTTTATTTTGTTTTTCCACCACCAAAATTATCACCTACCTTAGTACCCATGTACTCTGCTTGCCTTCCTCTTACAAAGCAATAAATGTCCCTTCTGTCTGAGGCCAAGCCTTCATTTTGTGCTCTCATTTCATTTCCTCATTTTAACAAGGATATTTCTTTGGCTTATATGTTGATAAATCAAATAAGATTTATTTGTTCATTTATTCATGTTTAGGATGTTAAAAAACTGTTTTAAATAATAAAACAAAAGTGAGTTATGGTAATACAATTTTTTAGAATACCTTCTCAGTTCTCCAGGGTCATGTATGAAGATGGACTTTTTCACTCAGAGCTATTAGCATTTTAGTGAATGCCAGCAATTCACAGTGTTTCAGTCCATGTCAACAGGGAAATACTGATAGCAAATTGAGATGGCAATGGTAGATAAACTAATTAGAGATTGCACACACGTGTGTGTGTGTGTGTGTGTGTGTGTGTGTGTGTTTTAAAGAAAGGGGGAGGGGCAAAGGAAGAGAAACTCCCATGGAGCGGGAGGCCAAACTCATCTCACAACACTGAGATCATGACCTGAGCTGAAATCAAGAGTTAGATGCTTTACCAACTGAGCCAACCAGACTCACCAGGACTGTATATTTTTAAATATCAGTAATATTGTGGTGATATTTACAATTATGCCTGACACAATAGAGTTGGAAAATAGCAGAAAAATCACTGTATTTTGTTTTAGGGGATACAATTGACAGGCTTCCTGATTTCCCTTTTTCCTTATATAAATTAAGTATCCTTTAGTTTCTGCTTTATTTTTATAGAAAGCTTTTTTGAAAGAAAGTAGTCACTATATTTAATAAAATTTTTCAGCTTTATTGTGATATAAATGAAAACATTGTGATATTTTTTAAATGGGCATGGTAATGATTTGACATACATATACTTCATGAAAGATTCCACCGTCTAGTTAATGAACATATTCATCTCATTCACTCATTCATTCATGCATTCATTTATTTAGAACTTAACAAGGATCTCGAATCCAAATTCTCTCCTTTTCTTTTACTCTCTCCCTTAAGGGTAGGTTCTTTGCATTCACAGACAAGACTTAACATCATCTATGTTAAAAAATAAATGATGAAAACACATTCTTTGACTTCAAGTCATCTCTAGGTACTATAAATGTCTTTGATCACCTTCAGGACAAAATTTTAAAATTGTCCATGTAACCTGCCTCCTTCTTTTTCCATTATGATCACTCCTCAAACCACTGTGATCAGGTTATTGTGAATATCACTCTACCGAAATGAATTTTATGAATGTCACCAAATAATTTCATTTTGCAAGGTTCTTACAGCCCAACTTTCTACCCATCACTTGATTTGATCTCTCAATTATTCTCTGTTGAAACATTTCCTTCTCCAGTCTTCCCTGGTATCACAGGCTCCTGATCTTATCCTCTCACAGTAGTTCCTCTTTCCCAATCTCCTTTGTTCCTCAGTCCTTTTTTTTTTCTCTGTAGTGACCTCATTCAGGTCTCTGGTCTTGGATACCTGCCATATGCATATGACTTGCAGTACACCCACTCTGACCTTTCCTCTGCGTTCTCGACTCATATATCCAATCATCTACTCGACATCTCTTCATGGATATCTACCAGTCATCTCAAACTTAACATTCCCACAGTGGAACTTCTGATTCCTGGCTTTTCTGCCTTCCCACTCCCCCTGCCCAAATGTGCCCTTCATCTCTGTAAATGGTCCCATGACACACCCAAGCCAGAGAAGGTGGAACTCATCCTTGATCCTGTTTTTCTCATGTCTTATATTCAAGTCCTATTTGTGACACCTTCAGTATAGCCTGAAGGTGACAACTTTCCATCCATTCCACTGGGAACTCTGATCCAAATCTCCCTTATCTCCCACCTACTCCACTGCAATAGTCTCCCAGCTAGTCTCAGGGATCTGCTTTTGCCTCACCACCCGCGTCTATTTGCTACTTAGGACCCATAGTTATTCTCACACAGTATATACCAGACTGACTTTTGACTTTAATGACTTTCTTTTGCAATCAGAATAAAATCCAAACTACCACAGATGTATATTATTTGCATTATTTGGCCTCTGCCTACCTTTGTAAAGTCACCTCTTACCACTCTGACTGTATATTTCTTCTTGCCATATATAGTTCCCTCTGCCTAGAATATTTTCTCTCTGACTTCTCTGACAGAATAACACCTACTCATTTTCTCAAGCCTCAGCTCTATGAGGTTTTCCCAGACACCCTTCTCTGCTAGACATACAATTGCTCAATAATTGTTCCTTCCTTGGTCTAAGCTTGATTTCACCTCAGGGCTTTTGTATTTCTTGTTCTTTCTGCCTGAAAGGCTCTAACCCTCAGAAATCCTATGGATGCTCCATTTTTATGATTTATGTCTCAGCTCAAGTCACTTCCTCAGAGTCTTTCTGTGGCCATCTAAGGTAAAGTAGTTGCACTGTGCTCCCACTTCTCTCTATCCCTTCTCTTGGTTTTATTGTCTTTATATCATTTAGCATTATTTGCAATAATTTTATTCACTTATCTGCATACATATTTTTTTCTGTGTCCCCCAGGTAAGATGTAACTTCTGGTATACAGCAAGACACACAATAAAGGGTTGGATGGATAAAAATTTAAAGATACTTTACTATGTGCCAGTTACTATACTAGGTAAAGGGAATAACTGAATAAAATATTGGACTCTGCTCATGACCTTTCAGGTTAGTTTGGAAGAAAGGTATGTAAGCAAAAACAATCATAATACAATATGATAAGTTCTACTGATGTATATATGATTAGTTGTTAAAGGAGCTCAAAAGAAGGAATAAATAATTAATTCTACCCACAGATAAGGCTGCCTGGGAAGACTTAACAGAAGTAGTATTTGAACGGAGTCCTAAAAAATGAGCAGGAGTTACCTTATAGTGAAGATAGAAAACGTATATTTCGGGCAGATGGACTAACATACAAAAATCATGGAAACAAAAAAATTTTTTTGAAAAGACATGGTACAAAGTCGATCTATAGATTAATGCCATGTAAATGACAGTCTCAGGACAATTTTTTTTCTTTTTATAGAAATCAACAAGCTGATTCTAAAATTAAATGGAAACACAAAGGACTTGGAGTGCAAAGCAAACTTGAAAAGCTTTGGAGCATTTATACTATATTATTTCAAATCCTACTATAAGGTTACAATAATCAATAAATTATGGTACTGGCATAAATATCAACAAGATCAATAGAACAGAATTGAAAACCCCCCAAAAAATCTACACTTGATTTTGACAAAATACCAAAGTAACCCTATGGAAAAAGAAATTCTTTTCAACAAATAGTTCTGCAGTAACGATGCATTAATATGGAAAAAAAATATATTCTTAACCTTTATCTCACACCGTATGCAAAAAAGTAAATCCAGTTAGATTGTAGAGCTAAATGGGATCCCTGGGTGGCTCAGTTGTTGAACGTCTGCCTTTGGCTCAGAGCATGATCCCAGGGTCCTGGGATTGAGTCCCACATCGGGCTCCCTGCATGGAGTCTGCTTCTCCCTTTGCCTGTGTCTCTGCCTCTCTCTCTCTCTGTCCCTCATGAATAAATAGATAAATCAAAAAAAAAAAAAAAAAAAAAAAGATTATAGACCTAAACATAAAAGCTAAACTCATAAAGCTTTCAAGGAAGACATAGAAGAATATCTTTGTGACTTGGTGAAAGTTTCTTAGGATATGGAAAGCAATATCCATAAAAGAAAACAATTGATCATGAAATGGCAAACTTCTGATTATCAAAAGATACCATTAGGAAAAGAAACAGGTAAGCTAGATAGCAAAGAAAACATTAAAAAAACTCACATCTGAGGAAGCACTGGTAACCAAGATATATAACAATCTCCTACAACTCAATAATTAAAAAGCCAGTGATTTAGATACATTACAAAAGGAAGGCTACATAGATGCAGTGAGCATATGAAAAAGGGCTCGACATCATCAGTCAACAGAGAAATGCAAATTAAACAATTCGAGATGATACTACACACCCACCAGTATGTCTAAAATTAAAAATGGTTTAAAAAATTAACCAAATGTTGATAGGTATGTGGAGCAACAGAACTCTCATACATATGTTGGTAGAGAAGTGTAACATAATACAACTACTTTTTTTTTTTTAATAAAATGTGCCATTTATTTTTCTCCCCACTTGTAAAAGCAATACATTACCAGAACAGAGAACTTAGAAAACATAACAATCCACCAAGGAAAACAGCAACTGGAGCCCCACCCCCACCCCCCATCCCGTCTGTTCCACCAGCCACTGCCTGCTGGTCTCTGTGGCCGCAGGAGCCACCCAGGAAAGAAATTTGGCTATTCCTTATAAAGTTAAATGTATACCTAACTTATGACCCAGCAATTCCACTAATATTTATCCAAAAGAAATGAAAAATATGTCTAAAGAAAGAGTTGTCCAAGAATGTTCAAAGCAGCTTTCTTTGTGATAGCCACACACTGAAAACACTTCAGGTTTCTGACAACAGGAAAATGGATAATCAAACTGTGAGATATCTATGCAGAAGAATACTATTCAGCAGTGAAAAAGAAATAAACTACTATACATTCAGCTACACTCAAAAACAGTAAGAGAAGAGTATATGCTGTATAGTTCAATCTATGTGAAGTTCTATGACAGGAAAAATTGATCTCATCTCTGGTGGAAAAAAATTTGAGTAGTGGTTCCTTCTGGAAGGCTGGGCTGGAATAGACTGGAAAAGAGTATGAAGGAAATTCCTGGAGTAATGATACAGTGCTACATCTCAATAGAGATTTATATTATAGGCATTGGTCAAAGTTCAGGGAATGATGGGGGGGAACTGGGTAGCTCAGTTGGTTGATCATCAGACTCTTGACTTCAGCTGGGGTGGTGATCTTATGGTTGTGAGATGGAGCCCATGGGCTCTGTGCTCAGCGTGGAGTCTGCTTGAGATTCTCTCTCTCTGACCCTCACCCTACTCTCTTTTTGTCTCTCTCTAAATATAAATAAGTAAATAAAATCTTTTTTAAAAATTCAGTGAATGGTATACTTAGGATTTGTACACTTTACTAATTATATGTAAATTTTACCTCAGCAGGAAAATAAAAGGCCATAAATAAGTACTGATCTCTTGTAAATGACTCAACATGTTGAGATGTTTAGGAGGAAACGTACTGGTCACTGCAATTTCCTTTGATGGATACAGGGTATAGAGAGATAGGTGGATACATGATAAAATAAAATGTTAGTGATAAACTTTAGATTGTGGTATGGGTACTCACTGTAAAATTCTTGAAACATTAGCTTGAAAATATTCAAAATGAAATTTTAGGGGAAACATCAGGGATATGTGAAAGATGTAGGGAATCCCAGATGGTGTTCAATGGCTGGAACATGGAGTGGTTTGGCAAAAGATGAAGCAGGAAAGGCAATCCCAAGGAGGACTGTGAAGGGCCTCCATGCCATGATGAGGAGCTTATATTTTATCCTGTGCAGCAGTATTGCTTAATTGTCTTGCTATTCTCACTGCTAGTGTCTTTAGTCACACCCTCATTAACCTTCATCTGGGCTTTGGTGCCATATTTATTTAATCAAATCAGGTTGAACTGAATCAGATATGAAAGATGCACTTATATTTCTTCAGAGTTTACATGATTTTCCCTGTTTTCATATCAGATAACTTTAAGATTTTTGTATGTAAATAGAAATTGCCATTTGAATACATTTCCACTTCAGAGTAGTTTCAAAATTGTATTTTTGTTTTTAGCCCTTAGGGCCTTACTTTGAATTTTTCCCCAAATAAGCAAGAAACAAACTTTGTATAAAGTTCTACAATTGGACAGTGAGAAATGAATGCTTTTTCTTTTTTTAAGAATTAAATTATTTATTTATTTGTTTGTTTGTTTGTTTGTTTATTTGAGAGAGAGAGAGAGAAAGTGAGGGGCAGAGGGAGAGGGCAGAGAGAGAGAATCCTCCAAGCAGACTCCCCACTGAGCATGGAGCCCAGGACCCCAATGTCATGATCTGAGCCCAGATCAAAAGTTGGCTGCCTAACTGACTGAGCCACGCAGGCACCCTAAGAAATGAATTTTTAAAAGTTATCTCGGTAAAAAAACTCCAGCAATTTTTGCATATGAAATATTGTAGGAAACACTAGGGAGTGGAATAAATTATCTAATTATCAAAAAATAGCTCCTGCCTCCATGATCTTCACAGTCAAAATTCCTACGTCTTATGAAACACCAATAGAATCCTTTAAAATATATGCTTTGATGCTAGATTCTGTGGGTTTTTCTCCCTTTTATTTATTTATTTTTAAGATTTTATTTATTCATGAGGGACACAGAGTGAGAGAGGCAGAGACACAGGCAGAGAGAGAAGCAGGCTCCATGCAGGGGAGCCCTATGAGGGACTTAATCCCAGGACTCCAGTATCATGCCCTGAGCCAGACAGACGCTCAACCAGAACCACTCAGGTGTCCCTCCCCCTTCCGTTTTTCTATTCGCATTTGATAATGAGATAGCTAGTTGCAAAGGTGTAATGATAGATGACGTCATCGGTTTGGGCACATTGTTTACCATCCACGGAGATAAGGTAAGAGACTGGGTGAGCCTTAAATTTCCCAATAGCTTCCTCCAAAATGCAAACTCACATCCATAAGAGGCTTTTAAGAAAATAATTCTTAAAACACAATATTACTTATGCATCAGGCAATTTCTCCCTTTAAAGAAAATTTGGCTTATTGTTTTTTCTTTTCTTTTTTTTTTTTGCTTATTCTCACAAGATCTGTTTTCATCTGAATGACTTTTAAAATATGAGTATCTCTGAAGAGATTAAATAATCTGAGCCCACTTAGTGAAACATCCATTTGTTCATGTGAACTCTTTCTGTTCTTGCCAAACTTTATATTCTTGGAGTTTTGACTAATTCTTGGCATAAAAATATATAGATAAAAATATATATATATAGATAGATAATAAATATTACTTGAATAAATAAGTGGATGATACCAAGCGTGATACCAGAATACTGGAAAATGCAACTAATGACCATGCATTAAATAGTAAATTAAACAACATATAATCCCCTCTTAACATTAAATCATAAAACACTAGGGATGCATGCATGTACCAAATTACATTTCATTAAATTATAGGAGTCATGTTGAAATTTGTGAAACTGTTATTACAAAAAATAGTTGTCATATACTAGCCCTGGTGGGGAAAAGAAAGCATAATGCCCTAGGTAGTATACCCAATAATTCCATTAATAGACTGCTTCTATTAACAGATCCTATTGACAGGTGTTGCTGTGACTGGTATACAATGATAATGGATATTAAAGAAGTTAAAACCAGAGTTGAGCTCCAGGGAAAAGTTTGAAGGTTATGAATTGTATATTTGGAGCCTTCCCCTCTTGTGTCTTCTCTCTCTTCTACTTTATAGAATCTTGTATTCTTCACCCCTTATAACAGACACTGGCTGCATAATCAATACCCAATTTTATTGGTTTTTCTGTTCTAATAGAACTCTGCTTTTATTTAGTTATCCATCTGCCTATAAGGGCTAGGTGCTTGAAGGGATATTGGCTCCACCTCTGGCTTCAGAGGCAACCATGACATTTTCATTCCCCTGACCAGAGACTAATATAGGCACTCATTTATGACATAATTTCAACCAGTACAACATAATGGGGAAATTTGCCTGGGAACATTGGGGAAAGATTTAGCCATCTCGTAACACACAGGAACAGATAGCATCATTGTCCTCTGGACATTGTTCTGCTATATCTGGCATTGGCACCTGAACTTCTTATGGCCTTCTTGCTATGAAGCTGAAGCTGAAGCCAACATGCAGAGAAAGACAAAGGCAAGAGATTAAGGAGAAATGGATCTGAGCTCTATGTGGTCTACCTGACTTCTGTGTCAGCCAATCTTATCTGAAGTTTTCTGTCACTTGCTGCTAAAAGCACCTTAACCTTTCTTCTGAGTACTGGAATTCTCATGTTTTCCTTTGGTACCCAAAACCCCTCATCAGAAACCTTCCAATCTACTCTTCACAGTGTTTCTCCAGAGCTCTACATTACTACTTCTTTTAGCTCATTATTCATTAAAACTGCAATTAGCTGACTGCCTCTATTTTCAGCTAGATTCTAGAGGAAAATCTATCTGATGCTAATTTTCACTAAAATTTTTCCAGGAGACAACCAATCTGATGCTGAGTCATACTAAGCTGAGAATAACTGGACCTCTTAGAGCATCCATATTCCCAACGCAGAATTTGTTCACTGAAATAAAACTTGGATTGGTTTAAGTTTAGGAAAAGTGACAAAATGAAGAGAATTTCAAGCAACGTGAGGAAATATCTGAAGTTGGCTCTTAACTCATTCTTCCTTGAGGCTAGGCTAAATTATATCAACATGTATCTAATGTTATGTGGATTTTTTTCAACTCTAAATCTTGGAATGTTGATCATCTATGAGTGACATATATAGAAATATAATTAACCAGAGTGTTTGGCTTCTATTCTCAACTTGGTCTGGAGGATGCAAATTTAATGTGTATATTTAATAATGAACATATAACTTTCCTCTTTGTTAAGGCTAAAAAGATATGAAACGAATTACATTAGAAAAGAAGAAAATCGCTTTCTTAAACAAATGGAATACTTCACATCATATCTTGTACAGTCCACGCTTAGAACTGACTGCAAAGAATAAAGCTTACTGTGATTATTTACTTTCTGCAAGGCCTGTACATCTGAAGAATTTCATTCAAATGGGGCTAGCTCACGCCATGGACACATGATGGGCTTTCAAACATAATTGGCGCCACTTAATAGGATAGTGGTTAATATTGCTGTCTGAGTAAGGAGAACATGTGACCAAGGATCAATTTCACATCATCACAACTGAAGATTTCTTTTTTCAAATTAGATTCTTCAGGGGATACTTTGAAAACCTCAGGTCAAGTGATAGAGAAGCTGAGAAATGCTTTTATGAGCATTTATGATGAAAGGAGCTATTTTAAAGGCCAAGATAAAAAAAAGAAAAACTGATCCTTTCTGAATGGGATATTCCAAGCATCTATGAGTGAAGGCAGATGAGAAGTTATTATTCTTGGACCAGATCATGATAGCTCCATTATTTCATCACGTATAGAGTGCCATGACAACAGGATTATAATTCATTGTGTCCCAGTACCTGGCACAGTGACTGGTACAGAAGAAACATCTAATTGTTATTTGCTGAATATACATACAATGGAAAGGCTGAAATGAAGGGGTTGATTCTCCTCTAGCAACAGCCATTGATAGGTCCCTCAAAGGAGTTTCCTTATTTATTTGCTACCATTGTTTTTATGGTCTGTAAAGACTAGAAAAGGAAGAAGAAAGAGTTACATGTTACTGAACACTGACCATATGCTAGGTATTATTTCAATACAAAGGTCAATAAAATAGGGCTACTCTTCTTAAAGAAGAAAGAGTTGCAAGACAATCATCAAGATAGGAACAAGTCGATTTAGTAGTCTAAAGCAGAAGGCAATTAAATGCATAGGGGAACCACATGTATTTCCCTGTAATAGCCTTAGAGTTCATGAACTCTTATTGAATGCCTACTGTGTGCCAGTAGAGAGACATGGGAAGCTTACACAGGCATAGGAAGTCTGTGTTGAGACAAGGCTCAGGGTAATTATAGCTTTATAGCTCTGGAGTCCATGGGGGATGTCAGGGAAGCATTGGTGGCAAGAGATGAAACCCAGAGCTGAATAAGCCATCACGATTTCAAAGAGAGAGAGTGACATGATCGAATCATGTATTTTGGAAAGTGTTTCATGAGAAGAATGAATTTGTGAAAAGAGAGATTAGAAGCAGAAGAACCAGTTAGGAGCTATCTTAATATGTCCTTGGAGAGAATTAAACTCATATCCAATGAGAAGAACGAAAATACAGAATCCAGAGATTTTTTTTAAGAAATGAAACAAAAGTACAATCAGGAGGATCTGATTAGTTGTGGAGGGAGAAAAGGGAATGTTGAGGATTATTCCAAGAATTATAGTATAAAACTCCAAGGAGATATACAAATAATTTCTTCCATCAAAGCTCCTGTGTTTATGTATGTCACTAAATCACTGAAGACATAAAAGCATTATGAAAGTAATGCATTAATAATTTATTAATAATAATAGGTAACAGATTTTAGACATGGTAGGGTGTAGAGAATTGAAGAAAAGATCCTCACTAAATTCACAAAGTGAATGATATTAAATGAAACAAACATTCTCTAAAATTCAGTGTAGTTAGTATTTATTATTAATCTGATTTTCAATGTTATCAATAATAATAAATAATAAATATTTAAAATAAACAGCTATATACAAGAAGCCAAAAGAAACATAACATTTTCAGTAGCGCTTCTAGATTTTCAATTAAAATTTTCTTCCTTGGTTTTCAGTTCTTACCCTGAGCCTTTTGACTTAATCTTCACATACTTAGCCCCAAAGCCTTATCGGTGAGCATTACCAGTCATATGTTAAAAGAAAAGGAAATAGCTAAGTCATCTGTTTTCACTTTTGATGCTGAGTTGGTCTAGACAGGATGAATTTATTTTAACAGAACTTTCGGCTAGTAGCCATTAGGCCCTTAGAAATGTGATTTTTCAATTGAGGATACACTACTCTTCAGTTCTTTATAAGTATTTACCTATTGTTATTACTAAAAATAATGATACTGTAGACACAGGATAACTTATGTCCTTACATTTCTTACTTGACTCGTAACAGATGTTTGATATAGATATGGCTGATAGAATTAAGTCCTTTAAAATAAAAGCTAACCCCTTTATTATGAAATATAATGAACATATAATAAAGTACGCAAAACATGCACAACTCAAGGAATTAAGATCAAGTGTGGAACCACCTCCACTGTGGAACCACCTCCAGGTTGCAAACCATTGTCAGAGCACCCAAATCACTTCTTTCTCCTCAACTCTCCCGCCAACCTGTATTCCACAAGGAACCATTTTTGTGGCCATCACTTCCTGGCTTTTCTTTACAATTTTGCCACCCTATATCCATTCCTAAACATTGTAATGTTTGTTTGTGTGTTTAACTTGAGTTAAATAGAGTTGTACTCTATGTATTCTTTGAAGCCTGGCTTCTTTCACTCAAGATAATGTTTTTGAGATTTATCGACATGGTTTCCAGCTGTAGTTCATTTGTTTTCATTACAATGAAGTATTTTCATTGAATGAATATCCCACAACTTATTTATCCCTTTACTATTGATGGACATTCAGATTATTACCAGGTTTTTGCTAATGCAAATGATGCTTTTATGAGCTTTTTTCTACTTGCGTTCTGGAGTGCACATATGCATATGTTAAGGTAAATATATCTGGTAGTGGAATTATTGGGTCACAAACTATACACTTACTAGATAATGTCAAATTGCTTTCATTTGATTATACCAATTTACATCTCCATCAAGAGCAAAGGAATATTCTTGTTCTGGCTACTCACTAGTACATTGCTATTTGATCTTTAATTTCATACTTCCTGATGGGAAAATAGAGTACTATTTTAATTTGCATTTCTTTGATTATTACCAATGGGATTGAGCCCTTTTTCATGTGTTTATTGCCACTTGGATATCTTTTCTTCTAATGTGTCTGTTGAAGTCTCTTGCTCATTTTTTTCTGTTGGGTTATCTTTTTCTTACTGATTGGTAGGAGTTCTTAATATATTTTGGATATAAATTCTTTGTAATTTATATTAAAGATACATTTTTTTCCTGGTTTATGGCTTGCTTTTTCACTTTCTTTGTGGTATCTTCTGATGAACAATTCTCAATTTTATTTTATTTTTATTTTTTTCAATTATCAATTTTAATGTAGTCCAATTTATCAATCTTTTCCTTTATGGTTATCATTTTTCATGTGCTTTCTTTGTTATATAAGAACTCTATATTTACCTTCAAAAACAGGAAGGTATGTCCTGTTATAGAGAAATGGAGACATAGCGAGATAGGGTGGTTTGCCAAACTCATATCCAGCTATTTTGATACCAAATTCTGCTTTATCTCCATTACACCATATTAATGTCAATTTTTAATGCAGAATTATTTTTATTTATTTTAGTCACTGATCTTTCCTCATTGCTTAAGGTAGTACAAGCTTTAAGAGCATGAAGGAGCAGGTGATGGTACTTAAGGAAGAAAAGTTCATAAAGCTTCCACATGTCCCTTTATCCCCTCAGCCAGGACTGGAAGACTATTTGGAGAAACTACAACTTTAATTCCTATAGACCTTTTTTTCAGCTGATTCATATTGCCACACATCTTCTGGCCTGATTTCTGTCCTACACATTCAAGACCAGGCAAAATACAACACAATAGGGGATTTAGGTCTGTACAGAGTATATATGCTAAGCCAATAAATCACCTTAAAATTTTTTTTTGGAATAGCAAAATATATGGAAAGTTGTGGGGAAGGATCTATAAATAAAGCAGTAACCCAACATGTTCCCAATTGAATATAGGCCTCCTCAAGTTTCCATATGGATGTAAAGCTACATATGATACCACCTTTGCTGGGTAAAGATCCCACTAGATTTAAGAAGCATCCAGAGTTCCTATAAACATTCTGGCAACTTCCCTTACAGAGTTCTAAAAACTCTGGTTGCAACCCTGCTCGCTCACTGGGAGCAAAAGACGGTACAGACCAACTCTGGTATGTCCCTAACATTATTTTGTACAACTTATTTTGACATAATTTTAAACTTGCAGAAGTTGCAATAATACATGGATCTCCCATATGCCCTTTATGCAGCTTCACTAATTTTTTGCATATTGTCCTATTTGTTTTATCTTTGATCTATCTACACTGAATATTTTTTTTCCCTGAAGCATGTTAAGCATGAATTGGAGACATCATGTCAACTTTCCTCCTAAATACTTTGATATATTTCCCATTATCAACATCAGGACATTTAACATAGATTTAATACTACTATCTAATCCATAGTTCAAATTTTATCAATGATCCTGTGATACTTTAGTTCTATTTTTTCCTAATTAAGGATCCAATCCAAAGGTAGGAATTGCATGTAGTTATCATATCTCTTTGTTGCCTCTAAACTGAAATGGTACCTTGGCCTTGCTATGGTTTCCTTAACCTTGTTGTTTTTAAAGAATACAGCGGTTATACTGTAGGCTCTCTATTTGTGTTTGTCTGTTGTTTCCTTATATTTAGTTACGCATTTTGGCCAGAAAAATCACAGAAGTGATGATTATACTGTAGGCTCTCTATTTGTGTTTGTCCATTGTTTCCTTATATTTAGTTATGCATTTTGGTCAGGAAAATCACAGAAGTGATGGTATGTCCTTCATTTTGTATCAATCATATGGAGGCACATACAATTGATAATATTAATTTTGATCACTTGATTAGGGTGGTGTTCTCTAGGTGTCTTCACTGTGAAGCTATATAAATATATTGTTACTCAGCAATGTTTGACATATTTGCTTTAGCATCCATTGAAGATTTTAAACTCTTTTTATTTCTTCTATATTTAATGAGTTGACATTCTACTGTAAGGAAGAAGAGCTTTCCTTTATGTATGTATGTATGTCAGTATAGGCTCTTGGATTTTTATTTTACTCAGTGGGCTATAATCCATTGCTACCATTATTTATTTTGATGTCTAAATTGTCTAAGATTTGGTCAGTGGGGAGCCCTTTCCAGATGTCTCCTGTGTCCTTTTGATAGAGCCCCATCATGCTTTTATTTGTTGAGTAAATCCTAATTTTCTGGTACAATGAGATATCCTAGACTCGTGTGGTATTTCCCCTGCCCGAGTTTTGGAATCAATTTTTTTAAGGGGCTCTAGTTCTATTTAGTAGAGAATGATATTTAGGAAGCTAGATTCAGGTAGCATATATAATATTATTTATATTTGTTAACAAATGCACGCAGAAAGGGTAATTTAATTGTTTTCTTTCTTCTTTGTATTTATAAAATAAAATATGCAATCATTATAATAAGAAAAAACAGAGGCGCCTGGGCTCAGGTCATGGTCTTGGGGTCCTGGGTGAAGCCCTATATGGGGAATCTGCTTCTCCCTCTCCATCTGCTTCTCCTTACTGCTTATCTTCTTTCTCCCTCTATCTCTCTCAAATAAATACAATCTTTTAAAAAATAATTTAAAAAGAAGTTTTAAAAGTGAAATTCAGGCCATTAGTAAAGTCTGTATCAATCAATCAATCAAGATATAGTACATTTCCAGAACCCACACAAATTATCTGTGCCCCCTTAAAGTCAATCTCACCTTCCACCCACTGATGTATTTTCTACCTCTATACCATTGCCTTTCCAGAATGCCTTATAATTGGAGTCATACAGTACATAGCCTTCTTTCTCTTAACATTACTCATTGAGTTTTTTCCATGTTATTGCTTATATTGGTATTGTGTAGGTTTTATTTTTTTATTGCTACGTGATGTGCCGTTGGATATATTAAGTTTATCCTTTCATCGCCTGAAGAATATTTCAGCTTTGGCAATTATGAATAAAGAAAGCCACTATAAAATATATGATAAGTTTTTATGTGAACATAGATTTTTCATTTCTTTTAGGGAAATACCTAGGAATAACATTACTAGAAAACATGATGTGTTTAACTTTATAAAACTTTATACTTTATAAATTATTTAAAAATGAAGTATAAAAATGCCCTTAACTTCATACAGTTAAAAAAAAAAAAAGCAAAAACAAAAACCTTGAAAGTAAAACTGCCAAATTGTTTTTCGGTTGCATTTGCACCAGCAATGAATGAGAGTTCTAGTTGGTCTAATCCATGCCCACATATGGTATTATAACATTAAACAACAACAACAACAACAACACTTTAGGTATTCCAATAGATGCATAGTGATATCTCATTTGTGTTTTAATTTGCATTAACTGGGCAGCCCCGGTGGCATTGCGGTTTAGCGCCGCCTGCAGCCCGGGGTGTGATCCTGGAGACTTGGGATCGAGTCCCACATCAGGCTTCCTGTATGGAGCCTGCTTTCCCCTCTGCCTCTCTCTCGCTCTGTGTCTCTCATGAATAAATAAATAAAATCTTAAAAAAAATTTTTTTTGCATTAACTTAGTTACTATGATATTGAGCATCTTTTTATATAACATCTATGCTTTTAAAAAACAAAAATTGAGGGTAGCCCAGGTGGCTCAGTAGTTTAGCACCGCCTTCAGCTCAGGGCATGATCCTGGGAACCTGGGATCGAGTCCCATGTCAAGCTTCCTGCATGGAGCCTGCTTCTCCCTCTGCCTGTGTCTCTGTCTCTCTCTCTCTCTCTCTCTCTCTCTCTCTCTGTGTGTGTCTCTCATGAATAAATAAATAAAACCTTTAAAAATAAATAAATAAATGAATAAATAAATAAATGTTGAATGATATTACATATACTTTTTGTAATCTACTTTTTATTTCCCACTTAACATGTGTCATTCATATTGTTCTATAATACAATCAACTATTGTCTAAAGTCTAAGTAAATTATTGGCTAGCAAATGTGAAAAATAGATGAGGAATCCTGTAAGTGATGCCACTTCCTCTAATAAAAAAAAGTAAATCAAGAATTCACATTTTGGTGCCAAAAGGACACTTATCTCCAACTCTTTCCCATAATTTGCTTTCCCTCTTGGAAGAGGCTACAGGTTATTATTTAGTGTCTGATTTCTCCATTTCCCTTATCTCTTTCTGGAATAGACTTCAGTTGGAGAGGGAACTGGCAGAGTAATCCACTCCGTAGTTCAATCTCTAATGTCTTGGTCTCTTCCCTCCGATTCACTTCTCACTGCTTGATCAGCTTCTCCAAGATCAAAGGGTTCAGAATGATTTTGCTCTTCTTCCCTTCCTGTGGGAGACTTTCTTTACCTAGTGTCTTGTAACAGATCTTAGAGATGGTCTACTACCATGATGACTCCTCTTTCCCTGGGATCCATTGGACCTCTTGGGACCCACACACTAACTGCCCTGATCTCAACAAGTTCCTATTTTACCATGGTTGTGTTAGTTTTCCAAGAGCATGCCACATACTTCTCCTGGGGTTGATTGTGTCAGGTAATTTCTTCCAAAGTTACTTTTTTCCTCACTGCTTCCATGGAGTCTTCTGTTTAACTGGATAGGTTTCCTATAGCAAGACATGTAGCCCAATTTGCTGTTTCGTTCACCTCACCCATATGGAAATTTGACATAGAAATTTGATAAATCAAAATAAGGGAATGACTACTCAGAGTTGTGATTTTAAAGTCCCCTTCCCTGGGTATGCTTCCTTCTGATAAGAGGCTGTTCATGGACCTCTGTGCTCTCTTTTTTTTCCAGGAAGCAAAAAGATCACTTGGAAATGATCATCATGAATGCCTGGTTCTCAGACCCCACCTCCCCAAATGATCTCTGACTCTGCTGGTGAAAAATAAGTTGAGGCCCTTCTTGTTTTGAATGGTCATTCTCCTTTTCCCTTTGAAGTGGGAGATTTGTGGGAAGCAAGTTTCTCCACTTACCCATTTCTCCTCCATGTTATAAGTACTTCCTCCCACTCTTGAACAGATTCCCAGAAGCTTCTCTCTGCCTGGATGCTGACTCTACTTGGTCCTCCCCAGGTAAGTTCCTATTGTCCAGAGTAGGCATTTTCCTCCCCACTTTGTTGGAAGATTTGATGAGGACAAGCTAATCCACCATCTTATCCCTTAACTTGTGTTCAACCCAAAGCCCACCATATCAGAAGATGTGCTGAGAATGAGATCTATATTGGTAAGATCTAAATCTGCCTCACCCATTTAACATTCCTTCTGGACTTCTTGGCTCTTTTCTGCCATGCCTTCATTATCTCTCATTGTGTAACAAATCATCCCAAAATTTAGCAGATTAAAACAGCAAATGTTATTATCTCACATAGTTCTGAGGATCAAGAATCTGGCTTGACTTAGCTGGATGATTCTGGAGGATCTTGTGAGGCAGCATTCACAGTATCAGTCAGGGCTGGAGTTTCTGAAGACTTGACTGGGGCTAAAAGATTTGCTTCCAAGCTCATGCCTGTCTGTTGACAAGTAGCCTCAGTTCCTTACCACATGGGCCTCTCCATGGGCTGCTTATGGCATGACTTCCCTCAGAGAAACTGATCTATGAGAGAGAGAGAGAGGTGAAAGAAGGAAAGAAAGAGGAAAGAAAAAGAAAGAAGGAAGGAAGAGAAAGAAAGAAGAGAAAGAAAGAAAGAAAGAAAGAAAGAAAGAAAGAAAGAAAGAAAGAAAGAAAGAATCTCAAAATGGAAGCCAAAATCTTTTCATAGGCTAACTTCAAAAGCAACGTATCATCACTTTCTGTTATAAGATATGGGCCACATAGCCTAATTTGGTACAGTGCAAGAGGGGATTACACAAAGGTGTGACTACCAGAAAGTGGGATTCATTGAGGGCCATCTAGAGGCTGTCTCCCATATGCCACTTATACTTTTCTTAAGTTTCTAAGAGATTCTTAGAAACTTTGCCCTAAATGGCCTACCCTTATGATCTTTGTGCTGGTCAGTTCATCACCCTTTTTTTCTGAGAGATCTCTCTTCTCCCTATTACATGGCTTTTGCCACACCAACAAATACTTTCTTGTTGACAATAAACATTCTACTGTTATGATACATTTTTTTCTATTCTTTGTTCCTAAATGTCTGCATTTAGTCATAAAGTAAGACTTGCTCAAATGCAAAGGATCATGGGTGCCCCAAGCTGGTCCCCTAATCTTCTCTGTTTGCGCAACCTCACTGGCTTATGGAAACATCTCATTCATAAATAAGCTAAGTGCCCCAGTCCCGTCTGCAAGGTAGAATTACTTTTCTCAATCTGGTAAAACTCAGCATCTTCCAGGGTCAGTGCAGAGAGTTAGAGCAATGGGTCTTGCAGTTCTCCTTCTCCTGCCTGGGAGGGTCTTGCTGATTATTATTTCTTGCCACCGCTCTGGTGTTAAAGCTTTGTGATATCATCTCCAAAACTCACCCATTTCTTCTCTTTATAATCTGTAAGGCCTAACAAATCTGTAACTGTCACATAAGTTTTGACTGGAAGGTGGAACAATCACAAAGAAAGATAACACAGAGAGTAAAGCATTTAGAAAATATTGCTAACAATGTAGATGAGACTCTCATCTTGCACTCAACCTGCAAGCTCTGGTCCATCCTTCCTAGCTACTTCCCTGCATCTACCTGGAAAAGGCCTTTGTTAATTCCAGCCAGTAGGGCCCACTTCCCAGACACTTACATTCCTTATTGTCTAGCCAGGATGAAGACAGAGCTCTTTGTGTACAGAGAAGTCACCCCTACAGTTTTTCTGCTTCCAGAGTTTTCTCTTCTCATGAATATGTCAGGAAAGATATCACTTACCCTTCAGGGGAAAGACTGCTTTCAAACCTGAAAGACTGTAGCTCTGCTTCCATCATCCTTAACCAGACTGCCATTTCTCAACAAGCATGGTGACCTGATATTTGCATACATAATGCAGAAACTGGAAGTTGTTTTCTCACAACTACTACAATGATCAATTATTTTAATTATTGATGTAATTTCAATTCAAATCAATTCATGTTGACAGGATAATTCCCAGAGTAAATCAGAAAATGGCTACAACAAATACTGACAGAAGACATTTATCATTTGTCCTACTAGGATTGGTGTTAAATTTAACATGACATCCTTTCAGAGGTGAAGTATAGATTCCAAATTACCAATCTCATGATTTAACTCTGGCTTATTTTCCTGGTTTACACTAATAATAGGAACAGCATTTAGAACTTTCAAATTTTTTTGAAAGTTCTGGAGGACAGCTCTAATCACAGCCCCCCCGCCCCCATGTTGTGAAAAGGAACCCTCAGGGTATATCTCTCCTTTGTATGATACCTGTCATTCAAATCACATACTTAACTGTGTCAGGATTCTCTAAACCTAGGATGGCAAGAGGATTTCCTATCAAGGACCTGGAGTACTGTACTAGGAGAAATAATAAGGTTATACTCCTGAGTAGTAGCAATGAGTCTCTATAATTGATCAGAAATTTCTGCAGCTGGGTTTGGGTGGTCTTGTGTAGCCCAAGTGCCTTGGAGGCTGTGGCTATCCTAAAAACATTGTCTAGTTGGTGGGCTGTGGGATCTCTGACCATCAGCCCAACTAAGCCAAATGTACAAGATGCCCAATTCCAATTAGGAGAGAAAGTGTTTATTCACTCCCTCCCCCAGTCTGAAGAAGGTGAACTCAAGTAGTTCTTTTGTTTAATAAGGTCAACCAAAAAAAAAAAAAAAAGAGGAAAAGCTAAATTATTCTTATTTACACCCCCTTTTGGCAAATTTGCATTTTAAATGGAACAGGTTTAAATCATATAGCTAAACTGAAAAGCTTAAAAGAATTTACGAAGTTGCTGCAAATATTCAGCAACATACACCAACATGAAGCAAATTGTGTTTGAAAAGAAGCTCAAGAGGACAATAGTTTCTCTTAAAGCAAAGGGGAGGGGAAAAAAAACCCTCCTGACATGACTTTACAAAACACCACACCAAATATTTTAGGCATTCATGAGAACTAGTTCTGGAAGCTTGTGTAAAGAAAAGACATATTCTTTTCCAGCACCCACATAGCTGTAACTACCCTCCCAACAGTCTCCAGAGTTCACATAATTGGCCCCAAGATTTTCAAATGATTTAGCCAAGTCCCTGAAGTAAAATATTTGTCATTTAAATGTTCATTGCTTCTTTCATTTGTGCCTATTTTTTAATATCTTACTTCTTTGTCTAATAATTCATTTACCAATCTGCAATCATCAAATTTTTCTCACTTTTAAGATAAACATACAGTTTCAGATCAAAGAAGAATTTCCAGGATTTGGGATATGCTATATTACTCAATATTAAGGATCTCTATGAGGATAAATGTGGAGTATGTGAAGGAAAACATCTTTTATATACTTGAAGATAGGAAGAAGTTACTAGTACTTAATAGCATATCAAGTCTCCCTTTAGGTGACCAGCTAACATTTAAAGCATTAGAAGTAATTCGAACACAAAATTTCTTTAAATATTTTATTTATTTATTTATTTGATAGAGAAAGAGAGAGAGCACAAGCAGGGAGAGAAGGGCAGAGGGAGAAGCAGGCTCCCCACTGAGAAGAGAGCCCGACTTAGGCCTGGATCCCAGGACCTCGAGATCATGACCTGAGCTGAAGGCAGATGCTTAACAAACTGAGCCATCCAGATGTTCCAAGCACACAATTTTTGAAACCAATAAATATTTCTAAATATGTACTTTGTGCATATAGTGGAGGCTATAAAGAGTAATAACACTGAATCCGTGCCCTAAAAAACTTACAACCTCATGAAGAAGGTAGGCACACAAGTATAATTTCCTATTCTTCTGTGATAATTGAGTAATAATGAATTGCAGCTAAATGGCTGTTTCCATCCCAAAAGAAATATTGTTTATATCTGTTTAATGTAAGATACAGCATAATGTTTTCTATAAAGGTGAAGTCAAAATGGATAGGATTTGGGGTTTATACCTGGGGTGCAACAGTCATGCTTCATATACACATAGTACTTGAGTGTTGGAAACATCACTCTGTTGGGTAATTATGATCCTATTTTACGCATAAAGAAATTGAATCTCATAAAGATTATATTATATTCCTTTAAAGTCACATAAGTTATAAGAGTTGGAGCCAAGACTCAATCTCAAGTATTTGTACTCCAAGAGCAGTCACACCATATATCCAAGTAACTCTTCTCTATATATAAGCATCATCACTATTCAGGAAGTTCCCACATGCAAGGGTGTATAATTCCACTAATTCCATTTCCTAAAGTTTCTCACATCTCTTCTTAAGAGAAATGACTTCACAATGTAATTACCCAAAGTTACCCAGCTGTTCTCAAGCTCCACTGAAGAGAGGAAGGGAAATGTCACAGGTGAGATTACATTAGAAATAAGACTCGGGCCATTAAACACAACAGGTTACTAGTGGTGGTTGTGCAATCTGCTCTAAAGATATCTAAAAACAGGACAAATTCTCAGCTGCTCAG
This sequence comes from Vulpes vulpes, assembly GCF_048418805.1. Lineage (NCBI taxonomy): Eukaryota > Metazoa > Chordata > Mammalia > Carnivora > Canidae > Vulpes > Vulpes vulpes. Next base: position 21,583,427 of record NC_132787.1, on the reverse strand, counting down.
GGAAATTTTAAAACATAGTTCTGTCTGAAGGTCAGAGAGTAGTTCCAGTAATTTCAAAATCCCCATAATTACACGATTTGGGGGGAAATGCCCATAAAAACCTCTTTTTTAACCCAAGTGGAAGCAAAACATTGTGTGTCTAGGTTGATAGTCAATAATAAACAGAATGAACTTTATTTGTAAGCTTTTAAAATAGAGACATTTATCTCAAAAAAGCAGGACTCTTTTTCTGCTATTGTTAAATCCTAGAGTTGGAGACTTGTGACAACCCAGATTTTTCTGTGTTGTAACAGCCAATTTTCCCCCAAGGAAAACACCTTTAATCTTCAAAAGACAAAAAGAGAAAGTGTTCAAATACAAAGTTTTCTCTAGCATGACTTATCACCTAACAGATCTAGCAAACCTACCATATTTAGAGTCTCTGCAAGACACCAGGGGGAATACAGAGAAGGCTAAGGCACAAGGCTTGTATTTGAGCCATGTGGCAATTTTATTGGGATCAGGTTTGATTCACCAAATGGCGAAGAATCTATGATGCATTTGCAGTTCTAATTAAAACTCCCCAGAGTGGCATCTTTAAGTGCCAGCTCTAATTCACTTCCAGATATCCCAGTATTTTAAGGTGATTTGTAGATCTGCAAAGACCATGGAGAAAACCCTTGGTAATCAGATGTCTTGTACAAACACAATTTATAGATCAAATCAGAGCAAAAGCACAGAAGCAATTCCAAGGTTGGGGGGGTGGGCAGTGACCATGAAATATTCCTAAACCCTGTAGTGTTCCCAACACATATAAGCACCTGAAAAACACTTGTCGACTAAATAAAGGTGCTGTACCAGATGCTATGGAGGCTACGAAGTGAGAAACACATCATTCCTCCTCTCTGGAGGCTCACCTCTCATCGGGGGACAGTGACTGTTAGGACAGACTTGCCTGTATTGGATCCCTGAACCACTCATAGCGATCACGAGCCCCTGAATGTTGCTTATGTAATTCCCATCTGCTTATCTTGCAACTGTCAACTTTGAATCTTCTCACACTTCACTCTATGTCATTCTGGATCCATTTGGCTTTATATCTTGGTTCTACCTGTTGGTGTCAAGCTTCACTTGGACTGGTAACCCTAGTTAGAACTGCTTACCTTGGTGCTGCCCCAGCAAACATTTAGGATGAAGGGCATGGTGATGAGTTAGAGAGCACAGACTCTTAACTATCTTTGACCATCTGTGTTTGAAAACTGGCTCTGCTGTTTCTTAGCTCCTTATTATTATCTTGGGCACATGACATAACCTGTTGTTAATGTTACAGTTTCCTAATCTTTTGACCTAGAATTATAATAGTGTCTACTTTGTAGGGTTGTTGTAGGGACTGAATTAATACTTCCAAAGCACTTAGAAAGGTTCCTGATATCTGTTTTCTGTATTAAATTAAACTTACCTCCTTGTGATAGTCTCTTAGTGCTGTTTATTAAATTGAAAACAATAGGCTCTACGGCCACATGCCCTAGCTGGATCTTAGGACACCACTGGCTGGCAAAGAGCACTGAGGGAGCAAAGGTAAGGAGGTGGGAAAGAAAAGAATGTCTAACAAAGAGTCCAGTCTGACTAAAGTACTGGGCCCAGGGGCCTGCCTGCTTATGTAGTAGTGATTTTAAAAAGTTGAAAGGACCAATTTATGGAATAACTTGAACACCCAGATGGGGTGTTTGTAATCTCTTCTGTGTGCCATGTGCCATCCCAGCACTATGTCAGTGCTCTAGAAAGAATCCTGGAAATGTAGGGAAGATGGATAGGATGCTGGGAGATGATACAGTCAAGAAAATAGTTTTTAAAAAGTTGCAATGACATAGGTAAGTGATAATGCAATATGAAACTAAGATGTTGACAATGTCAGCAATATTGAGAGAGAAAATGCTAAGGCAATAGACACTATTTGGGAACAAAACAAAAAAAGTAAAACAGAAAAATTATTTGCATGTCTATTATATGTCAGGCCTGTACAAGGTGGTTTGTAAAACATTTAATTGGTGCAACATCTATGTTGGGTAAATATGGGTACTTGATTAATTCAGATTAAGAAATTCAGGGAGATAAAGCAATTAGCCTGAGGTCACAGTTCTAGTAAGCAGAAGAGGGATTCAACCCAAGTCAATTTGGTTCCAAAGTCTGGTCTTTTCTCACTGATTAAGTTCGCGAAGGAAATGAAAAGAAGGAGCTGAATGTGCTCCCAAATGTTCTGAGTAGCTAGGAAAGCACTAAACCCACGCAAGAAAGTTTCAGAGATGAGATGACTCCTTTTGCTTTGATTTTAAATTTTAAATTGTCTTAGGACAGAGGCATGTAGCAGGCAGTTGGAAATTCAGGTGCTGATTTAGGAGGGAAGTCAGGATTGGAAACACAAGGATTCATTGTCAGGGGCAGGGTGGGGGGTAAACGATTGGAAACATAACTTTTAGAATCACTTACAAAAGTTGAAAAGCTCTCAACAGACAGTGCAAAAAGAGAGCGGGATGAAGAGGATCAAGAAGACCCTTTGTAACATTTCATTTAATGGGGAGAAGAGAAAAAAGTCTGCAGAGTGTAGTGAGGTCAAAGGTCAGGGAGGAAAGTCTAAGACTTCTGGGAAGAGAAGTTCAGCCAGCACTAGATGGTCAATAGTGTCCAATGCTACTGAGGCCAGAGAAGATAAGAACAGGAGAAAGGCCCATGGATTACTGTGTAGCAAGGCCATGGGACCTACGGGAGAACCCTTTTAGGAGAGTGGAAGGAGCAGACCTGAGTTGAAAAGTGAGGGTTTGGTAATAAAAGGAGGAAAAGAGGTGGGACATTTGGATGGGAATGAGGAAAGAGAACATGTTTATAGGTTGAGGAGACGTCAAGGTAGCAAGGATAACTGACACTCCATGGAAAGAAGACCGTGGAGAACAAGGCCATAAAGAAGTTTGGAAAGGATGGGATCACATGTAGCTAAGGAGTCTTTCCTAAAGGAAGTAAGTCCTCTTCTCTTCGGAGACCCAAGGAAACTCATGGTGAAGGCAGCAGAGTGAAGGGGGCCTATGTGGCCAGATCTCTGTTTCCTCAAAAAGTTGACACAAATAATCATCTGCTGAAGTTGAATGGCTGGAGGCATATCTCAGGGCTGTGAGAGGAGGGAGCAATCCAGACCCTTATCTTTTACCTTTTCCTGCCATATTGTTGAATGGCCCATCCCAGATGTCATCTCTCATTTCCTTTTATTGACTTCTTGTTGTTGTCTCTTCTGGCATTGAGCACAAGACACAGTAGGTTTCCAGATTTTTAGGTGGTTCTCAGTTTTTCCTGGCACTTATGAAATATATTTAACATTCTATGAAAAAGAGTAAACATTTTATAAGACACAATTATAGCAAAACAAGAAATAGATACAATAAATATAATGACAACTCTTGTCATTAAAACACCCAAGTGAAGAACCCAAAATAAGATTTCCCATGAATTTCCTGAAAATGATGGTTAAATCACTTGAGCTTTGTCTTCGATGGCCAACTGCATTCTCTACATTTTCTAAGCATTAGCCTAGGAAAATGGGAAACACATTTTTACTTTTAATGATTGTTCTTCGTAACTTCATTTGTCCTATTTCAAGACAAGAAGAAACATCCTTGAATAGTGTAAGTAACAATAACATCACTGTTGATGATAACAATAAATAGAAACATTTCCAGTTCTTCCCAACTGTGGGTCAGGGACTGAACTTTAAAGGGTCAGAATGGGATGAACTCCAGCCCAGCTCCTGCAAAGCACTCCCCCACTCCTCCATTTTTCTGGAGATATGAGCAGTCTCAGGGATTTTCTGGTGGTTCTGAAAGGGTTGGCATGTAGCTGCTCGGGTCCATGCTCAGCAGCTCTCTGAAGAGCACAGAGAAGAGCTGAATCCTGGAGAAAACATGCGAGGGGGATGGTGAACAGAAAACTTTCTGTGTGGCGCATTTGCAATGCACCTAGAAGTGATCAGAATACTGCTTTTTGAGGCACCTGGGTGGCTTAGTGGTTAAACATCTGCCTTTGGTTCAGGTCCTGATCCCAGGGTTCTAGGATCAAGTCCCACATCAGGCTCCCTTGTAGGGAGCCTGCTTCTTCCTCTACCTATGTCTGTACTTCTCTCTCTGTGTCTCTCATGAATAAATAAATTAAAATATTTTAAAAAGAACACCACTTCTCTCTGTTACCACGCTTTTCATCTAAGGAGCTCAGACATCTTTGTCCTACAGAGAACCCCCACATATGGATGGGTATAGTAACTAGCCTAAGGCAGAGGAGGCACCTGGGTTATCCATTAGTTCACTTAGTAAAGGCAGAGGTTTAATCACATCTTACATTTGACCTTTTCAAAACTTTTTCCCCTAAGGAGGAAGTCACAGTCTTTGACTATTTACTAGGTAATAGGCTGTGCGTTATTCATTCACATAAATTAATTTGCCTAATATTAACAACTCTGAAAGGTAGTTTTTATTGCCTCAATTTTATCAACGAAGATGTCATCTATCTGGAAAATAAGAAATTTTCCCAAGATCATTCAGCTAGAAAAAAGTAGAACTGAAATTTGAATATAAACTATATGTACACAAAGCCCATGGTCTTTACACCCTAGGAAGCCACTTTTCCATGGACCCTCTACTTTCATATACTACCATCCTCCCCCTGACAAATAGTCTTATCCTTTCCTTGGTTAAAAAAAAAAAAAAAAAAAAAAAATCTTGCTTTTCAGTAAATCTGTGCTCTAAAAGTAATGAAGAAGAGAGATCCATAATTTCTTTTCTGAAAAGTAATTACCAGTGTTACAAATGCTCATTCTGTATTAAATACTAAAGATCTAAACTACTTCAAAATAAAATATAATAATGTATTTTGAGAAAAATTTAAAAATACATATATATATATATGTATGTATGTATATATATAAATAATTAGGGCCCACAGGAGTCTGGTTTCTTTTTCTTTTCTTTTTTTTTTTTTTAAGATTTTATTTATTTATTCATGAGAGACAGAGAGAGAGAGAGAGAGAGAGGCAGAGACAGGCAGAGGGAGGAGCAGGCTCCATGCACGGAGCCTGACATGGGACTTGATTCTAGGACTCCAGGATCACACCCTGAGCCGAAGGCAGGTGCTAAACCACTGAGCCACCCAGGTGTCCCTGGAGTCGGGTTTCAACCTCAGTATGCAGTCAATATGTACTATTTGACTTCAGTTTCAGACTTAAACTTGGCTTCTATAAGTCAGAATAGCTAAATGCCTACGCCAAAACATATAAGTAATACAAACAAGGTATGTTATTCAGATTAATATTAATATCTGAATATTTACTTTCAAATATAAGTGATTATATGTTTACATATTATATTATTATATATTTGTAATATAAGCTTTCTAGAAAGGAGATTTTATGATGAAATTTATCATGTATTTATTTATAGAAACATAATACTTATAAGCATTCTACAAAGTACTTAGAGTAAAATTTCACTTGTGTGTTTGTTCAGGTTTTGTCCGTTGAAGCATAGTTCATTTTGACTATTCTGAGAATAAAATTCTGCAATAACTGATCATAATTGTAAGCTTACCAATTTTATGCACTAGAAGTGGCCCTCAGTGGCCAAGAACTTTCAAATAGTTAAAGATTCACAGTTACTATAAATTTAGGTCTTTTGTCATATTTCATCTTATGGAATTCAGCAATATTCAAATTTCAGGAAGGTAATATATTACATACACCATATTTATCCATTCTTCTGGAGGATGGGGGATATTGATACTGATAGTTTTATGAACTGAGATTCATAACTTTAAACAACAATCATTTTTTTAAAGATTTTATTCACTTATTCATGAGAGACACAGAGAGAGGCAGAGACATAGGCAGAGGGAGGCTCCCTAGTGGGAGCCTGATGTGGGACTTGATCCCAGGACCCTGAGATTGTGACCAGAGCCAAATGCAGATGCTCAACCCCTGAGCCACCTAGGTGTCACAACAATCATCTTTGAAAATAGTATTTAATTTTTAGCTATTTAGTTCCATTTAGGCTATTTTTAAAGAACATCTCTATTTGGGATTTCTTTGTAGCTTGTGAGGATGAATTAAAATAATTCAGTGTTACCATCTATAAATTCCACAAGGATAAAAAGCTCTAAAAGAATGTACAATAACATTCATGATGAAGATAAAATGTATGAAGGAAAGAAGATAATCTTAGAAAAAGATAAGGTACTCAAAACATATCCTGTACTCAGTACTCAAATTTCAAAACAATAGACTTTGTAGGAATGTTTTAGTAAGAAACTCTCTTTTGGTTTTGAGTCCATGAATTCAAAAAATTTAAACAAAAAGCCTGTTTAAAATATTGTTATAGCTTGCCAACTATGTTAAGATAGAGGATTTTCAGACTTATCTACCCTGTGAGTCTTAGGTACAAATTTTCTTCTAGAAAACATGTTACCGAAAAACATCTGCTTTGCACAAAAAAAATAAGTGATATCACTCAAAATGGGGGCATATCTCCATTGACATAAATGTAGTCTCTAGAACTAACAGCTGATTATGCTAAGAAATTATTGTTCCTGTGATATCAAACTTTGAAAACTTATCTAATTTTTTGGGAAAACTTATCTAATTTTTAATAATAAAACTATAAACAGACATCAGAAAGAATGAATACTTACCATGTATATTGACGTGGATGGAACTGGAGGTTATTATGCTGAGTGAACTAAGTCAATCAGAGAAAGACAATCATATGGTTCCTCTCATATGTGGAATATAAGAAACAGCACAGAGGATCATAGGGAAAGGGAGAGAAAACTGAATGGGAAGTCATCAGAGAGGGAGACAAACCATGAGAGACTCTTAAGTCTAGGAAACAAACAGAGGATTGCTGGAGGGGAGTTGAGTAGAGGGATGGGGTAATTGGGTGATGGGCATTAAGGAGGGCATGTATGTGATGAGCACTGGGTATTATACGCAACTGATAAATTATTGAACGCTATGTCTGAAACTAACGATATATATTGGTTAATTGAATTTAAATTTAAAAAATTTTTAAATTTAAAAATGAAATAAAATAGCAATGATTTCATCATAAAGTGAAGCAAAACAAAACAAAAAAACCTGACTGGGTGACAGGCACTGAGGAGGGCACTTGATGGGATGAGCACTGGCTGTTATACTATATGTTGGCAAATTGAACTTCAATGAAAACAAATGAAAAAGAAAAAAAAAAAACCTGTAAGGATCCCTGGCTGGCTCAGTCAGTAGAGCATGCAAGTGTTTTTGTTTTTTGTTTGTTTGTTTGTTTGTTTGTTTTTTAGGTAGTCTCTCTATATCCATTGTGGGGTTCAAACTTATAACCCTGAGATTAAGAATTACATACTCCACTGACTGAGCCAGCCAGACACCCTAAGCATGCAACTCTTTTTTTTTTTTTTTTTTAAGATTTTATTTATCCATTCATGAGAGACACAGAGAGAGAGGCAGAGTCATAGGCAGAGGGAAAAGCAGGATCCCTGTGGGGAGCCTCATACAGGACTTGATCTCAGGACTCTGGGACCACACCCTCAGCCGAAGGCATATGCTTAACTGCTGAGCCACCCAGGTGCTCTCCAGGCATGTAACTCTTGACCTCAGGGTTGTGAGTTTGAGCCCCACATTAGGCATAGTGTTTACTTAAAATAATAATAATAATAATAATAATAATAATAATAATAATAATAAGGTTTTAAAAAACAATACTCCAAATTTATTATTGAATCCCAGAAGTTTATTTTATAATGGTGATATTAATCTTCAGCTTCACCAACTACTGATTTTAACACTTGGCTACTTGTGTATATTTGGTGATATAAATGTGGATATATATCTATTTGCAGAAATGTATTACTATTATTATTATCTTATAAACAGAATCATAAAGATCATACTGCTAAGTCATTCTTTTGTTCTTTGGTCCATTACCTTTGCTGCCCAATCCAGCTATCTTAACTAGTCTAGTAGAAACTATAATTTCGGGGATCCCTGGGTGGCGCAGCGGTTTGGCGCCTGCCTTTGGCCCAGGGCGCGATCCTGGAGACCCGGGATCAAATCCCACATCGGGCTCCCGGTGCATGGAGCCTGCTTCTCCCTCTGCCTGTGTCTCTGCCTCTCTCTCTCTCTCTGTGACTATCATAAATAAATAAATAAAAATTAAAAAAAAAAAAAGAAACTATAATTTCAAACTAGGCCTATAAAAAAAACAATATAGTGACACATTTTGACATTGTTACTGATGAAAAATCAACTGCTCTTTATGGACTCCTATTATGTGCCACACATTGATCTAGGTACCTTCAGCCAATGGCTATGTGAGAAAGGTGGTTTTAGTGAGAAAATTTCACAGGTGAGAAAACTGGCTCAGAAAGATTTAAATGTTGAGTTTGAACCCAATCCTTTTTACTTCCCAGTTTTAAAAAATGAAAGACAAGGGTAAAACTCCTAATTACTATGGCTCTCATATGACAATAAAACTAAAGCAAATTTACAAATCAAAGCCAAATTAAACTAATAGAATATAAACCTACAGCATTAATATGAAATTTTATGTTATTTTGTTGAAACTAAATTGTCAAATTAAATAATGGAAAGATGCTTTGTGGATTTTACTCTACTTGTCTACATGATTGCTCTCTCACATGATTAATCCTCAGGTGCATTGCCATTAAACCTGCAGTTCGTTTTTTGTTTTTTTTTTTAAGTTTTGACTATCATTTACTATTTTGTTCTGCTAAGAATTTTAATAATGTCCTTCAAAACATAATCACTATGACAATTTTGTAAAGTTTTATCATTTTAACTCTGCTAATGTTAATAAACTGTCATAAGTCAGAAGGCATACAGACATATACACTACCGACTCTAGAATAACAAATTGTCAACTACAGCACAGTTTCTCTTAAGTTCAACAAGTCTATACACCATGCTCAAGATAATGATTCAATTTTCCTACTACTTTCCTATATTCAAATGACTGGGAAATCTTTGCTCATGCAACATCACATGATGTCATTTGGCTTGCTAGGAACCCAGTCATAAACAGAAAGGTACAAAGGATCCTGAAAGCACATGACAAGACTCAGATAAAAAGGAATTGTCCTGATGATCCAAAAGACACTTGGAGAACAAAACAAAACAAAACAAAAAAGCACAAAATTTAAAAAATTGCCTTGAATGTCCAGACTGCTAAGAAAACAAGGACATGAACATGGATACCAGTAGAGGTTAGTAAATGAGCTATAAAAACAAACAAAACAAAACAAAACAAAACAAAACAAAACCAAAAACACCTTTCTATAGTCAAATATGTTTGGGAAGCTCATTACCATATTAAAGGATCTGAGAAATGCCATTAACTTTGTTTCACTCAGTTTAAACTAGAATGCATTTTGGTGAATGCCACTCTAAACAATGATACCCAGGGTATTGGAATCAATACACTGACAGAGAACTCCATAATACAAAGACTGATCTTCTCAAAATATTGACTAACCAATTGTTTTCAGCTCAGATTTTCTGAAGTTTTTTTGGGGTTTTTTTCATGGTTCAGTCTTCAAAGTTCTACAGAAATCAGCTGTTTATACTACATTAAGCACATAGTAATAATATCTGGATTCAAGTTAACTCTCATTTTAAAGTAAAGGATTACCATCTTTTATTCTGAATATGACCACATCATCTACCACGGAGTCTTGTGTGTTGTAAACACTCGCTAAATGTTTGATATTTGGCTGATGATGCAATTTCTCTAAGCCCCAGGTATAATTCACAGGGGTAATTTTTGTTGATAATAACTAAGTCCATAGGGGCCGAATCACATGAGCACAAATGTCAAAACCATGATACTGTCAGGGGCCTCTAGCCCTGTTGCTGTTGAATAAATATAAATAAATATTTATGATCTATGCAGAAACAAAATATATAGGACATTTTTATTTATGAGTACAATAAACAGGATTGGAAAGAATACAGGATGTATTTTTAGCCTGTGTTTTCCCTTCTTATGAGACTGGATGGTTTGATGTTTCATGTTTTTAAAAAGATGTTTTCATTTCCTTTGAGATTTTTATGAGTTCTTTTCGGTTGGGAAAAACTGTTGCCTCCTGTGGCACACAGGTCTGTAGAAGCTGCTTGTGGATTTTGGCCCTGGGGATGTAGGCGTTATTGTGTATTTCTACGATAAATTTTCAGGGATATGTAACTTGCCTATAAAAATATGCCTGTGGGCTGAATCTTGGCAGTTAGCATTTTAGTAAGAGAATATATTTAGTAATATCTGAATGTCTAAACAACTAACACATAGGTGAGCTATTTTTAAAAATTGGGCGACAAAACACATTGCCACCTTTTGAGTATGTTTGGCTATAACTAAATATCAACTTCTAAATTTATTTTTTAAAAAACACTTGAGAAGCAAGGATTTGAGTTAGCCCTGCATTGGGTCACCTCGTCATGAAAAACAAATAACACGAATCTTTCATTTGGAAAATTGGTGACACTGAGTTGGACTTTCTGAGTCAATATGAACACACATTGACTTAGGTCCTTGGGTTCCAATTCGAAGGGCTAGCAATGATTTGGGGTTCTCATGATTTCCCTTTTTCTTCACTAATGCAGTTAGTTTAATAAGCATGTATAGAAAATATTTAGCATCCAGAGATCTGTCCTTAGCTTTAACAGGTGTCTGTAACATACACGAGCGGCCAAAACCAATGAAGCAGCATCACAAAATATCCTTTTTTCAGTGGTATTGTCACAAATGGTTTATGGATGGAGGCATAAATTAAATTAACCCATAAATTAAAACACCCAAATGAGTGAATAATAAGCACATTTGGAAGATAAGTCACTGTAGTGAAAAACTTCATGCTTTGAATCCAAGCTCTGGAATGGTTACCTAATCTCTTTTTGTCATAATGCCCACATTTGTAAAAATTGCAATTGTTTTGCAGGGTCTACGGGGTTGTTGTGAGCATTACACAAATACAAAGTGCTCAAAAACTGGGGACCATTGATGAAAATGTTTTTATGGACAAGTATCTATTGGAGTTTCCCAGCTAGAAAGTGCTAACGGGTATAGTCAGTAAGGGGTGAGATAGCTCAAGGCAGCCAAGAAAGGCCCGGGCCTCACAGAGGTAAGACCTGTGCATGAGCAGGTTGTGGACAACCAATGAGGGTGAGAGGGAAGAAACTTGATTTAGAATGAAGCCCTTTCTTTGATCTTGCTTGGGACTACATGCTAAAGCCACAATGGAAGGATTATAAATCAAAAATCTCTGCATTTTTTTGGTCAATAGGATAGTACATTGTTCTTAACACTATGTTTAAGTTGGGTATGGTTATTATGACTGCAATTTTCTTTGACCAGAAATAAGAAATAACAGAGAAATCTGTTATTGGCCATGTTTTCATATTTTGAAAAATATACCGGTTTATCTTCCCATCACATATTAAGTTAAGCATTGGCTTGGTGCTTTCACAGACATGATCTCATTTCACCCTGACAGCAATGTTGACAAGTGTGCATTATTCTCACTTTAACTATGACAAAATAAGTTCAGAGATCCTAGCAGAGCCAGGATTAGATCATGGGTGTTGTTGCTGTTTGCCTTTAACCACAGCATGTTGCACATCACATACATGTCTATATCTCTATCCCATATCACAATGATTTTCCACCACTGCTCTTAAATTTCAAAACAGTAACTGAGATGGGGGCACAGAGGGTAGGAAAATCAAAGTGTGGAGGGAGATTTGGAGTTCTTGGGATAGAGGTGGGGATGTGACATTGCAAGCCACGGGATTGAAATGGGGACTGAGTAGGCAGGAGAGACTCAGACAATCATCTTCTAAAATAATCCAATGTACTATTAATTTGCATTTTTTTGAGGTTCACAGTGAGACCCCAGAAATATATTTCTTGTTTCCTCATTTACTTACAGGATTTTGCAATTGGGGTGGGGGGGTGGGCAGCAAAATTTGTTACATATGGATTTCTATGATAACTCTGTTTGAGAAAAGTGGCTGCTAAAAACCCACCTCTTCCAGCACGCCTTCCAGGACTACCGCCACAGATGTCATGAGTGCCAGCACTCCACCCAAGATAGGCAATAGTAAATTCCTGTGATTCCCTCCTACTTGTCACTCTTCCTCTTCAGGGCTTCTGATCTTTCCATTTTTTCAGTAAATCTCACCCTTTTACTCAACTTTGATAATAACACTGTCTACATTCCTTTTATACTCCACAGAGTATACTCTGCTTATTGGTCTGCTTCATCTTGCACAGCCGAACTGCCTGACCAGTTTACTAGAAGACTTGGGAAAGATCTTGAATTTGAAAACCTGTGAGCATTTCCACTTCAAGGAGGGCAGTAAAACTCCCAGGAGCCAGACCAGCCTGTCTTGAAGCTTTGGGATATTTTCTAGATTCCCCCTTTTGCTCTTGGACTTACCAGTTTACTCTTAGCATGGCATAGGTAGAGTTTTCAAAGATGATGAATACCAATCAGCACAGTGTCTAGAAGAGCCCCAGCCTCTGAAGCTTGTGGTGTGCAACTACCATAGTGTCTGTGCTCCTACCACTGAGCAACAAGAGCTTTTCAATAATTGGTGAAAAAAGGTTAGAGCAGGGACACCTGGGTGGCTTAGTCAGTTAAGCAGCTGCCTTCAGCTGGGGTCATGATCCCAGGGTCCTGGGACTGAGCCCACATGGAGCCCTGCATGTCATGGAGCTCCCAGCCCAGCTCCCTGCTCAGCTCCCTGCTCAGCGGGGAACCTGCTTCTCCCTTCCCCTCCACCCCTCCCCCAGCTCATGTGCTTGTGCTCTCTCTCTCTCTCTCAAATAAATAAATAAAATCTTTTTTTAAAAGTTTAAAGCAAATTATGGAATAATGCACAATTTTAAAGCCTATTTTGCTTTATTACAAAAGGAATCCATATTTATTGTGCAAACTCTATAAAAGATAAGCATTTTGATATGATTAATGACAACAAAGCAGAAGCATCTCTTAGCTGATTTGGGGGCCACTCCTTCCACATCCTCTGCTCTCATTAAAAGACAAATGTGACAAAGGGTATCAAGAAGTTCCTTTCCCTTTTTTTCTTTTCACAATTGCATCTTACAGAGGAATGGCATATCTAAAATTTTACACAGAGGGGCTTTGGGGCCATGTCCTATTATTAAAAAGAGAGGCTGAGTTTGCATAGCACTTGACATAAGACCTGGAATATGTCAATTATTCATTTTAAAGATGGGCTCATGAGATGTTCTGGAATACAAAATCCTCCCAAGCCATACTCCTAATGCCACAACTGCTGCAGAGGAATGTTCAAGGGGCCATTTAGTTGTTTATTCAGCTAATAAGCATTTATTGAACACCTTCTATGTGCAATGCCATAAAGTAGATTCTAGATGAAAACAGAAACAAAAAATAAACAAACTTTGGTTTCTGCCTTTATGGAATTTTTTAAATAACAAAAAGACTTTGTTTGACATTTAGGTCATTTTCTACTAAAAATAATACTGTGATGAAATCCCTGTGGTTAAATTCCTTTGCACATCTATAAATATTTCCTTGGGATACATTTTTAGAAGGGGATTTGTAAGGTGTCATTTGGTGATCTTAGAACTTATGATGAAATAACCAGACAAATCCGACATACATAGAACTTAATGGATTATTATTTTGATATCTGTGGGAGTTGCATGGCTCTAAAACTAAAAATATACAAAAAGAATGCAAGCATTTGACTAAAAAGACATTTAAATACCTCAAATTCCAATGAAATACAAAAATCCAATCCAATGAGGCATTTTCTTTTCTTTTTTTTTTTTAAGATTTTTATCTCTGCATCCCACATGAGGCTCAAATTCACAACCCCAAGATCAAGAGTCACACACTCCACCTATTGAGCCAGCCAGGCATCCCCAATGAGGCATTTTTAAGAGTAGGTGTCACAAATTCTAATGTCTTGAAAATTAGGTAATAAAATGACTCAAATCTAAAATCTTTTGCTAAATGACCACCTTTGGTTTTAAATGATAACTTCTCTGTTAGAGGTTGTAAGTAAGGTTCAGTATGCCCTATCGGTGTCACAAACAGGACCCAGTATTGTCTCAGTCTGTACCATCTGGTCCTTATGAGGCTTCAGCAAGCTGAAAACAGTGTAAAAGTTGCAATGGGGAGGTAGTCCCCCAAACTATGAAGGGTAGCATAATTACTTCACTAGTAGCTAAGCATCTTTCAACTCAAAGATTCAGAGAATTCTTCTTGGTATTAATATATTTGGTGTTAGGAAATCTGTACATAGTGTTTTTGGTACTTTCAATGTTTGGAATTTGGCTAGTAGAGTTAACAAATCAGTTTTTTAGTTACAATTTAGAACATGTCGTATGTGTTGGATTTAGGCTTGTGGTTTAAGCTAAAATCTTATTGAGTTGATATAACAGAATAGTTAAGTTAAAGTTCATTGTACTTGTGAATTTATTTTGTTAGATTTATGGTTTATTTGATACCAGGAAGATTTTGTCTCCTAAATCAGACAATTACAGTATTAAAAAGGAAAATGAAGGTTTTAAATTTGTAAATAGAGTTTAAGATGTTCAAAAGTATTCATTTAACTGTAAATGAGATCAAACACTAATTGATGGTCCTTAAATATGTTTGGAAGTATTTCTTGGACTTAGAATATTATTTGTAAACTTAATATAACATGTTAATAAAAAAGTCCTACTCTTTAGAAATTGTAACTTTAATTTTAAAAGTTCTGAATGATCTTTTCTGAATACAAAAATCCTTCTTCCAAAATCATTTTAAAAATCTGACTTTTAACATAGGATTAATACAAATGCATGCATATTAATACAAATGCATACAAATTAATACAAATGTCTAGGCTTTTGGCAACTATTGGGTTGTCTGTGTTTGAAGTTTTGAATTCTCGACCCCTGATTAATTTATCCCCACCATGTGCATAGCATTATCCCCACAACACATTTTTGATCTTTCTTTTTAATCACTTACTTTACTCTTCTTATTCTACTGAAATTTGAACAATCTTGGTCTAGGGCACATATTCTGATTTATAAACTGACTGGCATAATGAAGTTCTAGGGATAAAAATGCACGTTTAGAATTCAGAGATTCTAAAGAAATTTACTGTTTGTTAAGTTTTCATATTACTAGGTAGGAAAAAAAAAAGAATTGACTTTATGAAAGAACCACAAAATAATTAAGGTTTGTGATATAAGCCCCACAGGAAAAAGTTTAAAGATCTGCAATCTGTAAACTGGAGAAAACTGAAATGTCTCAACAAAGTGAGTTTAAATTTGCCTTGTAAATACTAACTGGAGTCCTTCCAATAAACACCTCCCTCTTCCTCCACACAAGAAAGCAAATGAAGCTGAGATTTTTTTTTTTTAATTCATCAGCTGGTTTATTAAGTATAGAATTTGAAGTTTTCTTAGTATGGGATGAGACATTTTATGAATCATATGCTAAATAGGCATTTTCTTTCCATTTGAGATAGTGCCAGAACAGAATTTGCTTTAACTACAAAAAGAAGGGACGCCTGGGTGGCTCAGCAGTTGTGCACCTGCCTCTGACCCAGAGGATAATCCTGGAGTCTCAGGATCAAGTTCCACTAGCGGGGCTTCCTGCATGGAGCCTGCTTCTCTCTCTGCCTATGTCTCTGCCTCTCTCTTTCTGTGTCTCTCATGAATAAACAAGTAAAATCTAAAAAACAAAACAAAATAAAAACACAACTACAAAAAGATTATAGGTTGACATTAGAAAAAAAAGCTTTAGATCTCAAGATAGCATTGTACAAATAATGTACCATCTTTTTTTTTTTCTGGAAAAAGAACTAAAATAAATAGAAATCTTTTGTTTTGTTTTGAATAGTGTGATTATTTTTTTAACAACTGAAAATTTAGTTTATGTTCTGTACAGATTTACGAAATGATAAGGCTCCATTACACTAAATGCTACCCCACATATGATCAGTATTACTGTTTTTCAATAACCTGAAGCTATGACCTACACTTTCAAAGGCCCTGTTTCCTCCTTAAAATATCTCTAATACCAAAAGGTAATCTCAGGATGGATTCTCCACTTAATTTACAAGCTACTTAAAAGAGTCTTAAATTAAATTAGCATGCACCTAGATTTTAATTGTTGGTTACACTTTATTAAGAGTTCTTATTGTTATTTTAGAAGGCATAACAAATATGAGCTGTTATAGTTCTCCTTTCATAAAGATAGTAGCATATTTTTTACCTAAATCCTTCTTATTTTAAATAATTTTCTGGTATTGGAAAATAATTTGTTTCCTTTCCTTATTGGTAAAAAAAACTAAACAAAAACAAACAAAAAAACAAAAAGGCTATCCATATGCCTCTATGTTTAATTAACCAAACTTTATGATAAGTTAATTAATATTCTTTTTGTTCGCTTGTTTGTTCTGTACCAAAACAATTGATTTTTATGATGGTTTAATGTCAATTAATGTGGAGGCCCCTGGCTGGCTCAGTCAGTAGAGCATGTGACGCTTGATCTTGGGATATGGAGTTCAAGCCCTATATTGGCTGCAGAGCTTACTTAAAAAAAAAAAAAAAAAAAAAAAGAAAGAAAAGAATAGTGTCAACTAATATGATAGTAAATGTGCCAAATTATCATATTTCATGAACATTTCTGTTATATATTTTAAGCCCTTAAGTACAAGTCTATAGCTGTAAATATATTAAGTTGTGTCTACCATATTTCACATACTAAGTATTGACAAAATTCTAAAAACTCAACCAAAAGATCTAATCAACAAATTCATTAAGGTTGGAGCATACAAATTTAACATACAAAACTCAGTAGCATTTCTATACCCTAGCAGTGAATTTTCTTAAAAAGAAAAAAGGAATTGATCCTACTTACAGTATGTTAAAAACAATGAAATACTTAGGAATGAATTTAACCGACACCATTCTTTGATGACCAGAGATGACCAGAAAAAGGTGTTGAGGAAACCTCACAGAGCAGAAGTGAAAGGAAAGGAAGGGAGAAGCAGCCCTTGAGCATAGTCAAGTCCTAGACAAAATTTTAGATGTTAAATTCAGTCCTATAGTTACTCCAACTTCCCTACCTCCTGTTCATGCCCCAGGAAACTAGCTCCTCAGAACCCTCACTGTCCCAGTCCTTGCTCTGAACTACACTTGTCTTTCTCTAACCAACGTGTCTCCAGCCCTCAGGGCTTTGTTTTTGATGAAATAAAAATCTTGCTCATCTGATGAGGTAGTACCTAATAAATTGCTAATAGATGGCCTTTGGCTAAAGTGATCTTTGCCCAAATATATTTACTTTATAATCAGATTCTCCTGAGTATTTAAAACTTCACTCAAAGAAATTGCTTCAATAACAGAACTCTCTGGAACTTTGTTAGGTCTGGGTGGGAAAAGCAAATTTGGGAGCGGAAGGGATCTAAATAGTCCATGCATATTCATGCATTCAATAAATAGTTATAAAGCACTTCCAGACACTGTGTTCCAGACATTGTTCTAGGCATGGTGACATCAGAGAGGAACAAGTTATGCAACATTTCTTTCTCATAGGATTGTGTTCTAGTGGGATTTAGGGGAGACAACTGTAATTTCATATGGTGATATGCACTATGAAGAAAACAAAATGGTGATGAGACAGTGACTGGTCAAGGTTGGGCACGATAGCCAGTGTGGGTGGGAACGGTGGGGGATGTGCTCCTTTTTCTTGATTGGGAAGTTTTGGGACTTCTCTCTGAGGATGTAACACTTGGGCTGATAATCTGAGTAATACAGAACTAGCCAGGTAAATATTTTGGGGCAGAGAGTTTTCCAAAAAAATCTTCCAGTGAAGCTGGATGGTCTTCATAAATTCATCCAAAGAATACCAGTAATCCTGGTAATACTGGGCTCTCATTGTCTCTAGAGGTTCCATAAAACTAGGAAATTCAGACCAAAATTTGACATCCTCCGTGATCTTTTTCTTCTTAGATTGCAATCTTCTAGGCAATTAGAATAGACATACATGACTCATATAAGCTTCTAACTATTCATTTATTCATTAGTTCTTTAACATTCATTCAATAAATATTTATTATCTACCATGTGCCAGATGATACAGCAGTGAACCAAATAGATAAAAATCCATATCCATATGGAGTTTGCATTCTAGTGGAAGAGAGATATAATAAAGAAAATGCCCAATTCCATGAAGCCAAAGATGCACAATTACTTTCTCACATTTCAACATTTCTGAAATTGTAATGTGGCTTATTCAACACTATCTTACATTTACAATTGGCAGCCGTTTTTCTCTCTTCGTGATACGTAAAATAATATTGCATCTTATAATCAAAGGCATCTTAGATTTGATGAACTACAGTTAATAAAAAGTTCATACTTAGTGTGAAGTACAAAATAGAGAGTAAAGCAAGAAGGGAGAGGCAGAAAGTGCTGGTGATATCAGGATGCAGGGGAGAAATTGCAATGTTAGATGGGAAGGTCTCATTCATGTGACATTCACGTATAGACTTGAGAATGGTGAGGAATCTGAGAGATGGTGAGCCATTGGGTCCACTAAGGGAAAAGCATCCCAAATAGAGAACTGCAAGTGCAAAGGTCCTGAGGTAGGAGCTTGCCAGGAATGTTTAAAGAATAGCAAGCAAAGATATGTGACTATAATACAGTGAGTAAAAGGGAGAGCAATTCAAAGAGGTAATGGAGAGACCCCTGGGTGGGTGGCTCAGTGGTTGAGTGTCTGCCTTTGGCTCAGGGCATGGTCCCGGGGTCCTGGGATCGAGTCCTGCATCGGACTCCCGGCAGAGAGCCTGCTTCTCCCTCCACCTGTCTTTACCTGTCTCTCTCTCTCTCTCTCTCTCTCTCTCTGTCTCTCATGAATAAATAAATAAAATCTTCAAATAAGGGCAGCCTGGGTGGCTCAACAGTTTAGTGCTGCCTTCAGCCCAGGGTGTGATCCTGGACACCCGGGATTGAGTCCCATGTCAGGCTCCCTGCATGGAGCCTGCTTCTCCCTCTACCTGTGTCTGTTCTCTGTCTCTCTCTCCCTCTCTCTCTCTCTCTCTCTCTGTGTGTGTGTGTGTGTGTGTCTCATGAATAAATAAATAAAATCTTTTTTAAAAATCTTCAAATAAAAAAAAGAGGTAATGGAGTGCCAGTTATGAATGGCTTTATAAACGGATTTGCCATTGATGGAAAAGGAGGATACAGGAAAAGAGGATTTGAAGAAAAAATATGAAGAACCCAACATGGGGCATTGTTGGGAAATGTCAGAGTCAGTTTATCCTTGTGTCTAGGCTCAAGTGAGGTCCATGTTGGAGCTATAAATTTGGAATAAATAAATAGATATTCAATTTGTTTATAAATTTGGGATAAAGAATTCTAAGGATTGATTTGGAGGCAGGAGTGGTACCCCAGTATTTGTCTGTGAACCAAATAGAGAAGCTTTTCCTCAAAGTTGACTGACTTACGTATTCTGCACTAGGTAGGAACCTCACTCAGAAGGCTTAAAATTTCCTAGTTCCAACTCAATTAATTTAAAAGACTCTGTGGGATATGTTTAACAGTACTGCACGCATTTATCACAATGGATGATGTGATAGGTGGTTATTCCTTGGGGAGCTGTGTTTTGATCTGTTTTACCTGTTCAAGATACCTTCCAGTTCTAATATATTTCAGAATTGAGCATAACTGTGGCATAGACATCATCCAATCAAGATTTGTCCCGTTCCTTGAGAGGTTTCAAATAATGACACCAATTTCTTTAACTCTTAAAATAGGAATATAATAGCTACTTCACAAGATCATTTTGATGATATAAAGAAAACATCTAGTATAGCATCTGGGGGGCACACTGTCAAATCCATAGGTATTTATTTCTTTACTTCTTTTTCCAGGTATGGTTTTGAAGATATTTTTTTAAAAGTTCACTGGACCACAGTATAAAGATATATTCCAGGAAACCACCCAATGGCACTTGCAATTACAAAAAACTGAATGTGTGAGGATATTCCAAGTTTATCTTGGCATCATATGAAAAGATTAAATGCACAATCTTTTTCCCCTTTTTAATGTGTAAGAAACTATATAGTAATGCTTTGCATCATTGAAACCGCTCTCATATGTAGGTTAAATTGTATCAACTTTACTCTTCTATTTTGTACTATTTATGTTAATTTTTCAGACTGGTCCTAAAAATCTAGACTTTTCGAGGAAAGGGAACTTTCTAACACGGCGCTTCATCATACATATGACATAGCACTGCTTATCTATTAGTCAATAGATTAATTTAATAGATATCCATGTATTTCTTTAACAACTGTATTTTTTAAGGACTTAACATGTACTGGGTAGTTCACTAACAGCTGGAAATCCATCGGTGAATAAGATAGCATTTGTGCTGTCAAAAAGATTATTGTATGGTGAGATTGAAGAGTGAAGTGGAGAATGAGGAATTTTACAAGAGGAGTTTCAATGCACTGGGGAAGACAAGAGCCCCAGAAACTTCCCCTAAATCTTTCATAACTCATTGGAGATTTCATTTGCTGGAAGTCTAGCTTCCAATGTCACAATTCCCCTTTATGAGAAGCAGATGATTTTAAAAAGGGCTTTGAAATGGACTACCTCATTAGTATCATTAAAGTTTTCCTTTTCATTTCTACAACCAGAAGTGTGAATATGAATGCCTGACTCTAACCCAAGCGTGGCCAGCCACAGTAAGAATAGATATTACAGTCATTTTGCAAGTCAAGCTTGAACCACAGTTTCAGTGAGTAAATTATCTCTCTGTAGATCTTTTTGTAAAGGTGCAAGAGTATAAATGTCTTGGCTAAATAACACCAATCCTATTTTCCTGCTGGGAAATCAATTCTCATAAAAGTATTCCGGTTTTCTTCCTAGACTATTTACATTCAGCGGATCCTGGAAGCAAAATCTCCAAGTGGATATAGTTCTTGTGTGTGATAACCTCTTAAGCCATTTCACAGTGGTTTTTTTCTCTTGAGTTTCAAGGTAGATTATTAGCCTCCCTCAACACTTACTGAGTGCTTATGTATCTTGGGCTCTAGGGTTGAGGAATTTGATAATATTTACCTCACAGCCTCACACCTTTCTTTCTGGTCATTGTGAATTCTCTTTGATCAACTTTCAACCACAGAGATCTCTGTGATATTTGTTCATGGAGGGTTACCAATTGATACTCATCAACACAAAAGAAAATCATAATTGAAATTCAGCAACAACAAAAAAAAATAAAAATAAAAATAAAAATAAAATTCAGCAACACCCTGAGCCACCTAGAAGTGACCCATGCTTAGGGAGAAACAAATCTATTCAAAGTTCCTTGCTTATCTGCTAACAAGTAACCTTCAGAAAACATCCCTTAAAAAAGCTGACAATTTCTAATTTTTTTGAAAATGTTAAGTAATTCAATGACGTTGAACCAGGGGCAAAATATTGAGGAAATCATTCATGATTTAAAATTTGTCCTTTTTTTAAAAAAAAAAAAAATAGAAGTACACTTTCTAATGGGAAAGAATTATTACAACTTTTGTCTAAACTGAAGGAACATCTCTTTTAAAGCTAGGCTTAGATTGTGAGTAACAATTTATCTTATATATTTCTCATTTAAAAATACCACATTCGAATTCAAATTTAAATTCCCATCCTTCTTGTTGCCTCTATGTAGACCTCAGCGTCTGAGTGCTTACAGAGATAGACATTTTCAAGGAAATTCGAAATTTGTTGAGAAGGACATATGCTTACAGTTTTGTTAATAAAGTTAAAGCATGTGTTATTAGGTCAGTTAGTGAAGGCCCTAGGTCCTTAGACTTAATAAATGAGTTGTTTTGTATGAATTTCTTTACATCTCTCTCTGATTAGACTGTCATTTACTAGAGATTAGGGACTGAGATTATTAAGGATGCACAGACCCGACACCTAATGGAATCTCAATAAATAATTCTTGAACTAGATTCTCAAATGGGCCCTAAAAGCAATTAGACTACGGATAAGTAAGAATTGGAATGAAAATTTAAAATAAACTTTTAATTCTGGTCATGGATTTCTTTAAGATATTTGATGCCCTAGCACTGTATATAGAATTGATAAGGTAATAGTAGGTGGAATGTAATGCAGCTCTCCAGAGCAAGGACACATTTTTTGAGCAAAGTAGTCTGAGTGGATTCTTTTCCCCTGTTTTTTTCTTGGTTGTTGTTATTTCTAGTATCTGCAATTAAAGGAACTGAACTGCTGTATCCAACAATTTTCAGTGCTTATTGTCTATTTAAAGCCAAATATAGCAAGATTCCCAGAGCAGTGGATTCTTATAATGGCTTTGCTTCTTTCCTTTCTCAACAGCTGTGTGCGTGTGTGTGCCCATGTGTGCGTGTGTGTGTGCTTTTTTATATCATTACCTACCTATTTAAAGAGGAAGAGTTCTGAGAAAAATCACCAAAGAACTGAGTTTAGTCTGTTCTGACAAACTAAAAATATGAAAACAAAAATGAACCAGTTTTGGCAAATCATCTCTTACCTCACTTTACAAACACCAGATCCATTTGCAAAATTACAAACTTATAACTTAAAAGTTGTCTTTCCCTAAAAATATATAATATGAAAGGGAAGAATAACATATAATTAATGCAAAGCCAGGGTTTGTACAGGTTTCCAGGGTCCTCGTATGTTAGCATATGAGCTAACATCATTCAGGATGTCTCCCTTTAAAATGTTGGGCTCAGGGCACCTGAGTGGCTCAGTCAGCTAAGCAACTGCTTTCTGCTCAGGGCTCAGGTCATGATCCAGGGCCCTGCGATCTAGCCCTGCATCCAGCCTGGCATTCAGCCCTGCATCTGGCTTCTTGTTCAGTAGGAAGCCTGCTTCTCCCTCTCCCTCCGCCCCCCACTTGTGCTTGCTGTCTCTAGTGCTCTCTGTCTCTTTCTCTCTCAAATAAATAAATAAAATCTTTAAATAAAATAAATGTTGGGCTCATTCTATCCTCTTTACACAAAGGACAATCCTGGGTATGAGGAAGAGAAGTGTCTTTTAAAACAGTTTCCTGGGGTGCCTGGGTGGCTCAGTGGCTGAGTGTCTGCCTTTGGCTCAGGTCATGATCCCAGGGCCTCCCCGCATCAGGTTCCCTGCAGGGAACCTGCTTCTCCCTCTGCCTGTGTCTCTGCCTCTCTCTCTGTGTCTCTCATGAATAAATAAATAAACTCTTTAAAAAAATAAAATAAAATAAAATAGCTTCCTTTCCAGTTATCTTCCTTCTGTTAATCAATGAAGTCTGTAACTATTAAACACTTCCTAAGTTTCTCCTGCACTAGGAGATACAAAAATGAATAAAACTAGGTCTACCCTGTCAGGGAGAGTTACAGCAATGCACTGAACAACAGCAATGCACTGAACAAGCACACTGCGGGGAGCCAGGTGACCTGCCTGGGGACACTGGGGAAGGCTTCCCACAAGTGTCTCTTCACTGGAGCTGGGAGGGGGAGTTGGCTGGGTGGGGAAGCAGAGAAGCAGAGGGGTGGAAAGAAGGCCCTTCATTTCAGGTGGGGTAGAACCACAGAAATAAAGGCAAGAGGCATTGGAGGACCTCCTATGTTTGACAAGTGGGGAGACATTTGAAAGGCTCAGAGGGTGGAGAAGTAAATAGCATTTGGATTCTGAAGGGCTTAAGGAGGAATATGGGCTTTGTTCTCTAGGCTTTAGATGGCTGCTTCTGAAACTGCCTGTATGTACTCACCCAGTGGCATTTGAGGCTTTAGGATAAACATAGTGCAGCTTCCTAGAGTACCAATTTAACATGAAGATTTGGGGAGGGTAAAAACGTCATTTTTATATAAAAATAAACATGTATATATTGTGAAGTTGAAAGCAAACTTTTCTGTTTGGCACACTTGCTTAGGGCTTTGCCCCAGGTCTTCAGACGTCCACTCCTTCCATCTCTTCAGCCTTTAGGTGTCCTTTGCTAATGTCTGGAAGTGCTGGGAAGTCCTCAGTTGGCTGGCGCAGAGACTGGACCTGAATACAGGCCCCCAATCTTTATCAGGAGACCAGCAGCTTCGGGCAGGCTCCCCTTCCCTTCCTAAAGAAAAACCACCCATCGCTGGTGGGTGCATTCAGTCCATCCTTTGTCCCTTCTTAGGTGTGTATTTGAGTAGGTGTTCAAAGTTTATGCGGAAGGATAATAATTATAGCGTCATTTATTAGGACTGCTATGTGTCATGGGCTATATCCACATTATGACATTAACCTCTGAATCTCCTGCTAGAAACTGTGCTTGTTTTGCATATGAGAAAACTGAGACCTAAGTCACATAGTTTGGAATGTTGGGGTCAGAACTTGAAGTCAGGTCTATCTGACCCCAAAGCTCATTTTCTAAGTACCTTCCTTTATGCAACTCTGCTTGGGAAAAAAAATGGTCGACAGAATTAGTCAACCATTTCTGTGGTCAGTGAGTGCTGATGCTCAAAACAGCAGGCTTGTACATGGTGTCCTAAATCCACAGAGACAAAGCCATACCCAGATATAAGCTTGCCCACTGTACACTTGCAGAAACTTCATCCTGGTTGCCAGACCTCTTTCAAAGCCACAGAACCCAAAACAAACATGGTAAAATGCAGATGCCTCAGGCTGGGGTGGAGTACTCACCCTGCCTCTGTTGCCCAAACATAAAGAGTGCATACAGGATTATCCTCTCAGCTGGCTTATGGGAACTAAAACCCAAACAAAAGAGTTAATGCAAGCAATCTCATTGAATACTCCTTTAGGCTTTTATGACCGCTGCATATTAGTGAGGGTGGAGTTTGTTTGCAAATTTATGTAAACCAGCACCTAATTGCCTAGTTGATCAGTGTTTTTCTTACACTTTGCACTCACCTCCCTATAGGCTCAGCTGTTGAGTGTCTAGCTTTCGCTTGGGGCATGATCTCAGTTCGGGATCCAGTCTCACACGAGGCTCCCTGTGAGGAGCCTGGTTCTCCTTCTGCCTGTGTCTCTGCCTCTATGTCTCATGAATAAATAAATAAAGTATTTTAAAAAAAGTTTTTAATCTGGTAAAGCTTTAATTCACCAGAAACTTGCAAATTGTTTTATAGAAGCTTGCAATCATTTTATTTTTATTTATTTATATATTTATTTTTTAGCGATTTATTTGTTAATTTTAGTGGGGGAGAGCAGAAGGAGAAAAAGAATCTCAAGCAGACTCCCCATTGAGTGTGGAGCCTGACCCTGGGCTGGATCCTTGCACCCTGAGATCAGGACCTGAGCCAAATCAAGAGTCAGCCCACTCAACGGACTGAGCCACCCAGGTGCCCTGCAAATCATTTATAAAACAAAACAGACATTTTCAGAATCTTACCTGCAATTACACACTTGAGAAAAAAAAAAAACTAGTATTTAAAGGGCAAGAAATATATTATATATACGGTAAGAGCCTACCTGCAGGACTTTCATCTACCTGAAGAGTCATGTATGAAGTTCATTTAGTGTTGATTCTGGGTCCCGCCCTCTGGGATTTGGACTTAGTACTTCTGGAGGGTCCATGAAGTAGCATAGTTAAGCAACCAGGAGATTCTGAAGCAGATCACATTTCTAAGAAATACTGTCTGGACTACTGTTCTGGAATACTATATAATCACTTTGCTTGTTTTCTAACTTTTTCAATTTTGAGATTGTATTATTTTTGTAATCAGAACCAAACATCTAGTTTTAACAAAAAGAAAATTATTCCAGCTGCTGCCTTGGGCTACCATAAATACTTTGCAAAACTTCCAACATATCCCAAGATTTCCTGCTGAATTTTAGTCTCTAAAAAATGCGCAAGTGGGCATTAAGAATTCTCTGTTGGTGCTCAGTCTCTTCCTCCAATCTCCAAGCAGACTGAATTATTTGAGCCAGGCTCTTAATGCACAACTACAATCATGAGAAGCAAAAAAAAAAAAAAAAAAAAAAAGACATGCAACTGATAGATGCATCAGTGCTGTGAACTAAGGATTATGATGAAACCATTAAATTTTAACTTATTAGCAATTAAATAGCAATGCCGGATAAATGCTTCATGAAGATGCAGGGGCACAACTCCTTCTAGAGCAGAGCTAGAAAGGGCAAGAATGTCTGCGGTGTCAACCAGGACACAGATCACACAAAACTCAGAATGGGCTAAGCTTGCTTTTCATGCTTCACACCTCTGAGCTTTTTCAGCACACCCCAGGGTTCCTGTGCTTTAGGGTTTATGGTTTCCAAGTTAAGAAATCCTGGACCAGCCTGTTGAGGTAGTTTTGGAACCTGCCTCATCATCCAGGTATTTGCTGTCCTCTCAGGATAAGAAACTATCATGAGCAGAGTAGGGCCAGTTTCAGGGACTCCTTGGAGAGACTCAGGTTACCAACAATATGAGCAGAGTAGGAGGACTTCATATTTAATGAACAACTTGAACTCTAGGCAAAAAAACTATATTTGGCTCTCACATTCCTAATCTCATTTAATTTCATCCCAACTTCAAATTACACATCCCCAATCTCATTTAATTTCATCCCAACTTCAAATTATCCTACATTTTAGCCTTCAGGCCCAAAGAAGGTAAGCAACCTCCCGAACTCACACAGCCAGTAAGTACTAAGTCCCAGTTTCAAATGAAAATCTGTCTTTCAAGCCCAGAATACCTCACGTCCAAGGGGGTCACATAAGAAACCCTAAGTAAGATCAGGCAAGCCACGAAAAAGAATTGAGGAATATTACAATCTCTGAGGCCAAGGTAGCTCTAAAAGGGGCAAATGAGAGATTGTGAGAAATTAAGAAATGATGATGTGTGCTATTTGGTAAATACTAATGTTTTGTTTACTTTTGGACACTTGAGGCATATTTGTTGTTTTTTTTTAAAGATTGTATTTATTTATTCATGAGAGACACAATAAGAGAGGCAGAGACACAGGTGGAGGGAGGAGAAACAGGATCCATGCAAGGAGCCCAATGTGGGGCTCGATACTGGGAATCCGGGATCACAACCTGAGCCAACGATAGATGTTCAACTGCTAAGCCACCCCAGCATCCCTTGAGGCATATTTGAAAGGACAGCTTGCATCCATTTTCTAGGATAGAAAATTCATTGAGGGAAGGAAAGAGGTATTTTTGCAGCTAGATTCTAAATAACTATGTAATCAACAATATCAACAGCTTAATTAATAAGAGATGATGACAAAGGGGCATATTTTCAATTAAGAACAGCACTTATGTATTGCCTTAACTGCAAGACTGAAAAAGATCCTTTAACTGTGAGATTATCTTATTAATAGAGAACTTAGTGTACTAGGAAAGCTCTGTTCCACTTTCAGATCAAATCATAAATCTATACAAATTTTTGTTGGATAAACAACGAAAAGACATTAAATATGTCATAAAAAGGCTTCTCTACTACAACCCCAGCTTTTATCGCATTGCCCTCTTTTGTTTTCCTCAGAACACTTGGTACTACCTGAACTTATCTTAATTTATATACTAGTTGTGTGTTACGTATACCCTCTACTAGAACATAACCTCCACAAAAAAATTTGTTCAAGAAATAAAAAAGAAAGTCAAAGTTCTTGCATGAGGGATTTAAAAAAATTTTATCTGGCTAAGTTTATGTTTTGGATCTGGTAGCAGAAGAATAATATAGTTACATCTAAAAATGATACCTCGGGGTCCCTGGGTGGCTCAGTCAGTTAAGTGTCTGCCTTCGGCTCAGGTCATGATCCTGGGGTCCTGTGACCGAGTCCCACATTGGGCTCCCTGCTTCTCCTTCTCTCTCTGCCTCCCTCTTCCACCCCGCTCATGTTCTCTCTCACTCTCTATCTCAAATAAATAAAAATAAAATCTTAAAAAAAAAAATGTTACCTCATTATTTGGGTTTGTAGTTACTATCCTGTATTTTTTTAAAGAGTGCTCTGAAAAAGCATATATTTTATATAAAACAGAAATATATATTACATAGAAAAGCCCAATATTTATTGTGTGCTTACTATGTGCCAGACACATATTATCGACTCAATCCCACAGCAACGCTATGAGCTAGGGCAGTATATTTACCTTCTAAATTTTATAGATGCTAAAACTAAAGCCCAGGGAGATAAGGCAATTACTAAAGTTGCTCAGCAGGGAGGTTGAGGAATGGAGATTCAAACCCAAGCTATCACACGCTGGGATGTGTAGTCTCAATTACTACATCCTACTGGCTCTCTGTTATATATCAGTGTTACACACGAATATGGTTTTATTTTTGTATAAACATAATAGGAATCATTATGTACTTAGAGAAAAAAAAAATTTAAATTCTATGATGGTCCTGACATTTGGTGCAAACACTGACCTAAAACGTAGTTGTGACTCCATAGATAGCATATTGTACACAAGGCGGAAAGCTAGAAACTACGCAGGGGAGAAAAAGACTACACCTTGACTAGATAACCAGAATTCAATTGCCAGTGAGGAGGAGGCGGACATCATGTGTCCACCATGGAGGAATACCTTGAAGAGGACATGACATCACTTACATAATGATACATAACCTGAATCTAATCATGAGGAAACATCAAACAAGCCCAAGCAGAGGAATATTTCATAAAACAACAGCTGCAAAACAGAAATGTCAATGCCATGAGAGACAAAAGAAGGCTGAGAACGTGTTTCAGATTAAAGGAAGGAAAATGAAGAAAAATGACAAGTCTAACGCATGATTGTAGAGCAAATCCCAGACCAAAGAGAGAAAATGTGATATGGCTCATTACCGAATAAATTGACAAAATTCAAACAAGGGTTATAGATCAAACTACTGTAGCAATATTGAATTTCCTCAATTTGATAACTGGACTGTGATAAACAGTATCTTTATGCTTTGGAAATACACACTGAAGAGTAAAGGGATAAAGGGGCATGATATATGCCATTTATTCTTAACTGGTTAAAAAAATAGTAAAGAGTGGGGCCCCTGGGTGGCTCAGTCAGTTAAGCAGCTGCCTTTAGCTTGGCTCCTGATCCCAGGGTCCTGGGATGGAGCCCTGAATCTGGCTCCCTGCTCAGCGGGGAGCCTGCTTCTGCCTTGCTTCTGCTCCCTCTGTCTCTCTCTCAAATAAATAAAAAAAAATATATTTTTTAAAATAGTAAAGAGTAATAATGTATGTAGCAAAGTTTTAAAATTTGGTGAATTTGTATAAGTTGTATATGGGAGTTATTTGTATTACTCTTGAGACTTTGTGGTAAGTTTGGATTTTTCAAAAGAGATCATTTAAAGTTTAAAATAATAATTTAAACATATTATTTTTTAAAGGTTTTATTTATTTGGCAGAGAGAGAAAGAGGGAGAGCATAAGCAGGGGGAGCGGCAGGCAGAGGGAGAGAGAAGCAGTGTCCTCACTGTGCAGAGAGCCCAATGCAGGGCTTGATCCCAGGATCTTGACCTGAGCCAAAGGCAGATGCTTAACAGACTGAGCTACCCAGGCACCCCAATGATAATTTAAATTTAAACTTAATAATAAAGTTAAAAAAGGAAAAAATGCTTCAAAGAGGCATTCAGTTTATTATTTGATATAATTGATTTACATAAACTGTGTTTTAAGAAAGAGCCTATCCAAACCAGAACACAGTTTGAGTTGGTGGGGGGTGTGATCATGCTTCTGTCACAGGAATCACAACGTTGTCACTAAATGTGACCACTTACTATTGGCATTCAATTTCTCACTTGTCAAACAGTGAGATGTTCTCATGGTGTCCTGTATGCCTTAAGGATTCTCTCTCTGATGGAAGAGCTCAGAATCTACTCAAATAGCTAGTATCCTGCAGTGAGGTAGAGACTGAATGATCCAGGGAAAAGGCTAACAAACCAAAAGTTGAGACCTTGGAGAGATCTGTGAGGCTTTATTAGGTTTATAATTTACAAATTAAGATATGGAGGAAAATAATTTAAGTAATTGGCCAAAATGACATATTCATATGAAATAAAGAAAAAGCGAGTTTGGAAGAATTAGAATGCATATTTGTTGCATTGTCATGTAATAATTGGTATGGGAGGACTTTGGCTTACTCCAGTGCACCCATTGCTGGCTAACATTTATACAATCTGTGGAAGCAAGAGTTTGTTCCTTTCTTATCTGTTACACTAATGTTTAAGAACTCCCAGTTTTGATAAAACTCTTTTAAAAAAAAATAGCTGTTTTGGTAAAGGGGTAATTTCAGCTGAGTGTCCAGGAACCCCCCTGGAATCCTTTTTATCTTGAATAGATCACAGTTTGAAGATAGCCACTTAATCTTATGTGATGGTGATCATTACTGATAAGTAGAGTTTTCAAGTCTTCCCCTGCCCCGCCCACCCCCCCACCTCCGTACAAAGTCACAAATGGAAAAGAATCTTGTATCAAGTCACTCAGATGCATTCTAAGAAGCCTGTCTGCAAGTTTGTTTACGACGATGATTCTAGCCACCTAAATGAGCAATCCAGCTGTTGAATGGCTAATCTATCCAAGCGCAGTACGATTCAACTTAGCACTCAGAATCCATAAAGCAAAACTTGATTCCACTATAATTTATAGACATAAATTAGCTAATTACTTCTTCCAGAGCCTTGAAGATTAAATAAAGTAATAACTTGGCCTCTTACTAATGTCGATAGAGGAAAGTAAGTTGTTTCTCTAAAGATTTAGAAGCTAGAAAAGGATTATTTTCCTAATATAAAGGATAAATGAGAGTAGTGATACAGAAGAGCAACTCAAGAGAGTGCTGGCAATAGCGAATAGAGTTTTTTTGGGGAAATTTACAAAACAAATCCTACTCAAGGTGTTCAACGTATTATTTGAGGAAGGTATGAATGGATGTGATTATAATTAAGGAAGACAAAATATAAACAACTGTATGTGCACAACAAATGAGGGAAGACTGTGTGCAGAAAAACAGAAGGAGCCTTGAAAAGGGGATTCTAACAAGCAATAACGTGGCACCTTAGTTGGGAACACTTAGTGTTCTCCATGGGGGACAGGTGTGGTTCATTCACCTCACCTGGACCTGGACACAATCCCTCTCCAGACTTGCTCACTCCCGTGTTACACCTTTTTTCTCCTCACTAAGGTACCTTTTGCTTTTGGCTGCTCAAAAGGAGAGAATGCACTGAGCAAATGAACTGGAGCCTCTGTTCCATTTGCTCTCCTCCTCATTTAAATGAAGAACTGGGTGCTCTGTTTAATGCGGCAATCTCTTGCCAGTTTAGTTAGCAGTATTAGACCCCTTGTTCTCACGTTACCATGCGACTCTTCATAGCTGGAGACCAGTCTTCTGCAAAGCAATGACCATGGCCAGGTACTGCTAGATTAGAGGAGCTGCATCCCCACAAACTCTCCCTAAATAACAGTTCTCTCTTTAAACCCTCAAACTGAAACATTGGGAAATGTATCATTCTGCTAATTAACCATAATTAATTTTATAGCCTTAGTTCCACATCCTATTGGTTTTGATGTCATTTCAAAATAAAAACGCACAGCAACTACAGCATTACATCAGCAACGTGCTATGTAGTGTCTCCCTCTCACAGCTGGATGGATGGGACAAAGCCAGATGGAAGCCTGAAGGTTCTGGATGAGGGGTGCTGAGTTGGGGACAGGCTGCATTCAGATGAAGCACTGGTTTTTGGGGGCACTTCAATGGACTTGAGACATATTCAGAAGACCATCAGGCAAAAAAAAAAAGAAGACCATCAGGCAGCATAGAGCGAGCAAGACAAAGAGACCCAGGAGAGTCTGAACTCCCCTTTCCCCACCCACGGGAAGGGAGACCTATTAGCACTGCCTAAAACCTTTACTTCATTTAGCAGTGCTCTGCCAACCATTAATTTTCCCAATCTCACAGTCTTCACAACCTTACAGTTTGCTCTTTAAACCATATTATCCTTTAGGGAGGTGAGGCTATATTCTCACAACAGAATAATATACGTATAATATACATACAATTCAGCTAATATCTATTGAATATACGTATAATATACATACAATTCAGCTAATATCTATCTTACATACCAGGCAATCTACCTCATATAGTCATCTCATGTAACCCACACAAGTCTGCAAATTATTTGCTGCTATTATAGAGTGTATATATATGTATATACATATATATATATATAATATGTGTACAGGCTGATTTTATACCCTACTATATATATATTTAATATATTTACATTTATTTTTATACCTAAATATATATGTGTGTATATATTTACACATAGATGTGGAAACTGAAGTCTATGAAGGTTAAGTAAGGTCAAAATTCACACTGCCCATAGGTGGAATAGGATTGAAATTCATGCCTGTCCATGTCCTTCCCACTGTATAGACAAGAGCAAACTTGGGCAAATCCTAGCCAGCTAGTATCCATCTTACCTTGGACCCAGGCCATTTTCGAAGCAGCTTGTTTTAGGTGTAAAAAAAGTTCCTCTGGAATTTCATAAATGAAACACATTTTCATACCTACCTACAGAGATCAGTAGTTATTATTAATTATTGTTATTATTAATCATGATTTTGCCTGAATATTCAAGCAGGACAAACATTATGTTGCATGAATCACTCTTTTTTAATTTTTATTTTCATATTGATTTTTTTTTTTTTTTAAATTTATGATAGTCATCACAGAGAGAGAGAGAGGCAGAGACATAGGCAGAGGGAGAAGCAGGCTCCATGCACCGGGAGCCTGACGTGGGATTCGATCCCGGGTCTCCAGGATCGCGCCCTGGGCCAAAGGCAGGCG
Source organism: Vulpes vulpes (assembly GCF_048418805.1). Taxonomy (NCBI): domain Eukaryota; kingdom Metazoa; phylum Chordata; class Mammalia; order Carnivora; family Canidae; genus Vulpes; species Vulpes vulpes. Next base: position 21,550,564 of record NC_132787.1, on the reverse strand, counting down.
CTAAACCGCTGCACCACCCAGGGTTCCCTTCATATTGATTTTTACCTTCTTTGTGCCTTTATAATTAATGTCATATTTCTCTAAACACCCATGACAGATACCCAACCCACATCCTTTCAAATATTCTCAATTGTGAATACCACTTACACCTCAAAATTTTAGTTTACTTCGGGGGAAAGCACTTCACTGACAAAAGACTGTAGTGTCCCTGAACAGCAAATCGAATTTTTACTGAAGGAGTCAAATGTGCAAGAGAAGACAGACCAACCACATTTTGTACCCTTTTAAGGACCTGGAACAAACTGCTGTTCCATAAATACAAAATAATATACCAATTGAATTTAAATTACCATTCAGCATTTCAGGCTAATTTTATACCCTACTAGAATGGGTATTATATTTCTACCAGTAAAAAGAAAATGATTAAAACTACTACTTGCAGATTGTGCTTATAAAATGTTGGAGCCTTCCCTAACCCCTGTGGTATATTTAAAGTATTAATAGTATTACTATTGTTACTTTCTTTTTTTTTTTTTAAAGATTTTTAAATTTATACATTCATGATAGAGAGAAAGAGAGAGAGAGAGGCAGAGACACAGGCAGAGGGAGAAGCAGGTTCCATGGAGGGAGCCCGATGCAGGACTGATCCCAGGACTCCAGGATCACGCCCTGGACCAAAGGCAGGCGCTAAACCGCTGAGCCACCCAGGGATCCCCACCCAGGGATCTGGTTACTTTCATTATTGAATAAGAAAAGGCAATCAGAGAGATAATCCTTTTTCCAAGATAATACAATGACTGCAGGTCAATTAATAGTTTCTTATTCAGTCAGGTTATACTTTAACTCTTATGTTTCAATTTTGTGTTTTCCAAGAGAAATGTATTTTCACTTATTTTTCACATCACTGCAGATAGGAAGATGTTCGGGACAACATAAGCAAGTGTTTTGCAATGCTGATTCATAGGGGCACAATATGTATAGCATCACTAACAATAGCCAAATTATGGAAAGAGTCCAAATGTCCATTGACTGATGAATGGATAAGGAAGATGTGGTGTATAGATACACAATGGAGTATTACTCTGCAATCAAAAAGACTGAAATCTTGCCATTTGCAACAACGTGGATGGAATTAGAGTGTATTACACAAATCGAAATAAGCCATTCAGAGAAAGACAAATACCATATGATTTCACTCATGGAAATATGGAAATATGGAAATTAGGAAATAAAATAGATGAAGATGGGGGAAAGGAAGGAAAAATAAAATAAGATAAAAACAGAGAGGGAGGCAAGCCATAAAAGACTCCGAAATATAGGGAACAAACTGAGGGTTGCTGGAGGAGAGATGGGTGGGAGGATGGGCTAAATGGATGATGGGCATTAAGGAGGGCACTTGTTGTGATGAGCACTAGCTATTATATGTAAGCGATGAATCACTAAATTCTACTCCTGAAACCAATGCTACACTATATGTTAATTAACTTGAGTTTAAATTTTTAAAAAAGTATTTTGCATTAGCAGTAATCAAACCGATGATTTCTGAGATTTCTTATAAATGTGATATTACTTTAGGTAGAAAGCACTTAATATTAAAACCAAGTAAGTATGGGCTACCTGGGTGGCTTAGTCAGTTAAGCGTCTGTCTTCAGCCCAGGTCATGATCCCAGGGTCCTGGGATTGTCCCTGGTCAGTGGGAGTCTGCTTCTCTCTCTGCCTCTGCCGAACCCCACTCGTTCCCTTTCTCATTCAAATAAATAAATAAATAAAATCTTAAAAAAATAAAACCAAATATATAGTATAGATTTAATATCTTTTCAAAGTGTTACTTATGTGTTATAAAATAGATGAACCATATGGAATTGTGGTAAACACAAAAAATTAGGCATCTACTGCCATTCTTCTGGTAATGACTTACCAAGTGTCCCTGTCTAGCCAGTTTCACTCCCTTTTGAATAATAATTTCTTTTCTTTCACTCTAAATATTGCTTCTAGATAGGAACTGCCATGTTCTTACATGACTGAACATCCCAGGCTACAGGACCAGGAGGGTATGCATCCCTTGCTGGGGGTGCAAGGGATGGGGAGTGACCAATTTGGGCAATGACAGTACCTACATTACTGGCCCCTGTCATTGGTGCAGGAATGAGCATGTGACCCAAGCCAGGCCAATCAGAATCCTTCCCTGAGATTCTTGCTAATCCAAGATGAGGGAAGAAGAACTTTCTGGGAAGATGTGAGCCTAGAATCTGGCAGCAATGGCCATGTCCCCACTGGGTGTAAGAAGCGGGCCTGAAGTTAAAGAGGAATATAGGTGAGATCCAGAAAGAAAAATAGCAGAAATTGTTTATGGCATTTAGATGCTTGATTCTAGATATTCCTCAGGCCAGCTGCATGCATGCCCTTCCTACATTTGGGAACATGACCCAAAAAAAACTCCTTCTCTGTTTATTCTAGCTCAAATAGAGCTTCCATCCTCTGTAGCCCCACCCCCTGCCCTGACAATTAATATACAAAGTTGAAGGTGGAATAATCTCCCCAACCCCATCTCCAGAAATACTAGTCAAGGCTTATGGATATAAGTTCAGAAACCCAAGTTGGTATATATTTTCATCGGGCCTCTGCCATTCATTATCTATGATTTTACATGCAAATATATATATATTTATATAAAATATATATATTTAAATTTTATATATAAATTTAAATTTTTATAAAAAATAAAAATATATAAAATTATATATTTATATAAAAAATATATATTAAATATATCTTTATATATATATATATATATTTAAAGAAGTTAATGGTTTTGCAGTTTGGTAATGTTTAAAAATTATCTGCCTGCCTTTCTATCCTGAGCTGTGGCAGCCAGCCTTCGAGAAGGGCCCAGGGGACTCCCACTTCCCTGGCATTTGTGCCCTTGCACACTCTTCTCCCACGAGGAATCAAGGCCGTTTTGTGTGACCCATAAAGTAAGACAGAGGTAATAGTTTCCCAGGCTAGGTGACTCTGCAGCTGTGGCTTGTCCTCTGGTATTATTCACTCTGGGAGAAGTCAGATGCTGCATCATGGATATTCAAACTGCTCTGTGGAGGGGCATATGTGGAAAGAAACTAATGTCTCCTTCCAACAGCCACACCAACTTGCCAATCATGCGGGTGGGCCACCTTAACCCTGGTGAAGCCTTTACATGAGGTCACTCTTAGGAGACACCTGAGAAAATCCCTTGAGAAGACTGGGCCTGAATCGCCCAGCCCTGCCATTCCCTGATTCTGGCCTCTGGATGAATTTTGTGGGAAATAGGAAACGTTCATTGTTTTAAGTCATTAAATTTTGGGGGGAGTTCTTACGCAACACAAAATAATATATAAACTAATAAAAATAAATTTAGCAAATACATTTCCGTATACTTGGCGATATTTTCTTCTGCAATTCTAAGTCAATTTTGAGATGTCAAATTAGACCACATTACCGCAAATGAAATATGTTTTTTGGTTCCTTTTTCCTGTTGAAGCTCTTGTTCTGAGAAGTACATATCTCTAAGGCACTAATAATTAAACATTTGTCTTCAGCCAATGAGATGTTTGCTGAAGAGAAAACTCAAAATCCTGTTTTCTTTACCAGTAGTAAAAATTCAGGCAAGAGCTGAGGTCACTAGAGAAAGAATACAAAGTAGCAGTTGGGCAATACCTCTCCACCCCACCCAACAGGTTTTCCTTTAAATGCTAAACAGACCTGCGCCTTATAAACAACACATTTAACAAAAGTGCTGCTGTTCATATATTTTAGAATTTTTTGTTGTTACTTTCGCTAAGTAACTTGTTGAGAAAAATGCACGCTACTGAAATATTTTTAGTTATATAAACTCCTTGTTAATTGCTAAAGGAAGGGGTTTCTGGAACCACTCATGCTAATATTTGCTTTCCTGAACACCAACTGTCCCTTAGCTACATGTTCAAAAGAGTCAAAGAAAGAGCTTTAAATACTGCAAGAAGGAAGAGGGAGAAAAAACTGTTTTTCTAAAAAAGACCTATTTTTAGAAAAATTCAAATTGACCTAGGCGTTGGAACAAAGGTGACAATGCATTGTCTTAAGTTCACGTCTAAAATGATAGAATTTAACATGAGTAAATACGAAAATATGGTTCCTTTTTAGCTGCAGGGCTATAAAAAAAAAAATCCTACCAAACTAAAAGTCATTGTCATTCAGAAAGTGGTTGTCTGGGGCTGGGGGTGCAAGGGATGGGGAGTGACAGCTAATGGGCTCAAGGTTTCTTTTTGAGAGTGATGAAAATGTTCTAAAATTAGATTATGCCGATGGTTGTACAGCTCTGTAAATTTACTAAAAAACCATTGAATTGTATACTAGGAAAACAAATTATATCTCAGTAAGACTGTTCTTAAAGATTGTCAATGCCTGAAAATATTCAACTAAGGTATTAGCAGTGTGCAAAAAGTCACCAAAGGAAGGCCTTCTAGCTGAAATATTTTCTTCCTACTTCTGAGCATAACCAACGCTGAAATCAAATTTTAAGATGCTCTCCTGGTACGTTTAAAAAAACCTCTCTAACAAGAAACCATTTAAGAGGCTTTATTTAAGCTTGGAAGTGTGCTTCATCTTGTGCTCTGACAATGAATTTGATAGACTTTGAACTTGCTTTCAGAACTGAAGAGGTGATAGCTGCAGTTGTTTGCAGTTACTATCAAGGCAAACGGCACAGTGCAAAACTGAAACTCTTACAGGTGAAAAAGGCATGCTTTTCAAAGACATTACTGTAACGACAACAATGCATGCCAGATAGTTTGCATTTTAATTCTTTCAAAGGGTTACAAAGAAATTGTTTTCCTCTGGGTTACTATATATATATATATATATATATATATATATGTATATATACATATATACATATATATATGTAAATAACAGTAGTGAGCTCTAAAATAGGCAAGTCTATTTTTGTTTGTTTTAGTTCTTTACTTCTGGCACTGCCACAAGCACCAAAAAAATCTTGTTAATTAGATTTTGTTGACTGCCTTATATAATATAAAAGATTTTTGAAGGGAAAAGGTTTAGTTCTTAATTAAAAGGCCAAAGATAATGAAAACTACCGTAACTATAATTGTATCTATACATTTACAAGTTAACTAAAAGCTTATTCAATATCCCTGGGGCCAAATTGTATATTTTAATAAAAAATATAAAATGTATAATGAAAATATATTTAAAACAAAATATAATACTTATAGTGAAAAAAGCCAGAAAGAAAAGATTACTGCTGCATGATTCCATGTATATCATATCTGGAAAAGCAAAACTTTAAGACAGAAAACGGATTAATGCTTCCCAGGAGCTGCAGGAGAAGGGGCACTGACTACAAAGGTGTACTAGGGAACTTTCTGGGCTGATGGAAATGTTCTGTATTTTGATTGTGGTTGTCGTTACATGACTGTGGATTTGTCAAAGCTCATTGAACTATAATTAAAAGGGATGAATTTTAACATAAGTAAATTATAACTCAAAATTTGACATAAATATATTAATAATAGGTTTAACTACGTATTTTGACCAGAGTATGTTGTTAGAGTTAACTAATTAGAGTTAACTAATGCTGAAAATACACTATGGCATCAAACAAAATTGAATCTATAGTTACTGGAGGTTTTATGACTGCCCCCAATTTTTAATCTTCATCATAGAAAACTTGATGAGAAAAAGGTTTTAAAACCAGTCTGGATAGAATCTCTTTAAGCTAAAATTAGTCCCTACAACGTAAACGATCAAATGTTTTACATGGTACATACTTTGATCATTCACCCAACTATTAATCATTTAATGTATCCTTCTATAATTCATCTTTTTTGCTCTCATTATTACAACCATTGAATAAGCTATCATTCATTAAACACCTACCAAATGCCAGCCGTTCTCTTGCCTCTCTGTCTCTCTGTTCTCTCTTTTTTTTAAAAAGAACTTACCTGACTTCGTTCCCTTGATGCAGACACTTCTTTATTGTTTGTTGAAGTAATAGATCATCCGCTTTATAATTTTCTGGGTATATGTACATGGCAATGTTACACATTTAATAAATAAAATCGGAGAGATTTGAATCTAGATTTTTTCAATTGGAAAAATGTATATTTTCATGTCTATTTCTGTTTTATACTATTATGTGAATCATTTGATGGAAGGGGCAATGCAGTATGTGTCTTCATTTGCGATCATCACTGTACTGACCTCAGTCTAATGTGCACAGACACACTCATATATTGTTGCACAAGGACAAAACCGACTCATCAATAGTCATCACAGAGTTGTATGCTGCTGTAATATTTAGTCTTACCTCAAAATCTTTTTGGAGATATATTTATATTAAGAGTTATGGGGGGGGGGGGGGGGTACCTGGATGGCTCAGTTGGTTAAGCATCTGCCCTCAGCTCAGAGTCCTGGGATGGAGCCCTGCATCATTCCTGGGGTCCTTATCATCCCCACATTATGGAGGCACCCTGCTCAGCAGAGAGTCTGCTTCTCCCTCTCCCTCTTCCCCTGGCCCTCCCACCCTGCTCTCTCTTTCCTCTCTCAAATAAATAAATAAAAGCTTTAAAAAAAGAGTTGTGGGGAAGGGCTTCTTCCTACATCAATAACAAAACTGATTTAGAATTTATCCTTGAAAGTCATTTTATTTTTGAAAATATATCTCCACTTATTACACAAGGCTTGGAAGCATAACTTAGTTCCATTCCAATGAATTTAAGATACCACTTGATTGTGGTTGTGATGGCTTTTGTAGATGAGTGTTGGGCATACTTTCCATGATCCTTCTAATGTGCCTGCCTGTTCGGCTGAGGCTCCCAGACTCCTTGCAGCTGGGTCCGAGGTTTTATTTAGGATCAGTGAATGAGATGCACTTTTGGAAGAGCAAACGCTTCTGTTGCCTCTGCTGCAAGCACAGTTGTGGAGGTGTTGGCTTTGGTGTGACAGCTTTAGTACAGCACGCCCTCTGTATAGTCTCTAGCTTCATGGGCATGGGGCATGGGCTTTGCTGGTTTGAAGAGCAATGAGTGTGAAGTGGTGCTCAAGCCAGCAGCCATAGTGCTGGTTTTCTGATCAAGGCATTAGCAGTGCTGTTCTGGAGCTGCAACTTCCCAACTACAGAAGAGGCAGTCGCTTCTTTGGTGGGAGGTTCTGTGCAGTGGCTTTGTGAATTGTTTTAAAAGCTAAATCTTCAGGGCTATTTCTTCAGCCATTTCAATGGTTTAAGTCATTTAATACCTCATAATAAATCCTTTCCTGCATAAATAAGCTCAAGTAGATTTTATTCTCTGCAAATGAACCCTGACCAGTAGAGAAATGAAATGGATTGTAGTCATCTAAGGACAAAAATTAAATGGATGATAGCACTATTCTGTCAATCAATACAATGACCAAAATGACTCCTGAGCCTAGCTAAAAGGAAGGAATTTACATTGTAAGTTTAGATGGGAAGTCTTTGTCTATTCGTAATCTAATGAACTCCAAAGAGAAGGCTACATATTGCATACACATTGAACATCGGCTGAAATAAGAAAGTATTGATCAGGACCTGTAGATTTATGATATTTTCATTTTGATAACATGATTTGAAACTGATACTAGGCATGGTTAGTTAGAAGCAGAAGGGAGGCATGTGAAAAATATTTTTTGAATGGAAACTTTTCTAAAATATGCTAATTTTATGAAAATCTACTGATTTTATTTAGTTAGGAAAAGTCTTAAGCAAAGCCTATAACAAGTCAATGGCCTCCCCAAAAGAGGGGACCCCAAGTTTTTGAGGGTACTGGCTTCAAAGGGGAGCCCTTCATAAAAAGTTTTGCTTGGAGGACTAAAATTACACGCAGGAGATGTGTAAAATCTTACTTTGAAACCATATAATTAATTGGCGTTAGACAACTGTAGAGAATTTTGAACTTTTAGGAGAGGAAAATAGCCTTCAAATGTAGACTATGGTGATGATCATTTATTCTGAAGGATATTTCTCTTGAATGGTAGTTATAGCCACCATAACAATTTTCATGACGCTTTACCTTAAAATAGTTAAAAGGAAGTCTTACAGTACCACCTAGGAGTTCAAGTCATATCATTATACCATTGTGAACATGTTAGCAATGTAGAACTGCTATTTAAAAAGTGCTGACACGATCCTACAGTATACTAACTGAAATATGACACACAAAAACCATGAAGTAATGTTTCCCTATATATATACAGGGTTGGTCAAACTCATATTAGAAACTCACATCTAGTCTGAGGCTCTTTTTTTTTTTTTTTTTTTTTAAGATTTTTATTTATTTATTTCACAGAGAGAGAAAGCATGAGTGAGGGGGAAGTGTAGAAGGCCAGGGTGAAGGGACTTAGACTCCCACCTCAGAGGATCCCTAGGATCATGACTCCAGCCCAAAGAAGATGTTTAACCCAAGGCAGATACTTGACTAAGCCACCCAGATGCCTTGAGGCTCCTTTCAAATAATAATTAAAAAAAGAATGTGCAGAGACTAGAAAGGGAACAGAGCATAGTACAAAGACTGATTAAGGAACTAGAAAAAATAGGGCATAAAAAAGGTAAGGCAGGGAACTGGCTTTATTTAGCCAAAAGAAGGCTAAATGCTATTAATATGCAACTTAGCATTCTTGGCTAGAAAAATAAAATATAGACAACTTACAGATAAAAGTCCTAACCATCCAGACAGTAATGGCATAGAATTAAAGAAATAGGAATATAAGGTTTGCCACGACAATCACATAATTGAGAACTGGTTCTACCCTTTGATTCCAAAATAGCTAGCCAGATCAATTGAACCTCCACAATGTAAAAAATGCCAGGAAAATGGAACACTGGCTGAATGACAGAACTTCTGTGGTATCTGGGGATTGCTGGATTAATATCTAAATATTTTATCACAAGAGGAAATACTCCAACTATTATTGTCATGGGGAAAACCATTAATGGGGAGGCCAGCAAATGGACCAGTTGCAGATATTTTCCATAGGATAACTCATTCACATAGGCAGCAAGCTAGCTGGCATTAGCAAGTTACAGCAAGTTTTATGAATAATTGTACAAGACATACTTAACATGTACTGACAGATTTGAATCTCCAGTAATAACACTTATTCTTAAACCTAGGCTCCATGCCGACAGGGAAAAAACAAACTGCTGGCTCTTGGGTCCCTATCTAGTTTCTGCAAAGTACCTGCCTTGTCACAAACTCAGTGTTTGTTTGTTTGTTTAAAGATTTTATTTATTTATTCATTCATGAGAGAGCTGAGCCACCCGGGCTGCCCCAGGAGAGAGAGAGAGAGAGAGAGAGAGAGAGGCAGAGACACAGGCAGAGGGAGAAGCAGGCTCCACGCAGGGAGCCTGATGTGGGACTCGATCCTGAGTCTCCAGGAACAAGCCCTGGGCCAAAGGCAGGCGCTAAACCACTGAGCCACCCAGGGATCCCCTAAACTCAGTGTTTTAAAGAATAATCTTGGTCATTAGGCTGGTTTCTAATATACACCAGGTTAGGATTAAAGATAGCAAAACAGAAGAAGGCTGTTTTCAAATGCTACTAATTACTTCTTTTGAAACGTTTTGAAATATTTTGATAATGAGTGTCTTCAGCTGCTACCCCTGCACTCTCCTCCCCTCCCCCCAAAATAAAGCATGACTGATTGCCAGTCCAATGCCATAGATCTTGGACTACCCTGATGACCATATATATCAAGATACAGACCTGGTGGTCCTCTATAGAATCATGATTCAGAATCCTTGTGGGAAGATGTGGGAGGGATCTGGAAGGGAGAGAGTGAGGAGTAGAAAAGTGGTGTTGCCAGAGAGCTTCTGGATGTTTTTGCAATCAGATATAACCTTGATGCTTTAACTTTGCCTCTTAAAGAAGCTTAGAATTCTAAGTAAAATGCTAAAAAACAAACAAACAAACAAACAAAAAAACCCAAAAAACCAAAAAAGCATGAGGAAATGTTTTCTTAGTTCAAATGAAGAACAGAATGCACAACTATCCAGTGATTTTGATATAGTTCCACTATTCTGTTTGGATAAAAAGGCAAAATGAAAGTTTCATAGTTCTCTGTAGTGGAAATCTGTGGCTTTTTTGCTGCTCTATCGGCCTCACTCTGGGCAAGTACTTTCCTTTCCAGCTCCATGGGATCTTGATAGGACAGCGAATCACATAGCTCTGCCTGACTGACCACAGGCCTGAGCATCAGAGAAACCCCATCCCTGGGCACTGTGGTTAGTCCAAGGTGGCTGTGGGTCTTAACTGAGCCTTGGAGATTAGTGTGGCTCTTGGAGAATAGAGGCCACCTCTTCTACTGGGACAACCGGCTAGCAAGTCCATATAAACCTAGGATGATGGAAGACCACCTTTCTTGCCACCAGGAGAGAGTCTGCAAGAGAATGAGTCCAAAGTAGAGCTGGAGCCAAGAGATCAAGAGTGAAAAACAATCCTGTGGCAATGTTTGAGCCTATCCAGTGATGATGAAGATAAGCCAATTCTGGAATTTTTATGTGAAGTCAGCCATAAGCTTCTTTTTTCTTTAACTTATGTGTACTCACATTTCTGTCACTTCTACCAAAAGAGTGGTATTACACTCCTGTCTTACAGATTGGGAAACAAAAGCACGATAATTGTTAAAATCTATAGTGAAAAAGATGTGGGAAAACCCATCCAAATGTTCACTACTCCATCAGCAAATGGATATAAATGGACACAATGACACTATCACAATTTTATTTACTTGGACTTAAACACTTTGGAGCTTGTGAGGTTTTATAGTACAGAGGTGAAGGACATGGGTTTTGAGTCAGGTAGCCCAAAGTCCCAGTCCCAGCTCACACTTCACTGGTGGAGAAGCTTAGGTGGGAAGGAAGAAGATGGACCAAACCTTCCTATATATCACTTTTCTTCCATGTAAAGAAGGAAGAATATAAAACAATTGTAAGGATTAAATGAGGTAGTACATGTAATCTGTTGTGTGCAAACTTTACATAAGCCATATAGTGAGTGGTGTTTGGTAAAGATTCAATAACTTCCTCCTGTTCTCCTAATGTTAGTTCACACCAACATTATAAATGAGACCTAGGGGAAGGATCAAGTACTAGGGGGCAGAAATCTTGTGCATTTCAGAGCATAGCGGTCTCTCCCTATGTTAAAAGACACAGTTATAAAGTTGTTCTGAACATTTATTAGAACTGTTCTTTTAAAATAAATCATACCTACCTACCAATGCTGCGTATACATAACAATACTACAATGAGGGAGTTATTATTATTATTTTTTAAAGATTTATTATTTTAAAGAGAGAGAGAGAGTACAAAAGCATGACCATGCTTGGAGGAGGGCCAGAGGGAGAGGTAGAGAGATAAACCCAAGCAGACTCCCTGCTGAGCACAGACCCTAACATGGGGCTCTATCTCATGACCCTGAAATCATGACCTGAGCTGAAATCAAGAGTTGGATGCTTAATCTTAACCTCTTGGTTAAGCCACCCAGATGCCCCAATGAGGTAGTCTTTAAAAGTTAGGTTATTTGTGTCCTCTGTCTCCCCTCCCTCATCCCTCTCACTCCTGCCATCTTCCCAGTTTCCTAATCTCAGGTTGTGACACTACCACCCCATCTCCATCCAGCCGGATAGCAAGGAGGAATCAATCTCCTCTTTCTCCTTTATCCTCATGCCTTGCTCATTTGTTATTTATGCTCAAATCTATTTTCTTACCTTCCTCTGCTTTCTTCTTCCTGCAAAAGGCAAGCTACCTTTCTTAGGCTCCCTTGCCAACCAGTTCCTCATCGGGTTTGGCCAGTGGAGATAACAGGACCAGGGGAGGGCATTTCTTCCCTCTTGCTGCAGACTGCCTCTTTCATGGTCCAGCTCCCTCTAGGCAGCCATAGCTCCTGGGCTCTGGTGACATTACCTGCCTCTTTGGGCCCTCCAGTCTTAGGGGTAATAGCCCTGCTCTTCCTAATCTTGGGTTTTCCAACTGTTTCATATCAGCCTTTTCATTTTTCTAACACCTTCAAAAATAGTTCCCCACATTAAATTTCTTCTATGAAACTTATTGGCATGGGTTCTGTTTCCCTGATTAGATGCTGCTGGACAGAGCCCTCTATATCTAATTAGTGACCTTGCCTTGCCAATTTTTGTCTCTATTTCTCTTCATCTCTTTCTCACTGCCCAAAGTAGGGCCATCATCTCTCACCTGGACTAATCTAACGTCCTCATTTCTAGTCTCTTGAACTTCAATCTAGTTTTCTGTAAAGACCTTTTCCACATCCTGCCAAAGAAACCTTTCTAAAACGCAATCACCCCATTGTGACTCTGTTACTAACCTTTTTAAAAACACCTTCAGTGGCTCTCTATCTCATACAAGAGCTCTGAGCTCCCTGGCATGATAGACAAAATTTTTCATCACCTCTTTACCTTTGCCAACTGCATCTCTGGCTTCTCCATGTCCTAAGAACACCAAATTGCTTGTAACATTCCCTCACGCTCACATTCACACATAGGTATGCACATAGCTCCTCACACACAAACATTCTGTTCCACATCTTTGGTCTTTTTCAGACTGTTTCTTTCCTACATATCTGGCTAACTCTCCTTCAAAACTCAGCTCAAAAGAGGTCTCCTCCAGAAAACTTCTGTGATGATCCAGCCTGGGCTTCTTCTGAGCTTGAACAGCATCTTGTGAATACTTTTATGAGTGCAGTTACCACATTTTATTAACATATCCTGCTTATGCATCTCTTTTACCCACATGGTGTGCCTCAAGGGCCTCAACCATGTCTTCCTCATTTGTCTGTTCTGTACTTCCTATCAAGAGATATTGGTTGAACTGAGCTGAACTATAGCCCCATGTGCCTCAGCAGCCCAAATTAGGAACCTGTGAATCATCCCTAATTTCCTTCTCCTTTACTCCTACATCTAGTTGGTTAACTGGCCTTAACTGTACCTCAAAAATTCCTCTGATATCTTGATCCTTCTATCTCACCGGATAGCCACTGCCTCATCTTCCAACTCAATGTTTTTAAGCTTTCTTGAATCCTAACCCCATGGTAAGAATTATATTTTGCATTCTGGCCTGGGATATGCATTCTGTAGTTCATATTTCTAAGAAAATCACTTCTAAGATATCATTTGCAACCAAGAGGAAAGTTACTCAAGATTTAAACCTAATAATTAACCACTCATTTTTTTTTTCATTTCTTTTATTTTCCAGGTCATAAATTCTACATTACATCGAATGGCCTCAAGCTGTCATGCTTTCTATCCAACGTGATGGTGCTTATGTTGATACATAGGCACTTAAACATGCTAAATTTTAAGTAAATACACTTTGTTCATTTTGAAGGTTATTTAAATCCCTTGTAGAAATGAATTTATTAAAAATTCAAATTGCGGGACGCCCGGGTGGCTCAGCGGTTTAGTGCCGCCTTCCGCCCAGGGTGTGATCCTGGAGTCCCCGGATAGAGTCCCACGTCGGGGTCCCTACATGGAGCCTGCTTCTCCCTCTGCCTGTATCTCTGCCTTTCTCTCTGTCTCTCTCATGAAAATAAATAAATAAAATAAAATAAAATAAAAAAAGGAAAGTACAAATCTTTAAAAAAATTCAAATTGCCTAGAAAGTTATGCAGAAGTAAATCAAAAAGAAATTTTATGAAGCATTGACCCTTATATTACATGAGATTCTTTTTTTTTCCATTCAAATCTATTTTTTTTTCTAAACGCAGGTTGTGACTCACTAAAATCATTTCAAGATCCACTTATGGGTTGTAAGCCACAGTTTGAAAACCACTGGTGTAGGCTTTCACGATCACTTGCTTGAACTACTGCTATTACTTCCAACTCACCTCCTTGTCCCCCCAGGCTGGTCTCCATGCAGCTACCTATCTAAAAGAGACAAGTCTAATCATGTCACTTTCCTTCTAGATAAAAAAATGTCTAAGAGACTGACTCCCTACTACCTGTAGAATGAAATCCTTATTCGTTAGCAAGGACACATCAAGTCCTCCAGGATCAGCACAGCTTCACTTTCACCCTGATGCCTACCCACTGCCGTCACCCTCTCTATCACACCACCCAACTTTTACCTTTCTTCTTGCAGACACATTCCTAGCTCCATCCTTCACCACTGCTGTTCCCTCTAATTAACGTGCCTTCCCCTTCTTACAGGTTTATCTTACTTTATTCTTCAAGGCCTAAGCATCAACATCAATATTTCTTTACATCTCACTCACCTTCCTCCCACCTCTCAGAGGCTAGCAGTAACAACCTCCTCATTTGTGTTCCCATTTGACAACTTTGGCCTTATCATTATTGCTTTCTATGAGGCGTAAGATGTGCCTATTGTCACCTTTCTGTTATGAGCCTCTTGAGGGTGGAATATTTGTGCTATTAGAAGAGATAATGACTGTAAAGCATTTGGGATAGAAGTTGGCAGGATCAATACACAATAAATTCCTTTTCCTTCTTTTTTTTTTTTTTTAAGATTTATTTATTTATTCATGAGAGACACAGAAAGAGAGAGAGGCAGAGGCACAGGCAGAGGGAGAAGGAGACTTCGTGCAGGGAGCCCGACATGGGACTCGACCCCGGGTTGCCAGGACCATACCCTGGGCTGCAGGCAGCACTAAACTGCTGTGCCACCAGGGCTGCCCCTCCTTTTCCTTTTCACTCATCTTTGTGTCCTATCATCTACCACATGATCCTCAATAAATGTGTGCTGACTTCTAACTCATAAATTAATATTCTATATTTATAATTATTGTATATTAATCACACCCTATATTTATATAGTACTTTATAGTTACATCTTACAAAGTATTTCTGCAAATGCAACCCATTGATCTGACAATTAGTGGGGTATATTGTAGGACAAATGGAATCCTATTTTACCCAGGAAGGCTCAGAGAGGCTGTACTATTGACTAAGGCCACACAGCCAAACTTACATCCAGCCCCAACTCAAAGCCAGCTGTACCTAGTTTTCTTTTGGAGGGAACTACCTGAGGCCACTAACGCTTAACAGCCATGCATCTGAGAATGGAGCCCCTGTCCACATTCAGAGAAGTGCTAAGGCTCTCACTAGCTTTCAATTTACAGCTTTCTAGCTCTGGTCTGACCCCTCCTGAGTTTCAGTCCCACTTCTTCAAAGACAATCCGAATAAAATTCCTTTTCTGAAGATGGCTTCCCCCTAGAAAGGATTTGGGGAGATATATTCTCTCATAAAACCAACAAAATACCTGACCCCCAGGGAAACAGTAGATATGAGGCACTTTGCTTGCTAACAGCAGAGTTTCAGTCAAAAATCAAGCCTAGGTGTTTTTAAAAAATAAGAAAAAAGTTCAGTGATGTAGCAGGATTCTAGGAACCTACTGTAAATATCTTTCTCTTTTACTTGGGGGAGATAAAGGCTAACAATAATAGGCACAAAGCATAAAATGATAACTCCTAAGTTTCATTATGTTATTTTTTTTTTAAGTAGCCTCCACTCAATATGGGGCTCGAACTCACAACCCTGAGGTCAAGAGTCACATGCTCTACTGACTGAGCCACCCAAGCGCCCTCAGCTTCATTTTAGCAAGTGGAAGGAAAGACAATTCAGATTTACCCAATGTCTTTTAGGTTCTGGAGATTCAATATACATATTTTATCTAATCTTCACATCCCCAATCAATCGTACAAGCACTTCCTTCCAGAGTACTTTCTACTCTCTGCCTCACACTGCACCAGGCATAAAGGAAAGAAAGGTGGAGAGGGTAGATACCATCCCTCTCCTTGTGGAAATGCCAATCCAAGTAGTTCTCAACCTTTCTTCCATCCTAGCCCACTTGAGGGGCACAGCGTAATGTCATAAGTGCCAGGGGCTCACTGTGTTGTGATTTTCAAAACACATTCATGGCAGATTGGGAGTGAGGAAGGTTGGGTAGGGTTTGGGGGTGCAGGTTGACAAAGCACCCTGAGTCTGATGTCTTTCCCTTCCACATGAATAAGGAAGGACACAGATTCAGCAAAGTTTAAAGGCACTTAGTATGCAGTGTATAAGTGCTATGATGCCAAAGCAGTTCACTGAGTAAGCTCAGAAGCATCTAGAGTGGAGTTGGGGGGAGGTCAAAGAGCTTTCTGGAGGAAGTAACATACAATGAGAACTGAAAGAGTAGTAGGAGCTTAGGAGGGAAGAGGATGGGAAGACATGGTATGGCAGTGTTTATTCTAGGAGTAGCTTATGGTAAAGCTCAGAAAAACAACAAAAGAATCAGGTGCTATTCGAAGAATTAAAACAATTTAAGAATGGCTGAAGGGTGGAGTGTAAGAAAGAGGAACAGTTTGATACCTAGGTCTGGATCTTATCCTGAAGGGCTTTGTAATCCATGCCCTGCTTCTGAGGGCAGTAGTGGAAGCCACTGAAGGGGATTGAGGAAGAGGATATGGCTGCACAGTGAATAAGGTTTTAGGGGCTGGTAGACGGAACACAACTAACAGCTTGATGCATGGTAGGAGTTGGCCATTAATTGGATGTATTGATTAAGGGAAAGAGGGATTAGGTAGGTTTTGACTTGAACACCAGTGGGGGGGGGGGGGGGGGGGACGGTCTACAAAGGCAGGGCAGACCTTTTACCATAGGTGGCTGGGAGTCAGATACCAGTTCAGCTTGGAGCATTTAAGTTTGAGGTGTCCAAGTGGGGACTTTTACCTATAGTCAGAGACACAGATCTGGAGCTCAGAGAAAAGAGCTGGGCAAGAGAGAAGGGTTCCAATGGTAGCAGGGCCCATGGCCTGAATAAAATCATCTGGGAAGAGTGTGTTAAGTGAGCAGAGACCTAGCAGAGGCAGGGATTTTGATCTTTTAATACCAGCATTTAAAGAACTGGAGGAGGAAGTGGAGGTAGCAGAGGAGAATGTGAGGAGCAAAGCTATCAGAAGTGTAGCAGGTTACCTTCCATTTCACAGACGAGGAAACTGGGTTCCACATTTCACAGCGTGTCTAAGGCCTTCCAGCTGGGACGGGGCAGAAATGAGCTTCAGCTTCTATCAGGCGTCTGGCTTCCAAATTACTTGTTTCTATTATAGGCATACCTTGTTTTATTACACTTGGCTTTATTGCACTTGGAAGATACTGCAATTTTTTTTATATATACAAATCGAAGGTTTGTGGCAACCCTGCATCGAGCAAGTCTATTGGCAGCGTTTTTCCAATAGCATGTGCTCACCTCATGTCTTTGTCACATTTTGGTTAATTCTTGCAGTATTTCAACCTTTTAATTATTGTACTTGTTGTGGTTACCTGTGATCACTGATTACAACCTGCTGGAAGCTCAGATGATGGTTAGCATTTTAAATTTATTTATTTATTTATTTATTTATTTATTTATTTATTTATTTATCTTTATTTTTTTGATGGTTAGCATTTTTAGCAATGAAGTATTTTATTTTATTCAGGTGATCTCTACACCCAATGTGGCACTCGAACTCACAACCTTGAGACCAAGAGTTGCATATTCCTCTGACTGAGCCAGCCAGGTGCCTCAGCAGTAGAATATCTTAAGTTTTAAATGTGAAAACATTGTTTTTTTAGACATAATGCTATTGCACACTTAACAGACTACAGTATAGTGCAAACATAACCTGTATGTACACTGGGAAACCAAAAAATTAATTTGATTCACTTTATTATGACATTTGCTTCACTGCAATGATCTGGAACCGAATCTGCGGTATCTCCCAAGTATAGCTGTGTACACAGTTGTGGCTGTATAAGCAGGTACAACCTGGTCCCTCTAAGCCTTTCCTCATTTGGATTTCCCTTCCCAGACACTAATCACAATCTTCCAAAAGCACAGGCAGTTTCCCTTCCCTGGCTCGCTCCGTTGCCCAGATGCTAGAGAAGAGGGATAAGGCAACCAACAGGGAAAACAAAGACCGGACTCCTCTGACCTTGATTTAGGCTCTGTGCTAATTCTGAACGTGGCCTCAATCCTTATTTACATGATAATCTCACTCAGTTCTTTCTATTCCCTATATGCTTAATGGGGAGAAAAGGATTTCACATTATCCAATGGCCTGCGCTAAAAATGAGGTGCTATATAAAGTTAATCATTAAACAGTTTATAAGATACTGTTGCAAACAGGGCAAATGAGAAAATTAGCTTAGGTAACTTGGGTTTTCCCAAGATCTCTCTTATCTAAAGAGACTAAACCTGCGAAGCCTGCCACATGACACCCACCACAGTTTAACCAAGACTAGGTTTGGGTTGGTTTTTAAGTAATCTTCACCCCCAACACGGGGCTAGAACTCACCACCCTGAGATCAAGAGTCACGTGCTCCACTGACAAAGCCAGCCAGGTGCCTCCTGACCAGGGCAGGTTTATTATAGTGCACAGGATATGAGGGATGCATAAAGGCCTTGCCTTCTTGGTGCGGGGCGCGGTGGGCCTGGAAGCTCCCCCAGACCACAGTCGTCTCCCCTCCACCCTACAGGTGGCCCGGAGCGGTTAACGCTGTGGGCTTTGGAGTCCGGCTGCCCGCGTCCCCATCCCCCTGCCCTGGTGGACACGCGGGTTCTTGGAATCGGTTTCCTTATCTGCAAACCGGGGATAATAGTACGCACGCACCTCGTCCAGCTCCTGGGAGATAAAGTCGGACAAAGCCCTGAGCAAGCTGCATTTGCACAGAACAGTCAACAATCATTAGCTACCGTCACCACCTTTTTTTGTGTGTTAAGCTTTGCCCAGGGGTGGAGCGGGGCCGGAGCCTGGAACCGGTTGCCAAGGTTACCTTGTACTGACCCCGACCCGGGGGGCGGAGGAGCAGCGGAGCAGGTGAAGCTCGCGGCGCGCTCCACACGCCAGAAGGCAAAACTGTGCTAATTCGCAACACTCTCCCGTTTCACGTCGGTCAGGAGGGGTCTAGGGAGCGCTGACCGGGCCCCAGATGATGGTTTCCTGTAACCAGGCCCTGACAAGGTGGGGGGCACTCGTCCCTTCCTCCACCAGCAGCCCCTCCCTGAGGCCGGCAGCCCAGCCCCTCCGCGCTGCACCCCCCGCCCCCCGGAATTTAGGGACTCCAGCTAAGCCCCGGGCCACCTCCGAAAGGAAAGGACTTGGCTGTGGCTTCTAAGAAGCCGGCCGGGGAGGGCGACGTGCAGCAGCTCGGGGCCCCCCGGACGCCCCCCTCCCCTTTGGCGGTGAAGCCCCGCAGCGCCGCACGGCGGGGCGCCCAGCACCCCGGGCCGCGGCCGGCCAGGCCTCTCCAGGAACTCAAAGGGGGAAATGTGGGGGAGGAAGCCGGCCAGCCCTGCAAACGCAACGGCTGCACTTCGGGTCTCTCCGCTCCTCTGACGTAACGCCAGCTTCCTGCTCCCGCGCTGCAGCGTGCAGCTCGCTGGCGGGGGAGCCTGGAGACGCGCCGACCGCGCCGGGATCATCATTGCCACTATCTTGCAATTTATTTTCCGCCAGGACGCTTTGACTGGCCCACTAACCCCGCCCCCGAATTCCACGACTTTGGGCTCTTCGGGCCGTAGCGCCCTCCCCTCCCCCCAGGAAGGCCGCCCTCTGCGGAGCACAGCCCAGCACCAGGAAACGGCGCCCCCTCGGGGCCCAAGTGTGGGGCCGGGGCGGGGTCGGTTCAAACGTTCTGCCCCCTTCTCAGCCACCCCCCCTCGCCCCGGGGGCTGGGAGATCCCACATCCCTGCCTTTGTTTTAAGTCAAACTATTGCCGAAGCTGCAGCATTTCCTCCCCCTCTCCAGACACCGAGGCTGGGAAGTGGGTAAAAACCGCCGCGGAGCGTGCTCGGGCGCCCTCCCACGTCCGACACCCCCACTGGGATGGGACCAGCAGCGACCGCTCCGCCACCGCACGCGCCGGGCTAAATGCACCTCCGCCGCCGCCGCCCAGCCGAGCCCGGGAGACTCCCAAGGGCTCTTTAAATACGATCTATAAATACTACGGGCTCGGGGCGCGCGCGTCAGGGCAGAGGCGGCCTCCCATTGGCTGTCGTGATCTTGCTTATTTGCATAGGCGGATTGCTCAACCGGGCGGCGACCTCTGCCGCGAGCGCCCCTCCTCCGCCCGCGGCGCGCGGGGACAGCGGAGGGGCTGCGGGGCCCTGTAGGTCTTGGGCGGTGCAGCAGCCCTGCGGGGTGCCGATTGCTTCCCAGAAGGATCACTTTGGGGGAAGCCGAAGGCCCGCCCTTTTAGACTTTTTTTTTTTTTTTTGCTTTTATGCGAAAGAAAAGGCACCAAGTTTGAAGGGTTTATAACCCGAGCAAACGCTCAAGGTGGATCGCAGAGGCACCACGTGGGAGTGCGACTCGCATCTAGAGTCCTGTCCAATGACTTGCGACTTGGGGTGTTCAAAAATGGCTTTTGCATACATGATCACTAAGAAGACCTCATGAGCTTGAAAATGAAACAAGGAGGGTTCGGAAAATGCAAGATGTTGGATGCCTCCTCGTTTCAGTCTTTTGTTTTGTTTTGTTTTGTTTTGTTTGTTTGTTTTTAAATGAGCCAGTTAGCTAATCCAAACGGCGATCCGGAAACTTTCCCCACGGTTCTTGCAGAAGAGAATCTCTTGTAGCAATTGAAAATGTGCAGCAACTTGACCCTGCCCGGGGTTGGTTCGCTCTGGGAGCCGGTGGTGGGGAAGGTCAGGGAGGGAGGAACAGACCACGGTTTGCAAACCAGGAAGCAATCCGATGTTGTGGAGTGTAGAAGGGCACAGAAGGTTCTGTCCAGAAAAGAGCTGTAGATCAGGCGAGAAAAATGCAGATAGTGTCATATATTCATAGTCGGATGTTTCAAAATCATTTATCTCTGCAGGTTGTGAACTGAGGGTAGGGACTTTCTGCTGTTTGTTCCAAACACCTTGGGTAGGATCTATTTTACACAGTGAAGTCTTTACATCTGAGTGGGATAAAGGTGATGACTTAATTCCTTCTCTTTGTTTTAAGATGTTCTTCCCTGAAAGCGCACACAGCATTTTCTAAAGTCCCAAGCCTTCCTGTAACAACACTATCCAAGCCCCAGGGGATGGCTGCTGGAAGTATATGCTGGGATCTTGCACCTCAGTAAATATTGGCGGGATGAATACATTTATTCAGAAGAGAATAAGTATGAGCTAAAACCAACGCTCTCATTAAGTTATATTTCATAAACGTTACGCTTTGCTATCCTTCTCCCCTAAATGAAGCTCAAAGCTCAAACGTACTCTCGTTGTTTGAAAACGATACTTTAACTGCTGTTCGTTGGATGCCAGAGCAAGTGCTACCCTAAAAGCTTTTTAAAAAGAAATTTCGGATTTTAACAGAAGAGCGCCCCCTGCTGCCAAACGGATTATGGGCAATGCGCCTGAAAAGTAAAACACTTGGGGTGTGCCCATGGTACTGCGAGTCGGTTTATGCTTTAAAATCCAGATTAGAACAAAAGAGGGACTTGCTTCACCACCATTATTCTCTACATTCACAGGGACTAATGTAAGAAAAAAAGTCATCATCGAAATGCTTTCCCCAATAATTTTAGTGTGAATCATCAAAGTTGATTTGGTGACAGTTTACTTGCAATCATCTTACACCAGCCTTTCTCTTCTCAACTTGTTTCCATCCATCTTAATTAGTGTTAATTAGTGTTTCTAATTTCCCAAGCCAAGTATGAATGCATTTATAATCTCTGCCTTCTTGGTAATCACCTCTTCGCTATTAAGACTGCCATTTTATTGTAGTATCTGTATATTTATTGCATTTATACAGTATTTTCCCTTTCCCTTAAGTTTTTTTAATGTTACTTTTTTTCCTGCTAATTCATTTGTTGGTTTCCTTATTGGTATGCCTTTGTTGGTATGCCCAGATGAAAAGAGATTTTTAAAAAGCTCCAAGTAACTGTGTAAGTTGAGAACTGCACATCTCAGCTGCCACTTGCAGTGGCTCTCATTTTTTAGAGAGGCTCATCTTGAGGAAGGAACTACATTCGGAGGTTAGCTGCTGGTACAGCTTTGAGTCAGTAGGAGGTAAGAGGATAACTGGTAAACCACAAATGAAGCGATAAGGGAGGTGCATGTCTCCCGCTGTAAATGCTAATATGGGCATTTCAGCTGTGTTCTTCACAATAAGCACTTTACCACCCTTTATAGAAACATACAGATAATGATCACGGATTATTCCATCGTTCTCAATTCTCAATTGCAGAGGCAGAAATGGAAATAGAGTTTATTATTATGCTGAAAAAAAAAATGTATTTAGAAAAAGCTCAAGTACTCTCCAGGGCTGGAGAGGCCTCTGTCCTTGTGTAAGCCTGGGGCAAATAATCCAGAACTCTTACAGGAGTGCCAAGTGCTCCAGCTGCTCTGTGAATTGGGCTCCCTTTTCCCAGTTAATGGTGCAGGAACTGTATTTTTTTCACATGGATAGCCCTGTGGTCACACCACAAGCCAGTTCTGAAGGTAGAAAAAGGATGTGGGTGCCATGAGAATATTCCTGGCAATATGTTTGTCTTCTTCCCCATTTATTTAGTGGTAGTTACAAATTGTCCTCTCTATAAAAGTTCACGTTTCTATCATGCGCACACACTTGGTAAAAATGTTAAGGCTTAAGGGCAGATGGGAAACTGGACAAAAGATCTATGGACTGGCCCAGCTTCACTGCAGTTAGGTCAGCACATCCCTGAGTTTCTGGGATGATTAATGAATTAATTTGCAGTGAAGTGCAAAGTTGACTTCTCTGATCCATGGACTGAGGGATGGTCTCTAGACTGTATTACTAGTGCCCTTGCTCACTGACAGAGACATTATACGACCATATGACATAAGTATGGGAGTATGTACATTAATAATTGACGAAAATGTGAAGCACGTGCATATTACACTTTGGTTGTCTTTCCATATTGACATATGACTCGAATTTTGTATATGTTGTCTTCTGAGGAGCCCATAAATTCTAATTAAAGTCAAATTATTTTTGTTTCTATGAAAATGAATTTATAAGTCTAGTTGACTTTTATGATTTATAGTTACTTTTTCAAAATCATGCTTCCTCACTCAAACACAACTTCCTTTAATTAATTTTTTAAATAAGATTTACTTATTTATTCATGAGAGACACAGAAAGAGAGTCAGAGATATGGGCAGAGGGAGAAGCAGGCTCCCTGTAGGGAGCCCAATATGGGACTTGATCCCGGATCCTAGGATCATACCCTAAGCCAAAGGCAGATGCTCAACTGCTGAGCCACCCAGGCGTCCCCTTTAAGTAATTTTGCTCTATATGCCAGATGGCCTGAAGAATGGTATTAGTAAAATTACCACTTAATGAGAATTTAGTATATACCAGGGACCATATCCAGGTTTCTTGTAATCCTTATCTTAAAAGGGTATTACTGTTGCTATTTGTATTTTACAGATGAGGTAACTGAATTTTAGGAAGGTTGCATAACTTGCTCAAAGTTAGCCTTCAAACTGAAGTCCATCTACTCCAGGGAATATTGCCGTACTACCCTCAGAGAATATTGCAAATATGTAAAATTTTTTTAAAAAATGTAAAATTTAAAAAATAAAAAAAAAGTTATAGGCCTACCACCTTTTATAGTATGACAGAGCAGTACTTCCCAAATTATGTATCAGAGAATGTTAGTTTCCTATGACATGTATGAATGACATAAAGAAGAAAGATTCTGTGACTAAATAAGTGTTTTGGAAGCAATGAACAGTTATTGTTTTTTTTTTTTTTTTAAATTTTTATTTATTTATGATAGGAACACAGTGAGAGAGAGAGGCAGAGACACAGGCAGAGGGAGAAGCAGGCTCCATGCACCGGGAGCCCGACGTGGGATTCGATCCCGGATCTCCAGGATCGCGCCCTGGGCCAAAGGCAGGCGCCAAACCGCTGCGCCACCCAGGGATCCCAACAGTTATTGTTTTAACTGTAGAACTCTACAACTTTAGTGAGAGCCATTCTTATTGTAGTTGTAGTGGATTTACATAGTTGTTACAACATTTTTCCAGGAGATGGCAAAAATGTGTCTTGAGTAGGGGAATTTTCTGTTTTGCAGAATGGTGCCATTTGGACTCTCACTGGGGCCAAAGGTGGGAATAGTATGAGATGCCTGACACGTGGATATGGTCCCATTTTTTAATGTATTGCCAACATCATCACTTTCTAGTGTTTTTTGGGTTGATAGATTATTTGTATCAGATAGATTTTTAAAAGAGCTAATTATTTTTAGGGTTTTAAATGCCTTACACTATTAGTTATTATACCTAAAAGGTATGTTTGGAACCCTGAAAGATTTTCTTGCCAGTAAGAGTCTTCATAAATGTGTTATAAGAACATTGGAATAATGAAATATAAAAGTAGTTTCAGAATGAGCTAAGAACAGATAGTTGATTCAAGTGAAAATAGTTGACATTTGTAATGAATGTCCTAATACATGTGCATAAAATATATCTGTTTATTTTATTTTATTTTATTTTATTTTATTTTTTTTAGAAAGAGCTGGCAGTTTTTTTTTCTTTTAATTTTTATTTACTTATGATAGTCACACACAGAGAGAGAGAGGCAGAGACACAGGCAGAGGGAAAAGCAGGCTCCATGCACCGGGAGCCCAACGTGGGATTCGATCCCGGGTCTCCAGGATCGCGCCCTGGGCCAAAGCAGGCGCTAAACTGCTGTGCCACCCAGGGATCCCAATATATCTGTTTAAACTCCTTGAAGGGAGAGACTGTTTTTGTTTCCTTATCTTTGCCTAATGCCTGGCCTATAATAGGCGTTCATGTACTTATCAAATGATTATGAGTATATTCTTTGTACCATAGTTCTGTCTGGAACACTAGAGATAAGAGTGAAAAAGTGGGTTTTTGTCCTTAGGGAGTTTACATTTTATTGGAGAGAAATACACAGTAAGTGGAGAAGGGGAAGTGAAGCCAGGAAGTGGGTACTATACAGTGAAAAAGTTGTAGAGTCAAAGGATCAAAGTGTTCAGTGAGGCTGAAGAATTTTTGAAACGGGCTCTGAGGGAAGGCGCTAGAAAGGATGACTTTTTGGGAGGTGGTGGAAGAACTGGTAACAATGAGGTAAAGTCATGACTTTAGAAGTGAGAGGATCATATGGAGGATGAAAGGATTCCTGGGGAAGAGGCCGGGTTGCTGAGCAGACTTGATGCTGAATGTGACAGCACCTGGGTATTGCAGTTGGTGACCATTGAGAACGGTGACAGGAGCAGAGTGGACAGGAAGGCCGTGAGCTTTGTGCTGTCTCCCCTGAGGCAACTTAAGAGATGGTGGATGGCAGCATGGGGAGGGGCAGGGAGTTGTTACACTGGATGGAATAACTTCGTAAAAGTGGAGTTTTTCAGGGACAGAAGAAGAGAAAGGGTAATTTATAAAAATTCAGGTCAAAGGTAAAGAAGGTGAGAAAACCAGGGTAGACATGTTCCCAGGAGCAGTCAGATTCCACTTAGGCCAAGACTGATGGAAACACGTATTTGTTAAATGAATAAAAATTAAATCTTTGAATAGGTTGAATTATTTTGGGTATATTTAAACGTAGCCTTTTAAGTTAATTTAAGTTTAGAGTAATGCATTTCAATTCCCCTTGTTCGTATTTTCACTCGTGTGTCAATATACTCCTAAGGATAAAAGTTGGAAGTAGAAGAGATTTCTGAATTTCAAAGTATGTGTTGAGAGGGTGACTATGATGTTTTTACTTCATGCATTTCAAGATTTTAAGATTTATTCCAAGTACATAGTCCTTTTATAAGAATATGAAGATGAAAACAAAGCATGTTTCTGTACCACAAATATCTGAAAATCAGGCCGTCAAAAATTAAAATGGATAATCTTGAGAAACTTCCCTTTCATTCCTGAGCTAGGATAATTTTAGAAAAGAAAAGTCATCAGTATGTTTTTGTGTTTTGTGTTTCTTTTCTTTTCTTTTTTTTTTAAGATTGTTCTGCTATCTCCATTCCCCTACCCAAGCAGGAATTGTGGTTGGATTTTCTCCAAACAACTGAGTAGCTATTTCTTTCTCTTTGTGGAACAAGTTGCTCTAAAGACTTTCCATATCAAATCTAGACTCTAGTGGATGTTTATCCATGTTAAGGAAGCATAGAGAGGGGTTTTGAGGAGAAAAAACAGTTCTCTGTTTCCCATTTTCCAAGTAATTGACTCAGTTGGGTGTTGTGCCAGTGAGCTCTACCAAACCTTTTTTATTCGTCTTGTTTTTCCAGCTTTATGGAGACATAATTGACAAAGAAAAATTGTATGCATTTAAGATGTACAATGTGATTTTGATATATATATTTGTATGTGTTGTGAAATGATTGCCCCATTAAGGTGAGTTAACACATCCATCACCTCACATAGTTGTCATTTCTGTATATATGTGCTGAGAACATTAAAGGTCTACTGCCCTAGCAATTTTTAAGTACACAATATTATTCACCACAGTCACTATGCTATATGAGAGATCCCCAGAACTTAATCATATAAGCAATTCTACTTCTGGGTATGTATCTGAATGAGATGAAATCACTATCTTTAAGAGTCATCTGTATATTTATGTCCATTGAAGCATTATTCATAATAGCCAAAACATGGAAACAACTGGAGTGTCCAATAATGAATGAGTGTATAGAGAAAATATGGTGTACTTATACAATGGAATATTATTCAGCCATAAAAAGAAGACAATCTTGCCATTTGTGACAACATGAATGAAACTTGAGAGCATTATGCTAAATGAAATAAATCAGGGAAAGACAAATACTGCATAATCTAGGAAATCTTTGGGTAAATAATTCAATAATACTTGGGCTGAG
This sequence comes from Vulpes vulpes, assembly GCF_048418805.1. NCBI lineage: Eukaryota > Metazoa > Chordata > Mammalia > Carnivora > Canidae > Vulpes > Vulpes vulpes. Next base: position 21,523,724 of record NC_132787.1, on the reverse strand, counting down.
TATTGCCTCCTCTTGGGTTACATTTTATCAACAATTGATAAAAACATGCTTATTTAATAAAAATAATAAAAATGAGCATACACTATGTGTACGGTATTATGCTAAGAGCCGACCTTAGAAAATCTCATTTGATCCTTGTAGCACCTCATTGAGGTAGTGGTATTGTTGTCTACTTGACAGATGAACAAACACAGAGAGCATGAGCAGTCTGTATTGTGAGCCGTTAGGCTGTACTGCCTCTCTGTATAGGTTATTCAGTAGACATTTTAATTTTTGCTGTGTTTTAGAGCTGAGATTGTTATGAGAACTGGATATTTCTCCTAAAGGGCTTTAGGGAAATGTGTTTAGGGTAGGAGAAGTTTCAAATTTCCATAAAAGATCATCTCAAAATAACTATGTAGTGATAACAATAAATGATATTTTTTATAGTGTAGCGAGTGCAATTCATTATATTGGTCTATGTGACTTGAATTCAGAAGTCCTAAGAGTAACTGGGAAAAAAAGAAAAAAAAAAAGGAGCATATTAAAAATTCCCAATGATTTAGAGTAACATCTGTATCAGTTAGAATTCTGGCAGAAAAGGGGTAGCATACTCAGCTAGGATTGTTTATCCCCCAGCTTTGTTGGGGCATAACTGACAAATAAAAATTGTATTTATTTAGTGTATACAGTGTGATGTTTTGATATATGTATATATTGTGAAATAACTGCCACAATCAAGATAATTAACATATCCATCACCTCACATAGTCATGATTTGTGTGTGTGTGTGTGTGTGTGTGTGTGTGTGTGTGTGTCTGTGGTGAAAACATTTAACATCAGTTTTCTTAGCAAACTTCAGCTATGTGATATAGTATTATCAACTATAGACACCATGCTATACATTAGATTTTCAGAACTTACTCGTGCGTAACTGTGGAGTTAAAAAAAATGTAGTCTCTATTAAAATGATTCTTTACAGAGATGTGAATGGTTTATGCAATTAAGAGACTCAACAATAGATGTTTAAACAGCAAGGATTAGTAACAGCGAAAAGACATTACCTTCATAAATCTGAAGGGCAAGAGAGGAAAGGGTGTTATCAGAGCTGATGAGAGTGGTAATCTTGGACGTTGACCGGCAACAAGAGGTATGATTGTTGGAGGACCAGCCACCGCCTTAGGGGGTGAGGTGACACATAAACAGGAGGAATCAACTAAAAGCCTAAGGGCAAGAGACTGAGGCAGAGGTGAGGAGCTTCCTACCACAGAGGTTATTCCAGAGCACAGAGCAAGACAGAGAATAGAACTGGGAAGAAATGGAGAAAAAAGGTCATTATTTATCAATAACAGACCTAGGAATGATAAATTAGAGCCCAGGAAGTCTCCATTACTAGTAGGAACGAAGCTGCATCCAATAAGAGGCAAAAACCTTAGGAAAAAAAACAGATATATAGGACATGATTTTAGAGAACTATAGTGAGAGGCTCTTTAGTATATAAATCACCAAGTAGTCAGCTTGGCCTGCCATAACAACATACTGTAGACTGGGGTGGCTTAAAAATCAAGGATTTATTTTCTCACCGTTCTGGAGGCTAGAAGTGGCAGATTAGGGTGCTAATATGGATGGGCTCTGGTGAAATCTCCTGGCTTGTAGAGGGCTGCCATCCTGCTGCAGGCTCACATGACCTCTTTTTTTGTGCATGCTTCCAGTGGCAGGTGGCGGTGGTGAGGAAAGAGAGAGAAGGAGAATGGAGAGAGTGTTCTTCCTCTTCTTATAAGGACTAATCCTACTGGATTAGGGCCTCACTCTCATGACCCCATCTAACTCTGATTACTCCCTAAAAGCCCATCTCCAAATTCATAACATTGGAGGCTATGGCTTCTAGTTATGAATTTGGGGAGGATTTAATCCATAGCAGTTGGGATCTCATTCCATCCTTTCCCAATTAAAAAAAAAAAAAGTTAAGTATTTTTCTGATATTTCCTTTCAAACTTTTTATTGGGAATAATTTTAAACTTTAAAAAGTTGCAAATAGAAGATAGGGAGTTCTTATATACCCTTCACCTGGTTTCCCCTAATAATTCATATAATCATTGTATAATCATCAAAACTAGGAAGCTACCATTACCAAAATACTATGGGCTAAACCTATTCAAACTGCTCCAGTTCTTCCCCTAAAGTCCTTTTTTTTAATTCTAGGATTCCATACCAAATTTAGTTGTCTCCTTAGTTTTCTTCAGGCTGTGACAATTCTTCATTCTTTCCTTGTCTTTAATGACCTTGACACCACTGAGTGCTGGTCAGTTACTTTGGAGACTGTCTCTTATTTTGGGTTTGATATTTTCTCAAGATTAGATCGAGATTCTGCATTTTTGTCATGAATACTACAGAAGTGAACTTGTATTTTTCTCTGTGTATCATTTCAGGGGACACAAAATATCAATATGATTTAACTAGTGATATTATTGTTGATCACTTGGTTAAGGTGTGTTTTCTGGGTTTCTCCAAGAAATCTTACTATTCTTACCTTTATAAATAAATATCCTTGAGGAAATCAGTCTCTGATTCTTGATTATTCAATGATACCCTAAATAAAACAGGAGTGGGGAAGGCAAGGAAATTTTCTGCCCACAATATTATATGTACTTTCTGTGAAACACACAAAGTGTGAGACAGAGTAATGTGAAGTTATTATTACTATTTTATTTATTTATGTATTTTTAAAGTACACTTTACAACCCACATGGGGCTTGAACTCACAATCCTGACATCAGGAGTCATATGCTCTACCTACTGAGCCAGTCAGGCACACTGATTATTCCCATTTTAAAGAGAAAACTTTCTTTTTTGGTTTAAGTGACTTGGCCAAGGTGTTTGCTCATTTTGAGTAACTATTGGATATTCAGAAGAACCGATTATAAATATAACCACACAATTTATGACATGAGAATCCCAAATTCAAATTTTTTAATGATAGATCAAATTGTTTTACTGGGGGCAGCCCAGGTGGCTCAGTGATTTAGCGCCACCTTCAGCCCAGGGTGTGATCCTGGAGTCCCAGGATCAAGTCCCACATCAGGCTCCTTGCATGGAGCCTGCTTCTCCCTCTACCTATGTCTCTGCCTCTCTCTCTCTTTCTCATGAATAAAAAAACAAAATCTTTAAAAAAAAAAAATTGTTTCACTGGTTTTCAAGTGCCTCCAATGTGCTAGAATTTACACACTCTTTAAAAGCAAGTGATAGCTCAGTCTGAAATACTAATTTAAAGGAAACAATGGCACATCTCCAAAACTCATTTAAGAAACCGAGTACCTAATTAAATCTTCAATCAGATTATTTAACTGCTTTTTAATAATTGTGCTGTGGTTTAGGTAAAAATGATAGAGAAATACCTTTAGAAAATGTGTCGTGATTTTTGGAACCAACCAGAGATCATTTACTACAGATAAGTAATGATAAAATGAATAACTACAATGATGACACCAATTTTTTAGCTATTTAGGATAAGAATTTGTCAATTAAATCATTGGGAATACCTTCTGAATACATGTTAAATTTGAGTGAAGGTAGAAAATGGCATGTTATCTAAATTATATTTTTATTGACAGATAATTGTGTAGCATTTCTCAGAATGACTAAGGATCAGAGGGCACGCCTCCTACACCAAGCCTCCTGCTTTGTCCTGTGCCTGAGGCCACTAGGGGACTAACCCACCACCACCAAAGATTCCTCACCTCCAAAGAGCAAGTCTGGCCAAATGGGGTCCTCCTTTATCCTTGGAAATCTACTTGATTGCCTCCCTGTCCTCCTCCTCCTATCCACCCTCAATCCAGAATCTTCCGTACCAGACATAAAAAGAGAAATGCTTAAGCCAGGGCAGGGAGGGCCACTCCCTATAGCTCCTGCACTCCCTATAATGTTGCTGTGGTTGGGTGGCAAGGGGGCCGAATGGCCAGATGCTGGAATGGCCCCCCACACCCTGGCATTTCAGGCCTCAGGAAAGTTGGGGGTGAGAGTGAGCAATTATCATGGCTTCTTGTGAAGAAATTTTTAAGTTTGTTATAGTCCCATTGATCTATTTTTGTATTTGTTGCTTATACTTTTAGTATCGTATCCGAGGAAGTAATTGTCATGTCAATGTTCTGAAGATTTTCTCCTATCTTTTTTTCTAAGAATTTTATTGTTTTAGATATTACATTTAGATATTTAATCCATTTTGAGTTCATTTTTGTATATAATGTAAGGTAATGGTTCAACTTTATTCTTTTGCATGCAGTTATCCGGTTTTTCTAGCACCATTTGTTAAAGAGACTATCGTTTCCTCATTATATAGTTTGGCACCTTGTCAAAAATCATTTGTTCAGCTACAAAGGAATAGTTAATTTGTAAGGTAAAAAGTGAAAAGACAACTTCTATATTTAGGAAGATGGCATGGACATACTTTTCCCTATTTCTCCCACTATGTACAATTGAAATCCTTGGATATTATATATAAAACAAACATAAGAAGGATCTGAAAGGTAGAGATAAGAAGGCAGACTTACTACAAATCTTAGAGCCCAAGGAACAACATAGTGGTAAGTGTTCTGCATTTTCTTTTTGCTTCATATATCTTAGACTTGGAATTGAAATGACTGGCAACCCAGGAACAGTGAATATTGACAAAAACACAAAAAACAAAACAATTATAACAAAAGCCTGTTTTCTCTAGCCAAAAGACCAGCAAAGGGATAGCCGAGCAAGACAGACTTTTAGACAATGTCCACTCTGCTGTAGCTAAACACTACCTTAACTTATGCCAGCAAAGGCTGATTGGGGAATCCAGCTTTCTAGATTCACATAGCTGTGACTTTTATCCCTGCATGTTGGTAGTAAGGTAACTTTCCTACCCCTTGCAGTGTCAACGGATACTGGACTTCTACTCCCTCCTGAAAGTAAAGGAGCTCCTCTACCCCTTTCCACTGGGCTAGTATCAGGGAGACCTATTGCAGAGTCTGGACTTTCACCATCAGACAATAATAATAAGACCGCAGGCTGTGATGCTATTGGAGATCACTTGGAGAGTTGGAACTCCCACCCATGTCCAGAAGTAACAGAAGGACCCTCACTGTAGAAAGTAAAATGTATCAAAATTTGTAGAGAATAGCTAAAGCAGAGCTGAGGGGGAAATATATAGCACTAAATGCAAACATTAGAAAAGAGAAATAAATGTTGAATCAATAATCTTAACTCTCAAGAATCTAGAAAAACAAGAGCAAAATAAAATCAATGAAAGCAGAAGGAAAGAAATACTAAAGAGAAGAAATCCTTGAAATTGAAAACAAATACCAAGAGAGAGAGAGAGAGAGAGAAATCAGTGAAAAGGCCAATAGAATTGAAAAACCTCCAGCAAGACTGATTAAGAAAAAATGAGAAAAGACACAAATGACCAATATCAGGAATAAAATAAGGACTATAACTACAGAACCTGCAAACAATTCCTTCTTCAGACATAAACATTTTTCCAAAGAAGACATAAAAAGGCCAACAGACATGGGAAAAAATGGTCAACATCACTCAGCATCAGGGAAATACAAACCCAAACCACAATGAGATACCACATCACACCCATCAGAATGACTAAAATTAACAAGTCAGGAAACAACAGATGTTAGTGGGGATGCAGAGAATGGGAACCCTCTGACACTGTTGGTGGGAATGCAAGCTGGTGCAGCCACTCTGGAAACAGTAAGGAGATTCCTCAAAGAGTTGAAAATAGAGCTACTCTATTATCCAGCAATTGCACTACTAGGTATTTACCCCAAAGATACAAATGTAGTGATCCAAAGGCACACCTGCACCCCAACGTTTATAACAGCAATGTCCATGATATATAAACTACGGAAAGAGCCCAGATGTCCGTTGACAGATGAATAGATAGAGAAGATGTGGTATATATCTACAATGGAATATTACTCAGCCATCAGAAATATGAAATCTTGCCGTTTGCAACGATGTGGATAGAACCAGAGAGTATTATGCTAAGCAAAATAAGTCAATCAGAGAAAGACAATTATCATATGCTTTCAATTATGTGTGGAATTCAAGAAACAAAACAGAGGATCAAAAGGGAAGGGAGGGAAAATAAAACAAAATGAAATCAGAGAGGGAGACAAACCATAAGAGACTCTTAAACATAGGAAACAAACTGAGGGGGTGGGGATGTGGTACCTGGGTGGTAGACATTAAGGAGGGCATGTGCTATAATGAGCACTGGGTCAGTGAATCACTGGCCTCTACCTCTGAAACTAATAATATACTATATGTTAATTAAGTTTAACTAAAAAAACAAAAACCAAAAACAAATGATTCCTTCTTTAATTCATCTCCTTCCTTTTGCATTTTACTATAATCATTCGGGGGAATCATTCTGCTCCATCAACAGTTTGTTTAGAAACCTCCTTGGCTAAATATTTAGTTTCATTGCTTATAAGTTCTTCATCTTACAAAACATAAAACATGATTCAGCCAAATTTTTTGCCCCATTGTAACAAGGGTCTCTTTTTTTGCAGTAAGGAAGGAATGGGTAGGAAGCTGTTCCCTATTCCATCTGAGATCTTACCAGAATGGCTTTTAATGTCCACATTTCTTTTCTTTTCTTTTTTCTTTTTTTTTTTTTTTTAGGATTTTATTTACTTATTCATGAGAGACACACACAGAGAGAGAGAGAGAGAGAGATAAAGAGAGAGAGAGAGAGAAGCAGGGACACAGGCAGAGGGAGAAGCAGGCTCCATGCAGGAAGCCTGACGTGGGACTCGATCCCGGGTCTCCAGGATCAGGCCCTGGACTGAAGGCGGCGCTAAACCCCTGAGCCACCCGGGCTGCCGAAGATTTGCTTTCTAACTGTGGGATTGTAAGCATTAATAAAGCAGGAAAAGGGTGGGTTTGGAGAAATGAAGGACCAACCCAGGTACACTTAAACCTCTCATCCTGTGCAGGCCTGTGTAGCATGAGACTTCCTGCCTTCTGTCCATTTCTGAACCTTTAGGCCATACATGATACAGTGTGCTTATGGTGATTGTGGGGCCTCTAGGCACATGTGAGCTCCCTACTCTGTTCAGCAAAAGAAGCAAAAAAGGGGAAGAGGACAGTTCAATATGGAGAAGGTGAGTGGACAAGTGACTAGAAACTCCCCTATTTCTCAGCTCACACTAAATCTTTATTCCCCTGTTGCTCTCTGGAAATGTAGGAGGCAACACATTTGGCTTGAGTATGGAGAAAATTCTTGGAGGATAAGCTACGAAAAGATGTTGAAGTCCAAACTCAGCTTCAAAGAAGTACTCACATCTTTCCTTTCCTTTCTTCCCACCCAAACTCCTCTTTTCTAAGGGTTTCTCATCTGCTTTCCTTTCCTTGTCTTAAGGCTTTTTCGTTTGCTGCTGATAAAGTAAACTATAAATTTAGTAAAGGTTTTGTTGAACTTTGGTTTAAAACTAAAGCACAGCTGTTTCCTTTCACTTGTGCTTTTTTTTCCCTCCTCCCCATCATTTTTTCCTTTAAGTTTAGACATTTAATATTTTTAAAAACTAGTCAAATATCTATTACTTATAACCAGAGTTGGTTATTGAAAACATCAGTCTCATTTTTCTTTATTAAAGCACTCTAGCTACTCACTGTTAAATATTTTTTTCTCACTGTTAAATATTAAGAAAAATGATTGTTGGACTGTTTTGAATGGGAGTATAACGGTGGCAGGTTTTTTTCCTTCCTCTTGCACACACCTCAGGAAGGAAAATACAGAAATACCCTTTAGACTACTCTCTTGAGAAGTACTCTTTAGGCTCAGAATAACCCCAAACAAGCAAAACCTTTGTGTTTAGCAAAGAGTGGGTCTGGAAAAGAGGATGTTTAAAAAGATGTAGAACACTGGGCTCTTCTCAGAAAGAAACTCTGTGCTTTTAGTGTCTCTAAAAGCTGTTTACCAAGGGAAAGGATGGTAGAAAATGTACTCATTACAGAGGTTGTTTGAATCTCTAAGTCTGACTTCAGTTTCTAAGGTGAATGACTTGTGTAAATAAAGCTAAAATTGCCTCAGATTTCTGTATGCAATATTTTTCCTTCCTTTTCTGCCTGTGGTTGGCACTCCAGTTTGGGATGAGCATATAAGTACAGCACTGGTTGTACAGACAGTAAATACTTCCAGAATGGACCAGGGCATTATACTCCCAGAGTCATCAATTCATAATAAATCTTCATTTGGGGAAGTAACATACATTTTTTATATTTTGATATTTGTTCATTTTGGGGAACACATTATTCCCATGGAATATGGGACTCTATTACCATGAAATTTTTATATTTACAATTATCTTTTATGAATTTTCTAACTTCTTGCCTTGTCATGATTTCAGATTTAGTCTAAAATCAAATTTATTAGCTTCTTCTGGTTCCTCACAACATTTCTTCATTTACTGAGGAAAAAAATTGAGTACTTTTTTTCTTTGAGACACTGGGCTAGGTGCTGGAACTATAGTGGTGAAGGACTTGATATGTTTCAGCTCTGATGGAGTTTACATTTGAACAGGAGAGAGCATAGAGTAGGCAATAATTATCGTGACGACTATGTAATTACAATAGAGACAAATGCTATAAAGGAGATGCATAGATGCCATTGAGTGAGCTCAACTAGGGGAATCTGTCCTAATCTGGGGAGTCAGGAAAATTTCATTAAGAAAGGAATGTCTGAGTTGAGCTCCCTAATGGAGATACTATGGATGTGTGTAGGGGAATCAGTTCCAGCGGCCAGTGGAAAGGATCTGAACTATGAGGAAGCATGATATGTTAAACAAACAAATTTAAACAACAACAACAACAAGTTTCTGGAATAGAGAATGAAGGGAAAGTGACATAAAATTTATTCTAGTAAGGTAGACTTAGAGCATAAAGGCCTTTGAACCTTATGGAAGATTTTAAATTTTATTCTAAGTGTAATAGAAAGCTGTAGAAAGATTTGAAGCCAGAGAATGATATAATATCAGATTTAACTTAAAAAGAATAAAATAGGGGCATGTGGCTGGCTTAGTTGGTAGAGCATCTGACTCTTGCTCTCAGGGTCATGAGTTTGGGCTCCATGTTGGATGTAGAGATTACTTAAAGTAAAATGGCTGACTGCTATGAGGAGAATGGAAGTGAACTCTGAGAGTTAGAATTTTTGTTTAGGGCGGCCCCTGTGGTGCAGTGGTTTAGTGCTGCCTGCAGCTCAGGGTGTGGTCCTGGAGACCCAGGATCGAGTCCCACATTGGGCTCCCTGCATGGGGCCTGCTTCTCCCTCTGCCTGTGTCTCTGCCTCTCTCTCTCTCTCTCTCTCTCTGTGTGTCTCTCATGAATAAATAAATAAATAAATGAAAGGAATTTTTGTTTATCTTGATTTTCTCTTTCCCTCCACTTCCAGTAACAGAAACCCTCTGCTTGTGGGAATCTCTTTCCATGTGATTTGCATAGAGTTGACTCTCCTTCATCCCCCATCACAGGAATGGACACATAACCCATTTAACCCATTTATTTATATAAGTAATCAGAGTTCCCTGTTCTTCTGGCCTCAGTGTTTGGTTCAGGAGCACATGACTCAAGTTGGACTAATCAATATTGTCTCCAGAACTTCTGCTCAAACTCTCAGGAAAGAGGGAACCCATGTCTCTCTGGGGTTACTACCTATAAGGACCAGGTCAGATCATCAAGGAAAAGATCAGCAACCCCTCTGTCATTTGGGGAGATCATTCTCAGGCATCTGAGAATAAACACAGAAGGAGCTTAAGTAAGAGATGGAGAAAAAGATGAATTACTGAATAAATTGGGCAAATCCACAGATCTAGTCATCTAGATCTAGTCCACTTCCTTTTTATTATGTGATCCATGAATATATTTCTTTTTTTAAAAAATTAATCTACCTTGGATAGAATTTCTGTTATTTGCAATCAAAGAGTACAGACTGATTACAGAGTAAGAGTAAATGCAGGGAGACCTATTTGATAGGCTTTGTAGTGGTGCAGGTGAGAGGCAATGAAAGCTTGGACTAGTGTGGTCATAATGCAGATGGAGAGAATCCAACATAATTGAAATCCATTTAGGAGATACAATTGGTAGGATTGAGTTAACTGATCAGATTTGTGAATGTGAGGGTGAAGGGAAAAGAGAAATGTCAAAAACATCTGCTTTTTTTCTGTCTTGCATATCTGCAGATGCCGTTCACTGAGATAGGAAACCCCTAAAGAAGAGGAGTTTGGGAATAGTGATGAAAGGAAGTCTTTAGTTCAGTTTTGGTCTTGTTGAGTTTGGGCCTCCTGAAAGACACATGGTTACTGTTAATAGCAGTATCATTCTATTAATCACTTTGACTTAAAACTATTACCTTTGACTTACCTTCCATTATTATTCTTGCAAATCATAAGGAAGACTTAAAGTCAGTGTTTTTTTTTAAAATATATATATTTATATACATATATATGTGTACAGTACAAATTGTAACAAATGTTCACACTCATATAACCATCAACAGAATCAAGATACAGAACATTTTCACATCCAGGAGTTTCCTTTGTGCTCAAACTATTTCCTGCCCCTCCAACCCTTGGTTCCAGGCAAACACCAATCTTCTTTCATTACTATAGATTAGATTTGCTTTTCCTAGACTTTCATATAATTCTGTAAGTGGAATTATATAGTATGTACTGTTTTGTATCTGGATTCTTTTATTCAATGTAATGTTTTATGTTTTTTGAGATTCACTCATTTTAGTGTTAAATTATTCCATTCTATGGATATACTATGATTTGTTAGTTCACTCTCCTATTAGTGGCTATTTGTACGGTTTGTAGCTTTTGGTTTTAGAAATAAAACTGCTATGAACTTGTCATGAATAGATCTTTGTATGGATATGTTTTTCTTTTTCTTTTCTTTTTTAACTTTAAATTCAAGGTAGTTAACATATAGTGTAATATTGGTTTCGGGAGTACAATACAGTGATTCATCACTTACATGTAACACCGAGTGCTCATCATAACAAGTGCCCTCCTTAATGCCCATCACCCAGCTAGCCCATCGCCCACCCACCTCCCATCCAGCCACCCTCACTTTGTTCTCTATAGTTAAGAGTCTTTTATGGTTTGCCTCCTCTGTTTTTTGTTTTATTTTTCCTTCCCTTCATCTATGTTCATCTGTTTTATTTCTTGAATTCCATATATGAGTAAAATCATATGGTATTTATCTTTTTCTGACTTATTTCACTTAGTATAATACACTCTAGTTCCATCCATGTTGTTGCAAATGGCAAGATTGCATTCTTCTTGATGGCTGAATAATATTCTATATCATCTCTATCTCTATCTGCCACATTTTTATTTTTTTATTTTATTTTTATTTTTTTTATTTTTTAAAAGGTTTTATTTATTTATTCATGAGAGACACACAGAGAGAGGCAGAGACACAGGCAAAGGGAGAAGCAGGCTCCACACAGGGAGCCCGACGTGGTCTGCCACATTTTTAAAATTAATTCATCAGTTGATAGACATTTGGGCTCTTTCCATAATTTGGCTATTGTTGATAGTGCTGCTATAAACACTGGGGCACATGTGCCTCTTTAAATCAGTATTTTTTTTTAAGATTTCATATATTTATTCATGAGAGACACACAGAGAGAGGCAGAGACACAAGCAGAGGGAGAAGCAGGCTCCTCGAAGAGAGCCCAATGTGGGACTCAACCCCTGGACCCAGAGATCACCCCCTGAGCCAAAGGCAGACACTCAAACTCTGAGCCACCCAGGTGTCCTGTGAATCAGTATTTTTATATCCTTTGGATAAATACCTAGTAGTGCACTTGCTGGGTTATAGGATAGTTCTTTTTTTTTTTTTTTTTTAAAGATTTTATTTATTTACGAGAAAGAGAGAGAGAGCACACAGGGAGAGGAAGAAGCAGACTCCCTGCTCAGCAGGGAGACTGACTCTGGCTCCATCCCAGGACCCTGGGATCATGACCTGAACCGAAGGCAGATGCTTAACGGATTGAGTTACCCACCTGCCCCAGGTAGTTCTATTTTTTTTTCTTTTTTCTTTTTTTTTTTTTAGTATATGTGCTGCCGGATTGAGCACAGTAGTTCTATTTTTAACCTTTTAAGGAACCTCCATCCTGTTTTCTATCCTGGCTGTACCAGTTTGCATTCCCACCAACAGTGGAAGAGCATTCCCCTTTCTCCTCATCCTCACCAACATCTGTTGTTTCCTGACTTGTTAATTTTAGCCATTCTAACAGGTGTGAGGTGGTATTTCATCGTGGTTTTGATTCGCATTTCCCTGATGCTGAGTGGTATTGTGCATTTTTTCATGTGTCTGTTGGCCATTTGTATGTCTTCTTTGGAGAAATGTCTATTTATATCTTCTTCCCATTTCTTAAGTGATTATTTATTTTGGGGGTGTTGAGTTTGGTAAATTCTTTATAGATTTTGGATGCTAACCCTTTATCTGTTATGTCATTTACAAATATTTTCTCCCATTCCACTGGTTGCCTTTTAGTCTTGCTGATTGTTTCCTTCACTGTGCAGAAGGTTTTTAATTTGATGAGATCCTGATAGTTTATTTTTTGCTTTTGTTTCCCTTCCCCCAAGAGACATGTCTAGTAAGAAGTTGCTGCAGCTGAGGTCAAAGAAGTTCCTGCTGTTTTTACTTTACTTTACTTTTCTTTTTTTTTTTTTTTTAAAGATTTTATTTATTTATTCATGAGAGATACACACACACACAGAGAGAGAGAGAGAGAGAGAGGCAGAGACACAGGCAGAGGGAGAAGCAGGCTCCATTCAGGAGCCCGATGTGGGACTTGATCCAGGGTCTCCAGGATCATGTCCTGAGCTGAAGACAGACACGCAACCGCTGAGCCACCCAGGCATCCCTGTTTTTACTTTTCTTGAGTAAATATCTAAGAGTTTGTTTGCTGGGCAATATGATTCTTACTTTTGTGTTTCTACCTTTATAAGAAATTGACAAACTGCTTTCCAAATGGTTATTTTTCCCCAATATGTGAGAGATTAAGTTACTTCCACATTCTTGTCAATACTTGGTATTGTTATTCTTTCTAATTTTAGCTATCCCAGTGCATTTATAGTTGTTATCTCATTGTGGTTAAATTTGCATTTTCCTGATAACTAAAGCTGTTGAGCATTTTGTGAGGTGCTTATTTGCTATTTATATGTATTCTTTGGAGAAGCGTCCAGATCCTTTGCTCATTGTTAAAAAAACATCTTTTTATTTTGAAATAATTATAGGCTTACAGGAAGCTGCAAAAATAGTATGAGTCCTATGTACCCCTCACCCAGCTTTGTAGTGGTGACGTCTTATATAGCTGTAATACAATATGGAAACCAGGAAATTTACATTGATATTACTGTTAACATACTTTATTCAGTTTTTGATTCCCATAAAACCTGCATTCTCTTTTTGTTGTTGTCGATATGTGGATGCCTGTATGTGCATGAGTGTGAAGTTCTATGTAATTTTATCCCTTGCCTAGATTCATGTAATCACCACCACAATGAAGATACAGAACTGTTCTATCACTACAAAAGAACTCCCTCATGTGCTTGGTATTTACACAACCTCTCATCCTTTGTCTCTGTCTTCTATCAACAAGGCTGTTCTCCATCTCCATAATTTTATCATTTTGAGAATATTATATAGTAGAATTCATATAGTGTACAACCCTCTGAGACTGACTTTTTCACTCAGCATAATTGCCCTGAGGTTCACACAAGTTGTGCTGATCAATAGGTGTTTATTTTATTTATTTTATTTTTTTTATTGCTGTATAGTATCATTTAGTATGATGGATGTACCACAATTTTAACATTCACTCATTGAAAAGACATTTGGGTTGTTTGAGTGTTTGGTTTCTTATAAAGCTGCTATGAACATTCATGTACAAGTTTTTATGTAAACAGGTGTTTTTTTCTTTTCTTTTTTTTGATAAATGCCCTAAAATGCAATTTCTTGGTTGTATAAGTACATGTTTAATTTCACAAGAAATTACCAAACTTTTCTAGAGTGGCTGTACCATTTTATAGTCCCACCAGCAATGTGTAAGAAATACAGTTTCAGGGCACCTGGGTGGCTCAGTTAGTTAAGCGTCTGCCTTTGCCTCAGGTCATGATCTTAAGGTCCAGGGATCCGCCCTGCTTTGTGCTCCCTGCTCAGTGGGGAGCCTATTTCTTCCTCTCCTTTGACCCACTTGTGCTCTCTCTCTCCCCCAAATAAATAATTTTTTAAAAACCTTTTAAAAAAGGAAAGAAATATAGTTTCTCTGCATCTTTGCCAGCATTTGATATTGTCATCTTTAAAAGAAAAATTTAGCTGGTTTAATAGGTAGTGATATTGCCTATGGTTTTTAGCTGGCTTAATAGGTAGTGATATTGCCTATGTTTTTAATTGGATTGTCTTATTATTAACCTGTAATGGTTCTTTATACACCTTGAATATATGTCTTTTATGAGTCACATGTTTTACAAACATTTCTCCCAGTTTGTGGTTTGCTTAGTTACTTTCTTAACATCTTTTAAATTGCAAGGTCTTAAATTTTGATAAAGTCCAATTTACCAATTTTAAAATTCTCTTTTTCATGCCTTTTTGTAACATTTGTTTAATCCAAGGTCAAATGATATTCTCCTATTTTTCTTCTTGTACTCATGTAATCTTTGCTTTTATCTATAGGTCTATCATTCATTTTGAGTTTATTTTTATATGTGGTATGAAGTAAGAGTTGAGGTTTGTATTTGTCTCATATGGATACAATGAGTGTTTCCATGTCATTTGTTATAGAGATTATCTTTTCCACACACAATTACCTTGGAAACTAAGTTAAAAAATTAGCTATATGTATATATAGAGGTCAGTTTCTGGGTTCTATGCTGTTTCATTGGTCTATATGTCTTTCTTCTTTTCTTCTTCTTCTTCTTCTTTTTTTTTTTTTTTTTTTGAATAAGAGAGAGTGTGTGAAGGGATGGGGAGGGCAGAGAGAGAGAATCTTAAGCAGACTCCGTGCTGAGGATAGAGCCTGACATTGGGCTTAACTCAAGGTTTCATCTCACAATCCTGAGATCATGACCTGAGCCGAAATCAAGAGTTGGATGCTTGACTGACTGAGAGCCACCCGGGTACCCCAATGGTCTATATTTCTTTCTTATGCCAACACCACACTGTCTCAATTATTCTAGCTTTATAGTATGTCTTGGAAATATACAATATGAGCATTCCAACTTTGTTGCTTTCAAAGTTTTGGCCTATCTAGTTCCTTTGCATTTCCATATACATCTGCTAATATTTTTATTGGGATTGCATTACATTTACAAATCATTTTGGAGAGATTTGACACAATATTGTGTCTTCCAATTCATGAACATGTCTCTCAATTTATTTAGGTCTTCTTTAATTTTTCAAAAAAATTTGTTATAGTTTTCCTCAGTGTCACACAATCTTTGTTCTATTGATTCCTAAGTATTTCATATTTTTAATACTGTTGTAAATATTTTTAAAATTTAAGTTCCAAATTGTTTATTGCTAGTATATAGTAGTTGACATATGTATTCTGTGGCATTACTAACCTCACATATTAGTTCTAATTTTTTGTGTGTGGATTTAAGATTTTCTACATAGATAATCATGTTTAGGGCAAGCCGCGGTGGCTCAGCGGTTTAGCGCCAACTTTGGTCTGGGGCCTGATCCTGGAGACCCGGAATCGAGTCCCATGTTGGGCTCCCTGCATGAAGCCTGCCTCTCCCTCTGCCTGTGTCTCTGCCTCTCTCTGTGTGTCTCTCATGAATAAATAAATAAAATCTTAAAAAAAAAAAAAGATAATCATGTTTACAACTTCCCATCTCCCAAAACCAGTTTTCTTTATTCCTATTTATTTCTCCATTCCTATTTGTATGTTTTTTGTTTCCCATACTTTCTGATATGGGCTAGGACATTCAGTACAACAGTTAAATAGGAATGGGGACAGAGATGTCATTGCCTTTTTCCAGATATATTTCCTGAATTCAGATTGCTAATAACTTACTAAAGAATTTTGTATTTATGTTCATAAGACATATTAGTAATTTCTTTCAATACAAAAGAATATAATGATGGTAGTAGCAGTAGTAGTAGTAGTAGTAGCCAGTTCACAGGGTTGTAGTAACTAAATAACATATTTGTGAGGATAAAGGTAGTTCTTATATTGCTGCACAAATGCTAGTTATTATTCTTAGTAACAATGGACTGAGATAGACAAGAGGACATGTCATTACTCCTAACTTTAATAGCTTTGGAAACCAAAGTCCAAAATGATTCAGTACATTGTGCAGAATCGCACAGCTGGTTCTGTGTGGTGCTCATTTCAGAACAGAGGTCTTTGCATTCTGTTTTCACCCCCTCCTGCACTGCAAGAATCTTATACATTCCTGTTTATAAGGGCAGCCTGTCTATTTTTAAAATTATTCTGGGACACATCTGAAAAGCCATAATGTGAGATAAAAAAAAATAAAACCTCTGTTTTGCATTTATCTTGGCAGCTTGAAGAGAACATATTTTTCTGGGCATGTTTGGAAATGGATGATAGTTTTTGATTCTTATCCATATCCTCCAGGCTTTCTTTGGGACACTTCAGAGATTATGTTTGGGATTCAGAAAAGCATAATGTCATTTTATTTTTCAAATCCTCAGGGTTTTAGGGGTTTGGGTCTTATTTTCCTGTCTGCCTTTTCATTATAGCTATTATTTTTTATATATAATATTCATAATTCATTTTGTTGAAGAAGAGATTTCATTTTATGCCAATAAATATGTATGACTATTGGAAGAGAAAAAAGTGTCTGAGCTGTGAGTGCTGGCAAGAATTATAAGGCATAGTATAGTAAAATAGAATGTGGAGATTATGTCATTGTGCTTTTCTGTATAAACTGCATGATTGAGAAGAAAATGGGAATCATCTTCTGCTGAAATGCATCTTGGAAACATCTTCAAAAGCATATTGAAAATGGATGATAAAATTAAAAGGACATAGTTTATTTTATTTGGAAAATCATAATCCCTTATGAGAGATCTGGGTAAACAGACTTCAGAGTTTTGGCTTTGTTCAAGATTCCTTGACTCATTGGGTGGCGTGGAAAATTGATTTAATTCACTCAAGTTTACTACCCTTGAAAATTAGAATAATCATAGCTTGTAACACTGTACTTGGCACTTGGGAGTTAATTATATTAATGGCTGTGTTTATTATATAATTGTGTGCCAGACTACATGCTAAACATGCTATAGCTATAACTCATTTAATCTTCTTCATACTCCGGGAAGTATGTACAATTACACTTTCTGTTTTATAGATAAGAAAACTCGTAGGAGTTTTTCAGTGTATTATAATTATATGTTTACATATTGTCTTTTCTTCTGGACCTGAATTTATGAAGTTAGGTGTTGAACTCTCACAGCATCTGTCATCCATGGTTAGCATAAAACTCTGGTTTATAGGCAGTCAATAAATATGATTTAATCTGTGCTTCAGGAAGCCACTGTTTGTAGGATGAATAGAAGTGTGGAAAGATGAGGTAAGGGAAGAGCTGAGGTTATTTCAATTGTTTAGGCAAAATCAAATAATGTATATTTGGATAATGTGTATAGAAAAAGAAAGGTGAGGAGACATGAAGAGTTAAATAATTAGTAAATGATAAGAGGTTTTAAAAAAGTTATTAGAGAGAGAGAGAACACATGTGATCCAGGGGAAGGGTCAGGGAGAGGGATAAGTAGACTCCATGCTGAGCATGGAGCCTGATGCAGGGCACAATCTGACGACCCGGAAATGATGACCTGAGATCATGACCCTCAGATCATGATCTGAGCCGAAATTAAGAGTTGATCACTTAACTGACTGATCCACCCAGGTGCCCCAGTAAGTGATAAAAGATTTTAAGTAAAAGTAGTAAGAACATGTATATCGATGAATAAAAGTATTATAGAATGTTAGAGCTTTGGGTAGTGATTTGAAGGAGAGGTATGGTAAACAGTAAGAGGATAATACAAGCCTCTTTTGTGAACAAGTAAATGATTTTAACAGCTATTTAAAAGTGTCTAATTTCAACATCTGTGTTTATGGCTATTGATTAATTGTCTTTTCTCTTGAAAAATGTCAAGATTTTCTTGGTTCTTTATATGTTGAATGATCTTGAATTTGATCCTGGACATTTTGGATATTACACTATAGGACTCTAGGTCATGTTTAAATCCTATGGAGAATGTTTGTTTATTCATTTGGTTTAGCAGGCAATTGAGCAGTTTAGGTTTGGTTGTAATTCCCTACTCTGCCTTCTGTTGGATGTGGTTCCAAAGTCATTTCAGTTTTCAAAGTTTTTGCTGGGCTAATTCGGTCTGTACCATGTGTGTTAACACCCAGAGAGCAGTCTGAGACTCAGGTTGTGGTCCGCACTGTAGATCAGTTCTCAGTGCCTTGTGTATGCTGGTTAGGGTCAGATCCATGCATGTGGAGCTCAGAGATGGACATAGGAGTTCAGACATAGTTTTGTGATCACTTTCTTGAACTCCCTTCTCTTCATGAGAATCTTTCCTCCTCCTAAGCACCCTTCCTGGTCTTCTGACTGATTGCTACATGCATGTTCTACAATTGTGTCTGGTCCTGGGACCAAGGAGTGAGAGGTCAGAGAGAAAAGAACAACAGGGATTTCTCTCGCAATTTTGGATCTATGATCCCTCTGGCCAAAAAGAAGAGTTCCTTTCCTTCTGAGTTTTAGGCATTTGCTTAGCTATTGTTACTTCTGTGCCAGCAGCTGGGACAAGAGAGGGAAAAAAAACCCCTAGAGGATTTCTGCAAATTTTTCTGACCCATAATAGGCCATTTTCTGCACCTCAGATAAGAAAGAGAAGACTTCTCTTGGAGCACTTTTTGTAAGTACCTGTTATATACTTCTGATTTCATATTGCCTTTGAGTCTAGGCTGAAAGAAAGTAGGTTTAAAGAAAAGGAAAACTCATTCCCAGTTTGGTGGTTCTCAGAGATCTATTTGTCTTCCCCAATAAACTTGCTACCATTTCCTTTTCAAAATCCTCAGTTAGCTGCTCTGTACATGGTCTACAAGGATTTTAGTTGCATTCAGTAAGAGAGACAAGGTAAAGGTATGCTTTCTCCATCTTATTTGGAAAGTAGAGAGATTTTCTTTGCTTTTAAATATTTTAATGTAGTATTTAAGATGAAGGACTTTCTCTTATATGACTGCATTATAATCAAAATCAAGAAACTTGGCCACAATACCCAAACTGTGGAAGGAGCCTCGGTGTCCATCGAAAGATGAATGGATAAAGAAGATGTGGTTTATGTATACAATGGAATATTACTCAGCAATTAGAAACGACAAATACCCACCATTTGCTTCAACGTGGATGGAACTGGAGGGTATTATGCTGAGTGAAATAAGTCAATCGGAGAAGGACAAACAGTGTATGTTCTCATTCATTTGGGGAATATAAATAATAGTGAAAGGGAATATAAAGGAAGGGAAAAGAAATGTTGGGAAATATCAGGAAGGGAGACAGAACATAAAGACTCCTAACTCGGGGAAACAAACTAGGGGTGGTGGAAGGGGAGGAGGGCGGGTGTTGGAGGGGAATGGGTGACGGGCACTGAGGTGGACACTTGACGGGATGAGCACTGGGTGTTTTTCTGTATGTTGGTAAATTGAACACCAATAAAAATTAATTAAAAAAATCAAGAAACTTATAATTCTTATAATACTATTATCTAACCCAGTTGCTCCAGTAATTTCCTTTATAGTCATTCTTTTCCATGATCAAGGATCTATTCAAGGATCATGTATTGAATTTAGTTGTCTTGTCTCTTTATTTTCTTTTAATCCAGTACAGTTCTTTTCCCTTTCTTTGTCTTTTATGACCTTAACATTTTATTTTATTTTATTTTTTAATTTTTATTTATTTATGATAGTCACAGAGAGAGAGAGAGAGGCAGAGACACAGGCAGAGGGAGAAGCGGGCTCCATGCACCGGGAGCCCGACATGGGATTCGATCCCGGGTCTCCAGGATCGCGCCCTGGGCTAAAGGCAGGCGCTAAACCGCTGCGCCACCCAGGGATCCCGACCTTAACATTTTAAAGATCAGAGAGCAGTTATTTTGTGGGATATCCTTAAATTTGTGTTTGATATTTCCTAATGTTTAGATTAAAGTTAGCTATTATTGGCAGACATGCCATACATGAAATGTGTGTGTGTGTGTGTTTTTAATGTGCACAACAGGAAGTACATTATGTCTATTTGCACCATTACAGGGTTGTTATTTTTGGTCACTTGGTTAAGATGTTGCTTAACAGTTTTCTCTGTGGTAAAGTTACTATTTTTGTAAGTTTTTAAGAGCTGAAATTTGAATATTATTACAAGATTATAAGAAAAACTCTAGACTAGTGTTGTCCAGTAGAATGCTTTGCAAAAATGAAATGATCAGTTCTGCACTGTTCAATACGGTAGCCATTGCTACTCGTAGCTATTTGAAATGTGGCTAACACAACGGAGAAAATTTGTTTTTTTATTATTTTTTAATTTATTTATTCACGAGAGACACAGAAAGAGGCAGAGATATAAGCAGAAGGAGAAGCAGGCTCCTCACAGGGAGTCCGATGTGGGACTCAATCTGAGTACTCCAGGATTATGACAAGAGCTGAAGACAGATGCTTAACCGTGGAGCCACCCAGATGTCCCACAATGGAGGAAATTTAAAGGATATAATTTGAATTGAAAAATTCCAGAGAACATCCCTTCTTACCATATCCTAAAGAGACTTTTTTTAATACCCTGGTTTTCTGAAATGCTCTGAGAAAAAAGAGAAGCGAACCATGGTCAAGTAAGTTAGGGGTCATTCTAGAGGGCATGTTTGAGAAACACAAGTATTATATGCTGCCATCTTGGAATCTATACATTTCATTTGGCCTCGTGCTAAGTGTAGGCAAAATTGTCAGCTAATTACTCTGTGAGTCCCCACCAAACTCCTTAACTTATTTGTGTAAATAACTTGCTGAACAACACAGCCAAATCAGTGGCAATGCACTTAGGCAGTTATCTGTCTCCAAAAGCAGAAGTATTTCTGGTCTACCAGAAATGAAAGTGCAGAAAATGCTATTGAAGTTCAGATTGCATCGTGAGATTTTGTTTAAGGTTGATGAAAGTAAGAGTTCTTCAGAGACATGCTACTTAATGTTTGGATTCCATGTCAGCAATGCAAAAACAGGAAATGTTTAGTATTCACAGAATGTGGTCATCTCAGTCTTTCTAAGGGTATTAATATTAATGGCCCTTGTCTACTCACGGCATGGCTATCTATGGATGTGTTTCTATTTAAACAGATGAAATCCCAGAACAGAGTAGTAGGTTAATTCCTTAGTCAAAGTCACTCAGAGCAAATATTCTCAAGCAAATATAGTTATCACAAAGGGTGTAAATGTCTCTCAAAATCAGACACAGAATCAGTTGCTGAAGGGAATGCAGGATGGGTAGAAAGTACAAAGAAAGGAGGCTGGGAGGGGAGAGAAAGGAGAACAATATGCAGAGCAAAAGAAGTCTTGAGCCAGAGACTAGAGCCAGCAATTGGCTGGTTTGAATTAGAGAGGGGTGAGCAGTATACATTGTCTTCTTTCTTTTCCTTCAGTTGAAGTTCCTTTGGGAAGCTGTTTGCTGAGCCAGGTTAGAGAAACCTCATTCCTGTAACTGAAACTGTTGTTTTGACTGGCTTACCCCAGTGGCTGAGAGCTGTAGTTTGAAGATTTTTCAAGCAAAGGAACTTTGTCTGGTTGATGAGTTCAAAATTCAGATACAATCTTGAAAGAGGTAACGAGTCATTATTGTTGTCTGAAGCTATAATTCTTGAAGGTAATTGGGTTTAAAAGCAGAAGTATTTGAGAGATTGATTTCATCCTCAATAAAAGTACATTTTACTTTCTTTTAAGGTACGCAGTATAAGTTGTGACCCAGAAATGCCCCTATAAGACATTACAGATGGCTATTTTCATGTGCTGCTTGGCATATGTTCAGGAAAACCACAGGGGAAAATTGGCTCTGAAACGCTTGTGCTTTAAGGTATATGCCGTGATACTTTGTAAAGATTCATTTTCTTGCCAAATATAACATTCAGTTACCAACTGGAAGTGTAAAAGTTCATATTTTCATGAAATTCTTAGCAATGAGTTTTACAGCCCTGCTTAATTATGTCTCATTTTTTCCATTCTTCAGTGCCTACTTAATTTGCCACTAGAGGGCATTGTTGGCAGTGATATAAAGGGAAAGCAAAACAAAGAATTTTGCCTAAATTTATTCTGAGATCTTTTTCAGTTTTCATTTCAGCCAGTAAAAAATAATGTACATTCAAAGGCTATTGTTTGCTATTTTGTTTTTACATTTTATACTCCAGATACTTAACTTCTAGACTTTTTTTGGGATGCTTTAATTCAATAAAAGATAAATCATTGCAAAGTTTTGCTCTGGATTTCTAACAAATTCTAAATCTAGAATCTGCCTCCCCCCACCCCCGTAATATTACACTTCTTGCACATCCTCTTTTGGAATGTTATTGAGCATTTGGGGACTCATTATTTTTTATTTCCTAAATCATGAAACAGTTCTGCTTTCCAAATCATACCTTCTCTGATATTTGTCAGAGGATCGTGGAGTGGGAAGGGGCCTATTTGTTACAATAGATTAAGTCTCTTTTATATACTGACAGGCTGTCTAGATTTAAAAGTGATAAGAGAAGTTCTTTCCATTTTGGGATAGCTATATTATTTACTGGATGTTCTTTATGTAAAGAAAAAAGTTTGCCTTTTTGGAATTTATTGTATTAAACAATATCCTTTACTTGCAAGTAGTAGAAACCAAATCAAACATACTTATGCAAAAAAAAAAAAAAGCAGATGGAGCATGGGGAAATTTATTGTCAAGAAACAGAGATGGCTCATGGGCTGTGGCTAGCATGAGACCTGGAAACTAGATATTTGTCAGAACATACTCAGTCTCTTGTGTCTGCTTCTCTCTTTGTCATTACTTCATTCTATTCTCTGTGCATATCAGTACTCTGCCTCTTGCATTCCCATGGCAAAATATACCATTTGATTGAGTAAAAAT
Source organism: Vulpes vulpes (assembly GCF_048418805.1). Classification (NCBI taxonomy): domain Eukaryota; kingdom Metazoa; phylum Chordata; class Mammalia; order Carnivora; family Canidae; genus Vulpes; species Vulpes vulpes. Next base: position 21,500,565 of record NC_132787.1, on the reverse strand, counting down.
GAGAAAGATCTTTTGTTACCTAAGATTAGGCCGTTCCAGCATTCTATGAAGCCGACTAACTCTAGATGGTGCAATATGTGAAATGATCAGTGGTTCCCACGTTCATGGGGTCCCTTCTGCATTGCCTTCATGGTGAAGTAGATCTCCCAGTTAGATGCCTTGGTATATGGATTTTCAGGCTTATGGTTGAGGCACTGCATAAGCCCTTGAAAGTGGTGCTGGCTGAGGCTCTTCAGACCAGGAAAGGCAAACATATCTGAAATTATGTGTCTATCCCTTTGAAAGAGAATGGCTGGCTTTTTCAAGATGGAAAGGATCCATGTAGCCAGCTTGGTACTAAGTAGGCGGTTGATCTCTCCAAGGAATGATGTCATATTGGGGGGGTCTCTGTTGCTGACAAGTTAGATATTCAAGGTCAGCAGTAGCTATTTGGCATGAATAAATGGGATCCATGCTCTTAGACTCACATATAGCTTCTGTTTCTCCCACCACATCCGCACTGTTCATGTGTCCATCATACCCGGACTGATGACAAGACTGGCTATAAGGTCAAGCAGCTAGTCACTTGTTTCCTTGTCTGTTCAAGGCTTTTTCCATGTAGATGCTTTCTAGTTGGTATCCACATGTAATACACAAGTCTCACACTTTATGCTCTCACTTTGTATGTCTATTCATAGACTTCCTTATCTCTGATCTTCCAGTTCTTTTCCTTTCAGTTTCCTAATCAGATAATCAGGCTATTGGCCACTGCCCAGGAATTTATATGTTTTTACCTTGGGTCACTTCTTCTACCCAAAGCAAATGACTACTTATCTGCTCACAGCTCTAATATTGTGAAGATTTCCCTCTCAGCTCTCTTTGCAAGTCTAGCACAGAGGTGCTCAAGCTTTAGTTTGCATTAGAATCATCTGGAAGCTTTTTTAAAACAGTGATTGCTGGGATCAACACTGAGAGTTTCTGACTTGTAGATCTGGGATAAGTATCAAAACTGCATTTCTAACACCTTCCAAGTAATGTGGATATAACTAGTCTGAGGACCACACTTTGGAAATCATTGTTTTAGAGATTATAATATGTAACCTTAACTTATTACAGTCTTTGAGGACTAGTTTATCATTAAATGAACAATGTTAAAAATCTCTACATGTTCCCATATTTATAATGGCCCTTTTTTTTTTGCTATTTTTTTACCTTGTATTTTACTTATACCTATATTATAAACTCTACTGCATGTTATTGTTTTAATCCTTTTGTTGCTTTATTTTTAATTTTTTAAAAATATATTTATTTATTTATTTATTTATTTATTTATTTATTTATTTATGAGAGACACACAGAAAGAGGTAGAGACATAGGAAGAGGGAGAAATGTAGGCAGAGGGAGAAGCAGGCTCCCTGCGGGGAACCTGATGTGGGACTCCGTCCCAGGACCTTGGGATCATGCCCTGAGCTAAAGGCAGACGCTCAACCTCTGAGCCACCCAGGTGTCCCTCCTTTTGTTGCTTTAAATAGTCACTGGTCTTCTAAACAATTTTAAAAGAATTAGTCTTTTATATTTACCCATATCTGGAACTCTTTGTTCTTTTTTAAAAACAATTCCACATTTCCATTTGTGATAATTTCCTCTCATGCTGAAGAACTTCTTTTAGAATTTTTTTTATATTATAGACATGCTGGTGAAAAATTCCCTCAGTTTTGATTTGTTTGAAAATGTCTTTATTTCACCTTCACTTCTGAAAGATATTTTTATTGGGTAAAGAATTCTACATTGGCAGTTTTCTTTTACTTTTTTCCACACCTTAAAGATGTCATTTAATTATCTTTCGGCTTTCATCAATCATATAATTATTTCCTTGAAGATGTCTCATTTTTCTCTGGCTACTTTAAACACTTCTTGTATCTTTAGCTTTAGCAGTTACCTATACCATTTTTCTTTCTTTCTTTCTTTCTTTCTTTCTTTCTTTCTTTCTTTCTTTCTTCTTTCTTTCTTTCTTTCTTTCTTTCTTCTCTCTTTCTTTTTCTTTTTTCTTTCTTTCTTTCTGTCTTTCTTTCTTTCTTATTTATTTATTTGACAGAGAGAGAGAGAGAGAGAGAGCAAGCAGAGGGAAGAGCAGAGGGAGAGACAGAAGCAAGCTCCCCCATGAGCAGAGAGCCCAATGCAGGGCTTGGTCTCAGACCCTGGGATCAGAACCCGAGCTGAAGGCAGATGCCAAACTGACTGAGCTACCCAAACACCCCATCTATACTGTTCTTAGGAGCTTTTTCTTTGTATTTATCCTATTTGGGATTCACTGAGCTTTTTGTATCTGTGGTGGTCTTTCATCAGCTTTGGGAAATTCATAATTATCTCTTCAAATATTTTTTTTCCTGATTCTTTCTCTCCTTTTCTTCCAGGACTCTAATCACACATATATTAGACCATTTGACAGTGTCTTTTTCTTTTCTTTTTTTGTATGTCTTTTTCTTTTCTTACAATTCCTTTTCCTACCTGTGCTTCAGTTTGAATAGTTTGTTTTGATGTGTCTTTGAATTCACCCATTCCATAAATATACTATAGTTCTAGTATATACTATTCTATATTATATCCTTTCCTCTATTTTATTTAACATAAATAGTTATCTTGATATGTTAGTTAATTTCAAACTCTGAAACATCTATAGATTTCCTTCTATTATTTTTCTGATTGCAAATCATATTTTCCTGCTCCTCTGCATGTCATTTTTTATTTTTTATTTTTAAAATTTTATGTTGGACATTGTATAAAGAGATCTTAGATACTGACAGATATTTCTCTCTAGATAAGGCACTCTTTTCCCTATATCAGGAGCAAGGTTGAGGAACTAGTCAGTTGACTTCCATCAGGAATTGAGTTGGAATGGGGATAAGTTATAGTTTTAGGTTGCTTTAGTTCCCATCTGGTTTCAAATGTATTGAGAATGGGATCTGTTCTGTGTTTAATACAGCTTTTTCCTCTGTCTTTGGGATTTAATCACTTTGGGACTATGGAGATCTCTCTTTACCTTTTCAACCTAGTGCCCCAGCTTCATGAACTGCCCATCACGCATCAAAAGCTTGTAGGCAAAGATTGATTGGTGGGGACCAGTGCTTATTCTTTTGGTCCTCTGGACTCTAAGATAGCACTCATGCTCACGTGACTCTGTTAGATTCACTTTTCTCTCAGAAGGGTTCCTTTTTTTTTTTTTTTTTTTTTTTAAAGATTTTATTTATTCATGAGAGACACACACACACAGAGGCAGAGACACAGAGAGAAGCAGGCTCCATGCAAGGAGTCGCAGGTGGGACTCGATCCCGAGACTCCAGGATCATGCCCTTAGCTGAAGGCAGCGCTAAACCTCTGAGCCACCCGGCTGCCCAAGGGTTCCTTTTCTGATGGCGAACTTAAACATCTACGGACCCTAAGCTCAGTAAAAGCTACCAAGGAGGAAATGACTCTTGCTTATCTGGGATTTAATTCCTTTAGACTTCTTTGCATCCATTTATGTTTTTTGTTTGTTTAGTTTTTCAATTTCCCTTACTTGTCATAGGGAAAATATGGTCTACTATAGACTTTTATGTTACAACCTAAAACAAAACTCATCTAAATCATCTGTAATCCTTATGAAAGCCAGGCAAATTAGATATTTTCATCTTTATTTCAGACCACTTGCCTAACATTATCCTATTTATATATATAACAGAGTCACAGTTTCGGTGCAGGTTGAACTTTCTGTGCCAGCAGAACATGTGCTCACCTTCCTTCTCCAGCCTGCCTCTCTTCTCTTTGCATTATAATTGCAGGTGACTCAGGAAAAAAAAAAGTTCTGTGGTCAAGTCAGTGTAATGTGGAAATGCTGTAGGCTCTCTCCCTCTCTTTAAGATTCATGGTATCCATCAGCTTGTTAGAAGTCCTATAGTAACGAACTTAATACAATGTTTTCTAAATTTATTTGACCTTGGCACTTTCCCCCACCTCAGCAAATAGTATCTATTAACACTCCACAGAACTAGAATTATGTGAAGTACAGTTTGCATAAAATAGACATTAGTCGGCTTCCCAGATTCTGCTGGTCATGTCATCCTTAAAGGTCATTTATGCATTATTTTATAACAGTTCACCAAAGCTTTTGACAGAAGACTACAGTGTTAAATTTTATTAACTTTATTACTCTCTATAGAGGAAACACACGTTTAACTGAATATTTAGAATAAATCTACTTTATGTCATGCCTTTTAAAAAAGAAAAATGGTAAATATGAGAGAATAAACAGTTAGGATGATAAAATATAGTTTTATTTAGGATATATTCTTACCTGAATTATGAATCAAGCTGCTCTACCCACACCAGTCAGTTTGCAGCACATAAACATGGTATTTTAGAAGTATTTCATATCAAAAGGACAAGGAAGTTCAGCAACTGAGAAACTTATAGTTGTCTAGACAGAGTTCATAAAAATGGAAATATTTTCTCCATAGGGCAGATTTATGGGATATCACTATCTTGCTATAATATTTTCCTGTGGACTTAACAGTAAAGGTTAAAGTAAAATCTAGAAAATATATATGTTGCAGGAAATGGGTTAGAGTGCATTAATTTGGTTAAGACTCATGATATAAATTTCTTATGAACTAAAAATCAAATTGGCTTCCACTGGATCTTCTGGAATATCTACAAATTCCAGAGTAAATGAATGCCCTTCTTCTTTTTAGATTTTATTTATTTATTCATGAGAGACACACACAGAGAGAGAGGCAGAGACACAGGCAGAGGGAGAATCAGGCTCCATGCAGGGAGCCCGATGTGGGATTCCATCCCGGGTCTCCAGGATCAGGCCCTGGGCTGAAGGCAGCACTAAACTGCTGAGCCACCCGGGCTGCCCAATGTCCATCTTTTTTGACACAGGAGTCCTCTGTGTGGTCTGAAAACATCATGACCATGATCTGCTAAGTGGGAAAGTTCAGACTTACAGGTACCTGGCAGTCACTATGTCCCAGGGGAGGAAGGTATGCTCCTGATCCTGAATACCACATGTTTACTGAGAAACATGTGACTACTCCTGATAAAAAAAAAAAATCACACATTTATGTCCCAATATTACATGAATAAATCCTGCATTAGTGGTTCCTCTTATAGGGAATACAAAAATACAACATTTACCTTAGAAAAATATAATGACCACTCGCATACTCATAATCTTAGTTTAATCAATTATCAACGCGGCCAGTTTTGTTTTATCTATACCTTTTCCCACTTCCTATCACCTGTATCCCTTCCTCCCTCAACTGGATTATTTTTTTTTAAATTTTTATTTATTTATGATAGTCACAGAGAGAGAGAGAGAGAGGCAGAGACACAGGTGGAGGGAGAAGCAGGCTCCATGCACCGGGAGCCTGATATGGGATTCCATCCCGGGTCTCCAGGATCGCGCCCTGGGCCAAAGGCAGGCGCCAAACCGCTGCGCCACCCAGGGATCCCTCAACTGGATTATTTTAAGGCAAATCCTGGATATCTTACTTCAGGATGACTCTCTAAGGATTTTTTGTTTCCCGCACATTGCTTTTTTTCTGAACAAATCTTTTATTTTGGAGGCATTGTAGGTTCACACAAAATTTGCAAGATAGCACAGAGTTTCCATGTACTCTATACTCAGTTTCCTAAATCAGTAACATTTTACATTAGTATGGTATACTTGCCATAATTAGTAAACTAATACTGATACATTTTTATTAACTAAAATGGTTTATTTAGATTTCCCTCGTTTTTGCTTTATGTCTATTTTCTGTCCTAGGATTCTGTCCAGGATATTAAATTTAGCTACCATGTCTCCTTATACTCTTCTTGACTATGACAGTTTCTCAAACCTCCCTGTTTTTGGATGATCTGTCAGTTTTGAGGAACACTGGTCAGGTGTTTTGTAGAACATTTTGTAATTTCGTATTACATATTTCATAATTGGTACTTCCAATTTGACAGAGGTAAAGTGTCATTCTCATCATATCAACATGTACTATCAACATGACTTATCACTGCTGTTAACCTTGATCACCTAGCTGAGATAGTATTGTCAGGTTTCTTCATTGTGAAACTACTCTTTCTCCTCAGTATCCATACTCTGAAAGGAGCATGTTATGTGCAGCCCACATTTAATGAGTGGAGAATTATGCTTCACCTTCTTGAAGGGAAATATCTACCTAATTTATCTGAAATTCTTCTGGGAGGAGTTTTGTCTATTCTCTCCCATTTATTTATTCAATCATTTATTTATATCAGGATGTAATCATGGATATTTATACATTGGGTTACAATCCAAAACTAACTTTCTTATTTTGTTGCTCAAATTGTTGCAGCTTTGGCCATTGGGAATTCTTTCAGTTGATGTCTGTGTCCCTTTGACATACTACCATCATCGTGGGGCTTTTTATTTAAGCACTTCCTTATCATGCTTCAGGCTTGTCTTTTATATTTCCTGCTCCAGTTCTAGAGTCAGTCATTTCTGGATTATTTATGTATTTATATATTATTGGAGGACATACTAGAAACTAAGATCTAGGCTCTACTTGTGTTTGTGAAGACTGGAGTATCACTGCTTCAAGGTTCTCTCAGCTGACAGAACAAGGAAATATATGTGTATATCTACGAGTTTTTCTATATGTAACCATTTGTATGTTAAGCTAAAATGAATTCATATTGATGTCTCAAATTCAAATTCACTACCACATAGATCATTCTGGTCTTTTAACCTTTGCAACCGGGAGAAGCCTGGCTCTCACCATCTGCCACCTAGTTACACAATAATTTAATTCTAGTATATACGTATAGTGGTTTCCAAATTATTAATCCAGGCTCCCTGGGAAATAAATTCATCAATTAAAATATAGTTCTCATGTGCAATTTCTTTTGTTTCTAGTCTTACAGACTCCACTCATTTCCGAAGTTATTTAGGTCAGCACTTCATTCTTCTACCCATCTAAGAATTTCTAAAATCCAAAATAGTGCAAAAATTATAATAACAAAATAAAACCCATAAAACCACTCTCATCCCCCTAAAATTAATAATTCCTAATATCATCAAATATTTAGTCAGAGTTCACATTTTCCTCTATTATCCAATAAATGTTTTATTTTATTGCTGCCTTGTTTGAGTCACAACCTAAACAAGTTTCACCCATTAAATTTAGCTGATAGAGCTTTTAACTTTCATTTGATCTATAGGTTTTCTGCTCTCATTTTTATGTTGCCATTTATTTTTTGAAAAAAAAAAGTTTATTTGTTTTATATAACTTTCCATATTCCGATTTTCCTAATATTTAATAACTTACTTTCTCTGTGTTTTCTATAATTCAATATTCCTGCTATTTGTATTTTTGTAGTCTTTTATTTAGATCCAGAAGCCTGAGCAGATTTGATGGAAGGAGGATGCTAATATTTCATAGGCAGTGTTGAATATGTAGGCTATTACTTTTTTAATTTTTATTTTTAATTTTTATTTTTTTATGTAGGCTATTACAGAAGAAGCATATAATATCTACGTATCTCTCTTTTTGTGATGCTAAGATTGATCAGTGTGTTAAAATATTGTCAGCTCAATTATCTATTATAAAGTTCACCATTAACATTTTACCTAATCATTTTAGCAATCATTAATGATTATTGCTTAGATTCATTACTATCAGAGTTTAGAAAATAGGGATATTCCTATTGTGTCTTTTTTTGCATTTATGCATTTTTATGCATTAGTGGCTGAACTTTATTCAACCATTGGTTTTCATGAAACACAGTTTATACAGGAATGCCTGATTCTTTCTCTTTATCATTTTAGTTTTCAGCATAATGAACTGATGCTCTAGCAACATTCAAGGTGACCAATTAGGTTAAATTTTTTTCTGAGTATTATTAGGAATTCATGATTTTTCACATAATTTTATGTTTCAATCTATGCTATTAATTATCAAATTAATTTTGATTCTCAAATTTCCTTATTGACCCGTAGAAGACTCTCCAACTGCCTGTCTTTTTGACTTGAATCTGATGTTGATAGTTTCTTTGCTTTGATTCTAAGCTCATCTTGTACATTTCCTGCCTCAGATCTAGAATAAGCCATTTTTTAGGGATTCCTAGTTCCTTTTAGTAGGAAATAGTACTTAAAGATCTGGGCTCTAGGATGATACATTGTCTAGATTGATAATTATTTTTAGGTCTTTCAATGGGTATAGCTAGGAGATGTATACTCTCAAAAGAAAAAAATACACTATGAGTTTATACTGAGGCTTCCAATTTGAATTTGGCATTACATGGTTTTTACTCAGCTTCCTTTATTTATAATTACATTTCTTATGCTAAAAACCTGATTCCAAGTGAAAATAATGTAATTTATTATTTGAAAGGAGATAGACCCAAAAGAAAACATACTCTGTGGTTTCATTTATGCAAAATTCAAAAGAAACAGTAGCTTATAGAATTCAGAAATTAATGCTTAGGAGGGAACACTATAGAGAAAAACAGAAGTGATTATCATAGAGTCAGGATGGTAGCTAATTTTGGAAGACGAGGGGGTTGCACTTGGAGAGAAGCACTTGAAGAGCTTTTGGCCTGCAGGCATTATTTTCTTCTTGACTTGGGTAGTGTCCATTTGAAAATATTTCTTAAATTGATCATATATGCTTTATGATATTTTCTGTTGTATTTACCTTCCTCCCTGCTTTTTAAAGTGAAAACACACACACACAAATTAAAACAAATCAAAATGGACAGGTTGACAAAATCATGTCTCCTGATTTCTTCTGAGAAGTCACAGCTATATGTAACTTGTATCTGACTCTGAGAGGGCGAACTGCCCTGGGCCCACAGCAGAATTGAATTGAAACGTGGTAACACTAATCACCAAAGAGGAAGAACACACTGCAGCCTAAGAATCATAATCTATTCATTTATTCATTCATCAATAAACCTTTATTGAGTTCTTCTTATGTGGTAGACACTGGTATAGGCACTGGCAGTAACTGGATTAATAAAATAGGGTGTTTGCTCTGGGATGGGGCTGGGGCTAGTAATACTCATCTAAATGAATCAGTGCAATAAAATGTGGATTCCATGACAAATATCTTTATAGTATACAGTGGGGTAAATGGGTAATGATTCAGGTAAAAATAACAAGAACTCTATTTTTTTTCCAGATAGAAATATTATACAGGAGATGAAAAATTCATAAAAAGCAAGTTAAAGGGCTCAAGATATCTTCATAGGAAAACTGATATTAAAAACCTGTTTCCTATGGCGCACCTGGAGGGCTCAGTCAGAAGAGCACTTGACTCTTGATCTTAGGGTTGTGAGGTTGAGCCCTATGTTGGGTGTAGAGATTACTTAAAAATAAAAAATAAACTTAAAAAAACCTATTTCCTACTACTCTTTGACCAATAAAAGAGTGAAAGCAGTTAGGATCTGAAGTTTCAGAAAATGTGAAATTTTGTTTATAAATATGTCCATCTCAGTATAGTATGGAAGGCTCTGAGTGGAAGAAGGTATATCTTATATATATTGGGTTTTTAAGTACCAAGGGGGTACTAATATTTACTCATTCTCCGCAAGACAAATCTGTTGCTAGAATGGTGAATTAGTTATATAAGGTGAGAATGATGGCTTTTTCTTTTTTTATTTATTTATGATAGTCATACAGAGAGAAAGAGAGAGAGGCAGAGACACAGGCAGAGGGAGAAGCAGGCTCCATGCACCGGGAGCCCGACGTGGGATTCGATCCCGGGTCTCCAGGATCGCGCCCTGGGCCAAAGGCAGGCGCCAAACCGCTGCGCCACCCAGGGATCCCCCTGATGGCTTTTTTTAAAAAGAGTTTTTTGTTTTTAAAGATTTTATTTATTTATTCATGAAAGACACACACAGAGAGAGACAGAGACACAAGCAGAGGCAGAAGCAGAAACAGGCTCCATTGCAGGGAGCCTGACATGGGACTTGATCCCGGGTCTCCAGGATCACGCCCTGGGCTGAAGGCAGGCGCCAAACCGCTGAGCCACCCAGGAGTCCCATTAAAGGAGTTTTTTTTTAAGATTTTTTTTTTTAATTTGAGAGAGAGAAAACACATGCAGGGGGGAGCAACAGAGGGAGACAGAGAAGCAGGCTCCTTGCTTGGCACTGGGGCTGATCCCAGGACCCTGGGAACAGGACCTGAACCCAAGGCAGACACTTTAACTGACTGAGCCATCCAGGCACCCCAGAGAATGATGGCTTTGAAGAGCGACATTTAGTTGTACTGCATTGCTATAACAATATCACTTGAGAGCTGGATTTGACTGCTGGGAAGCACTAAGTAATGATATACTTCTTTCTAGGAAGACTAAGTGCTTTTCCTGATGTGTCACTTAGCTAGTGAGCAATGAAACTGGAGACAGACCATAGGTCTCTGAACTATGGATTTAGTATCTTTTCTACTAGACCCTGATGCCATGCTGCTTCTTTGTGCCCTTCAGCATTTGGTCAACAGACACCATAACATTTTATTTGGCAACTTAGAGAGAGAGGGAAGCTTCATTTGTTGACAACCAGCTTTGCTTCCTAGAGAGAAGAGGTGGTCCATGCCCCTTGGCAAGAAGAAAGTTTCTGTCCTTGGGGGTCCCTGGGTAGCTCCTTGCTGATTCAGTCCTATGTGATGAATGGGGCAGTGAAGACTTATTTAGTTGTTTTTTTGAATCTGGCTAGGAAAAAATGATGACTGAAGTAAAAGAACTGCACGTCTGGCCTTTCTAAAATAAAAGTGTCCCAGATTTTGTCTTAGCACGTCATCTTATTTCCATCCTATTCTATGCCAGGTCCTGTTTCTGGAGCTGAAAGACTGATTTTAATCTCCCAGACTTCATTTCCAGGAGAATTTTGGACTCAATTTAAGTAATGATAGCGAGATGCATTCAAGTGAGATTTAGAAGGTAGAGGAAGGTTCTCCAGGCATCAATAGCAGGTGTGTGAACTTCAGCAGACATAGGTTTTTATAGTTACTACTCTTCCCTGCCAGTTATCCTTCTCGGGGCTGCAGGCAGCTCTGACTTTCAGCAGAAGTTTCCTGCAGTTTCTGGACCACTGGGCAGCAGCATGAGCTTCCTGATTCTCTGACCAAAACTCCAGTTAAATACTAAAAGTTAGTGGTCCCTCACTCCCTATAATTTTTGCTCTTAGCTTTTTCAGTGGTATTAAAAACATCTGATTCTATGTACTAATCCTTTTTGCTTGAAATACACAAAATAGATTCCATTTTACTGACTGAAATCTGATTTAAGAGGTTGCACCCTATGATCTAGCAGTTGTTCTATTGGGTATCTACTCAAAGAATACAAAAATGTTAATTCAAAGGAATACAGGCACCTCGATGTTTATAGCAGTATTATCAATGATAGCCAAGCCATGGAAACAGCCCAAGTGTCCATCAATTGATAAATGGATAAAGAAGATATGGTATATATATACAATGGAATATTACTCAGCCATCAAAAAGAATGAAATCTTGCCATTTGCAATGACATGGATGGAGCTAGAGAATATTATGGTAAGTAAAATAAGTTGGAGAAAGACAAATACCATATTATTTTACTCATATGTGGAATTTAAGAAACAAAACAAATGAGCAAAAGGGGAAAAAGAGAGAGGGAAACCAAGAAACAGACTTTTAATTATAGTGAACAAATTGATGGTTATCAGAGGGGAGGTGGATGGGAGGTAGGTAGGATTAAATAGGTGATGGGGATTAAGGAAGGTACTTTTTATGATGAGCCCTGGGTGATGTATGAGAGTGTTAAATTACTATATTGTATACCTGAAACTGATGTAACACTGCACGTTAATTGACTAGAATTAAAATACAGGCTTTTAAAAAAAGTTGTAATCAGAGTATCTATGTCTGAAGTTCAAATGGTAGGACTAATTTATGTTTCTGATAGCAAAGACAACAAGAAGATACAAACTAAGCTGTATAGCAGGAAAATAAATCACATTTTTCTTTAAAAATGAAAAAAAAGAATGGAAAAATCGTAGCTACCGACGTTTTGCTTTGTCTTTTTTTTAACCCTTAAAGATAAAGCTAAGTCTACTTTAATCTTCATCACTTCCCCCCACCCCACCCCATTGACATAATTTCCCATCCCCTTCTTCCTTTCTCAGAGTAACCACTATATTGGGCTTGTTTATATGCTTCCAATTGACATTTTAAATATAAATATGTAGAAATATTTTATGCATTTAAAAAATAGCATCATATGTATATATTCTCCATCTTGCATACTTTCCTCAACATCACATTATTGAGGTTGATCCATGTTGGTATACATAGATCTAGTTCAATTGTGTCATAGTATTTCCTGAAAATTGATTATTCCACATTGTATTACTATGTTTCTTATTTATTTATTTATTTATTTATTTATTTATTTATTTATTTAATGTTCCCTATTTAGATTGTTTCCAATTTTTATGCTGTCATTAAAACAGCAATATAATAAGCTCTTCTTGTTTTGAATGCTTTCTGAGCCTTGAATTTTAGGGACACTAAACAACATATATAGTTAAAAAAATATCTTCTCACTCCTTGGTATTTTCTTATAAGATAAATATTTAATAGTGATATGCTCCATACATTCTAAAAACTGAGCCAAATCTGATTTTAAGTGATCAAACAAATGAGATAGTTTAGAGGAACAAGCTTTCCTCAAATTCTCTATCCCTTTTGACTCTATGAAATCATGGAGAAGAAAAGAACTGTCAGTATTAATAATTTATTTGTGAGTCTCATGGCTTTTAAATTGTGCCATTGCAGTATTTGCTTTAAAGTACCTTGTTGGGTCCGTCCAAAGAGTAGCAATGTGAAACCTCTTGCCTCATTTGGACTTTGCTCATCCATACCTTTTGCTTAAGCTCACTGTCAGTTTCTTGCTCTCTGACAAATTCCCTGGCAGTACAGAAATCAATGTTGGAGCACAAAATCTAGTAAGTGGGACAATTATCCTTAGCAAACGTCCAGTGTAGTCCTTAACAAGAGTATTTAGTCTTTCACTTGGAAGGCATGTTTCATGCAGAGAGATATACTTTGCAGAGATAAAATTCCAAGAGGGTTGAAATGAGTCATAGTAGTTGATTAGTCTATGATGGTGATGAGTCACAAGAACCAAAACATTTTGCAAAGTGCTTGGCAGATGACCAAGTGCTCTGGCTTGAATTACTGAGATATGACATTTTAGAAAATGGGAAGAAAACTGTGATATCTTACTATCTCTCCATGGAACATGTTTGTCAGCCGCATAGAGTCTTATTTTCACTTTTGTACATATTGCTCCCTTGACTTGAACACCCACTCTAATGCTACTACTCAGACTTTCAAATTCCTATTACTCATTTTTTTTCTATTACTCATTTTTTAAGATTCATCTCAGACCTGAAGTTTTCCTGAGGCACACTCACTGCCATCACTGAGCTCCACAGCAGTTGGTCTCTATTGTTATTAGATCATGGCATGTGATATTATAATTTGCTTGTGCCTAAATTTATCTTCACCATTCTTCTAGAGCAGAGACCTTGTCTTTGTTGTTCTTTTGTACTTCACACTTGTAGCACAGGTTAGAGTTTGACTCATTTTTGTTTCTTTGTTAGATGGGTGAATTTCTGTTTATATAGGCACTAGGAAATGCTAACAATGTCACAACAGTACAAGTTGACACTATTTCTTCTGTGTTAGGCACCGTCTTAAGGGTTTTTGTTGTATTATTTCACTTAATCTCCTAACACCATCCTTATTAATAATAAGGATGCTAAAGCACAGAGAGGTTAAAAAACTGGTCCTAAGTCACAGAGCTACTAAGTGTAGAGTTACGAATTACACTCAAGCATTCTGACATCAGAGATTGCATGCTCAAGTACTGTGCTGTTTTGCTTGTATTTTATCTTAGGAAGAGAATCTAAAGATAATTTTATTTTTATATATATTTTTAAGATTTTATTTATTTATTCATGAGAGACAGAGAGAGAGAGAGAGAGAGACAGAGACAGAGACACAGGCAGAGAGAGAATCAGGCTCCATGCAGGTTGCCTGATGTGGGACTCGATCCTGGGTCTTCAGGAGCATGCCCTGGGCCGAAGGCAGAGGCTCAACTGCTGAGCCACTGGGGATCCCTAAAGAAAATTTTAAAAGGACAGAATATAATATTAAGAAAAAAAAAAAAAGAAAGAAAGAAAAGAAAAATGGAAGTCACCAAAAGAGAATGTCTCAGGATTAAGTTGAAGGCTGTTTTTGATGGAGTCAGAGCTATTCCTATTTGTCTTGAGGGAGTCTCTGATATTCGGTGTAGTAAAGTAAGGAGACCAAATTGTAGAGTAACTATGTAGTGTGATTCCTTGTAAAGAAGAAGATAATAGAAAGCTTACACAGCCTGGAACTCTTCCTTTCACAAAACATACTTGCAGGCCAGGCTGAAAATGTTATGACACAGAAAGGAACTAAAGCAGGGAGGTGAGCTTATTAATTTTCCTTTTCTTTGCATTATTTCACTGCAACATTATTTCAGTGGCCACATGTCACTTTTTAATATTTTAAGAGGAACTTAAAGAAAAAATTTCTTGGATATCAACAAAGATTCCAGTAAGGAATTTCAGAGAAGTTGATTGCCAAGTCACACCTGACAGGCAAAGTTGATTTAATTCAAAACAGTTCTCATGAAACCCTCATATTAGTAGTAGGCCCATTCTTAAGGGCTGTAGGAAATGAGGAAATTGTGACCTGAGGCTGATGGACCAGGCCTACTGGAGTATACCATACTCATTTATGCATCTCCCCAACTCACTTTCCCCCACTTGCCCCTCGGGACTTGGCGACTTGCCACAGGCCACTAACTGCTATCTCTACAATCCTGGGAGGGCTCTGCATGTATCCCCGTCTAATCAAATGTCTCACAAAGGTTCTGGCTCCTGCTGCCATTTCTAGGTTCAGAGGAAGTACATGCTATGGGACAGGAGATTTGGCTTCCCCAGCAGGTGCACCAAGGGCTGGGAAACACAACCTGAGAGTATGGGGGAGGTGCTGTTCTATGCAGTGCACTTGAAGAGGAAATAGAAGACAGCCAGAACATAAATCCTTCTCTCATCCTCCCAACTATCAACTCTTCTGAGACTCAGTGGTTCCAAATGGCTTTGTTGGAGATGTCTATATGGTCAAGAAATGGACTAGAGCTTCTTATGAAATCATGGCCACTACCTTGTATTTGCTTTCTCTCCTTCACTGTCTCCCTCCCCCTTTGCGCTCACTCCTGCTGTTCTGGGAGCAAGAGTGATACCACATAAACTTTCTAGAATAATCTGTTTTCTAGGGGACGGGGACCAAGTTGTGGTGGGATATCCAGGTTTAGAAATGCTGGCACCTGATTTATAAATAGTCCTTTAGTCCAAAAGCTGGGAGGCACTGTTTGAAGTTGAGTGCTTGACCTGTGGGCTTTGGGAAGGATTAAAAAAACCCCAAACCTGTCTTTGTTCTGATAACAAGAAAATTCTAGGCTAGACATAATTATTCAGGAAAAATAAATTTCTCTAGATTATTGAAAAGAACTTGAGATTTTTGTGGAGTTAAATAATGTGAATGACACTTATTTAAATACTTTGATTATTTTATTTTGTTGTCTGTCTTCACTAATAGAATATATCTTTTGAATTAGCATCCTGTTATGGCCAACTGAAAAATACCAGCAAATGTTTGGCATTTTGATCAACTTGTAAATGTATAGTTAAAACAAGAAAATCTAAATAAAAATAATATATGCTTATCTGGAAATGTGTTAAATATATTATGTATGAAACTTAAGAATTGGTGATAATTGTATCATACAAATACAGTGTTGTGAACAGTTTGTTATATGTCTACTCGTTTTCTGTGGATAAGAGATGTACATATTTCACGTATATGTGTAGTTTTATTTGTATATTATACATTGATATACATAATATATATACCACGTGTACATGTAGAATGTTTTTCAAATATACTGTATTAATATTTATATACATTTTATAAAACCTGAATATATTTTATATATGATTTGGAATGTTATCATCTAACTTAATATATTCTGAGATATTTCCTAAGTTACCAAGTATTCTGAAACATGCATTTTTATGGAAGCATTCTGTATTTCACTATGTAGATACATCAGAGTTTATATCTAACCAAATACTTTGGTGTTGGACATCTAGGATCTTTTAAATAAAGCTTCCTTGTAGAAGTTTCCCTTTTCCTTTTCAAAAATGTTACAGAATTTAAAGGGATAAAAAAGGCTATCTAGTCTAGTTCACACCAGGGGGATGGTCTAGTTCACACCTCTATTATCCTTTAATCATCCTTATAAGTGAGACTGAGACTAAGTAAAATTTTAGAAGGAACTTATTCTGTTCCATTTTCTTTTGTTCCTCTTTTTGCTCAGGTGCCCAATGCTGTCAGCCTCTTTCTCTCTCTGTGTGTTGCCCAAACAAATGATCAAAACCTCATCTCTCTTGTTTTAATAATCATAGCAGTAGCAACAGTAATAGGTAAGGCATAACGGGCCTTATCCTGTACCAGGTTCTAGCCTAAATATTACATTCATTTTAACTTATTTAATTCTAGCAGAACCTTCTGAGGTAGATCGCTTATTTTACTAATTTTATTTTATTTATTTATTTTATTTTTTGTAGATACCCTATTGTCCTCCAGTTACAGAGGAGATGGAATCAGAGAGTGGGTAAGGTAGTCATTTACATTCATATAGAGTTAGTAAGTGATGGAGCCAGGATTTCAGCCTGAGCAGCAAAGTTCTAGATTCTGAGCTCTAACTACAATGCTAACAGAGGATCCCCAGGATAAAGATGGCAAAGAAGTTTCATTCTGAGCTCTACTTGCAATCACTGGGAATGGCTGCCTGGAATGAGGTATTGAGAAGGATTTAGAGGCTGTATCCGGGTTCCGAAGGGAAAAGCACCATGATGTATGAACAATGTCTCCTTATGTGAAAGGGTGGAGCAACTGCATACTTCCCATCTTTGCCTTATGGTTTTCATTATGCTAGAATTAGGGATACAGGGATAAAGCTCTAGGGATTAAAAAAATTCTGTAGGCGGAATAGAGTTAACTTATTTACTGTTTCTTGCAGGAGACAGGTGAGAGGGCAGAGGTTAGGGCTATTACGGCCTTGGGAATCACACTTTTGGTCTACCCCCTTGTTGACTGGTGTGCTATCTCCATAGTGCCAATGACTCCATATGCATTTCAGGACCTCTATTTCCAGATTTGTTAAAAAAAAATGCCTCTTTTATTCTCTTTATCCTCAGTTGAAATAAAAACAGAGGGCAATTGGAAAGCACAAAGAGTTTGGAGACAGAGATATGGGCTTGTATTTTTGGCTACATTGAGTTTACTGTTTTCTTTTGTAGCACTTACTAAACCTCCCCTAACCACAATGTTCTCGTCTGGAAAAATAATTCTTACTTTTTAAATTGTCATAGAAATTAAATCAGATAATTGCATAGGAGATGCCTTATATGCTGAAAGTGAATGTTTCCTTCCTCATTATTTCATATTAATTCATACACTGTATCCTTCTGTATTCATTTCTCCTTTGATTACTTCTGATGGGGGCCATTTACTAAAATGTCTAATAGCTTCACATTTTTTGTTGGTTTTGGTTACATGGAAATATCCTTATCAAGTTTTAGTTATGGATATCTCAGAAATTAACACTCTAAAGATCTGGCCAGTGCTTGGTGACTACACAAAACTGGATAACGGGTTAGTTTAGTGTTTGCCTGTCCAAGAATTATATTTTAAGAGGTATTATAGAAAGCCCATTGCACTCTCCTCTCTCCTATGTTCATAGTGTCCACCATTTTCCAAACTGCCCAAGGCAGACACTCAGGGGCCACTGTCATATTCACTCACTTTTGTTTTGGATAACTTTTTTTTTTGGATAACTTCTATTATACACTAATTGTTTCTTCAGCAGTGCCTAGTCTGATGTCAATCTCATTTGTGCAGGCAAATTTTTTTAAAAGATTATTTGAGAGGGCAGCCCCTGTGGCACAGCGGTTTAGCACCGCCTGCAGCCTGGGGTGTGATCCTGGAGGCCCCGGGATCAAGTCCCATGTTGGACTCCCTGCATGGAGCCTGCTTCTCCCTCTGCCTGTGTCTCTGCCTCTCTCTCTCTCTCTCTCTCTCTGTGTCTCTATGAATAAATAAATAAAATCTTTAAAAAAAAGATTATTTGTGAGAGAGAAAGTACACACACTGGTTGGGGGAGGGATAGAAAGGGAGGGACAAGGAGACTCCCCACTGAGCAGGGAGCCCTCTGTAGGACTTGATCCTAGGACCCTGAGATCATGACCTGAGCTGAAAGGTAGACCCTTAACTGACTGAGTCACCCAGGTGGCCCTGTGCAGGCAACTTTGCATACCTTTTAGAAGGACCTACTTGGGGCGCTTGCCCTTGGCCACCACCTTGAAACTTGGCTTTGGAATGTTCCCCACGTGGATAGGGCTATTTTGCCTACTGAGGAAACTGACCCTGCTGTACCAGCTTGCCTAGATTAATTGTACAAATGATGTATTTATAATGAATACCTGCTGTCCTACTGGAAGTCTGGAATTTTGGCAGTTGTAGAGTGTGCCAAACTGTGGACTTTGAGTTTTCTTAAGGAGGCTTCCCTGGGAAGAAACACTGAATTTTGTTGGGAGGAAGGAGCATGTTCTGTATGACTTTTCCTCCACTTCTTACCCCTGCCAGCCCCAGAGGGAGCACTTTGGAAGTCTGTGCCTGAATTCCTGCAGCCTCCACCTTATGTGTCTTCTTTCCTTCCGGGCCTGCTAAGTATGGTTGTGCTGTAATAAACTATAGTTGTGATTACACTCCCACTGTGGTAATGAGCCCTCAGAGCTCTTCTAGTGAGTGATCCAACATGTGGGTGGGCCAGGGACAGTGGAAAAAACCATCCATTGTATTTTTCATGCTTTAAAGTTTATTTTATTTTTAAAGATTTTATTTATTCATGAGAGACACACAGAGAGAGAAATAGAGAGAGAGAGAGGCAGAGACACAGGCAGAGGGAGAAACAGGCTCCATGCAGGAAGCCTGATGTGGGACTCAATCCCGAGTCTCCAGGATCAGGCCCTGGGCCCAAGGTGGCGCTAAACCGCTGAGCCACCCAGGGATCCCCTTTGCCTTAAAGTTTAATTTGAATCTTTTTCATATCAGCCATGTCTCCTCTCAACAGGCTCAATCTTTTCTCTGCCTTCTTGAACATATGGAATATATTTATTATAATTGCTTTAATGTCCATGTCTATTAATTCAATCATCTGTGTCATTTCTGGGACTGTTTCCCTTGAATGATTATTTCGTTCTTCTTTAAAAAAATTTTTTTTTAATTTTGTTCTTCTCATGAGAGGTTGTATTTACCTGCCTTTTGGCATACTTAGTAATTTTTTTATTGGATACCAGATATGAATTTTATCTGGTTGCTTATTGGATATTATGATATTCCTTTAAATATTCTTGAGCCATTTTCTGCAGTTAAAATACTTGAACATAGGTTAAGCCTTTGGAGGCTGTCTTTTGAGCCTTGTTAGGCGGGACCAGAGCAGCCTGTAGCCCCACAACCAAGGCAGTAAGTACTCTTCTGTGTTCCCTCTCTGATGCCCAGCATATTACAGGGCTTTTCGGCTCTGACTGGGGGAACATAAAGTACTCCCAGGTGTTGTGTAAGCCCCAGGACTTGTCCTGTTTCTTGAGGTGGTCCTTTCTTGGTTTTGGTAGTTTCTTCACAGGTATGCACTGATCAGTATTTAGTTTAAGATGTAAGAGGAACTCTCTAGAAATTTCTCTTTGTGCTGCTCCCTCCTCTCCATTTGGCTCTCTCCTCTCTTGAAGCTGCCTGGCCTCCCCAAATTCTTGACTCTCAACTCAACTCAGGGAGGTGCTGGGCTTTGCTTGGGTGCTGAGGCCTGGAAACTAGGAAGTGAGGGCTATCTTGGGCTCCCTTTTTTGGTTTCCTTTCCTGCAGGATCATTTGTCTCTACTGCTTAAAAGACATTAGGCAGGTCTAGTGGTCTAGTGCCTAAAAAGACATTCTTTTGTATATTTAGTTCATTATTTTTTAGCATTTAAGGTGTGTGTGTATGGAGTTGGTAGATGTAGCCTGTTACTCCTTCATGGTCAGAAGTGGATTTCTATACTTCCACATGATTCTTTGAATTATGGAGGAGAGGGCCTTACCTTCTCTGGGGACAATGGCTGGCACACAGTAGACAGTCAACCATCAGCTGCCGAATGACTAAATGAGCGAATAACTGCTCTCCCCAACTTTACTATAAAGTTAAAGACAGTATTATTTTTCATTCCCCAGACTAGGCACATATTAAAGTAAAACTTCAAACAATTGTATTTAGATCTATGCCGGCTTGAGATAAAATCCCTGCTCTGGCATTTAGCAGCTCTCTGACTTTATGACTTTTTCCCTTCTGAGGATAACAAGTGGCTTACTGGGCAGGCAGGAGAATTAACCAAGAGACAGTGTGTGTGTAAAGTGCACGGTAAGTTCTAAGTGAAAGTGGGAGCCTGTATTATTCTTAGCATATTGCAAGGGTGACCTTGCGTTGATATAAAACTTTGTAATTCATGTACTTTCCATATATGAATCTTACATAATCCTAACAATATATTTCCTCCCAAGTAGTTACCTAGGTTTAATATAAAGCAAACAAGGTTCTTATGAAACTAGGAAAAAAAATAAAACAAGCTAATATTTGAGTATCTGGAGACTTCAGAGGAGAGCTTTGCTTTATGGAGGGCTCCTGAACATCACACTCTATTTCTGGCTTTGAAGAACAACATCGGGCTTACATGATAGACTTTGTCTCTCAAGTTTTTAACTTGCTCTTCATCTACCTGTGTATGCTGAAAGCTGTTTTTCACAGACCCCTTTGTACTCACCTTCTGTGATATAAAGCCTAAAATTAATATTATGTGCTGCCCTGACAGCTGGTAAAATTGAGAAGGTCTTGAATGGCTGACCTGCTAGTTCCCCTCCCCACTCTGCTCTCACGGATAAGGCCCCCTAGCCAAACAACGGTCCTTATCAAGAGGACCAGGCACAGTTTCTGCTTATCCCTCACTAATGGGTTTTAGTTTCTTGCCAGCCAGTAGAATTATTCAAACAAGCCAGTCATATCCAATAGAAGGAACCAGAGGGCACCCCACCCTCCTGACACTATAAAACTTGCCTTGCACAGCCCCTGGTTGTTCACACTACAGCTGAGTGCAACCTCCACGTGGCCCTGCATGGGGCGCTGTGTCCTCCTTCCCTGGCTGTGAGTGTATGTGATTAAGAAATTGCTTTTGATCTCACTTGTCCAATGTTAGGTGTCTGGTGTTTGGTCATCCTCAGAAGCTTAAGATGGGAATCTCTCCTTTGACAGTGGGCTGAATAGGAAGTAACTAAAACACCATCCTTGTCATCCACCTGCCCCTCCTCTGCTCACCTTTCTGTGCTAGTGGGGATGTGTGGAGGCAGTGCCCCCAGATTCACTCTATTAAGCAAAGAGATCAGGGTCTGAGAGGAGAAGGAAAGGTCAGGGAGAAAGAAAGCATTTACAGGTATGCTTGCTAACCCTTTGAAAGCTCTGGAACTTACAGACACTTGTTTACATTAAAGGTTGGGGGAGGGGAAATAAGGAGCCAAACCCCACTTCCCCTGCTCTGGCTCTGAGTGCCAGCTCTCCTGCACAAAATGCCTAGTGTTAAACCCATTAAGTTAAATAAGTTAAGGAGCCAGAAGTCAATTTCAGATAAAAGGAGAATTTGATGAGTCTGAACATTTCCCATAGGCCGCTGATTTAAAAACCTTCCTGCTAGCTGGTAATTAGTATGGTTGTTTTAGCTGATGAAGAACTCTTTCCACGTTGACTGAATCAGAATGGTCTTTCCTAAGAGAGTGAGATAAAGAATCCTACATTCTTATATTCACCCAACAGTCTGGGAACAGCACAAATAGTACACAAGGCTCTATTCTAAGAACTTGCTTACATTCATTATCTCATTTAATCCCCATAACAGCCCTCCAAGTGCTGGCTGTGTGACTTCTGGCAAGTTACTTCACCTCTCTGAGCCCCGTCTATAAAATGGGAGGAGTCACAATACCTGTCTCATGGAGTTTTTGTGAAAATTTTAAGTGATAGAATCAATGTAAAGCACTTAGCTCAATTCCTAGTATATGTTAAGTGTGAAGAGTAGCAGAATATGCTGCCCCAAAATATGCCTCTCTGGCATAAGATTATTTTGAGAAACTGCAGACACAGGGGAAACTGAAAACAGCATAGAAGGGGAAATTTACATTAGAAAGGAGCCTGTACCAGGAAGAGAGCTACTACCAGGCATAACTTTTTCACTTGAGAGATTTATCTACACGGCAGGGCAAACTTTGTTTACCAAACATTTCCTCTTCTTCTCTTTGAAGCCCTAGCCCGCTGTGCCTTTCCTTAGCTCAAGATGCTATATAAGCTTCAATTGTCTGGCCACCTTTTAAATCTCATCTTTATGGGGCTCCTGCACATATGAACCTAAAATGGTTTTTCCCCCTCCTATTAATCTTTTATTACAGGGGGGTTGTCTTAGTCACAGAATGTAAAAGGGTAGGGGCAAAATTATTTTCCTCCCCTACAATTGCTAAAAGTATTGGCTGGTAAAAAGCTATGCTATTTTTATTCCTGACCATTCAAGGAAAGTGTTTACAGACTATGGCTGTTAAAAATACTTGAAATTTTAAAAGCCCTCAGAACATCAAACATTCTATCCCCAGGCCATCATTTGGGTGCAGGCTCGGATTAGTGCTGGAAGCGGGCCTGTTACAGCTAGCCTAGGTCTCTGACCACTAGGCAGGTTTGCATCTTCTGGCCCAAGGCACACCATAGGCAGTGCAGTATATGGTACAGCACAATGGCTCACGTAGACTGCAGGGCTAGATTGCTTGTATTCTAATCCCAGTCCTGCCATTTAGTAGCTGCATAACCTTGGACATTTGGTAAACCTCCTTGTACCCCAGTGTATCATCTGTAAGCTGAGAAGAACAGTAGCACCCAGCTCAGAGGATGGTCATGGGGATTAAAGGAGCCAGGGATGTGGATGTGCCTGGCACGCTGTGAGCACTAATGATCGGTAGCTAGGACCTCTTGATGAATAGCATTCAAGGGGAGGACTATTTGAAGTACCTAATACAAAATACAAATAAGGTATTAGCTAGGGGTTCTCACCTCTATCATGTGGAGAACCCTCTGAAAAGAATGGTTTTGGGTGCTTCAACAGCTAACACCTATTGAGTATTATTTACCAGGCACTGTGCTTAAGCATGTTTCCTGCTTTAACTTATTTGATCTTCATAATAATGCTATAAGATATGCACCATTGCTCTTCCCATTTTACAGATGAGGAAATGGAGGTACATAGAAGCCAAGCACCCACTGCTTTAAGCAGTAGGCAGGACTGTGTTGAAGTGCCATATGGATGTGGTTTGGGGCACGGAGCTCACTCAACCATAGTGTTCACAGGCTAGACACTGGGCTGAGAGCAGGAGACAGCAGCCTGGTCTGGGAGGAGAGAAGGGATATGCTAAACCTTTGCAAATTCCCTTGTTAGCAGAGGGGGTGGTGAGAGCCCACGGGGCACATTTCTTACCTTCTTACCTGGAAGCCACTGCCCCGCCACTTCACTGCACCTATTAGCAGAGGACACGGCAGAGGAATGATTTCCCAAAACTTGGGTACCTGGCATTTGTGCAAACTGAAAAAAAAAAAAGGGAGGGAGGGAATGGCTTTGTGGGGTAACATGACTTTAGTACAACACTGAGGTGAGGCAGAGATGCCTTCTGGCCAGAAATATCCTTTCTACCACCTGTCTGAAAACTCTCTTTCCAGAAGTGCCTGTTTACAAAGGGAAGGACACAGGGAACATGTTAAACTGTCTTCAGGTAACATTAATTACCAGCTAATCTCTCAGAGTCACTGTTTTATGTGTATTTGACGAAAAGATTGAATTTAATGTCATCCAGCTGAGAGCAAGAGAGGAAAAAAGAATAAGAAGCTAAATGGTTTGTGTTTGGGGGTGAAGTGGGGTGAGAGTAAGGATGGGAGTGGGGAGCGTAAGGGATCCAAGGAGGAATAATCTGGGCACCAGAGACAATTCTGCTTGTTTCCAATTTCTCTTAAGCCAGCTTTGGAAATGCCATTCAGGCGGACCTTATGTGATTCTTTGGCATGGATGTTGTATAACACTGACCCTTGGGAGAGGGCATCCGGGAGTATTGTCTCTTTCATCTTTAAAAACACTTTACTTCTATTCAGCAGCTGCCCTATTGCAATTTAAGTTCCCATCAGTCATGCAGACATTAAGTGGCTTCTTATATAAATACTTACAGAGTTCTGACTTTGCAAGGCTCTCTGAAAAGCATTCTGTTTCTTATAAGTTCTTTGAAGTTTTCTATTGGCTTCAGCAAGTGTGTGCAGATATATCCACAGATGGAAAGATTCCACAACAATAAAGTTATGTGAAAGATAATATGTTCAAGATTCACTGCCGGAGCAGCCACCTCAAAAGGTCATCCTCAGGTAGCATGATTGGGAAATTACTTTTGCTGTTAATTATTGTCCTCATTTAGAACAGAGACTTTAAGAATTTCTTTTTAAATTTTAAGTGTTCGACAATTTTAATGATATGGGTAAATTGAAGAATTTAAATCGAAGAAATTAAAAGTAACTTTTACTTAAAATTTTAACTGAAAGTTTCCATTAACAATTTTTATTCACAATATACCTGTTATCTCTATCTCTGCCTCTACTGATTAATCAACCAATCTGCCTATGGCCATAATAATATTTTGAGATATCAGCCAATTTTTATTGTAAATTATATTTAATTATGAAAAACATATAGAAAAGTACACAAATCTTAAGTGTACGCACAAATCAATGTGTCTTTTTAAACTGAACACACTTGTGTGCTTAACACTAGCTCAAGAAACACATGATGTAATTGGTGTTTAATCCCTCTGCCTTTACTTGTATCCTGAGGCCCTTTCTCTACCTTAAGTTAGAGTTTTCCAACTTTGTATCTTGGGGAAGAGAGGTCTCAGCAGATCACAGAAATAAAAAAGAAAAAGAAAAAGAAAAAAAAAAGAACCTTACTTTTTGACAGAGAGCCAAGATGAGAGATTTGGAAGAACATGAATCAATCCTAGCCGATTTTTCTAACCATAAGCCTCAATAAAGGATTCTTGGACAGGGGAAGAGGAGAGAAGAAATGAAGGAACCAAAATAAAGCAGACATTCATGGGTCTCCCAGAAGGGAAATTGGGAGTTCAGAAACTCTATCAGAGAAACTGTGGATAGGAACTTTGATGCATATGGAAGTGTTTCCAGATCTGATAGCATCCAGCTTTCAATACAGTGAAGTCTTGAACCCTTGTTCAATTCAACTAAAATAGCATCCACGTGCCATTTCTCAGTGTAATCTTCCACGTCCTAATATGCACATCCCTGTCATGCAGGGAGGGGACTTATGCAGGTTGTCCTTGGTCCTTACTTTCTGGACCGTGCCATGGTTCCCAAACATCTGTACATCAGAATTACCTGGGAACCTTGTCAAATACACAGATTTATTGTATATTTAAGACCCACCTCTAAATTTAATCAGGCCTGGCCATCTGAATGTTGACCAACTCCACAAGTGATTATTATGCAACAAGTCTGGCCTCCACTGGAGGACTGGATTTGGATTCAAGAAGTAAGTATGGGTAAAACCAGAATCAGATGGTGTTTATTTCAATTTGTTTTTATCCAAGTATATTTCTTATTTATTTTATATATGAGAAGGTACAAATCATAGATTAATAATTAGGTGAATTTTTACCAAGCGAACTTTCCACTTTTGAATGTGTCTATAGAATGAAGAATTTTCAGTTCCCTGGAAGCCCCATCTTGCCTCCTCCTATCACTGGTTCCCATGAAGAAAATTGCTATCCTAATAGTAACATGGGGGATTAGTTTTGTATATTTTTTAACTTTACGTAAATGGACTCATACAATATGTACTTTTTTGTATCTGGCTTCTTTTACTGTGTTAAAGAACTCATCTACTTATTTGTGCATAGCTGTTAATTTTCATTACTATAATGTCCCATCCCCTGGACATACCACAGATTTTCTATTCTCCCGCCAGATTATTTGAGGTTCTTTACAAATCTTGGCTATTATAAACAATGCTGCAATGAACTTGTTTGTGTGCTTTTAAAATAATCTTTATCTTTGACATAGTTATGAAAGGAATTCAACTATTTTTATTAAAAAGAACATATTGAACATATGGCAAAATGTTTTCTTGGGAACTAAAAGTCACATTTCACTACCATTTTCTTTTTACATAAAAAAAAATATAATGAGTGTAATTATTGATGATATACACCACAACCTCCTTTTCTGCTTTTTGAATAGTGGGAGAAAACTGCAAACACATGATTGGAGTATTGAGAAATATTAAGTATCAAGACAATTACATTTATAGGTAGGGTTCCTTTGGTTGAGGAGAGAAGTTTATTTAATTTTAAAAAATGTTATTTGTTTTGGTGGGAGGAGAGAACAAGCGAGCATGAGCAGGGAGGAGGGGCAGAGGGAGAAGGAGAGAGAATCACAAGCAGACTGCACTGAGCATAGAGCCTGAGATCATGACCTGAGCTGAAATCAAGAGGCAGACACTTAACTAACTGAGCTCCCTAGGAGCCCCAAGAAGGGAAACTTATAATGTAGTTTTTTGCTTTTCATATAGATGATAATCTGGGTGATCTTTTCCTGATCAGAAATCCATAAGCCGATTCATAATATCTTATAATACTATGTTAAAAGCTCATTTAAAACTGTCGTTTTCCCAGGAATGGTTCTAATTTGTCTTGGCGAGGGTGTGGTGGGTGAGTGCCAGATCAATGATGCTCTCCTGCATATTCTAGAAGGTCCATGTTGTACCTGTGTATCAGTTAGAATCACGTTCAGTTTTACATTAAAAACAAGACAAAACAAAATAAGACAGTGTGAAACAAGACAAAATGAGACTTAAGCTTGATACAGTTTATTTCTCTCTTAGTCTGTGGATATATTATGATATCTTTAAGATAGTATTTGTGATCCAAGCTTTTGTTTTCCTTATCTGTTATCCAAAGCACATGACTTCCATTCCAGTGGTCATCTCATGGTTCAACAGAGTTGCTAGTGATTTAGTTGAAAGCTGGTCCACATTATAGGCAAGAAGGAGGGGAACAAGGATGAGGACAAGGAGGAGAAGAGGAGGAAGAAATTCTTGAACAGGTTTCTCAAGACTTCTTTTAAATCAAAACTTAAGTAACTACTTAGTTTACTCAATAAGTTAGGTCAGCGGGTACGTACTTAAGTCATCAACATATATTGAGACATTATCTCTTCTTCTGATAGGCATACACACACATATTGACTTTTGAACAATACAAGGTTTAGAGGTGCTGACTCCTCATGCAGTTGAAAATCCAAATATACTTTGACTCCCCAAAAACTACTAATACTGGACTGTTGACTGAAAGCCTTATTGATAACAGTTGATTAACACCAATTTTATGTTACATGTTGCTATATAGTGTATTCTTTTTTTTTTAAGATTTTTTTTTTTATTTATTCATGAAAGACACAGAGAGAGAGGCAGAGACACAGGCAGAGGGAGAAGCAGGCTCCATGCCCGGAGCCTGACGTGGGACTCGATCCCGGGTCTCCAGGATCGCGCCCTGGACCAAAGGCAGGCGCCAAACCGCTGAGCCACCCGCGCCGCCTATATAGTGTATTCTTACAATAAAGTAAGCTAGAGAAAAGAAAATGTTATAAAGAAATCATAAGGAAGAGAAAGTACATTTACAGTATGGGTCTGTATTTATTGAAAAAAATCCACAGTAAGTGAATCCATGCAGTTCAAATCTATGTTGTTCAAAGGTCAGTATATATATATATGTATATATATATATATACATATATATATATATAAAGATATAAAGAAGATTGAAAATAAATTCATCTGGGTTTTCATTGAAAGGCTGTAGGTCAAGCTTTTTTTTTTTTTTTTCTTGAACTTAAATCTCTTCAGCAGTATTTTTCTTTGTGGTAGGAAAATAGTTGACTATGGATGATTAGATAAAATAATCCTGAAATAATTTGCAAAACATTCAGAATACATATGAAAACAAATTGGAGGCAAAAAACAATAAGAAAAGAATTGTATGTACTCTAACTTTAGGCTGTTGTCAGCAGCATGTTTGACAGTTACGAGGTAAAGTGATTAATTGGCAGAGTTTGATTAGAATCAACAGAAGATATGTTGAGACCTAATAACTTAACACTTCATATTGATCCCAGAACCACACTAGCCTTAACAGCTTTCATTGTCTTTAATTCTACATTTCCCAGTGATTATATTTTTTTACAGTTGTCAGAGATCACTAATTTTGAAGCTCTAAGGCAATCTACTTTCATGAGGAAAATAAAATTAAAGCCCACAACTTCACACATATCTAACTGCTACAATAAGACACTATTAATATTTATCTGTTAATTCATTATACTTTTTGAGAATCATTTCTCTTTTCCTTATTAAAAAAAAAACCGTTAAATTCTGGATCGATCATTGCTGATGTTCCCAGTGAGAATCAGTAATAAAATGTAAGAGATAAAGACTAGTGGTTCTTTCTAAAAAAGAAACAGGAAGTGAAATTTATCGAATTTTAAAAATGTTTATTATTATTTTTTTAAGATTTTATTTATTTATTCATAAGAGAGACACACACAATGAGAGAGGCAGAGACACAGGCAGAGGGAGAAGCAGGCTCCACGCAGGGAGCCCGACATGGGACTCGACCCTGAGTCTCCAGGATCACACCCTGGGCTGAAGGCAGCGCTAAACTGCTGAGCCACCTGGGCTGCCCCAATTTATCACATTTTTAATTTTTTTTCAGAAGAACCACCTCTCATGTCTCTGAACTCCTATCCTCATGCCTAGCTGGGTGATTGTGTTTATTATGTTCAGCTCCGTCACTTGAAAAGGCACAGGCCCAGGAAACAGCTGTTCACAATTAAATTAATTATCATTTGTCAACGGCACTCTGAGGCCCAGAAATTCTGTGTTCACAGAAGAGAATGTTGCCAGGCCACAGTACACTTCAGAATGTGTATTCATTTATATTAACCATCTAATTTGGTAAAGTATATTTAAGGTTTTCAAAGCAGTGACAACATCTTTGTAAAGTTATTGCCACATAATTCACTAATATTTCTCTCTTAACTTTAGAATATTTGCTCATCATTTATCTAAGAATTTTTTATTCTTCTTGAATTTTGACACCATACTTAAAAAACTAATACAAGTAGCAGAGAATAAAATGTGTATAAGAAATACCAGTGTGGTCCTTTAAAAATGCATAATTTATGGCTGAAGCTGAAGTTTCTTGGGTAGTAACCCCACAAAATTTATGAATTAGAATTCTAGCTCTTTAACTCCTTCATTAAAATATTTCTTTGCTGAAATAAATAATCTGGAGAACTAAATAGGACTTGGAAGACCAAGAGCTTTAACTGTACTCATTAACCTTAAGGATTGCGTCTATTCATGCAAAACAAAGTTCAGTCAGAAAGGGATTAAACTCAAATTTGTCAGGTAATTGACAGAAAAAAAGCAAATGTATTTAAGTTACCTGGATAGTTACCTTTGAGTTTTTCTTCTGGAATCTCTTTCAGAAAGAGATTCCAGAATTTTCTGGAGTTGAGAATTAGGGAGTTAAATTTAGAAAATATTCATACTTTATTCAATTAGAGTTTTCAATTAAAGTTAAATTCTCTCTAAACATTTTTATTTTTAAAATAAATATATACGTTAGTGCTTTTGGACACCAAGTAAATAAGCTGACATGTAGAAATAATAATACACAGGAATATGTTTCTTGAAGCATTGTTTACAACAGGAAATATTTGGGAAATGGTTTGAATGTCCAAGGTGAATAGATAAATTATGAGATTTGACCCGTTAGCCATTTTAAGCAGTTATAAGACAATATGTACCAATTTTATCATAAGTTAAAATTACATAAGATAATCCAATGATATTATTGAAAAACAAAGGAAGAAGAAAACAGGATATAAAGATTGTATGTACTGATTACGAATGTACTTATTTCTATAGTTTTCAATATCTTTATGACATGGCTACAAATTTATTAGTGTAATTTGAAATAATGTGTTAGATCTATTTTTATACCAAAGAGAGCTTGTGAAAATGTTGCTGATAAGATCTAAAGTAAACCAGGAAGTTTAATTTTTTAGAAACTATTTGAGTTTAAATAATAATAAAAAAAACAGTTCAGCAAATATCCTTTTGAGCTTCCTGCTCCCCCACCCAACTCAACTCCCCGTACTTGTTGAACATTTAAAAGTTGTGTGTGTGTTTTTTTAAAGTAGGCTCCATGCCCAGTGGGGAGCCCAACGTGAACCTTGAACTCACAACCCTGAGATAAAGACCTGAGCTGAGATCAAGAGTTGGATGTTTAACTCACTGAACCACCTAGGTGCCCCTAAAACTTTTGAATGAGCTATAATGTGTAATTTATTCTTGTCTAACACTATCTCATAGTCTAGCCTCTAAACTCCCCTCTTAAAAAAGATATACTATATATAATGACAGACATCTATAGTGGGGTTTTTGCTAGCTACAAAAGAACTAAGCAAAAACTCCATTTGGCACTTTCAAATAGGATTTACTTATATTCATAAAATTTTCCTAACATAAGTGAAATTTAAATCATAATACTTTCTTAAAGGATAACATTTCTGAAACACATGGTGATTACAAATTTTAATAAGATATATATTCCTTAGTTGCCAATGAACACAAGTAACAAATCTAATACCTAAACAGAATGGATAAATTCACAAAAGTTAAAAATGAAGCATTTACAGTTAAGGTGGGGATAAAAGGAAACCTTATTTAATGGAGGGTATGGAAGGGAACTTGAAAGATGAAAATTACTTAAAAATTTTTCGAGAATAGCTTGAGTTCAGAACTAAAGCTTCTCCTTTCTCTTACTTTTTCACTATTAAACTATTTTGCTTTTTCTTCTGGAGACAAAGGGTCATCAACATCTTCTTATGCTGAGCTAGCAGTACTAGTTGAAGACAAAACTTAATCGGAAGTATTTGTAAAGCTTCCGTGATCCTAGCAACAAACTTAGTATTCTAATGAGTGCTTCTCTAATTGATATGCATACTAACCACCTAGGGATAGAAAGTATGTTTAGGGTTGATTTAAAGGTGATGAGTTTCTAATAAGTTTTCAGGTGATTCAGTGCAACTCTTCTACAGACTAATCTTTGACTAGCAGCACTCCAGAATACCATGACTTTGTAAAAAGTGAAATGGAAATAGACAGTTGACAGAAATGAGCCATAGAATACTTGGCCAGATATACATAAAGCAACTGCAACTGAGCCCTGATTGACTGCTGGTGTTGGGGGCTAATGTTGTCTAAGGATAAAATGAGAGCTATCTAGTTAAATGGCTGGCACAAGGTAGGTGTTCAATAACTGGTTTTTCCTCTTCTTTCTACAAAAATTATTACCAAATGAAACTGCTAGCAAACACATCCACATGATATTTCAGCATTTTATACTGATAAAATCAAATGCCGATTAGAGAATGGGCCAATGGGTATAATATAGAGTGCAGAAGACATTATTTAATAAATTTGAAATCAGGGTTTCTTTTTAAAGATTTTATTTATTTATTCATGAAAGACACAGAGGAGAGAGAGAGGCAGAGACACAGGCAGAGGGAGAAGCAGGTTCCATACAGGGAGCCTGATGTGGGACTCAATCCTGGGACTCCAGGATCATGCCCCTGGGCCAAAGGCAGGAGTTAAACCACTGAGCCACCCAGGGATTCCTTTTTTTTTTTTTTTTTTTTTTTAAACAGGGTTTCTTTTGAAAGAAGATTGACTTATTTAGAAACCACAAAAAAAAGCTAGAAAGAGTAATTTTCCATGAGAGAAGTAATAGGAAAATCAATCCTAGAGGTAGTGGGGTGGTTGGAGAGTTAGAACTGGATTAGGAAGCTAAAGAAATGGTGCTAGGAAGGAAGGTTGATGAAGCAACATGCTTTTATGGGAGCAGTATCCTTGAGAAACTCCCAGAGGTCATGTGACATTGTGATTTATAATAAGAAATACATATTTGATCTTCATCTCCATACCTGGCACAGAGCTCCCCAAGCCCTTATAATTTCCTGTGATGAGAGCTTTTGTTATGTTAATAAGTGACTTTTAGAAAACATCCCCTGGTTGCAGGGGAGCCAACCTTGTGAATAGAGGATTTAGTTCCACAGCCCACCCCCCCACCCCCCTTAATGCTGGGGAGGAGTGGGATGCTGAATCAATTATCATTGGTTAATGATTTAATCAATCATCCTTATCTGTAATGAAGCCTCCATAAAGACCCAGAAGGATGGGATTTGGAGAGCTTCCTGGTTGGTTAACATGTGGAGATTTGAGGAGAGTGGTATGTTCTAGGAGAGGGTATGGAAGCTCTGTGCCCTTTATCATACCTTGCCCTATGTATCTCTTCCATCTGGCTGTTCCTGAGTTATATATCCTTTTATAATAAACTGCTTATCTAGCAAGTAAAATGCTTTTCTGAGTTCTGTGAGCTGCTTTAGTGAATTAATCTAACTCGAGGAAGGGGGTCGTTGGAATCTCTTATCTATAGGAGTGGGTCAGAAGCACAGTTGATAATGTGAACTTTTGAGGGGGCATCTGAAGTGGTGGTGGGGTGGTGGAAGTCAGGTGGGACTGAGGCCTTAACCTGTAGGACCCGATGCTATCTCCAGGTAGATAGTGTTAGAGTTGAGTTAAATTGTAGGACACCCAATAGGGTTGGAGAATCTCTTGGTGAGGAGAAAAAAACCACACATTATAATTGGGTGCAGAATATTTTTAAAAAAGTAATCTCTATACTCACGACTCTAAGATCAAGAGTCAGATGGTCTACCGACTGAGCCAGCCAGGTGCCCCTGGGTGCAGAATTTTGTATGGGAATGACCAAAAAACTTCAGAACAAACATGATAAACATTCAATTCTAAGTTATTTGTTGTGCTATAGACTAAGTGACATAAATCCCCTCTGTTGCCCCAATACAATGTGTTCTGGATACATACAGCCTTACATAGGAAGTACTTTGGGGTGTGGAGGATTCTGGTAGTATTCAGTCTGATTCTGTTTATATCCAGTAATGTTCAGCTTGAGGGAAAGGAAAGCATATGGAGAAGGTAAGAGAAGAATAGCATATGGAGAGTTTATCGGTGACTGGGGGGTGGGGGAGAACATAACCCCTAAACAATCAACAATCAACCTCCCAAGAGATGGGGGGTTTCTCATGATGGGGGCGGGAGGAGTCTTTGGGAACATTTAGGGAGTTGACAAATTACATAAAAAGAAAATGCTAATTGAGACAGTAATATGTCAATAAATACAGAAGGGAGAAACATAATGTGACCAGAAATCAACCAGAAGATTTAACACACTTAAGATTTCAAACTATACAGGAGTAAGGGCCGTTGTGGGATCTTGAGCCATAATATATGAGCTAATTTTCACTTTGGCAAAACTATTAGTGTAGGTTTAAAAAAATAGGTCCTTTCTTACTACCATATTTTTCTTTTTTTGATAAAAGGTTAGTAACTATTTTTTAAAATTCAATTAACATATAGTGTATTATTGGTTTCAGAGGTAGAGTTCAGTGATTCATCAGTCCTATATAATACCCAGTGCTCATTATATCATGTCCTTCCTTAATGTCCATCATCCAGTTGCCTCATTCCCTCACCTCTCTTCTCTCCAGCAACCCTCAGTTTGTTTCCTAGTTAAGAGTCTCTTATGGTTTGTTTCCCTCTCTGATTTCATCTTGTTTTATTTTTCCCTCCCTTCCCCTGTGATCCCATTTTGTTTCCTGCATTCCACATATGAGTGAGATCATATAATTCTTTCTCTGATTGACTTATTTCGCTTAGCATAATACTCTCTATCTCCATCCACGTCATTGCAAGTGACAAGATTTCATATTTTTTTGATGGCTGAATAATATCCCATTGTAGATATATACTACATCTTCTTTACCCATATCTGTCAATGGACATCTAAGCTCTTTCCATAGTTCGGCTTTTGAAGACTTTGTTGCTATAAACATTGGGGTGCAGGTGCTCCTTCAGATCACTACATTTATATCTTTGGGGTAAATACCTGGTAGTGCAATTGCTGGGTCATAGGGTAGCTCTATTTTCAACTTTTTGAGGAACCTCCATACTGTTTTCAGAGTGGCTGCACCAGCTTGCTTTCCCACCAACAGTGTAAGAGGGTTCCCCTTTCTCCACATCCTCATCAACATTTGCTGTTTCCTGTCTTGTTAACTTTAGCCATTGTGACTTGTGTTAAAGTGGTATCTCATTGTAGTTTTGATTTCCATTTCCCTGATGCTGGAGCATTTTTTCATGTGTCTGTTGGTGTTTTGTATGTCTTCTTTAGAGAAATGTCTGTTCATGTCTTCTGCTTATTTTTTTGATTGGATTATTTTTCTTCGGGTATTGAGTTTGAGGTTGTAGGTGTCCTTCTGTCTAAAATGAGTCTCTTGTAGACAGCAAATAGAGGGGTCCTGCTTTTTTATCCAGCCTGAAACCCTGCACCTTTTGATGGGGTCATTAAGCCCGTTCACGTTCAGAGTTACTATTGACAGATATGAGTTTAGTGTCATCATGATATCTATTCAGTCCTTGTTTTTGTGGATTGTTCCACTGAACTTCTTCTTAAAGGGGAATTTTAAGAGTCCCCCTTAAAATTTCTTGCAGAGCTGGTTTGGAGGTCGCATATTCTTTCAGTTCCTGCCTGTCTTGGAAGCTCTTTATCTCTCCTTCCATTTTGAATGAGAGCCTTGCTGGATAAAGTATTCTTGGTTGCATGTTTTTCTCATTTAGGACCCTGAATATATCCTGCCAGCCCTTTCTGGCCTGCCAGGTCTCTGTGGAGAGGTCTGCTGTTACCCTAATATTCCTCCCCATAAAAGTCAGGGACTTTTTTTCTCTTGCTGCTTTAAGGATCTTCTCCTTATCTTTGGAATTTGCAAGCTTCACTATTAAATGTCCAGGTGCTGAGCGGTTTTTATTGATTTTAGGGGGGGGATCTCTCTATTTCCTGGATCTTAATGCCTGTTTCCCTTCCCAGGGTCGGAAAGTTTTCAGCTAGGATTTGTTCAAATACATATTCTGGCCCTCTGTCCCTTTCCGCGCCCTCGGGAACCCCAATTAAACGTAGGTTTTTCTTCCTCAGGATGTCATTTATTTCCCTTAATCTATCCTCATGATCTTTTAATTGCTTGTCTCTTTTTTCCTCAGTTTCCCTCTTTGCCATCAACTTGTCTTCTATGTCACTCACTCGTTCTTCCACCTCGTTAAGCCTCGTCGTTAGGACTTCTAGCTTGGATTGCATCTCATTTAATTGATTTTTAATTTCTGCCTGATTGGATCTAAATTCTGCAGTCATGAAGTCTCTTGAGTCCTTTATGGTTTTTTCTAGAGCCACCAGTAGCTGTATAATAGTGCTTCTGAATTGGCTTTCTGACATTGAATTGTAATCCAGATTTTGTAACTCTGTGGGGGAGAGGGCTGTTTCTGATTCTTTTTTTTGAGGTGAGGTTTTCCTTCTAGTCATTTTGCTCAGTGCAGAGTGGCCAAAAACAAGTTGTATTGGGAAAAGGAGAAAAAGAGAGAAAAGGAAAGAAAAGAGAAAAAGAAAAATGAGAAAGAAGAAAAAAAAAAAGGGAAAAGAGAGAAGAAAAAGAGAAAGAAAAAGAAAGGAGAAAAAAAACGGGGGGTGGGGTGGGGGAAGCAATCAGAAATCAAGAAGAAAGAAAGAAAAACACAAAACAAAACAAAAACAACAAAAAAATCACGGGGGAGTATCTTCTGATTTTGTATACTTTGAGTCCCTTGACTTCCCCTGGAACTGGTCCGTCCAGCTGGTCTTCTGGGGGAGGGGCCTGCTGTGCTGATTCTCAGGTGTTAGCACTTGGGGGAGCTGCTCTGCTCCTGCCTGGTGCAGGGCTTAGTGGGGGCTGTTTACCCCGTGAGGCCCCGGGAGGAAGCCGCAGCGGTGGCGGCAGCTCTGCAGCCCTGGAGTCAGCTCCCGCAGTAACTCCGGGGCTCTCCGTCTGCAGGGCCTGGAGGCTCCGGGGCGGGCCGCTGATCTGCTCAGCTCGGGGCAGGAGCGTCCTTGCTGTCCTGGGCCCTCCCGGCTTCTGCCTGTCCCGGGGGAGGCCGGATCCTGGGCTGTGTCCCGGCGCCCTGTGCTCCCGGGCCTGCGCTGTTGGATTCGCGCTCCCGCCCGCAGCCCCCTCCGCGGAGCCGCCGCCCGAGCCCCTCCGAGCTGCTCCGGGTCCCGCCGAGCGCTGCAGCCCTTAGGGAGCTCGGCGCATCTCCCGGGGCGCAGTTCCTCTGTTACTGTCCCAGGGAGCCCGAGGGCATCCCCGCCTTTCTGGGGATCCTGCTCCAATTCCCCGGGAGGCCTTTCCGGGGAAGGTTGGTGCAGCTCCTGCTCCTCCGGGACAGGGCTTTCCTGTCCTGGGGACACTCGCTCCGGCCTCAGCCCGGCTCCTCGCGGGGCCCCTCCCCCTTGGAGGCCTTTGGTTCTTTATTTCTTTTTCCCCCGTCTTCCTGCCTTGATAGAAGCGCGAACTCTTCTCACTGTAGCGTTCCAGCAGGTCTCTCTTTAAATCCCAGGCCGAATTCGTAGGTTTTCAGGATGATTTGAAGGTTATCGAGGTAATTTGTTGGGGACAGGTGATTTGGGGACCCTACTCTTCCGCCGTCTTGCCCCTCCTCTCTTTGGGTATTGAGTTTGAGAAGTTCTTTATAGATTTTGGATACTAGCCCTTTAATAAGACATTTGCAAATATCTTCTCCCATTCTGTTATCTTATGGTTTTGTCGACTATTTCCTTCACTGTGCAAAAGATTTTTATTTTGATGAAGCCCCAATAGTTCATTTTTGCCTTTGTTTCCCTTGCCTTTCGAGATGTGTCTAGCAAGAAGTTGTTGCGGCTGAGGTTACAGAGGTTGCTGCCTATGTTCTTCTTTAGGATTTTGATGGATTCTTGTCTCATATTTAGGTCTTTCACCCATTTTGAGTCTATTTTTGTGTTTGGTGTAAGAAAATGGCCCAGTTTCAATCTTCTGCATATGGCTGTCCAGTTTTCCCAACACCATTTGTTGAAGAGACTGTCTTTTATCCATTGGATATTCTCTCCTGCTTTGTTAAAGATTAGTTGACCATAGAATTAAGCCCATTTCTGGATTCTCTATTCTGTTCCATTGATCTATGTGCCTGTTTTTGTTACTAGTACATTTTTTCAAAAGTCTTTTTAAAATTAGAATTATCTCCCCATCCCCCATGATGTTTTTACCTGAAAATTCTATAACATAGGGTGAGAATAATTCAAGCCAACTTTTCAATTTAGGTTCACACCTCCAATCTTTCTCCTTAATAGAATAACTTCCTCAATTCCCGAGACAGCTCCTTGAATATGGCAATGTCCCAGTAGCATATTTTCACAAAGGAGATTGGACAACATGCCATTATTAACTTGGTAACATGAGTTAATTGTAAGGTAAGACAAGAACAGCAAATGGAGAATTTAGTAGGAAGTAATTAGTGACCAGGGGGTGGGGTGAGAACATAATCCCTAAACAATCAACACTCAAACCCCCAAGACATATTGGCTTAACATTAAATTTCTGGGGGATGGGGAAACCATCACACAAATCATGGCTGCCTTGAGTGTTTATTTGTATGCTTTGTTCTAACAGTAGACGATGGAGGTGAGGAGAATTTTAAAAAGTCTATCCTGACAGTAAAGACAGACCTTTACTCCAAAGTCAAAGCTAGACGTAATCAAACATTGCATTTGGTCAATGATTTTTAGGTTTTGTAACTGCATATGTATAGCTAGAAATGCTCTACTCCATATTTTTTTCCTCACTGAAGATTTTTTGTTTGTTTTTATTTGTTTTAAAGCAAGTTTTTATTTTGTTTTAAAGTGAGTTTTACTCACTTTTTTAAAAAGTGAGTTTGGAAAAGTTAGGGTTTCTTAGAAAATAGCCACCATATTATAGTGGAACAAATTCTCTCTCCATCTCTCACTTTCCAATGTACTGACAGATTCTAAAGGTGAATCTGGAATTACTATTTCCTTTCTATAACATTCAAACACTTGGCCCCAGAACATAGAGCTCAGGATTGGCTCAATCTACCTTCCCAGCCTGATCTCCTTGTTCTTCCTTTCATTCCATATTCTATGCACACCAATATAAATAGTCATTTCTCAAAACCATCCAGTCTTTCATTTACTTTCTGCATGTGCTGATTAACCTTCTGTTTCCCCATTTGCCTGAAGCATCTTCACTTTTCTCTTAAAATCAGCTCCATGGCACCTATCTGGAATTCTTCATTCTCTAAGAACCCACAGGATGTTGTGTTTAGCTTTACTGTGGTATTTCTTTGATTTTTTTTTTTTTTGTTACAAGTATGTTACCCACTGGTATATGACCCCCATAAAACCATGGATCATGTATTTTAAAAATTCCAGTGCTTAGCATATAAAAGATGCTCAAAACATACTTGGTGATTAAGAATGCATGACAGAGAAAAATAAGCTTGCAAGATGCAAACTAAACAGACAACTACCAGCCCTTCAAGATATATCTCCAGCTAATCTACATAGATTTTAGTGATTTACAGAGAGAAAAATGTTGAGGGGTCCTAGAAAGGTGGTGCAAGAAATTAAGAGGTAATTTACAATCTCTGCAGCCCATTATTGTTTCAGGGCAATATTTCAGACAGATTTCTCTTTTTTCAGAAAAGATAAATAAATCCTAAGTAAAGGTGAGGATGTCACAGTTTCTTGCCTATTTTGTTGTGATTCTTTGAAGTATCAGGATTCAACTGGTTCAAGGGATATAGTTTATTTTCCAAGACTAGGGAAGACATTCCCAGTTGAAATTATAAAGACAAGACCACATTGAAAAGAAGTATGTATTTTCGTGGTTATTTACAAATAGTGCTGGTTTTAAAACAAGGCCACAAAATTCTTAGGCCTCCTATAGAAAAGTGATATCTATGTCTCCTTCTCTGAAATATAGGCTCTATGACTTCTTAATAGAATATAGCAGAATGATGCCATGTTATTTTCTGCATTCAGATCTTAATTGGTAGCTTCCACTTCCTGTTTCTTAGGACACTCACTCTTGGACCCTGGGTCACTTGCATGAGGAAGCCCAAGCTGCCTTACACAGAGGCCAAAGTGGACATGAACATGCAGCCAGCACTAATTTGTCTGCCTTTTGAATGAGCCATCCTGTGAGTGAATATTTTCCTACACCCAATCCCAAGCTCCTTACAGTTCTCCTGTTTTCAGTAGAGCAGAAAATATGAGAAATGACCTTGAAAAATAGTTCCTATATTTCAGAAGTTTTACATTTTCTTATACTGTGGTAAAATATAAACAACAAGCTGTAGTTTCATGGCATTCAATCTACTGAAATGGTCTTTAAGTAAACTATTAGGAAAGTAAAACTCGAAAAATAAAACAAAATTTCTGCTTGTATCTAGTTTGTCTTATAATATATTCCAAAGAATATGAATATGTTATGAATATGTCTATATAGATATATTTCAAACCGTATTTTTGCAAATATAAATGGTGGTAACCATTTCTGTTATTTAAGTGCAAAGATGTATTGTTGCTACACATTTAAAACTTGTTCAGGTGGTTAGATTCTAATGCCTCCTCTACTTGGACTTGGGATAAAGTGCCAAGAGTAGCAGGAGTTTACCTCCCAAATGAACTCTAGCCCTGATACTGATCTGAAAAGCTCATTGGCAATTAACCCAAAACACTTCGTCATCAGAACAGTGTTTATCTTTTCACAATTTCTTTCATTAATTCCTATCAAAATCATAAAATGTGTGTATGTGTGTGAGAGTGAGAGAGAGAAAGGGGAGTGGGTAGGGAGAATGTGCTGGGGTAGAGTTTAAAAAGTTCACCTCTTGGAGGATATGCAGCAGTAGATAGGGTTTTGGATTTTTTGTTGTTGTAATTCATCTAGTTCATTCATCTATAGATAAATTGTTTCCCTAAGCAGTGAATATTATTCAGCAATGTACATTATTCAAATGCTTTATGAAGTAATTCTCAAATTCCTATAAAATTATAAACAAATGGTGCTACTAACTTGCAGAAGGTAATAATGAAGGGGCCAATTTCTTGAACTACAAGATAAAGCTCACTGCTATGTAAGGCTGCTGAAGCCTAAATGATTGATGCTATGTTTCACTCATAGAAACTTAGGAAAACAAAATGCTCCAAACCCACATTCTTTCTTTGTAATCCCTGAATAGGCTTGCCTGAGCATTTAGACAGTTAATGATTTATACCAGCAAAGGTAGGTCTGTCTTCCCCCATCTATACCATTCTAGAGAGACAATGTAGGAAGACAGTTGAGGCATTGTGCTACAACACTCCGTGGTGACTTAACTGACAAGGAATCTACTATAAATCCCAGAACTGAACATTTATTTTTCCTTCTTGCAGGGGCAAAAGATTATACACTTTGTAAAAGTGCACTTCACAAAAGTAAGCAATACTTAAATGTACCATGTTTTTGACCACCCAGAGAGGAAATGATCTTGTAGAAGAGCTCAGAGGAGATATTATGTTATTGATGAAGTGTCAATGAATTAGGAGTATGTAGATGAAATTCTTCTGAAACTACACAATTCTAAAGGAAAACTATTTGAGCTGAAACATGTTTTGCATTAGGAAATCTTTGTTCATATGAAGGAAATAATTGAAAACACCTGAAGCTTACATGCTGCTTCTTTCATGTGTTTCTATCCAAATCTTAGAGGGAAGTCTGTTATGGGTGAGATCGTTCTTTGGCTATAGTTACCGGAGCCCTTTTGGTTGTATGTTTATACTCCCAATGTGAATATGATAATCACAAATGGAGACAGCTGGAAGAAATTGTAAACCATGAAATAAGTTAACTTTTATTGTATACTGTCCGATGCCCTTGTAGTCTCCTTATAATGCCATGACTACACAGTTTCTATGGTAACCACAAAAAAGCCAGAACAGCCTACGCAGTTAGCCAACATAGGATTGATTCAAAGATCATACTTAATGATTCATAGTGGTATAAGGTATTATTGACAGTTTTCAAAAAATGTACAAATCTATTCCTAAATGCCTAAAAAATGAGGAAATAATGTGATAGTGTGTCCTGGTGACTAGAAAATATTTATGTTGCATCACTATGCAGGGGTTAATGTGAATCATTTCTATGTTAAACCAAAAAGCATATGACAAATGTTTCTGTCAAGCAATGGATGTCTTCTCAGATGCTTTAGACTGGCATATGACTTTTACTTTTCACCTTGGAAATACCAATCAGATTTTATTAAAGGTATTTAAAAAATAATTCTAAGAATTTTTTAAAAAAATCATCAATTTTTAAGTGTACGATTCAGTGGCATTGAGTACACTAACAATATTGTGCAACCATCATCACTATTTCCAGAAGTTTATCATAATCTAAAAACATAGATTCTATACCCATTGGATAATAACTCCCCATTCCCTCCTTCCTCTGGTCCCTTGTAAACTGTATTGTATCTTCTTCCACTTCTATAAATTTGCCTATACTAGTTACCTTAAATAAATGGAATCATAGAATATTTGTCCTTTTATGTTCAGCTTATTTCACTTAGCATTAACATTTTTAAGGTTTACCCATGCTGTAGCATATATTGCAATTTCATATTTTAATGAATGAATAATTATATGTATGTACCACATTTAAAAAAAACATTCATCTGTTGATGGATACTTGCATTGTTTCTATATTTCGACTATTGTGAATAATGCTATTAACATGTTTGAGTCCCTTGGTATATGACTTTTTAAAAATAAAGTTTTGGTGTTTGAATGTAATAAAACAAAATTTAATGTCACCATCGGATGAATTTTTTTGGTTATTTTGCTTTTCTTTATTTTTTTAAACAGATATTGGGGGAAATCCTTGCTTTTCTCACTTCTCCTCACATTCCAGGACTGTGTATGCCATATCTTTCTTCATATGCTATATAAATACCATAAATCAGTGTAAGTTAAATTAAGCTAAGCAGTTTTACATCGTACAGAGTAGATGTGTTCCCAGAAACTGAAGTAATCATACCTTCTGACTACACAGAGGGTCAACATTACACATGAGCAAACTTCATTACTTTTCAAATTCTTTTAGAATAAGATTGTTAAAGAATAAGGAATAAGAATACTTGAAAAAAAAGTAGCTCCATCATATTATTTAATTGAAACATTCTTGGCATTTCCCATCCATGGGATTTTGTACTTAGTACCACAGCTAGAAGATACTATTTTGGATGGATTTGAGGTAAGTGTATGCAGGCAGGTTTAAAAACTCCCAACTAGTTACTCCATGGAAACTTCATCTACTACTTCCAAGCATTAGGAAGCTAAATTAACCCATGCTTTAACACACAGACCAGATTCTAAGTGTAAAGAATCAGACAGACCATAGTTTCAGAATTCCTGAAATATTGCTTTTGGAAAATGCACCCGCAGAAGCAGGAGAATAGTAGGCCTAACAGCTGAGCAGGTTATAAAAGACTGAAATGAGCAATGGGGAAACATCATGTGCAGAAAGTGAAGACTGGGATGGTTTTACTTTTGATCAATGTTTCTCTTCTTAACAGCATAGGAAACAAATGGTTTAACTTGACCACAAAAATCTATTTCCTTCTTTAAGGAATGGTTACTGTAAAGTCCTGAGGAATTATCTTTTTTGAGAAGAAACTATTTTCTTGCTTGCTGCTGGCTTCTCCTTTGTGGAAGGCTGGCTGTGACATGCTGGGCATCCTTGTGGTCTCTAGATTTGTATAATATTGTCCTGAACAAAAAAATAAAATGACAATGGATGGTGAAATATAGCACAGACTGTAAATATGCTGAAATTGTTATAGAATATAAAGTGGAGATGTTTAGTCTTTCCTTTGCCTTAATCTTAAGATTATAGCAGAAAAATAGATCTTGAACATACTGATTGACGAAGGACAATAATAGGAGGGAGAAAATTATACTTCAACCTTTGCCAAGGTGAAAGGATTATTCATTTTTTTCTCTTTTCCAAATCAACTCTGTAACATGTGTCCTTGTTTAGGTTACAGTTTTAATGATGATTTATGATGTAGAGAGCTCTTTGATTGTTAAGCAACATAGCTATTTCATTAGCTGGTCATGGATATTGTTTACTTCTGGTCTTAAATAGGAAGATCAAAATTGTTCTGAGGCAACCAGTCTAATGACTCATTTCAAAATGTTCATGCCCTTCATTTCCTTCTTGATGGGACTTGAATAGTACTTAACTATCTTTTCCATTAAATGTCTAAGATGTTTCCTGGATTTAAAATATGCCAGGTAATACACATGAAAAAGCAATAAGAAGGGGAAAGTTTCTTTTCTCTGTGTGTGCAACTGCCTGAGTCTTTTGCAGGGATCTTAGCAGGAGACCTCACAGTCTGAGATGTTTATGTTCTATACCTCCTTTATTGAAATGGAACTGGAGACATTTGCACAGGCATCTAGTTTTCTTTAAACACTAGAATACCTCTGACCCATATGGTGGGGAGTCTAGATTGCAGGTATTTTAATTCTTCCCTTACCACCTAACTGTGACATAGTAAGGCTGGGCTGGGGAGAGAGAGAATAGGGTAGCTGACAAATTTGAAAGCAGGAGATTGTGGGAAACAAATAATCGTGAAATTTCAATGGAAGAATTTTGGAAACCTAGCACTTTGAGAGCTGAGAGGAGAAAAATATTAATAAATAAA
The DNA here is from genome assembly GCF_048418805.1 of Vulpes vulpes. NCBI lineage: Eukaryota > Metazoa > Chordata > Mammalia > Carnivora > Canidae > Vulpes > Vulpes vulpes. The sequence continues at coordinate 21,456,474 of NC_132787.1, read as the reverse complement.
TGGCAGGAATATACAACAAAGTATAGATTAAAAAAATTGACACTAGAAAATTTAACCATTAGATTTTCAAGACTTCTTTTTTTTTGAAAAAATTTTAAAGATTTTATCTATTTATTCATGAGAGATACAAGAAAGAGAGAGAGAGAGGCAGAGACACAGGCAGAGGGAGAAGCAGGCTCCATGCAGAGAGCTCAACGTGGGTCTCGATCCCGGGTCTCCAGGATCACGCCCTGGGCTAAAGGCAGTGCTAAACCGCTGAGCCACCCAGGCTGCCCAGATTTTCAAGACGTCTTTAGCAAGGTTTCACATTGAAGAATATTAAATATTAGTTCTTTCTAGGCCATTAAATACTAACTCATTGTTAACAGTGGGCCCAGGAGGAGAAATTGTTATGGAAAGGTCTTCTCCGGGTCCCAGAGAAGGCTCTTTGAAGGGATAGAAGGACACTTCGTGTTTGGGTTGTCTAGTTGGGCTACTCAGAACACCAAGAGATGTGTGAACTCAGCTTAGTTCATGGAAGGACTCTATCACCAGTACTGTATTAGGAGTGACTCGACTCCTAGGTATAAGCACTTTTATTAGTTACAAATATCCTGTGTTGTAGTTTTTGGTGCTTTCTTCCCAGGTCCTATGGAATTGGATACTCTTGAGGACAGTGCTGATGATAGGTAGCAAATCCTACTTCTGCCCCTCCTCCTTCTTCCCTCTCTATTTCCTATCCTAGATTCTTCAGTGTCTCTTAGCAAGTCTGAGAGTTCATATGGCAGGTGGCAGATACAGGGAAATTATCTGGCCTTTCTAGAATTCTCTAACTCTAACTCATGGAAATTTCTGTTTCTGTGGCTTCTGTGGCATCACCCACCTACACTGCCGATTAGTCACACAGCAAAGCTCCTACACATTTCTTGCAAAGTACTGAGCAAAGAGTATTTGAGTGCTGTGACTCCAAGTACAAACACATGGTTTTAATCAGTTGTAGCACAGAAATGTGATTAGCAGTCAAACACCCTTGAGAATAAACTTTGGCTTTGCTGTTTGTACTGATAATTAGCACTCTGTTAAATTAATAGTTTTGGAAAGAAGACCTGAATCTTTTTTGCTGTATTGAGCAGTCTTAAGATTCTTATGATGGTCACCTCCTTTTTTTGTGTGACTAAAAATGTCTCTTTTCTATTCCTACTTCTAAATATGCATTATTTTTCCTCTCAGACAAGTTGGGGAGGGCAATAAGACAAAGACAATTTTGGGGGGGAAGGGGCAAGGGGAGAGGGAGAGAGAAAATCCTAAACAGTCTCCATGCCCTCAGCACAGATTCCGAGATCGTGACCTGACCTGAAATCATGAGTTAGATGCTTTACTGACTGAGTCACCTAGGCACCAAAAGACAAAGACAATCTTAATGCTGGCTTGCTAGGATTCTAGTCTTAACTCTGCCACTTGCTCACTTGCTATCTAGGTGACTTTAGGCAAACCACTGAGTCTCTCTAAGCTAAAGTGTTTTCAACTATAAAAGGGAGATAATATCAGCCTTACCTACTTAATAGGTTCAAACGAGATAATGTGAAGACCATGAAATACTATATGAGTGTAAAGCATTGTAAATCACCAAGGAAAGGTCATGAATATCAATGAGAACTGAAAGATGACTTGGTTTTTGAACAATTTTCCATGAGTAGACATGCTAGACACAGAGCTGACTACCATATAAAAGTTATTCACTAACAGATAAAGTAAAATTTTGTTCCCAATAAAGGTTTCATAAATATTCTTCTGAGGGCACATTGATGGTCAATCCTAAATGTACCACCAGATGGGGGTGGAGGCTCTAAGAAGACAAAAGAAAGGCATCTTAAGCCACCTGGGAACTTTTCAAAAAAGGGTGGGTAAAACAAATAAACAAACCTACCAAGGAATCTCCTACAGAGGGGAATCAATGGACAAATTTGTGAACATGGTAGTTAAGCAAAATAATATTTGTTTTTTTTTTTTTAATTTTTTTATTTATTTATGATAGGCACACAGTGAGAGAGAGAGAGAGAGGCAGAGACATAGGCAGAGGGAGAAGCAGGCTCCATGCACCGGGAGCCCGATGTGGGATTCGATCCCGGGTCTCCAGGATCGCGCCCCGGGCCAAAGGCAGGTGCCAAACCGCTGCGCCACCCAAGGATCCCCGCAAAATAATATTTGAAGAAGACCAACAAAACTAAAAACCTTTGCCAAAATTATGTCATCCAATATCCAAAGAGAGGATTCAAAATATATTTTTTCCAACCAAACCCAACAACATCAAAAAAATCCTTGTTTATATATATATATATTATATAATAACATGCCCCCTTTCCAACTCATATCCAGTATAATTCCTTCCTGGCTATAGAAATGAAAGTTAATCAAATTGTAGAAGTGCTAGCTGCCAATGTCTGTGGTGGATTTCAGACCCCCTCCTTTGCATTTCATCTACATTCTGCTCAGGGTTATATCAACTGGAGGAAATGGGTCCCAGTGAAGGTAGACCCCTGAGAACAAGAATTATATCAATGGGGACTAAGGCCAGATTCTCCAATTCTTTGCAATTCAAAGACTTTAGTTTTGGCTCTGTGGATGATTACAATGTGAATTTTGGTATAACTTGTCTCTACAGATTTCAGTTTCTTTTGCTCTAAAATGAGGTGGTTGGAAAAAAATCTCTTTACATTCTCAATGTCCTATAAGAAGTGTTTGAAAAGAAAGCTTCTCAAAAGAAAAGGCAGGTTGTGGCCATCATATTTTTAGGGAGTTGGGAGCTCAAGGGCAATGACACTACAAAAATAGAGTGGACTTGTAAAAGAGTAGGTGACATTCACAAAAACAGAAGATGAAGATTAGGGAAAATCTAGGGAGACACACACTGAAGGACACTGAGACAGCTCAGCAATCTAAGAAAAACTGAAAGGTTGGTACACGAATGTGGGTAGTAGGGGATACTATGAAAGGCCAGTAGGTTGTGTGGAGGGGTAAAATTAAGTCATTTCTGCCAGTGGAGTCTAGAATATTAAGAAATTAGTGGAAGGGTGGCTATAGTTTCATTCTTAAACCAAGAAACAAACCTAAAGCCTACTCAGTAAAAAGATAAATAAATCAGTTATGGACCAGGACAACAAAGGATGTAAAGTAGAGAAGATACTTGACCAAAAAAAAAAAAAAAAGACCTTTTCATCAGCTCTCTGGGGAACAATTTAAACACAACTACTAGCAAAACAAAGCCATTGAGATCTTCCCCATTTACTTATGTGTTAATGCCACGAAAAAGAGGAGGCAATGTAGGAAGTGACTGGTTAAATGATAACAGGGTCATTTATCAACTGAATAGCAGATGTCAGAGTTCCTTATTTATTTATTTATTCATGTATTCATTCATTCATTCATTCATTCATTCACAAGAGACACACAGAGAGAATCAGAGACACAGGCAGAGGGAGAAGCAGGCTCTATGCAGGGAGCCCCAGGTGGGACTTGATCCCGGGTCTCCAGGATCACGCCCCGGCGGAAGGTGACGCTAAACCACTGAGCCACCAGGGCTGCCTGCATCTGTAGTCTTTTTGGCCAGAATAATTTCTATTATATTATTAAGAATGTGTTGTTCATAGGAACTAAAATGTTGCAAAATGTTTTTGAGTATTTGAAGTGACTCTGGTTTCTAATTGCTCTTACTTATCCACCAACAAGGATAGCATGAAGATATAGGGCAAAAAGTAAAGATGTGGTATTTCCTTATTTCCCATTCTTAGAAACTTGATATCATACAGCAAGGGAAGACAGAAACTGGTGGATCCAGAAGCAACATAAATATTTAACAGAAAATTAAGGACTACAGAACATATAAAAACAATCTATGGTCTAATGGCTCTGAAAGATAGATCTGCAAATTATTTTAGTCCTCTTATTTTTCAGCAGAGAAGGTAAATTTGCAATTCTGTTGCTTACCTTTAAAAGTTGAGTTGACTGCCTTTTTGTTTTTGTAGCTCTAATGTCTTATTTTTCTTGGTCCCTGCAAACCCCATAAAAAGAAGAGAGATTGGGAATCCAATATTCCAAGTATCAATTTTTCACATTAAAATAAATCCTAGAATGGACTAAGAACAAGATAATTGCTTTTCATTTTAAGGAGAAATCTAAAGTTTAAGGATATTTATATAATGGTAAATTTAACAAAGGGGTTTAAAAACCACTTGATAAGTATTATTTGAATATTAAGTCTAACTTTTCAGTGAATAATTTAAAAAGGAAACCTGTATTTCAAGACATAATAAATCAAAACTGAGAAGAAATATCCATCTGAAAGATTTTTAAAAACTGAGGTTGCAAGGTAATTTAACCAGCCTGTACAATTCCTTAAATTATCTATTTTCTACACTTAACAATTGCCATTATGGTGAAATAGCTAGTGAGGGGGTTACAGGATCAGGCTGCATCATGAGGGATGTATGAGATGGTATGTGGATGGAAGCAGATGCTGCTTAGCCTGCCAGTTTAGCTGACTTTACCTTGGTGATGAATGAGGTGATAGATATGGTGGTCTCCCTCACTTCTATATGCTTAAGCAGGGAATGAAAGTCACTTTGTTTAAATATAATTTCTACACAGAAAACCAAAATCTAAATAGCGCTCACTTGGATAATACCAAGTATGAATTACTTCTAGCCCAGAAATGAGATGGGTTTTTTTCCCTCTGTAAAATAAAGGATAAGAAGACAAAATAATATTCTAGGTACAGATAATAATAAGCTCCTCTGGGGAAAAAAAAACTACAGGAAAAGTGACTCAGTCATACCTAACCCTTTCTTTTCCTCTAAAAATACAGAAGAATTATCAAGTATTTGATGACAAGGAAATAATATCCAGAGGCTAGATCTGAAAGAAAGGGACAGAAATGCAGGATGTTTCTGATTAGCACAGTGATTCTCTTAGTCACTAATAGGTTTCTGAATCCAATGAGTCAGCACGCTATTTGGCTTATCACTGTGTAAACTTTCTGAATAGCAAGTTATAGACCTGGAGTATAAATAGGCTTCTCAGATATTTTCTATACTAGAGATTACTGGCTCAGATACAAGAAGAATCTAGCTCACTTCTCATCTTCTGGTATAATTCGTTGGCATGGAACAAACCTTGTAACTATTTTATGTTGATCTTTCCAAACTAGCTAGCCTGAGGAGGGAGGTTTTGAAGTGCACCCCAAAAGCTCTTTGTTTAGCAAAGTACTGTACTTATATTTTTAAAAAGTATTACTTATTTATTTGAGAGACAGAGGGTGGGGACGGGCAGAGGTAGAGGGAGAGAGAGAATCTCAAGCAGATTCTCTGATGAGTGCAAGGTCCCATGTGGGGCTCCATCTGAGGACCCTTAGATCATAACCTAAGCCAAAACCAAGAGTCAGATGCTTAACTGACTGAGACACCCAGGCGTTACCAAAGCACTGGATTTTAGAGCTAAACACATTTATTTAAAAAATTCCCACTTATAATTTCTTGAAATTTAAGGACAGAATTATTGATAGTAAAGGTGTTTTTTTTTCAATTTTAGTGGGAAATGGCAATTTCTTAGTGGTTATTTGAGCCTGAAGCATTCAGCCCTAGTAACTTTAATCTTAGAATATCCTGACTTCCTGAAATAATATTTCTTACTTGTGTGAAGTAAGAAATGTGTCTTACTCATTCTGTTCTTAAGATTAATATCTTGTAATTCTTTGTATGGTCATTATAAAAACTTTTCTTCACCTATAAGAAGAGGCATGTAAATAGTTTTCATGCCTATTTTTTTTTTAGAAAAAAGTCCTACAGAAATATGGTGATGTTACAATTTAAATTATCTGAAAGCAAGCAAGGGAAGAGAAAAATTATTACTCCTGAATACTTGATATAATTTTCCTTTATAAAAAAGTTCTTGATTTTTTGATACTATTATTTTGATAATGAAAAATGGACAGAAACTCTTAACAGTTTTCAGTGTTCCTTCAATTCATCTTCTACTCAGTCTGATTATAAGAGGGTCAAATAATTGGCCTTCTATTCTAAAGGATTCTGAAGGATAGACTTTTTCCCCTATATATCAGTTCATACAATTTGTAATTATATTATTAGTACTGTCATATATATATACACATATATTTATATACAGTAGTTACATGTATATACACATATATACACATACAGATACATGTATATATAAGTAAAGTAAAAATCAGAGATGTGACATTACAAATTTATAATCTGATAAATGTAAATAATGCAATATAGGTATAAACATCAATAAAGAGAACAAAGAACTTATATGGAGGACACATAAAGATAATTTATTTCAAACATATTTTTTTCTTTGTTACTATTATAGATTGGAGACATGTTCATATGGGAAAAAATACTTTGATCCTAGCACAGATAAGTCAGACCTATTGGACTATAATTAGTACTTGCCCATAGTCCAACTAATTTAAAATTTCATAAATGTGATCTTAATATATATAGATAGCTTAGTGGTAAGATTTTAAATGTTTAATTCTTGGATGTTATCTATGATCTAGTTTCATTTGTTTTTTTAACAGATTGGCTTTCATTGTGTGGCTCTGTAGTCTTCAGAAATAAAGGAATATTATTATTATTTTTATTTGTTTTTATTTGCCAACATATAGTATAACACCCAGGGATCATCCCATTGAGTGCCCTCCTCAGTGCTTGTCACCCGGTTACTCCAACCCCTCGCCTACCTCCCTTTACCCAACCCTTTGTTCATTTCCCAGAGTTAGAAGAACCTCATGGTTTGTCTCCTTCTCTAATTTTTCCCACTCAGTTCCCCTCCTTTCCCTTATAATCCCTTTCACTACACTATTTCTTATATTCCCTGTATGAGTGAAACTATATGATGATTGTCCTTCTCCGATTGACTTACTTCACTCAGCGTAATACCCTCCAGTTCCATCCACATCGAAGCCAATGGTGGGTATTCATCCTTTCTAATGGCTGAGTAATATTCCATTGTACATATAGACCACATCTTCTTTATTCATTCATCTGTTGAGGGACATCATGGCTCCTTCCACAACTTAGCTATTGTGGACATTGCTACTATGAACATTGGGGTGCAGGTGTCCCAGAGTTTCACTACATCTGTATCTTTGGGGTAAATCCCCAGCAGTGCAATTGCTGGGTCATAGGGTAGCTCTATTTTTAATTTTTTGAAGAACCTCCACACAATTTTCCAGAGTGGCTGTACCAGTTCACATTCCCACCAACAGTGCAAGAGGGTTCCCCCTTCTCCACATCCTCTCCAACATTTGTTGTTTCCTGTCTTGTTAATTTTTGTCATTCTCACTGGTGTGAGGTGATATCTCACTGTGGTTTTGATTTGTATTTTCCTGATGGCAAGTGATGTGGAGCATTTGTTCATGTGTTTGTTGGCCATGTGTATGTCTTCTTTGGTGAAATTGCTGTTCATGTCTTCTGTTCATTTCATGATTGGATTTTTTGTTTCTTTGCTATTGAGTTTAATAAGTTCTTTATAGATCTTAGTTACTAGCTCTTTTTCTGATATGTCATTTGCAAATATCTTCTCCCATTCTGTAGGTTACTTTTTAGTTTTTTTTTGACTGTTTCTTTTCCTGTGCAGAAGCTTTTTATCCTGATGAGGTCCCAATAGTTCATTTTCGCTTTGTTTTCCTTTGCCTTTATAGATGTATCTGGCAAGAAGTTACTGTGGCCAAGTTCAAAAAGGTTGTTGCCTGTATTTGCCTCTAGGAATTTGATGGATTCTTGTCTCACATTTAGATCTTTCAACCATTTTGAGTTTATCTTTGTGTATGGTGTAAGAGAATGGTCTAGTTTCATTCTTCTGCACGTGGCTGTCCAATTTTCCCAACACCATTTGTTGAATAGATTGTCCTTTTTCCAGAGGATATTCTTTCCTGCTTTTTCGAATATTAGTTGACCATAGAGTTGAGTGCCCATTTCTTGGTTCTCTATTCTGTTCCATTGATCTATGTTTCTATTTTTGTTATTAGTACATTCCATACAAACCTTAAGATTATTTGTTCCATGGTATGTTGACACAGATTGCATTGAACATGTAAATTGCCATTGTAGCATAGACATTTTCACAATATTTATTCTTTGAATCTATGAGAATAGAATGTTTTTCCATCTCTCTGTGTGCTCCTCAATTTCTTTCAGAAGTGTTCTGTAGTTTTTAGGGTCTAGATCCTTTACATCTTTGGTTAGATTTATTCTATTATTATGACGTGAACTTTTCTGCATCTGTGTTATACTTAAATAAAAGTATGTTATCCTAAGATAAATACTTCTTTTTAGAAACTTAATGACAATAAGGAAAATTAGAGAGGAAAGTAAACACAGTTAGTTACAATAATAAGCACTGACAGTTTATACCCTGACGAGAAAGGAAAAGAATGTCTTAAAAAAAATAGATTGATGAACTCAAAATGAGTATAATAACACAGTTTATTTAGTATTGGAGAAAAATAGTCTTACCTGAAATAAGTTTAAGCCTATCATTATATTGGAATGTATAGGGAATTAATTTTAATATAGTTTGTCATAGTTTAGTTATTTCCAGGAATTTCTCTGGCAAAGATGGCTAATTACTGCCCCTAGACCATTGTTTTTTCAGATGCAAGATGCACAAGTCCAGGGAAACCTAGACACATGGCCACCAAGAATAAAGCCTGTTTGCCTCAGCCTCTGCTGCAGCTAGACAGGACCATGTGTCTACATTCTGCATAATGGAATGTGAAAAGAAGTCATGTATACAACATCCAAATTATGCTCTTGGAGTTGTACTTCCCTGTGTCTCCTCTGTGCCATAACGGATTGCAGCTGCCATCTTTCAAATCAGAGGTGAAGCTGTATGTTGGATGTTAGGATGGAAAAGCCACATTAAATGCCCTGTATCAGCACATCTCCAGACTAAATGAGAAATAATTGTACATGATGAAAACAGTGAGAAAACAGTGATACATACAAACACTATTCATATTAAGAAGTGGAGTATTATTAGTTTTCTAGAAGCAGTTTTGTGCAACCTCCTCATACTACTCCCCTTCTCCTCCCAGAGATAATCATTCTGATTTTTAACATCACTGTTTAATTTTGAATGTTTTTGAATTTTATAGAAATGGAATCATTCAACATGTATTCCTTTTTGTTTGGTGTGTGTTGCTCAATATGATGTTTGTGAGATTCATTGATGTTATTTCATGTGGCAAGTAGTTTATTTTCATTGCTTATGGGATTGTATTAATGTATCAATTTATCCATTATATTGTGGATGAACGATTGGATTGCTTCTTAGTTTTTGGCTATTACAAATGCAGTTGCTATGATCATTATTGTATTTTTTTTTGTATACATATGCATATCTTTGTTAGGCATATGTAATTCCTGGGAATGGAATTGTTAAATTATAAGGTGGATATTTGTATATCTGCTTTTGTTTTTGTTTTTGTTTTTTTTTTGCCTTATTGTACTCAGGCTTCTAGCATAATATTGAATAGAAGTTGTCATAGAAAAAATTCTCATCTTTATCTGGATCTTAAGAAGGAAACCTCCATAACGTCACCAATAAGTATGAGAATTTGCTTTAAGAGTTTTGTACATGACACTTGTCAGATTAAGAAAATTCTCCCTAGTCCTAATTTTCTAAGGTTCTCTCTTCATGGGTGGGTATTGACTTTTATCACATGCTTTTTCTATATCTTTGAGATGGTTGTATACTTTCTCTCTTTATTCTGTTAAAAATGATAATTTTACTTGATTAATTTTCAAAGTTCAAACTAAACTTGCATTCCTGGAATAAAAACACTGTGATACATTATCCCTAAATAATCCATGTATCAAAGAAGATATCACATTGGAAATTAGAATATATATTTAAGTGAGTGATGATGAAACTGTGACATCTATCAGATCATAAACATGACATTCTTATACTATTCTTTTACTGTCTATCCTAGATTATAAACTTGCATCCTTGATTTACTAAAGTCTAACATAAATTGTAACTTTTACAACTTACTGGACAAAACATGTAATTTAGAGTACTTTAACACCATTTACTCCCCTCCCAATTTACGTGTTATTGCTGTTGTTATGGGTTAAAAGACATGTTGAAGTCCTAACCCATGGAATATGTGTGTGTGATCTTATTTGGAAATAAGGTCCTTGCAAATATAATGAAGTAAGATCAGGTCATAATAGATTAGGGTGAACTCTAACCCAATGACTAGTGTCCTTATGAGAAGATGGAAATACAGACACAGATACATAGGAGAGAAGGCCATTAAAAAATGGAAGAAGGTTTAGAGTGATGTATCCAAAAGCCAAGGAACACCAAGTTTTTCCAGGTAAGAAGAGGGAAGTAAGGATAATTCTCTAGAGATTTCAGAGAGTATAGCTTTTACCAATACCTTGATTTCAGACTTTTGGTCTCTAGAATTGTGAAAGAATACATTTTTATTGTTTTAAGGCACCAAGTTTATGGTACTTCGTTACAGTAGCCTTGGGAAACTAACACACTTATCGTGTGTTAAATTCTATATACATTTTAATCTCTACAAGAAAATACTGGTATTAATTATATGGTAAATATTCATTTATGTTTATCCATGTTTGACTCTTTCCATTTTTCTTCATTTCTTCCTACATCTTTGCATATCCCTTCTAGGATTGCTTTCTTTCTTCTTGGAGTAGTTCTATCAGTATTTCCTTACTGTGGGTTTGCTGTTGGTGAATTCTTTTAGTTTTGTTTCCCTTTATTTTTATTTCCACTTTCTGAAGTGTATTTTTGCTAGGTATAAAACTCTAGGTTAGTAGTTCTTTTGGCATATAGCACATGGAAGATATATTGTTCCATCATCTTCTGACTGCTGTTATTTGATTTTCTGAAGCTTTACTATAGTATACATTGGTGTTATTCCTTTTGGATTTGTGCTGTTTTGGATTTACTTTTTTTGATTTACTTTTTTTGATTCTATAACTTAGCATCTGTCATCAGTTTTTGACAATTTTTGTCATTATTTATTTATATATTCTGCCCCAATCTTTCTCTTCTTTTTCTTGTGGAACTCAAATCACAACTTTATTAGACCTACTTGTTCCTCATCTTTTTTATTTTTAATAGCCTGCTTTGTTTTTCCTCTACTTTCCTTTCCTCCCCTATTCTTTCCTTCCTAGATTTTGGAATATGTTCTACTCTACAACATTTTCAGCATTGCTTCTAAAATTTTCTTTAAAAAATATATATCTAACTCTATGATATGCTTGCTTAAAAACCTTCAGTATCTCCTTTTCTGTCTGTCCTTCAGCAAACATGTATTAAACTATTATGGGTCATGCACTGAGCTTAGTTTAGGAGACAAAAAGGTTAGAATAGGTTAGTATTATTCTATTATTCTATTCTAGTAGAATAGGTTACAAAAAGGTAAGTATAAGGCTATTTCTATCCTATTAAAGCTTATATTCCAGGGATAAAAAGAATTTATAATAGAGTACAATAAGTGCTTTGTATGATTGGGGAAGTATAGAATGTTAAGAAAGTACATATCAGGAACATAAAACTCATTTGGTGAGGGTCAGAAGATGGACTCTTTGGAGGTAGTGACATATAAGTAGAAATGTTAAAAATGAGTAAGATTTATCCATGTGAAGAGAGAGAGACAGAACTTGTGAAGGCCTTGAGGTAGTTATTGTATGCTTGAGGAACTAAAAGAACTTCAAGATGGTCAAGATGAATGTTTGATAAGATAGGTTGGGCAAAGCTACAAGATACTTAAATAGTTTCATAGATTTGGGCTTCCTCATGAGGAAAATGGGATAAAAAACGAAAATATTTAAGCAAGGAAAGTGAAGAGGTTGTTTAAGATAAAGAGGATTTTGTGATTAACTATAGGTAATAGTTGTTGAGAAAGGAAAAGGAATAGAGAAAGATTCTCAGGTCCTAGGGTTTCTGAATGGTGTTTGCTGAGATATGGGGGAAAGGTGGAATGACAAACTTTGAGAGAGAGGTGATTATGAGATAAATTTTGTAAATATTGGGAATGAGACATTCATGGGGCATCTAAGAAATTATGTGCAATTGGCTTCATGAATCATCAGTTCAGAAGAGAGGGTTGGGCTGAAGATATAGATTTTGGAAACTTTCCTACTCCATTTCATTTCCCATATAGCTTTCAATTTTCTCTTTGAAACATAGATCTACCTATATGAGACACCTGCTTATAAACCATATAAGTCTAAATTCTAGCTACCTGAAACCGTCTAAATTCTTTACACAATGGTGTGCAAAGACCTTTAAAATTTAGTCCACCAAACTTTCTAGACTAACATTTCAACATATATTTCAGTTGGATACAATTTCTCACCATTCTCTAGACACACAGGGTTTATTTTTTATCTCCATTTGCTTTTAAAATACACTGTTTCTTTTATTCAGAATGCTTTGTCCACTTTCTTTTCAAACTAAATAACTTCTATTCATCCTTCAATATCATAGTTCAAATACTATCTCCTCTGAGTTGCCTTTTCAATTCCTCTCATGCCACTTTATAAATGTTTCTAAAACAATGCTTTTCAAACAGCAGATCCTGTCCCATTTATTGGTTATGAAGTAAATTTAGAGGGTCATGACAGATACTTAAAAATGAAATAGAACAGAGAAGGAAATGCAAACAGTTCAAAAAATTAAATTTTGCCTATTGAAAATTGTTTCAGTTACATATGTATATGTGTATATATATATATATATATATATATATATATATATATATACTAATGATGTAAGCCATATTTCTTACTGTGGTTTGTGGTCAAAAATACTTGAAAGTCACTACCCTATTACTTTTGTTGCTTTACTATTTGTCTTTCTCTCTAGAAAGAGAGCGCATTATTTGTTTTTGTGTCTCTGGTGCTTAGCACTGTGATTCATTTTAGGAATCAGTCATTTTTTAATAAATGTTTGCGGCAGAAAATGCTTTTGCATAGTTGCCAATGTTCTCTTCTTCTTTCTTTTGTTCAGTGTTCCTTCAATTCTTCTGTTAAGGTAAATAAATAGTTTAAGTTTGTTGATAACATCTTTAGTACATAATCTTCATAAAAGGAATGATGTGTTTTAGGTTTGGAAGATATATTAGCAGTTATTAAGAAATTTTCTGAGCTTCAACAGTTCAGAGTGGAAAAATTTCAGAATTTCAAGTTAATTTTGAGCTGAACAACAACCCAATAGAAAACACCACCACTAACAACAACACCCAAGTTCATGGATAGTTCTTCAGGGTTAGGGGAGAAGACAAGGACCACAGAAGGAACTACAGGGGCATTCTGCTTTACAAATAATACTCATGTCTTCTAAAACAGAAAGTTACTGATGCAAATATGGCAACATATTAACATTTTCAGTTGGGAGATTAGGCAGAGGGGTATCTTTTAAAACTTTCTGTATTTTATATCATCAAAAAATTTCAAAGAGGGAAAATTTCCTAGCTCTATCACATTCTTTATCTGTGAAATGGGAATAATGAGACTTATAATGATATGAAAATGTTTTAATTTCTTTCGTCAGATTTCTCTTAAGATAGGGGAGGATATCTTGACAGCCTTTTGATAGAAGTTCTGGTGATCTCTTAAGGTATGAGAGTAAGTGTGCTTCTAATAGAGAAAATGGTAGCAATCATGGCAAGAGATTTGGTTGTTCATGGAGTGAAGGGCCAGTGGATGGTAAAGTAAGGTAGCTGAAAGGACTCTTAAGGAGAATCTATTCACATTTTTTGGCTGTTTTTTGTAGGGGGCTTTGAGGAAACCCTTTTTCATTACTCCATAACTATCAGGAATACTTTCTTCATATGAGTGATTTTTGTATTTTTGTTTGTTGTGAATATTCAGTGGGGAAGAATGAATTTTGTATCTTATTTCATCCTTTAATGTGTAGTGGACCTCTGTGGATTTGTGACTTCTATAAGATTGGATAAAATTCCCATATATTTTAGAAATTCAGAACACTTTCCCAAGTTTCTGCCAATTCCTATGGGAATAAAATCTCAGTAGAACAAATGGTAAGTGGTGACTTTCAGTAAACATCCTGCTGTTGCTTTAGAGGCATTGTCACCAAGAACAGAAACAAGCCAAAGACGGTCATGCTCACTGGAGCTATTCCATAATATACTAGAAAGCCTGGTCAATTTAATAACATAAGAAAATAGTATAGGACTTCTGGGGAAGATGGCAGAGTAGAAGGATCCTAAGCTTATCTTGTCCCAGAGATAAAACTAGATAACTCCCACATTAGTGCAAATAACTAAGAAAACAACCTCAAGATTTGCAGAACAGACTATCCACAGCTAAATGTAGAGAAGAAGCCATATCAGAAAGGGTAGGAAGGGCGGAGATATGGTTGGGAGCCAAACAGACTAACAGGACTGTCTCAGGGAGGAAGGGATGCCAGCACTGTAGAGAGGCGGAGAGGATCAGACCCCATACCAGGTTCCTTAGGTACAGGAAACACACATAGGGAAGATGAATCCCTATAACATTTGGTTTTGAAAACCACAGGGGCCTAACAATCAGTGGGGCTTAACACCTGGAACTTTAAAAATTATGGCTCAGCTCTGAGATAGCTGGGAGGGTGCTGTCCTTGCCCTTATAGAGACAATACAACAAACAGCCTTGGTAAGTTATAGCATAGAAGCAGCAGTTTGAAAAATACCTGGAACATACAAGAAGATTTATTTCTAATCCCAGAGCATGTGCTGGAAAGGCAGGGATTTTTGGGAGACTATTACAAGAACAAAAGAACTAGTGGGTGCCATCTCCCTTCCCTGTCCTCCAGCCTAGATATATGGACACCTGTGAGAACCAGTGCAGTATCAACACTCCCCACCTACCTTGATAAAAACATTCCTGCACTCTTCTGTGGACTTGCCCCTGCAACCAGCCTCTGTAGGAGTTCTCCAAAGTGGCTAAAGGTCCCCTACCACAGCAGAGGCAATCTTGCTAACACTGCAAGCCAGGCCCCTGTGAGCTTATCTGGATCTACCCCCTTCAACCTGGTGAGCCTTGGTAGTTTTCCTGGGTGGCTACAAGGCCTCTCCCACAGCAGATCAGCATAGCCCTTGCTGGCACTGCAGCCCACCCCCATGTTTTCCTGTGGACCTGACTCTTCCAATATGCCCTTGACTGGAGCCCATCCAAAGTGGTGCCACAAGTCTGGTAGTGTAAAACAGTCCCAGCAGGGGCCAGAACCATAGCAAAGTGACTCTTACCCGGGGAGAGGGAAAGATAATGATAGAAACCAGTCCAACTAAAGCTCCACAATGGGCTGGGGGAAAATATCAGGTCTGACTACAAACATAGTAGGCACTCCTGAAGTTATTAAGTTGATGGTGGCTTAATTTTCAACACATCTTTACTCCTGCCCCTCTTACATTTTAGCTATATAGTGTTATATTTTCCCTCCTTTTATTTTACTAATCCCTTACCTGATTTTTATAGATATACTTAATTTTACTGCTTTTGTGATTTCTACTTTTCTTACTCCTACTTATGTCTTTCCTTTCCACTCAGAGTCTGCTTTAACATTTCTTGTAGGACTGGTTTAATGGTCATATATTCCTTTAATTTTTGCTTATCAGGGAAATTCTCTATCTCTTTTTCTATTCTGGATGATAGCTTTGCTGGATAGAATATTTTTGGCTGCATGCTTTTTCTTTAAGCACTTGGAACATATCATGCAGTTTTCTTTTGGCCTGCAAAGTTTCTGCTGAAAAATCTATTAACCTTTTGGTGTTTCCCTTGTATATAACTGTTTTCTTTTCTCTTTGTGCTTTTAATATTCTTTCTTTCTCACTACTTTTTGACATTTTAATTGCTATATATATTGGCATGGACCTGTTTGGGTTGATCTTATAAAGAAAAGGTCCTACGGTTCCCTGCAGTGCAGTGTTCCCTGTTCACTAGAAACTGGCACTTCAGGAGTGCCTACTGTTTGTTGTGTGTGTCCTACTGTTGTGACTGCTATATGCATAAGATGGTATATATACCTAATAGTATCACAAATCAAAAACTACTCATAGATATGGAAAAAATAAGGTGAAAGGAATCCAAGTATACCACTAAAGAAAACCAGCAAATTGTGAAAGAAGAGAGCAAGAGAAGAAAAGAACAGAGAACTACAAAACAACCATAAAACAAGTAACAAAATGGCGACAAGTATACATACTTATCACTAATTATTTTGAATGTAAATGAACTAAATGCTTCAGTCAAAAGACTATCTAGGGTGATGGAATGGATAAAAAAAAGTAAGACCTCTCTAGATGAAAAGATGCTCAACATCACTGATCATCAGGGAAATACAAATAAAAACTACAATGAGACATCACCTCATACCTGTCGGATGGCTAAAATTAATACCACAAGAAACAACTGGTGTTAGGAAGGATGCAGAGAAAGGGGAACCCTCTTACACTGTTGGTGGGAATGCAAACTGGTGCATCCACCCTGGAACACAGTATGAAGGTTCCTCACAAAGTTAAAAATGAACTGCCCTCATTCCAACTATTGTACTACTAAATATTTACCAAAGGATACAAAAATACTGATTTGAAAGGATACATACATCCCAAAGTTTATAGCAGCATTATCAACATTAGCCAAATTATGGAAAGAGCCCAAATATCCATTGACTGATGAATGGATAAAGAAGTTGTGGTATTTATCTAAAGGATACAAAATCCTGATTTGAAGGGATACATGCACCCCAATGTTTATATTAGCATTATCAACAATAGCCAAATTATGGAAGAAGCCCAATGCCATTGAGTGAGGAATGGATAAAGAAGTTGTATGTTATTTGAAAAGATGTGGATGGAGCTAGAAAGTATTATGCAAGTGAAATAAGTGATTTCACTCATATGTGGAATTTGAGAAACAAAACAGATGAACTAAAGAAAAAAAAAGAGAGGCAAATTGGTAAATAAACTTTTTACTATAGAGAACATACTCCTGGTTACTGGAGGGGAGATGGGCAGGGGAATGAGTTAAATGAGTGATGGGGATTAAGGATGGCATTTGCTGTGATGAGTACTGGGTTTGTAAGTAAGTAATGCATCACTAAATTCTACATGAAACTAATATTACACTCTATGTTAACTAACTGGAATTTAAATGAACACTTGAAAAAAAACCCTTATGCAATTGAACACCAAAGAAATAAATAATCCAATTGAAAAATGGACAGAAGATCTGAATAGACATTTTTCCACAGAAGACCTACAGATGGCCATTAGATACATGAAAAGATATTCAGCATCATTAAATTATCAGGCAAATGCAAATCAAAACCACAATGAAATATCACCTCACATCTGTCAGAATGGCTAAAAGACAAGAAATAGCAAGTATTGGTGAGGATGTGGAGAAAAAGGAACCCTTGTACATTGTTGGTGGAAATGCAAACTGGTGCAGCTACTGTGGAAAACAGTATCGAAGTTACTAAAAAAATTGAAAATAGAATTTTTATATGGTCCAGTAATTTCACCATTGGATATTTACCCAAAGAAAACAAAACAAAAAAAAAACCTAACTAAAAACGATATGCACCCCTATTTACTGCAGCATTATTTACAGTAGCCAAGATATGGAAGCAAACCAAGTGTCCATCCATAAATGAATGAATTCAGAAGTAGTATGTGTGCATATATAGTGGAATATTATTCAGCCTTAAAAATGAATGAAACCTGACCATTTGCAACAACATGGATGGATCTAGAGGGTATAATGCTAAGTGAAATAAGTCTGTCAGAGAAAGATAAATACCATTGATGTGGAATTTAAGAAATAAAACATATGAACAAAGAATAAAAGAGAGAAAAACTACTTTTTTTGAAAAATTATTATAATACCAGTATAGTTAACATACAGTGTTATATTAGTTTCAGATGTATAATATAGTTATTCAGCAGTTCAATATATAACTCAGTGCTCATCAAGATAAATGTACTCTTCATTCTCTTCACCTATTTCACCCATCTCCCGCATCCAACTATCCTCTGGCAGCCATCTCTTTGTCCTTTATAGTTAAGAGTGTGTTTTGGTTTGTCTTTCCCCTTTGTTCATTTGTTTTGTTCCTTTTTCTCCACATCATTGCCAACATTTGTTTTTTTCTGGATTTTTTGATTTTAGACATTCTGACAGGTGTGTGGTGGTATCTTATTGTGGTTTTGATTTGCACATCTCTGATGAGTGATGTTGAGCATCTTTTTATGTCGGCCACCCATATGTCTTATTTGGAAAACAGTCTGTTCATGAGAAGACTCTTAAATTTAGAAAACAAACTGGTGGTTGCCAGGGAGGAAGTGGGTGGGGGAGATGGATGAAATGGGTCAAGGGGATTATGAGTATACTTATCATGATGGGCATTGAGTAACGCACAGAAATTTAAATCATGTATTTATTGTACATCTGAAACTAATATAATGCTTTATGTTAATTATAGTTGAATAAAAAATTACAGAAAATTTGAAGTCAAATTTCCTTGGGAAACAAGTTGTTTAGAATGAATAAAATAGGGAATCTGTCATCATTTGGAGAAAAACATAATTCATGTACTTCTTACAAGTTTCAAATCTAAGTTGTAATGTACTAAAGGTGTGCATCTGTATAAATTATGTGTATAAATAATTGCTAAAAGAGCTGTTTGAATTTCAGACCCAAATCTCTTACTTGACAGATGAAGAAACTCAAGCAAAAAGATCTAAGGTACTTAATTTTATGAAGTGGAATATATTCAGTACTTTACATAAGTTTCATCTTTTCACTTCTAAAAGTTACTATTTTGGGGGTGCTACCTCCATTTATGTGTTGCTCTACTAACACAGTGGTTTTCATACTGTGATATAGAATTCTTTGATTCCAGAGAGTGCCTCAAAGATCGCAGGGAAGGAGGGAAGAAGCCAGGCAAGATGGGAGGGAAGAAGGGTATAGTGGTCAATAGGAATTGCTACCTTTTCTTCAACTTGGACAGGTTTGCTTTTTTTCCATTTTATATATTGGGTCTGTCCAAGATTTCCTTTTTTTAAAATTTTTTTATTGGAGTTCAATTTGCCAACATATAGCATAACACCCAGTGCTCATCCCGCCAAGTGCCCCCCTCATTGCAAGATTTCATTTAAAAAAGCATCCCTCTACTAAATAAAAGTTTGTGAACCATTTTAGCATGAGCAGGATATAGCACCTGTATGAAACAGACTTTCTCAACAGCTTAGGATCTGGCATTGTGTTTTAATTAGCTTCTTGTAAACATTTGGGGGTACCAGATGAACCTCATGAACTCTTTCCCCAAGAAACAGCATATAGGCACACATTTGTGTACCAAATACAGCAGTTCAGGGACTTCCTGAAATCCATTCACAGATCCTGGGTTAATAACACAACTCTGAAAACTTTAGAGGACTTAAACAAGAAGCTTCTTGTTGAAAAACAATAAGAATTTGGAACTATATTAGAATGTGTTTGGAAAAGATGGATTTCTCTTTAAGCACAGTATAGATTTATAGAGCCAGTTTTTCCTGCTTAATGAAAAACAAATGTACTTTTGACCAAACTTCAAGAATCCTATGTATGCTGGTCCCACTATTCTTTTTTTTTTTTTAAGATTTTATTTATTTATTCATGAGAGACACATACAAAGAGAGAGAGAGAGAGAGAGAGAGAGAGAAGAGAGAGAGGCAGAGACACAGGCAGGGGGAGAAGCAGGCTCCATGCAGGGAGCCGGATTTGGGACTTGATCCCAGGACTCTGGGATCATGCTCAGAGTCAAAGGCAGAGGCTCAACCGCTGAGCCACCCAGGCGTCCCCCAACTATTCTTTTGATCCATTGCTTCATTCAATAGGTATTTATCAGGAGATCCCTGGGTGGCTCAGCGGTTTGGTGCCTGCCTTTGGTCTGGGGTGTGGTCTCGGAGTCCTGGGATCGAGTCCCACATCCAGCTTCCTGCATGGAATCTTAAAAAAAAAAAAAAAAAAAAAAAAAAAGAAGCTACTTATCAAGAACAGTATAAGACATTTTGCTAAAGCAAATGTAAGTGACTGATTTCAGATATTTGCTTTAGGAGCCATCTATACTTGAGGATATGAATAGTTCTTAATAATAGTGAATTTTACCACTTAACCCCTTTTACCAGGTTTCACTCCTCCCTCCCTCTCTTTTCCTCCCTCCCTCTTTCTCTCTTGTCCTCCCTCACCACACCCCCATATCCCCCCTTAACTCTTGACTGGAATATGTATCCCTTTGACTTACCTGGGCTGGATCAGGCCTGGATGACTGAGGCCTAGGCTGTCTATCTAAGCTGCTTTCAGCTGTGCAGTTATTGCAAGGTTCAATCAGAGGACAGTAGGGATGTGCAGGGACATTGGGACTGTGGCACCATGGGCTGCTATTGGGAAAAGGGAGTGGTGGATTTTCTTTTTCTCTTTAAAAAAAAGAAAAAAAAATTAAGCCAAAAGTAAACCCAAAAGTTATCTTAAATAGTGGAATTAGCAATGAAGGCTCAATTAAAGTTAAAGCATGTTTTAAGACCAGAGAATATGGCTTTTCTAGACCTATGGGCAGCACTTTTATCAACATCAGAGGCATTTGGGCAGCACTTTTATCAACATCAGAGGCATTTGCCTCAATATGTGTAACATAAATTCTGCACTCTAAGCCACAAGCTAGCTCTTGATCCAAGATGAAATCTCTAGATCATGCATCTCTTCCTCCACCTAAGCACTACTAAAGAGGGTGATAACTTCATCTCCTCACCTCTCCACAGCTTTGCCTGTAATAGCAGTGCCACTAAGTGAAATGGTGGGAGGGGGTCTTGAAATTGCCTAGTGGAAGTCACCAGCCTTTACTCTTCCATGACTATAATCCTGTTTGCTCTGTGTTTTTTATGAAACACAAAAAGCATTATAGTTTTTATGGTCCTATTTAAAATAGGATTTTTTGGTCATTATTGATTTACCTATTCATTATGAATCTATTTGTTACCCAGTCATTCTTACTTGCTCAGTTACTAATTGTGGGAAGGACTCAAAAAAAAAAAAAAAAAAAAAGCCAAGCAACTTTTACCTTTTAAGAAAAACTCTAACTTGTTTCATCTGATATCCTGAGATATCTTTATCAGATTTATCTTGTTTTTCTTCAGTTGTAGTTATAGATACTGGCCATGGAAACCTGTGTCTTTGAGACGGACTTACTATCGAGCATCTGTCAAATTCAATGTCAGTCTCTAATTTCTCCCACGCTTGCTTCCAGTGAATAGGAGTGTACCAGGCAACAGCCTAACAAAAATGATTCATTAATATCAAATATCAATGCAGTTAGGTAGATTTTTAAAAAATACCATAGGCTTATTGCAATAAAGTTTCAAAGTCAAACAGTTTAATGTCATTTACCTACTATGTGTCAATTAGTGGAACACAATGAAGATGTAGTGAGACATCCTGGCCTTAGTTTCCAATTCTGAAAATTATAAGCTGCATAAACTCAGGCAGATTATCTGCTTACTGTCTTGGACTGTGTCCTCATATGTGAAATGGGGAGGGTGATGGTAGGGAATTGCTATATGAGGAGGGTGGTTGTGAGATTCAGTTAGGCTACTAAATTTCATAACTGTAAAGAACTATGCAAAAAAGTAGTTGTAATATTATCATTAAATTGGAATATTTAAGATACATATGTATATGTGTATATACAGGTTTTATTTGAGACGAGGAAATGGGCAGTAGAAGTAGAGACATGGAGAAGAAGCCACATTCTTTGAGCTTGAATTCTAGGTGGGATATTAAGGAGCCTATTAGATAAAATTTCCTGAGGACAGGAACCATGCAATAGTTATGTTCTTTTTTTCCACCACCTAGCATAATGCTTGGCAGATACTAAACATATGTAAAGGTTTCCCATATGAATGAATTGATCAGTTTCACTCTTTTACTAGCAAATAAAGGGTTGAGTGTTTACATCACCCTGCAGAAATAATCCGATTCTTGATGTGCAAAATATTTCAAACCAGAGTAAAAGAAGTAGTGTAAGTACAAAGACTAATTCCATTGCAGGGAATGACAGTTTACTCAAAAGGGGATTTCAGGAGCTCAGGGACCTGGTCTGTCTGGTTCAACACTTAGTGACTACGAACAGTGTGCATACAAAGTAGAAACCCCAAATGTGTTTGCAGAGTGAATAAATGGGTGGATAAATGTGATGAAAAGTCTGAAACAGGAATGCCTTAATCATAGAGTTTTGCCAATGATTTTTTTTATGAGCCTGAGTAAACAATTTATATTACATCACCTTATTTTTCCCATCAATGAAAATCATTTGAAGTATAAAATTCAGTAAGAGCCCAATAAAAAAATTAAAGGTGAGTAAAGGCTTCAAAATTACATCTAATGAGTATTCTAACAACTGCTATTCTTATAGAAAAACATTAAATTGCTCATAATAAATTAGCAAGTCTACTCTAAAGGGAGCATCAAACTAAGCATGAGATATAACGGAGCAAGAAAGACAAGCAGAAAGATAGATTCCAATCAACGTATTATCTGGATTAGTAGTTTTATGACATAGTAAGTAAGACTGAAGGTAGAAAAAAAGGCAGGTATTTAAGAAAAATCAAAAGAATGGTTTTGCAAGAGAAATGACTTTTTTTGTTGTAAACAAAAATATCTTTCAACTTTATTAGTATGTCTTTGGGCATATACTTATGCTAATATTATGCTAAGGAAAAGGTAGAATGAAAATATAAAATTGTCAAATACTGGGAATGAGTTACCCAAAATTATTACTAATGCACTTAACTTTATAGTGAATAAAGTAGAGTCGTTACAAATTAGACTTTATGTCCATTCACTAAAATATTAGTCTCTTAAGAGCAGATACCATGTCCTACTCTACTTTATATTCTCAGCACTTATTACAGCCATTGGAATAGAGAATAATCTCAACAAATATTTGAGACATGAATAAATGAATAGAAAATATCTCTAGTAGTACCTTCCTTTCTTATTCCACTCTTCAACCTAAATATCATAAATAAAATCCATCCTTGACTCTGAAATTTGCAACAACTTCTTAGGAATGTAGACTATGAAAATTATTTTTGCCAAATTATAAGTAGCTCTTTGGCACTTTGGCTCTGGGAAGAGGGTGCTGTTGATTTGTCTGACATGTTATTGCAATTAATAATGGTTTTATACAAGCTATTAAGGATGGAAAACAATTGAGTCAGCTAAGAGGAGAAGGGGAAACTAGGGACAGCTACCTATTCTTTTTCAAAAAACCTATTGTTAAGAATAGGACACTGACTTCACCATTAGGTTTGCACAGAATCGTTGTACAATTTGGGCCTGTCTTAAACTTGTTTTGTTCTCTCCAAAGAAAATCTGATGGTGGCTGATGCTTTGCTTCAGATGCAGCTGCCCACACCTGTAAGAAAATGGTTGTTAGTGACAGACCAAGTAGTTTTGTAGATGTCAAGGGTCATTGCAATGCATCATTCTGAACAGATGAGGTTTTAAAATATGACTGTATAATATAAAATGTCAAGCTGTGTAAAAGCAAACAGCTACTGCTTATGGTTTAAAGGAAAGCAAAAGAAAGAGAGGAAACCTTCCAGCATCAGCTAATTACCTGTTCTCTGAGTAAATAATCTCTTTGTTTTTCTTTTAAGGATTATGTTTGCTTAGTTATAGGAGCTTAGGTATTTTGTTTTAATAGTTGAATCATGAAAACAAAAGGTATTTGGAGTGCCTGGGTGGCATAGTCAGTTATATCACGACTCCTGGTTTGCTCAGGTTGTGATCTTAGGGTTGTGAGAGCAAGCTCCATGATTAGCATGGAGTCTGCTTAAGACTCTCTCTCCCTTTCTCTCTGCCCCTTCTCCCTCACCCTCACTCTCTCTCCCTCTCAAACAAACAAATAAATCTTTAATAATCCCAAAAGGTATTATGCACCAAATTGAGGAAAGCCATGGACATTTTATTATGGGTATTAATTTATATTCAAGGATGGACAAAGTGGCACAAGTAACCAACAACAACCAGAAATCACATTTTACCTAGAGATTGAGTGATGAAGAAACTGGTGCTAAGCCACTCCGGTTGGGCAAATAAATTTTTTCTGTACAATTCTAGTTCATAGCATTTATATCTTATACTCACTGTTACTGTGCAATTGGCTTGCATTACGACATTTGGAAGGAAGCGATACAAAGAGATTGTTTGTCCATTCACATTTTGCTGGAGAATATGACCTCCAATCTCCAGTTCTTTGTCAAGAGAAGAGTTAATGAGCTTCACAAATAAACCTTTGACATTTACTTCAGCTATTTTAATGTCTCCAAGAGCACTAACAAATAAAGCATAAAGATTTATAAGGTGACTTTAGAGAAGTGTGTCTATAGCTCATTTTAAGAACTGAATAATATGCCTTAAAAATACAACTTTTACATAGCTGTATGTTCTATTGGACATATTCTATGTAGAAATGGTTATAACCTAAGACATATGGCTTGACCTCTTAGTTCTGTTTATCTGTCAACTAAATTATCTCTTTCACATAAAATAATTAAAGAAAAGTTAAAAAGTGCTTTAGGTGTCAAGATGTAAATGCCGTAGGAAGATGCGATTATCATTATTTAAATTTCCTTCCACTCATCATAAAAGCACAAGACACGAAATTATCAAGTAAATAAAGAGGAAAGGTAAACCATTTAGATTATTTCTGATAAAGTCACTGCGAAGATGAATAGCAATTATGTACTTAAAAGAATTTTGCAAACTTAAAATATTATGCAAAATATAAGATGGTAATTTTTCCCTGTAACATGTAGAGGGCCTCGTATTTAACAGAGACAAGGCTAATAAACATTTATAAGTTAACATTTCTCAAAGTGTGGGTCACAACTTAATAATACATCATGAAATCCCTTTGGTGGGTATAGCCGTCATTTTAAAAATGAAATGCCAATAATAATAACAAACAATACTTATTATGTGCTGGGTTCTTTTAAAAGATTATATCTATCTATATCTACAAATTCATATCCATGATTCCAAAATCCATAAAGTTCTAAAAAAAACCCAAAACATAAAAAAATGCATTTGATGTGATGAGCACTGGGTGTTATTTATATATGAGATGAATCACTAAATTCTACAACTGAAACTAATATTATGCTGTATGTTAATTAGCTGGAATTTAAATAAAAAATTGGAAAAAATACATTTGAAGCAAAATGTGACCTGAATTCCTGTGGTGGCAAAATCTGACCTAAAACTGAGGGGAGGCTATTTATAGTCTTCATTTACAGCTTGTGTGAATATTCTTGTTTGGCTTTGGAAAAAATTAATGTTTGATTTTGGATACTTTTCTAAGCCCTAATGGGGTATTCTGGTCATCATATTACTTTCTTGAAATCCTCCAAGTTCTGAATTTTGAAACACAGTAGGTCCCCAAGTATTTTGGGAAAGGCGTTGTGAACTTGTAGATATTCATTTAATCCTTATGATAAGGCTACACATTTTTTACTGAAGGTCATGGTAAAAAAAATTGAGGGACACTAATATTTCATTTAATTCTCACAACAACCCAGTGAGACAGCTACTATTTTTAGTCCCATTTTAAGGAAACTGAGGTTTAGAGAGATTGTCATGTCCAAGATCACTCAATAAATGTTAACACATGTTCTCTGTCTCACTTAAGGAGTAAATTCTCAAAGAGGTTTGATGCAGCCATTCAAATTGTTTACAGTCTATATATAGCCTGGTGGTTGAGCACCAAGGTTGAGCACCTTGGTTGAGAACATACATGCACATATAGACCGCTGCCATTGAGTAAATTGGTCTCCACCCACACCTTGGCCCTTAGTGACTCCCTTAGTAATTGACAGCAAGGTGTGTGTGTGTGTGAGCACGTGCACGTGTGTTTTAGCAAATTGTGTTCTTCATGGGCTGAACTAGCATAGTCTGTTATTCCCCAATAATGCACAAATTCCTGCACTTACATCCCCATCCTTACTCTCAGCAAATAATTTCACTGAGAAAACAGGACCATCAAAGAGAAATGTTTTCCTACTTTCCACTTAGCAGCAGATTCATCCATATGCACTTGACCTCTTCTCTGTCCCAGCCTGTCTTGTTTCAGTAGAAAAGGGGCCCTTCTCCCATTTAAAGTTAAACACTGTTCACTACCAACTTGTCCTGCTGCTTCAGCATCTCAGTCCATTCATTATTCTCTTTTTCTCCTTTAATGCCAACCTCTCCCTTCACACTGCCCCTTCCCCCAAATATGTACTCATCCTCAAACTGCTACCACCTTAAAAAAGAAAAAAAACCCCACAATCCTCCTCCAGCTTCCACTTCATAGTGCTATTATAATCAAGCTTTTGGAAAGACTATATCATTAATTTTTCACCTCTTATTCACTCCTCAATCCACTACCATCTACTTCTCCCTAAACCAAGATGACCAGTGTCCTCTCAGTTAGTAAACTGAGTGGTAAATTGAGTGGTTACTTATTTTTTATTGAGGTAAAATTGACCCATCATATTATTTTAATGTTTACAACATAATAAGTCTAATTAACATCCATCACCATTCATAGTTACACACATTTTTTGTGATAAAAAAATTAAGATCTACTCTCTTGGCAACCATCAGATATGCAATACAATATTTTTCATTGAAGTATAATTGACATACAATAGCCTATTAGTTGCAGGAGTGCATCATAGCCATTTGATATTTTTACACATTGTGAAATCATCCTCATAAGTTTAGTTATCAGCTATCATTTGTCACTATATAAAGTTATTATATTATTATTGACTATAATCCCTATGCTGTGCATTGCATCAGCATGATTTATTTTATGACTCAAAATTTGTACCTCTTAATCGTCTTACTCTATTTCACCTGCTCCCAATCCCTCCCAACTCAACCAACAGTTTGTTTTCGGTATCTATGAGTCTATTTCTGTCTTGTTTTGTTTGTTTTTCAGATTGCACAAATAAATTAAATCATATGATATTTGTCTTTCTCTGTCTGACTTCTTTCATTTAGCATTATATTCTTTAGGTTCATTCAAGTTGTTGGAAATGGTAACGTTTCATTCTTTTTTATGGCTGAGTAATGTTCTTACATATATACTACATCTTTTTCATCCATTCATCTACTACTGATGGGCACTTTGGTGGTTTCATTATCTTGGCTATTGTAAATAATGTTGCAGTAAACTATAGGTGGCATATACCTATCTCTTGAGATTGTTTTCATTTTTGGGTAAATACCCAGATATAGAATTGCTGGATCATATGATATTAATTTTTTGAGGAACTTCCATACTCTTTCCATAGTGGCCATACCAACTTACATTTCCACCAACTCAGTCTTTGCTTAATGTCTCTGTGGTATTTGCCTTTGCCATATATGCCTTCTTTTTTGGAACTCCTCTTCTAATTTACCCAAGTCCATTATTTTCCTTCTATCAGTCTGGTTGCTCCTTTTCAGTCTCTACCTCTCTTTTCTTTTTAGTCTCTTTTTCATATTTTTCTTCTTCATCCATCTCTCAGATGTTGGTCCCTAGGATTCTGTCCTTAATTCACTTTTATCCTCATCATACTCCATGTATGTGACATCATCTATGAACAGGGCATTAGTAACCATTAACACATAGATGACTGTTAAATCTAAATCTCTTACTTAGACTTTCCTGCTGAGCTTTGGACCCATAGAAACAGCTGACAACAGACCTCAAAGGTGCCTCTAAATCAACATGCCCTAAATTGAACTCATGATTTTGGAAGAGTGGGAAACCTATTCCAGCGAATTGCATCATGATTTATCCTGTTGACCATGCCTAAAATTTCCATTACTTTTGTACTCTTTTCATCTTATTGCCCTATCTGTGACCAAATACTATTTGTTGATTCTATCCCTATATTTTCTATATACATCTACTTTCCTCCATCCCTATTGCTGCTATCTTCATTAGGTCCTCCTCACCTCTGTGTATTATAACAGTGTTCTAACTGATTTCTCCAGTCCTATACCTTCCTAACTATTCTCATTTTGCTTCCAGAATAATCTTTGTTTGCTATCCAGAAAAAGGATAAATCCTGCCATATCTGACCATTTTCTTCCAGAGAAAACACCAATTTCACAGCATGGAAACAAGGCCCTACATAATCTTGTTAATCTCTTTTTTCTGACTTCCTAGCTTTGCTTAAACTTCAATGACAAAGGATTTATCACAAGACTTGTGACAATTCATGCCATTGCATGCTTTTCCCACCATCTATGCAAGTGTTAGTAGTCCCTCTTCTTGTTCCCCACATCCCTACCAACACTTGAAATTTTCAAACTTCTTAATATTTTCAATACAGTGGGTACAAAATACTTGTACTTGTTTCCCCTTGATTATAGTACAGTTGAATAAGGTATTTATTGGCCATTCAATTTTCTTCTGTGAATTGCTTGTTTATATTATTTTTCTACTTCTATAGGCTTGTTTTACATTTTTATGATTGAGTTCATAGTATTTATGGAATAACATTTAAATATACACACATGTTTTTAGAAGAAGAACTGATGAGTATTATTCGCATTATTTTAAGATGCTATATTGGGGATCCCTGGGTGGCGCAGCGGTTTGGCGCCTGCCTTTGGCCCAGGGCGCGATCCTGGAGACCCGGGATCGAATCCCGCGTGGGGCTCCCGGTGCATGGAGCCTGCTTCTCCCTCTGCCTGTGTCTCTGCCTCTCTCTCTCTCTCTCTGTGACTATCATAAATAAATAATAAATAAATAAATAAATAAATAAATAAATAAATAAATAAGATATTAAAAAAAAAAGATGCTATATTGGTGACAGTTTGTTATGGCAGCAATAGAAAACTAATATCTGCTTCTTATAAATTTTCAAATTGTGTGCCAGAAATGTTACTAGAGTCTTCTGTGTTCTATTTTCCTAATTATAAATCACTCTCAATCTCCTATTGTTCCCATGAAGGTAAGTGTCCTTTTTCCCTGGCTAAGATTTTCCTTATGTCTTCAATTTTTTGTTTGTTTGTTTGTTTGTTTGTTTGGGGGGTCGTGGTGAGGAGGAGCAGAGGGAGAGGGCAAGAGAGAATCTAAAGAATCCCTACCCGACATGGAGCCAAAATCAAGAACCAGAGGCTTAACTGACTGAGCCATCCAGGCATCCCTCTTATATCTTCGGTTATAGAAGTTTTTCTACAATGCATCCAGAGGTTTGAATTTTTATTTTTCTGTCTTTTATCTTTTTGGGAGTTGGCAGTGCTACTTGCATCTGTGGCTTGATGTCTTTCATTAGTTTGTGGACCTTCTCTGCTGTATTTCCACTAGCACTGTTCTATCTTAATCTGTGTCTCCTCTCCTTAAGTGACTTAAATTATGAGTGGTTAGATTTTTTTTGTTGACTTTCTCTATTTGTCCTTATGCTTGTTTCTATTCTTCTAATATCTTTGCAATTCAGCCTAAGTATTTTTTCTAAGGATGTTTTAGTGCAATAATTCTCTATTCTGTTGCATCAAATATGTATAAATATATATATATATTTTTATGATAGGCACACAGTGAGAGAGAGAGAGAGGCAGAGACATAGGCAGAGGGAGAAGCAGGCCCCATGCACCGGGAGCCCTACGTGGGATTCGATCCTGGGTCTCCAGGATTGCGCCCTGGGTCAAAGGCAGGCGCTAAACTGCTGTGCCACCCAGGGATCCCCAAATATATTGTTAAACCCATCTACTTCTGAAATAGTAATTTCTCCTATTGGATATTTTAGTTCTAGAATTTCTTTTTGATAATTCAGTAAGAATAAACCAAAAATATTTAGTTTCCAGTTCTATCTTGTCATTTAATTCCCTGAATATTAGTCATTGTTATTTTATCCCTTACATATAACCATAATATCTGCACCTCAAGACCTGTTTTTAGTCTATTTGTAATCTTAGTTTTTAGTTAACTTTGATCATTTGTATGTTTTGTTATTTTTTACTTAGTGTCTAGAATTACAGATTAAGAACTGCAGAGATAATTTGAGACTTTGTATAGCATTTTGTCAATACATAGAGGATTTCCTTTAGCTACTGGCAGCCATTTAAATTGAGAGTAAATCACTTTAATCAAACCAAGATGTTAAATGACTGTTTCAGCTCCAATTAGGATGTTCTATTTTTTTTTTTTTAAGATTTTTTTATTCATGAAAGACACAGATAGAGGCAGAGACATGGCAGAGGGAGAAGCAGGCTCCCTGTAGGGAGCCCAATGTGGGACTCAATCCCAGGACCCCAGGATCATGACCTAAGACAAAGGCAGATGCTCAGCTGCTGAGCCACTCAGTTGTCCCTAGGATGTTCTATTTTGAATATAACCTTACTATTGGGTGACTCTTTGAAGTTCCAACTGACAACCTGGGTTGTTTATCAGTGACTCCCTTTCTTGATAGACCTAAATCCCAATTTTTATTCACCAGGTCCTATGAAACTGTCAATATATTATTAAGTTCTCAGCTTCTTAGCTGCTTCTTTCCAATTAACAACTGAGGAGAAAAGTGGCTCCAAATGTCAGCCATCACTTCTAGAAAGAAGAATTGTGAGAATAGAGGATGCAAACATCCATGAAATCTCAATATACATTACCAAACTGCTTTCAAAATAGTGGTTTCACTTCATACTCCCATTGCATTGTATGAGATTGCCAGTTTTGCAAAGGTTTACTTGTGAGTAATTTACATACATATTCTTTTCTTTTGCATTACCATTATGGTTCTTACTAAACTGTGGATATAGCATTTTACTCTTCTTTGAAATTCCTAGAATTCCTCTATGTCATCCTTAGCCTACTGTTATTAAATTCTCTATGAGATGTTGTGATTTCTTAACAAGACACCTTTTTGTTTGTCAGACTTGCTTTTTTTGCATGGGAGATGAGCACTATTTTGAATTCTGCTTTTAAAAAAGTAAGATCCTAGAGTAGTTGTTATCTTTTTGTTATCATACATGTAATGGAATATGTAGAGTTGCTCTTCAAAAATCTTTCATTATTTAAGTGAAGTGTTTATTTATTGATCTTAAATTTTTTATTTTATGCACATAAGAATAAATTAGCTCAACTGAAAGCAAAAATAACATCATCCATATCAGAGTGAGTCATTTAATTTGCCGTTCTTTTGATATAAGGCCAAAAGCTATAGGAAAATATTTTATACAATACATAGAAATTCACAGAGGCAGGGCTGTTAAGCTACTATCACAAAGACTTTTAGTTATCTTTTTCTCTTTCCAATAAGCCTTCCCATTTTTCTTTAGTAGAAAAGTGCCCTGAGACCTCTACTTATAAGTCATTATTTGATGAGAGTGGAGAGTGATGTACCAGTCATTTTGTCAGAGACTTTGTATGGGACTGATTTGTAAAGAGACATATGGCTATGTAACTTAAAAAAAAAAAAAAAAACCAGTGACTTTTCATTATTTAAGTCCTGATTTATCTAGTTCTTGGGTTTCTCTTGATAGCTTCATGCTACTTATCTGTCTTTAGGTTTCTACAACTTTAAAGTTTGCTAAAATTACTTTAGAGTTTCAGTCCTTCCAATATACACCTACATAACATTCTCTATACGTATTGACATCTTTGTGAATTGCTGTGGGGGTCTGGCAAAGGGGTAAGCATTTAGAACTTCCTAAATTTTTAAAAGACAAACTTGATTTAATTCATTGGTATTACAAGAGAAAAGCCCTCAGGCTGAAAGTTTTGGTAAAAGTCCCTTGATGTAATGAAGAGTTAAGTTAGTACATCATCATGTTTTAAAATATCTGAGAGAGGACGCCTGGGTGGCCTAGTGGTTAAGCATCTGCCTTCGCCTCAGGGCATGATTCCTGCATGGAACCTGCTTCTCCTTCTGCCTATGTCTCTGCCTCTCTGTGTGTGTGTGTCTTTCATGAATAAATAAATAAAATCTTTAAAAAATCTGAGGGAAGAATAAATAGATTGAATCATCAACCTTGGGCATATGAATAGATTTATAGTATCATAAGCTATTTGACCAAAAAGTATTCACGTAGTTATAATTTTGGTGATACCCATCTCAGTCTACAGCTTACTACAATCTTGATTCTAGATTTATAGAATGAAGAATTGCCTGGGGGGTAGAGAAGAAGAATGGGTGGAAAGGCAGCCTTAATATAGTTTGGTCACTCCTGAGGCATCTAGAACTGATCTGGAAGCTAATATATGGTCTTACATATAGGGAAAAAAGATCATGCATAGCTAGTGAAAATTCTAATAACGTCTCCATCTTGTTTCTTGTTCGCCTACTAAATTTTTCCTACTGGTGAAAGATATTAAGCATTTATAAGATGATAAATGATAGTAGGAGAGAAACAACATATTTTACTGAAACAATCAAATTGAGAATTGGCTTCTGTTTCTAGCTAAGATAGAATAACAGAAATTGTATTTGACCACCCACCTGAAACAACTAAAAATCTGGAAAGATTATATGAAACAATGTTTTTCAAGATATTGGCCACTGGCCACTGAAGAATAGTGATCTCTGAAAGACAGAAAATAAATAAAGTGAGCCTTAAAACTTTCCCAGATTACTGCCTTGAGAGAGTTTCCAGGCTCTGACACAGAGAGCTGGAGCCAGGTAGAGCCTGATGGATTCTCTCACTTGAGGAGATGGAGCTTAGAACCTGGAGAGACCCAGGTGGCAAGAGGTCACAGGCAGAGGACCAGAGAGGAGATTGCTGCATAAAGAGAAATTCTGGACATTTTCAGAAGATTCCCTGTAAGTATTCAGCAGAGGATGATTAGCACATGTATTCCAATAAACTCTCTAGGACTGGATAACAAGACACTTGAAAGGATTAGGGAGAACAGCACTCAGAACACCCACAGGATGAGGAAAAGTGGATGTTCCCATCAGTCAGACTGCAGAATCTCACAATTCGTGGGGCACGGGGTACAGTACTTGGAAGAATCTTGCCTCAATACTAAGGATTAATTAGCCATAGACTAGACATTGCTCTGCTGCCACCTAACAAATTTTAAAAGCAAGTCCCAAAAGGTTCAAACTATTTCTAAGCAACTTAATTTCATTCCAGAACAAAGCTCAGGAATATTTATAAATACAAAAAAATGCCAGCATTTGAATAATATAAAAATGACAATTTCTGGCATCTAATAAAAATTACCAGGCACAAAAATAAATTGGTAATACAACTCATAATAAGAAGAAAAATCAATAAATTGAAATTGACCCAGAATGGACAAAGGTGTCAGAAATAGTAGAAAAGGAAAAGTCCTTGTACTATATTCTGTATATACAAGATCTAGACAAAAGCTTGAACATGATCGAGACATGGCTGAAGTAAAAATACACTACGTGGGATTAACAAGATTAGTCATTGTAGATAAAAACATTAGTGAATTTGAAGGCATAGCAATAGATATTATTCAAAATGAGACACACAAAGAACAGAGCATTAATGAATTGTGGGACACCTTCAATTGACCTAGTAAATGTGTAGTTGGAGTCTCTAAAGGAAAAGAGTGAGGAATAAAATATTTTAAGAAATAATAGCCTAAAATTTTCCATAATTTTAAAATTGTAAGTTTATAAATTTGCAAATCAAAGAAGTTCTGCAAAGTCCAAGCATATAATTCCTGAAGAAAGTTTTACGCCAAGACACATCATAATCGAATCTCCCAAAAGTGGCAAGAAAAACAATTAATCACATACAAGGAAACTAAGTGTGGGGTAAAAGTGTAGAATTTTTATATTGAATTGAACTGAAGTAATTATGAAACTAAAATAGAAAGAGCTACAAGAAGATTTATATAAGCATTATGATAACCACAAAACCCTTATAAGCTACAGAAATTTATCAAATAACAAAACAATAAGAGAGGAAACAGGAACAAAGGAACTGCAAAAACAAAGCAATTAACAAAATGGCAATAGTAAGTTTTTATCTATTGATAGTGATTTTAAATGTAAAATAGGTTAAATTCCCTAATCAAAAGGCATAAAGTGGCTGAATAGATTTTAAAAACTCCAATATCCAGCAATGTACTGTTTACAAGAGACTCACTTGAGACATACTTAAATTGAAAGAAAAGAGATGGAAAATGATATTTCATGCAAA
Organism: Vulpes vulpes; assembly: GCF_048418805.1. Taxonomy (NCBI): domain Eukaryota; kingdom Metazoa; phylum Chordata; class Mammalia; order Carnivora; family Canidae; genus Vulpes; species Vulpes vulpes. The sequence continues at coordinate 21,422,230 of NC_132787.1, read as the reverse complement.
TGCTAACCAAAATAAAGCAGAGGTAGCTATACTTTTTTATTAGACAAAATGACTTTAAGTAAAAAACTTTTATTAAAGACAAAGAGGTAATTATATAATGATAAAAGGGCCAATTCAACAGGTAGACATAATAATTGTAAATATTTATGCACCCAACATTAGAACACCTAAAATATAAAACAAATATTGACAGAGGTAAAGGAAAAAATGACAATACAATAATATGAAACTTTATGACTATACTTTAAATAACAGAATATTGAGGGCAGAAAATCAATAAGGTAACAGCTGACTTGAACAACTCAATAGACCAAATGGATATGTCTGTTATATAGCCACTCTATGGTGGCATTCTTCTCAAGCACACACAGAATATTCTCCAAGATCGATCACACATTAGGTCACAAAACAAGGCAATTTAAGATTAAAATCATTCCAAGTATCTTCTCAAACTACAGTGGAATGAAACTAGAAATCAATAACAGAAAAGAGGAAAATTCATGAACACATGGAAGCTGAACAATGCATTGTTGTATCACCATTGGGTAAAAGAGGAAATAAAAAGCGAATTTTAAAAATAACAGATGAATGAAAACAAAAATACAACTTACTCAAACTTATGGGGGCACAGCAAAAGCAGTATAGGAGGGAAATTTATAACATTAAATACCTACATTAAAAAGGAATAAAAATCTCAATTAAAAATGCCTAATTTTACAATTCAAGGAAGGATAAAAATGAGAACAAACTAACCCTAAAATAGAAAAAAGATATATAATAAAGATTAGAGCAGGAACAAACAAAATAGAGAATAGAAGAAGAATATAAAATTTAATGAAACTACAAGTTTTTAAAAATATAAACTAAATAGACAAGTCCTTAGCTAGACTAAAATAAAAAAGAAGGTTCAAATGAAAAATGTCAGAAATGAAAGAGGTAACAATTACAATTGGTGATACAGAGATACAAAAGGACTGTAATGGACTATTATGGACAAATATGCAAATAATTGGATAACATAGAAGAAATGGACAAATTCCTAGAAACATACAAAGGCTACAAAGACTGAAACAAGAAGAAATAGGAAGTCTGAACAGACCAGTAACAAACAAGGAGTTTGAATCAGTAATCAAGAACATTCCAACAACAACAATGAACACTTGGGACCAGATGGCTTCAAGGATGAATTCTTTGAAACATTTAAAAAAGAACTAATACAAATCTTTCTTAAAATCTTCCAGAAAATAGAAAATGAGAGAACCCTTCCAAACTCACTTTATGAGGCCAGCATTAGTCTGACTCCAAAGGCAGAAAAGACAAAACAAGACAAAACAAAAGCCACAAGAAAATAGGCCAGTATGCCTGAAGAACGTATTTGCAAAAAACCTCAATAGAATACTAGCAAATCAATTCAACAGCATACCATAAGGATCATACACCATGACCAAGTGGGATTTATGTCTGGGATGGAAGGAGGTTCAACATATGAGAAATCAATGTGACATATCCCATTAACACAATGAGAGACAAAAACCACATGATTGCATTTCTTTATCAGATGCAGAAAAAGCATTTGACAAAATTCATATTCTTTCATGATAAAACTCTAAACAAAAAAGGTAAATAAGAAACATACCTCAGTATAATAAACACCATATATGAAAAATCCACAGGTAACATAATAATCAATGGGGAAAAACTGAAAGCTTTTCCAGGACCCAGAACAAGGTAAGGATGTTTATTCTCACTATTGCTATTCAGTGTAGTCCTGAAAGCCCAAGCCAGAACAATCAGGAAAGGAAAAAAAGTGCTTAAATTAGAAGAGAAGTAAATAATTGCTATTTGCAGACGACATGATCATATATGCAGGAAATCCTAAAGACACCACAAAAAGCTGTTAGAATAATTTATTAAAATTGTACACTACAGAATCAACATACAAAAATCAGTGGAATTTCTGTTCACTAATAATAAACTGACCAAAACAGATATTAAGAAAACAATCTCACTTATATTAGCAATAAAAAGAATAAAATATCCACATATTAACTTAACCAAAGAGGTGAAAGATTGCGCATTGAAATTATCGTACACTACAATATTGAAAACTTGTACACTATAAAATATTGATGAAGGAAATTTAAAAGACACAAAAAAGTGGCAAGACAATCCATGTGCATGAATTGGAAGAACTAATAATGTTAAAATGTTCATACTACCCAAAGCAATCTACAGATTCAAGGTAATCTCTATCAAAATACCAAGGACTTTTTTTTTTTTTTCAGAGTTTGAAAAAACTCTCTCAAAATTCATAGGGAACCACAAAGATCCCAAATAAACAAAGTAATCTAGAGCAAGAAGAACAAAGCTGAAGGTATCCTACTTCCTAAAATTATGTCAAGAGTGTAAGTAATTAAAACAGTATGGTCAATGGAAGATTACTCAGTCATTAGAAACGACGAATACCCACCATTTATTTTGACGTGGATGGAACTTGAGGGTATTATGCTGAGTGAAGTAAGTCAATCAGAGAAGGACAATATTATATGTTTTCAGTCATACGGGGAATATAAAAAATAGTGAAAGAGATTATAGGGGAAAGGAGAGAAAATGAGTGACAAAAATCAGAGAGGGTGACAGAACATGACAGACTCCTAACTCTGGGAAATGAAGAAAGAGTAGTGGAAGGGGAGGTGGGTGGGGGGATGGGGTGAATGGGTGACTGGGACTGTGGGGGGCACTTGACGGGATGAGCACTGGGTGTTATACTATATGTTGGCAAATCGAACTCCAATAAAAATATATTAAAAAACCAGTATGGTACTGGCATAAAAATAGACATATAGACCAATGGAACAGACTAGAAAACCCCTAAACAAACCCACACATAAAAATTATGGTCAACTGATGAAGATCAGAACAAGAATGGCCAAACCACACGTGTGGAAAGAGTAGTAGTGAATATTGGAAGAGTGACATCCACATGTAAAAGAATGAAATTGGACCCTTATGTCACAGCATATACAAAAATTAACTCAAAATGGGATAAAGACTTAAATACAAGACTCAAAACCATTAAACTCATAGGAAAGAAAGAGGGGAAAATCTTCTTGATATTGGTCTTGATAATTTCTTAGATATGACACCAAAAGCACAAGCAACAAAAGAATACATAAATAAGGGAGATTTCATTAAACTAAAAAGCTTCTGCAGAGCGAAGGAAATGCTTAACAAAATGAAAAGGCAATATATAGAATAAGAAAAATATTTGCAAGCCATATATCTGAAAAGGGTTAATAGCCAAAATATAAGGAATTCATACATCTCAAGAACACAAATGCAAATAACCTGATTAAAAAATGGGCAAAGTACTTCAATAGAAACTTTAAAAAAGTAATTCAAATGTTTAACAGGCATGTGGAAAGGTGCTCAACATCACAAATTGCCAGAGAAATGAAATAAAAATCACAATGAAATATTACCTCATACTTGTTTCAAAGAGAAAATTTAAGTGCTGGTGAGGATGTGGATAAAATGGAACCCATGTACTGTTGGTGGGAATATAAATTAATAAGGCCATTATGGAAAACATATGGAGGTTCCTAAAAAATTAAAAAAATAACTACCACATGATCCAGCAATCCCACTTATGGGTATATATCCAAATCAAATGCAATCAAGATTAGGGAGTGGTGTCTGCACTCTCATGTTCATTGCAGTATTATTAATAAAAGTCAAGATATGGAAACAGTCTAAATGTCCTCAATAGGTGAATGGATATAGAAAATGTCACACACACACACATACACACACACACACACACATGCTGAAATATATAAAAAAGTAAAATAAAGGAAATCCTGACTTCAACATGGATTTTGACAACATGGATGTATGACACATAGGTGGAGTTAGGTTGCTGACCAGTATCAGCAACAAGAAATGTGACAACACTACAGATTCTACAGATACTAAAAGGATAATAGGGGAATATTATGAATAAGTTTATGATAATAGATCTGACAACTTAGATGAAATAGACAAATTATTTGAAAGACACAAACTATCCAAGAAGAAATGGATAACTGGACTATCCTGATATCTAGTTTCAAGAAATAAAGTTTGTAGGTAAAAACCTTCCCACAAACTCCAGGCCCAGAATGCTTCACTGATGAAACCTATAAACTATTGAAGAAAAAAGTTACTTCTACACAAACTCAGGTAGAAAATGAAAGAGGAGGCAATATATTCCAACTCATTCTATATCAAAGCATACAAAGACACTACAGGAGAAGAAAACTACAGATCACAAACATAGATATAAAATTTTGAAATAAAATTTTAGCCAATAAAGTCAATAATATACAAACAGAATAAGTATTATGATCAAAAGATGTTTATTTTAAGAGTGTAGGGTTGCTTTAACAATGAGAAAGAAAAACCATATGATCATCTCAGTAGATGTATGAAAAGCATCTGACAAAAATCCAACATTCATCTATAATATTCATTGCCACAATTAAACATTCTGAATCATGATCCTGTTACTCCTTTGTTTGAAACTTTCCCATTGCTTCCCATTGCCTATTATAAGAATAAAATTCCTCAGCTTGGTGTTCAAGGCTCACTGTGATCACCTCCTAACCTTGGCCCCTACCATTCTATTACAACAATTGATGCACTGCTCAGTGTGGCAATGCTATAAAATGCCTTCTACCTACCTGACCTACCTGATACTACCTTTTTCTGCCTCCTTCACTTTGTTTATGTGCCTCTTTGCTCTAGGCTGGTGCTTCTTAACTTTGTGCATTAGAATTGCCATGGAATTTAAAAAAGTAGTTTGTTCAATTCTATCACTTAGAAATTCTGACTCAAAGAGTCTAGGGTAGAGTCAGGACATTAAAAACTTCTCAGCGGATTCAATTATGTAGGTATGGTTGAGAACTACTAATCTAGAATGTTCTCATAGACTCCAAATAAGCATACTCAAAATTTACTTATCTTTCCAGGATAATTCTAATTAACAACCCATTCACAAAACCTTCCTAGATCATCCTCTGCTGGGCGAAAGTTCTCTAAATGCTTTGATAATTTATTTGCCTCTCTCAATCTTTGTATCTGTCTGCAGGTCTTCCCTGATCTGAGTAAAAGTTCTTAAAGTGATATTCCCAACTCCTTTTATAAATTTTTGTCTGAAATAAGCCACCATTCTTAACATGGTAGTTAGATATTGAATGAATAATTTGATGAAGTCTTTTTAGATGGTTGAGGGAACATTTAGTTATTCACTACAGTTGAATGGTAATAGTGGTTGATTTTAGGAAATCCGACCTAAGAGGAAAACAGTTTCCTTTATGTCTGACTTTCAAACATGGCTAATAACTTCTTTTAGCCCTCTCATACCCTCTGTCGATATGTGTTTATTTCTAATAATTCACAACTCAATCTGTTGTTAAAGCAACAAGAAAAGTGGGGTTAGGTAAATATATAGATGAGTCAGCTCTTTATTTTAGCTCCAATGTCACCTTTTTCCTGATGAATTCTTTTTGCCATAGTTACCAACAACCATAAAAATGGATCAATGAGTAAGTCCACCTTTTTCTTCCTATCTTGAAGTCAAGAGTCTAGTAGAAAAAAAAATCCATCTGAATGGGGCAGCCCTGGTGGCTCAGCAGTTTAGCACCACCTTTGGCCCAAGGTGTAATCCTGGAGACCAGGGACTGAGTCCCACGTTGGGCTCCCTGCATGGAGTCTGCTTCTCCCTCTGCCTGTGTCTCTGCCTCTCTCTCTCTCTCTCTCTCTCTCTCTCTCTCTCTTTGTATGTGCCTCTAATGAATAAATAAATAAAATCTTTTAAAAAATCCATCTGAATGATGTGCCAATAATAAAAAATAGAGTTGACTTTATCTGCAGGTATTATGTAGTGCTGGTTTCTCTGGCATATTTAAAAAATTGGCATTCTTTGTTTGGTTCTCTAGAAAATTACATTAGTTTCTTATCATTGCTCAAAACATGAAACAGTTATATTTCAATAAACTGCTTTGGGTTTTAGATGAAATCATGGGTGTAACATCAGATTAGAACTTTCCTACTGAAATAAAGTAGCTCCTATCCCAATAGAAGATATTAAATAATTCAAATAGAATATGTACCTGGATCTAGACTGTCCCACTTCTTCAAGAATCATAGAAAAGTGCTTCCAGGCTTTCTCAGCATGGAATGAACGTGTAAAAAGTTTCTTTGAATCACCAAACAAAGATAGGAAATAATCTTCTCCTTCCCCAGTTACAGGTGTCTCAGGAGCAACGACTGGCAGAGCCTGTTTCTTTGTCATTATGAAGCTGTTGACTCCTTTCAAAGAAACCAAAGAGGAAAGCAACAGAGAGAAGTAAATAAAAGGACATTAAAAGAACCCAAAGCCGGTATCTTTATCCTTTCTTCTACAAAATTTATTCTTTATACGTTTTACTGTCACTGTCAAACTCAATAAGGATAATTAAAAGCTACAAGCCAAAGTCTATGAAATAACTAGCAAGTGACTATTTTTAGTGACACAATTCCTAGAGATTATTTCAGTTATCTTAAATTATCAATAATATCATTAGCATAATGAGTATTATTTAACTGATTATTTAGTTGTACTAGATGCATCATAGGTTTTCAAGGAGGTAAAACATTTGAGTCTTTCAAATTTGGATATGTTACATATAAATACAACTTTATTTCATTTCATATTAGCTATCCTCCCCAAATTACTATCCATAAATTAAAGCCTCAAATGAACTATTCCGACCAATAACTAGTAATTTTGCCAGGTAAAGACTCAAATTTCCTCTAATCAACTAAAATAGCTTATTAGAAAGATAGAATAATGCTTAATCAGACTTTAGTATCCTCTTGGAAATTGGCTCTTTTAAAATAATCACTACTATGATTTAAATGCAAAATAGTTCTTATAATTTTGCATGGAAAGAAGCAGGCTAGATATATCTAATGTGTCTGCAAAGAGAGAGTAACACTACAGAGAGAGACCATGATGAAGTGGATAGAACAATATGTCCTGGATTTGGACAGAACTACAATTGTATCCCAGCTCTGCCATTTAATAAGCCAAGTGATTTAAACTTTCTAATTCTCCATTTTCCTGAAGATAAAGTAATACTACCTTGTGTAAGGCAATGTGAGGATTGAAGAAAGTGTAGATAACTGTCTAGTACAATGTCAAGTTTTTAACAAGTATTCATAAGTGACCACAATTATTGTATTTCAGGGGCTTTGGTTAATGTGATTCTGTTTCCAAAATCATCAAAGGATTAAGACAATCTAGAGTTCGCTTTATATTCTTGTATCTTTAACAAAACCAAAGCAAGGTGAACAACTGAAAGGAATAAACACATAGTTTCTAAGGCCGATTCCTCAGAGTATTTTGTCTAGAAGAAATGTTTGGAATTAAATTAGTTTATTCCTAGTAACTTGAGTGTTTACTTAATCCTTAAATTCCTTTGGGGAAGGAGATTATATAGTATCCTTTTTAATGGCTCATCTTGAGGGATAAAAAACTTTGTATTCTAAAAAGGAAAGAGATATTAATTTTAGCCCTGGTTATTACGTCACCTAGAGGAAAAGATGGAAAGGAACCAAATGCAACAAGTTTCAGTGGACCCAGGCATCTATCTACAGAACGTGAATCTATAGTAACTGAAGGAGAAGACCATATCCCAGCTCAGCTGTCATCTTGCAAGGGGAAACCACTATTTTTTGTTTTTTCCCTAAGAGCTTGCATAGTTTAATCCAAATATAGGACATATACCATGATGACACAGGGATAAAGAAAGAAAAATTTCCCTCCCTAGATGTAAAGTTGGCATTTTCATTTTTAAATATATAGATTTTGGTCATTGCTAAAGGTCAGTGTGATCTTAGGAGGTTTCTTTAAAAGTGCATTTTAGACATACAAACAATGAAGCATAGGGAATAATGGCAGTAGATAAAAATCCTACATAACACTGTGTGAAAAGTTTAGGAAAATGCCAGAAACAAAATGATATAGATAAGGAGCAGCCAGGTTTAAACGTCTACAGAATAACAGAGGAAAATAGAGGCATCATGTAGTCACAGGTATGTTTGTGCTACCAGTTTTGAAACTTGTTGACTGGTAATCTAAGTACAGACCCCAAATCTAGCCTATTCATTGTGAAAGTACTTACAGAGATATTCATACTCACAACTAATTTTTATTAAGTACTTACTATGTGGTAGGTGATTTCCATAAATATCTTATTTAATCCTTAGGCAAGCCCTATGAAGTTGATATTTTAATCCCTATTTTCCACTTGTGGGTAATGGGACTCAGAGATACCTAACCTAATATCTCACAGTGTTAGGAAGCAGAAATATAGTTTGGACCTAGGTTCCCTGTTTCAAGACCATGATTTTTTTCAGTAAACCATGATAACATACCCTAGAAGTTTCCTAACATTGTAAGGAACAAACACACTGTTGACTATTGCTAAATGCCTTGTTAACCCTGTTGGCAACTGTCAAAACCTAACTTTTTCCTGTTGTAGTACTGTTTTCATTTTCTTCTCCAAATTCATTATTGTTTTCATATCTCTCCACCATTTTACCATTTATTTTGCTTCTTTCTGTTATCTGTCTTTTCCTTGCTTAAACCATAAGTCTACTAATGGCACAAATACACAGGATATTGCCTTAATCTCTCTGGTGTGTTCAGAGGAAGGGGATTAATACTATACATAGAATTTTTATCTAGCAATTCTAGACCATCAAAGCCATCAATCCATGAACCATCATGACAATTCAAGATATTTTAAACATGAGGATGATACATTTGGCCACATCCATTTATATGACCTGAATATGACTCAGTGTTAGAGTCAATGGTGAGCATAGTCAAGTTACTCTGCATATAACACTGGGAAACCTGTGTTATTGGAAGTGATTTTGACTTCTAAACATATAAAGAATCTATTGAACTATGTGCTTTAGAAACAGTCTTAAAAAATTTGGTACATGTTTTGCTTACCCAAGCTGTTTTCTGATCTGGAATGGCCCACCAATGTAGTTCTAGGAATCTTCTGTCCAGCTGTGGAAACAGTTATTCTACTAAACTGAGGGCTAGACAGATTGTAACTGAGAGGCATTTCAGAGGATAATGACCGTGAGAATGGCAGTGTTGTATCTGAATCTGTTGTCAGAAGAAAATGTACTAAAGATCGCTCTCTCATTAGGAGACTATGTGGGTCTTCTCTTCTGTGTACAAAAATTAGTATAATAAACAAAGTGAGAAAGTAAAAATGAATAGATATGAACATAAGAATCATGAACTGTGATTATTACTCAGAGTTCTGCTTTTTAAAGGTATTATGCATCTACCTAAGCATAAGAACATCTTATATAGTTGTAGTTTTAATAATGTAAATAAGACACTTTGGTGTCAAGACATATTTTTATTTAGTTTTTTATCTAAAAATTAGTCAATTGGGGGAGGCTGACTGACCCAATCGGTTAAGCCCGCCTTCGGCTCAAGTCATGATATTGGGCTCCCGGCTCAAAGTAAGTGTATTTCTACCTCTCCCTCTGTGCTCCCTCTCCCTCTGTGCTCTGTTGTGCTCTCTCAAGTAAATAAATAAAATCTTTAATAAAAACTTAAATAAAAATCAGTTAATTGCTACTATAGATGATTTTGAAAAGTGCAAAAGTAGAGAGAAGAAAACGAAAGTCACCAAAATGCTACCAACCAAAAATTTTTACCATTTCATTCTAGGCCTTTTAATGTATTTTTTACCTCAAAATTGAGACTCTAGAAACTATTTATATCCCACTTTTATTACTTATTATATCATATTTCCCTTTCTATTAACTAAAAAAGGACTATAATTCCTGTTTAATATATCATTGTTTAGCGAACCTTCTCCCTTTAATTCTTGCTGCTTAACTAATTTTCCTATATTTATAAAAATTCTAGAGTTAATGTCTACTTTCAAATATATTCTGAAAATTAATTACTTTGAATACAGTATACATGTGTACATGTATGTATGTGTGTGTAATCATGTGTGTATGTATGCTGAGGGGAATACAGAAAAGGGAGAAGACAGACTTAATTTCCAGGTATTATTTTGATAAGTAAATTTTACTATGAACAAAGGTATTTATTTCTTTTTTAAAAAAATATAAAAGCATTTGTTAACTAGTGTGCTTTTAAACAAACCCTCTAAACTTACCACACAATTCTTTTACAAGTAAAACAATATTCCTATGGCATTGTTCATGAAAAGGTTTATGACAACTCCATTTTATTAGTCACATTGATATTCGTTCATTCAAAGCAATCTGTGTATATTTGTGTATGAGTGTGTGTGTGTGTGTGTGTGTGTGTGTGTACAATCTGTGTGTGCTTAATACTTGAATTGTGAACAAAGTTGTGGGGTCCAAAATCCTTTGGCTTTTTGAAGAACTGGATAAGTGGCCAGCTCATGCATCCCTTACTGGGGGACACTTAGCTATCCTCTGTAAATCAAGAGCTCAGTATCTTGCCTCCACAGATTGTCTCTATTTTGATTCTTTATTTTACAGAGTTCCTGTAAAGTTATTTTAGTAAGTCTTCTGTTTTGTTTTTGTTTTTATTTTCCAAATGTTTCCATAAGGGAGGAAGGGCCTAAAGTTTCCTAATCTGTCAAAGTGACGTCAATCTTAATCTCTTTGTTTACTAAGAGGTATATATAATCATTTTGTTCTACAATTTGTAAGTTCCTTCATCAGAAATACTATATCTGGAGAGCTTTTTACTGAAAACCAGACTTCTCTAAATGTACCTCTCAGAGTGTAGATAACTCAGGCAATTTAAAACAAAAACAATTAAATGGCATTGGCTTTGAAAATTGTACTACTAGCCCAGTACAAATTAAGCTTGAGCATTTGCCATTCTGCTGACACCTCAAGCATTCATCTTTGTCAGAAATGCTCTAACCCATGAAGATACACTCTTGAGTAGGATGTGGTGAGTTGTGGGAAGGAGACTAAGAGTTAGATTGTCAAATTACAATATTTTATCTCTGTCCAACCCAAGACAGGATCATATGACACAATTTCTGACGCTGGCTAGCATAAGCAGGAAAAGTACTTTTCTCTTTCAAAGTTCCTTACATCTGGCTTTCATTACAAACTGGCTAAGTCTTTTCAGCATGTTCATTTTATAAGCTTCAAAGTTTATTCTTCCTCCAGTAAAACAATAGCATTTCCAAATAATTTAATTCCACTGAATACTCCTAATAAGTCTCTACAAATGTTGTGATTAAAGAAACCTGGCTTAGGGTGACAAAGTGTTTTTATTTTTATAGTTGAATAAGAAGTTTCTAATGGCTGCACACACTTTTGGAAGAGCTAAAACATTTCAGGAAGAGATACACGTGATATAGCCCATTGTCTAAACCTTGCACTCACCATCCTGTTAGAGTCCTTTTGGAAGATGAGGTATTTGGCCTAGTGCTGAGTTAGCTTGTCCTCATCATATCAAACTTTCCAATCCCCTTCTTAGTATTTTGTTCCCTCTGTAATTGATTAGCACTACACCAGAGGTAGTTATAAAAGTTCAATTCCCAAATTTCAATGTTATTTTGGGAGATGCTACATTGGTAATACTGACAACAATCATTTCTCAGATGACCTCTAAGAAAAAATATTTTAAAAATGAACTTGAAATGAACAGTAAACACAGGACATATAGGTGCAAAATAACATTAGCTTTAAATTGGGTATATTCTATACTTGAGGTCATTTAAAAAAAACACTGGAAAACCATGCTAATGCTTTTATTTTTTTTAATGCTTTTATTGATAGAATAATTTACTGTAGTAGTAAAAACGTGGAGACTTACTTTTTTGTTTTTGTCTTTTTTCTGTTTTGTTTTTCTTTTTCTTTATTGGGGGTGAGGGTAGTGGTAAGTAGTGGTAGTTTTTATCTAGTATCTTCGCGGGGCATTTCCAAAACCAAAATTCTCTAGCAATTCTTTGTTCCCAAGGTTAGTAAAGGAGTTCTAAAGAAATTTTCTGCCAATTACCTTAACATGTTAGATATAAGTTCATGTCTTGTATGATAGAGATCTATGCAGGCGAGTTTTTGTATTACTCAAGAGCTGAATTTTAAAAACAGTGGTTGGGGAAATAGTTGTATGTTGTAGTTAATTAATTTTAGAAAATGTGTGGAATCAGTTCTAGTTACAACTACTTCATAAGATGTTTGGAACAAGAGGTCAAGTACTCCATCATTATCCTCTAAATCTCAGATCCTTCTCTCCTCTCATTTGTGCCATTCTTACTGTGCTTGATTCTCCACTTTATCTTCCTGCTCATGGAGTTCGCTCTGCAGGGCCACCGAAGTTTCCTGGCTGGCTTGCATGTCTTTCATCTTGGCTAGAAGAAAAGTCTCTTTTCTTTCCTGGGGAAACAAATCATGATAATAGGAATAAATTCAGTTGAAGTTCAAAGAGGATTTTCTTTTTAAGTGATCTTACCTGTTAATCTAACTACCTCAAAGTATCTGCCAGATTTAATAGTCTATTTCCCAAGCTGGTGCCAGAACCAGGCTTCTAATGTGAATATGTAAGTACTGACCAATAACCAATACTGGTATTGGCTAAGCATATTATGCAAATCAAGGCAAAGGCATGTAGCATTCACTGGAAGCAGCTCATGAGGCACAGCTGCAACCCAGCAAAGCTATCTTTATGACCATAACCTTCACATTTGGTCAATACTGCCTGTTAGAGCATTGTGAGGTAATGTCGCCATAGTTACAAAGTTCCAGTCTCTGAGCAATTATGTTGATGCTATATCCACTTTGCAGTCTGCAGACACTAAATAGGGTAATATGCTTTTAGGAGAACCGTATCTCTCACCAGACAAATTTTGCCACCAAAATATTCAATATCCTATTTTGGATTTCTGAGGGTCAAGGCTAGTATTGTCAAACAATATAAATACTAGGAGCATTAGTCACTGGTTTTAATTGTTTTCTGGTTTCTGTTTTTGTTTTGACAAATATTCTTTGAACATATGGAAATGGTCACACAGAAGGATCAGAAAACTTGTGTACTTTTCAGGTAGAAATAAACCTATTGGTAAAATTAGTGAAATCAAATGAGATCTACATTCTTCTCCTAGTTATGCCAGCAGTATGATTTAGAAGAAATCACTTAGTTCAGATTCTAACCTTGAGTAAAAGATTCACACTTAATGTTTTCTGATAATGATGGTATAAGAATAAAATTAACACTGTAAACAGTAAAAAGATATATTAGCAATTATGATTACTGGATGAGCAAATTCATTAAATATTTAAATAAGTATCTATTCTGTACCAGGAACCAGATAGGTACTATGAATAAACAATTCCTGCTTCAAGGAGTAATAATAAAATATCTTCCAATTTAGATTAGAAAATGGCTTCCATCATGAAATGATGAGCAGTATTTAAATACAAAGGACAATGAACAAACTGTTTCAAAGAGTCAAAAAGGAAAAGATTTCTTGGGGAGCTTGTGAAATGGTGGCATAGGAGGATCTTAAGCTCACCTCCTCGCACAGATACTCCTAGATTATAGCCATATCAGTGTAACCAACGTAGAAAATGATCTGAAAATTGGCAGAATAGACTCTCAACAGTTAATTGTAGAAAGGAGGCCACATAAAAAAAGTGGTAGAAAGGGCTGAGCCACAGTTGGGAACCCACTGAATATGTGAAACTAACCACAAGCACTGAAGGGATACAAGCACAGAAAAGAGAGGGGAACAGATCCCAACACCAGGCACTCCAGACACTTGGGACCTATACCTGGAAGATGAGTCCCCATAACATTTGGTTTTAAAAATCAGAGATGTTTAACTTTTTGAGTTTTTACAATCATTAGGGTTTAATACTGGGAACTCTGAAAATCAGTGGGATTAGCTCCAAGAGGGCCAGAGGGTGATAGGAAACAGTCCCTACCCTTAAAGAGACAGTGCAGAAATAACCCTGCTAAGATAAGGCATTGAAGCAGCAGTTTGAAAAGCACCTGGGGGTATACAGGGAAGATTTCAGAATGTGTGATAGGGGCAAAAATCTTTAAGAAATTTCTCCAAGAACAAAAGAGCTACTGGGCACCATTCTCCCCATCTATTCCTAGCCTAGATACCCAGACATCTGCAGCAACTAGCATGGACACTTGCTACTTAGCCCAGGTTTTATCCTGCAAGCAGATGGGCACGTACCTTGCTAACATCTATGTGCTCTGCCCCCACATTCTCCTGAAGACTGCCCCATTCAATCTGCCTCAATCCTTCCAAAGCCATGCGTGATGCATTTCATTCTGCAAGCTACCCTGATGGTGGCCAACACCACTCCAAAGTGACTCTTGCTCTGATGAGAGGGGAAGATAATCACACACACCAGTTCCACTGTAGCTCTAGCAGTGGGCTAGAGGAAAATATCTGATGTGACTGCTGGCCCTGCCCTTCAACAAAGCCTCACAGGAGGCAGCACAAAGAGAGAGTGCTATAATTGGGGGGTGGGAGTGGTCACTGCAACCCAAACAGACAGACTAGGAGCAGACAGGCCTGATAACAGGTCTCATTCACAAAAACAAAACAAAACAAACAAACAAAAAAACCCACTCAGGAGAAAGTGCAGAACAGTGCCTTCCAGGAGGTGTGGCCACAGTTCTGGAAAACAGGCTGAGGGCAAGTATCTGGTCTGACCTAACTACAACCCCAAAGTCACCCCAGACTAATCCCATAATAGCACACATGCCAAACTCTGCCCACAAGAAGGACAGCTATGCAGTTGACTGGACTGAAGGCAAATGTGGCTCAACCACAGTAGTGTGCATGCAACACACATAGGAGAGAGACATCTCTGAAGGGCCAGGTTCTGGTGAACATGGGACATTGCACTATAGGGCACAACAGGACCATTTTTTCATAAGTTCACTACTTTCAAGATCAGGAGATGTAGCTGACTTTCCTAATACATAGAAACAAACACAGGGAGTTAGACAAAAATGAGACAGAAGAATACATCCCAAGTGAAAGATCAGGACAAAAACACAACAAAATGATTTGGAGATGAGTAATGTACCTCACAGAGATTTCAGAGTAATGGTCATAAAGATACTAACTGGATGTGAGAAGAATGGAGGATATCAGTGAGACCTTCAACAAAGAGATAGAAAATACAAAAAAGAACCAATCAGTGATGAAGAACTCAATTGCTGAAATTAAAAATAGACAATCAATGGTAGATCAAAGAAAGCAGAAAAATGAATCAGTAAACTGGAAGACAGAATAATGGAAAGCAAAGAAACTGAACAATAAAAAGAAAAAGTATAATAAAAAATGAGAATAGGTCAAGGAAACTCAGTGACATCATTAAGCATAGTAACATTTGCATTAAAGGGATTCCAGAAAAAGAAAATAAAGGAGGGCAGAACATTTATTTAAGGAAATAACAGCTGAAAATAGAGGAAGAAAATAGACAACCAGATCTAAAAGGCACAGAGAGTCCCCTCAACCCAAGGAATTCCACACCAAGACAGATAATATTCACAATGGCAAAAAACAATGGTAAAGAGAGAAAATTAAAGGCACCAAAAGAAAAGAAAACAGTTACATATAAGAGAAACCCCATAAAGCTATCTGCTGATTTTTCAACAGAAATTTTGTAAGCCAGTGGTATGGTATGATATGTTCAAAGTGCTGAAAGGAAAAAACCTGCAACCAAAAGTCCTCTATCCAACAATGCTATGGTTCAGAATAGAAGGAGAGATGAGGTTTCTCAAACAAACAAAATTTAAAGGAGTTAATCACCACTCTATCAGCCATATAAGAAATGTTAAAGGGAATTCTTTGAGTGGAAAGAAATGGTCATAATCAGGAATAAAAAAAGGAAAAGGAAAATATTTCACAGGTGTATGCAAAGATAATAAAAGTAGTGATTAGTTACTTATAAAACCAGTATAGTTAAAAGACAAAAACAGTAAAGTCGTATCTGTAAAAATCAGTCAAGGACTAAACAAAATAAAAGGATGTAAGGTATCACATCATATACATAAAATGTGGGAGGAAAGAATAAAAATTTAGTGCTTTTAGAATGGGTTCAAACTTAAGCAACCATCATCCTAATATAGATGCACAAGGTGTTCTATATAAACCTAGTGATAATCACAAATAGAAAACTATATCTGCAAAGAAGAAAAGAAAGGAATCCATGTATTATCACTAAAGAAAGCAATCAAACCAAAAGGGAAAACAATAAGAGAAGAAAAGGAGAAAGAAGAACAAATACAACCATAAAATAAGTAACAAAACGGCAATAACAACATACCTATCAATAATTATTTGAATGTAAATGGACTAAATGCTCACATCAAGACATAGGATGACTGAATGGATAAAAACACAAGCCCCACCTATATGCTGCCTATGAGACTCACTTCTAGCCTAAAGATGCATGATGATTGAAAGTGAAAGAATGGAAAAACAATGATCATTCAAAGAAGTGAAAAAATTATCACTGTTTCAGAAGTGAAAACAAAAACAAACAAACAAAAACAAGTAGAATTGAAAAGAAAGCTGTGGTAAGAACACTTATATTGGACTTTAAAACAAAGACTGTAACGAGAGACAAAGGTAGACAAAATTATCTACCTAATGATAAAAGGAACAATCTAACAAGAATATATAACAATGGCAAGTATTTATACACCCAACATGAGAGCCCCCAAGTATATAAGAACTTATTAACAGACATAAAGGAAGTAATCTGTAGTAATATAGTAATAGTAAAGAATTTTAACACTCCACTTACATCATGGATAGATCAGACAGAAAAATCAACAAGGAAACAGTGGCTTTGAATAACTCATTTGATCAGATAGATTTAGCAGACATATTCAGAATATTTCATCCAACAACAGCATAATACACATTTTTTCAAGTGCATATGGAATATTTTTTAAGACATACCACATATTGAGGCACAAAACAAGTCTCAAAAATTAAAAAAGGTTGATGTCGTATCATGCATCTTTTCTGATCATAATGGTATGAAACTAGAAATCTAACACACATACACACTCACAAATCTGGAAGAACACAAATACATAGAGGCTAAACAACATGGTACTAGACAATGAATGGGTCAACGAAGAAATCAAATAGGAAATAAAAATACATGGAGACAAATGAAAACGAAAACATAGTGGTCCACAATCTTTGGGGTGCAGTAAAAGCTACTCTAATAAGGAAATTTATAGCAATACAAGCCTACCTCAGGAAACAAGAAAAATCTCAAACAATCTAATCTTACACCTAAAGGAGATAGAAGAAGGACAAACAAGTTCAAAGCCAATAGAAGGAAGAAAATAATAAAGATTAGAGTAGAAATAAATGAAATAGAGACTAAAAAACCAAAAGAACAAATCAACAAAACCAGGATCTGGTTCTTTGAAAAGATCAACAAAATTGATAAACATTTCGCCAGACTCATCAGAAAAGAAAAAAGAGATGACTCAAATAAAATCATAAATGAAAGGAGAGAAATAAAATTGATGCTACAGAAATACAATGAATCATAAAAGTATATTATGAAAAATTATATACCAACAATTGGACAATTTAGAAGAAATGGATAAATTTTTAGAAACATACAGCTTCCCAAAACTGAATCAGGAAGAAATAGAAATATGAATAGATTAATTTCTAGCAATGAAATTAAGTCATGAATCAAAAGCTCCCAACAACAGCAGTCCATGACCAGATGGCTTCACAGGTGAATTTTACCAAACATTTAAAGAAGAATTAATACCTATTCTTTTCAAATCTATTCCAAAAAATAAAAGAGGAAAGAGAGCTTTCAAATTCATTCTATGTGGCCAGCATTACCCTGATACCAAAACCAGATAAAGACACCAAAGAAGAGAAAAAACTACAGTTCAGTATCTGTGAAGAACATAGACGTAAAGATCCTCAACATATTTAGCACACTGAATCCAACAATGCATTGAAAAAGTTATTCACTACACATGGAATTTATTTCAGGGATGCACGTGTTGTCTAATATTCACAAATCAATCAATGTGATACATCAAATTAACAAAAAAGGGATAAAAAGTATACAATCATCTCAATAAATGTAGAAAAAGCATTTGATAAAGTACAACATCCATTCATGATTCAAATCTTCAATTTATACAACTCAACACTAAAAACCACAAGTAGTCCAATGAAAAATGGGCAGAATATGCAAAGACATTTCTCCAAAGACACACAGAGCACTGACAGACACATGAAAAGATGCTCAAAATCATTAATCATCAGGGAAATGCAAATCAAAACCACAATGCAGTATCATCTTACACCTGTCAGACTGGCTAAAATAAAAAACACAAGAAACAACAAGTATTGGCAAGGATGTAGGGAAAAAGGAATTCTTGTGCACTGTTAGTAAGAATGCAAATTGGTGCAGCAACTGTGGAAAACAGTATGGGGTTTCCTTAAAAAAATTAAAAATATATTTACCTCTAGCTATTTAACTCCCCAAAACAAAAGCTTTAATTTGAAAAGATATATGCAGCCTCTTGCTTAGTGTAACATTTTTTCTTATAATAGCCAAGATATGGAAGCAAGCCAAGTTCCATCAATAGGTAAATGGATAAAGAAGAGGTGGTATGTGTGTATATATATAATGGAATATTACTCAGCCATAAAAAATAATGAAACTATTACTTATTATTTGCAACAACAACATGAATGGATCTAGAGGATATAATGCTAAGTGAAATAAGTCAGAGAAAGACAAGTACCATACAATTTCACCCATATGTGGAATTTAAGAAACAAAACAAGAAAGAAAAAAATAAGGGAAACAAACAAACAAACAAACAAACAAAAAACCCCAGAATCTTAAATATGGAGAACAAACGGGTAATTGTCAGAGGGCATAATGGGTGATATAGGTGAAGGAGATTAAGAATACTCTTATCATGATGAACACTGAGTAATGTATAGAATTTTTGAAACACTATATTGTACACTAAATGTAAGTTAATATAACACTGCATATTAATTTTACTTGAATTTTAAAAATTTATAAAACAAAAGACAAGAAATATACTACACATGAAGCAAGTAAGCTAGAGGAAGATAAACATTTGACTGTATTTTCTCTATTTTAGAGAGGGAGCATAATTACTTATTAGGATTGTGGGTCAATCATGTAAACATACCACAAAGAGATTTATAAACTTATACTTACACTTAAAAAAAAAGTAAAAATGGATTTATTATTTCTTGCCACTCTCCCAGTTTCCCTACCTGTCTGGATGGTTTCCTAGCTGTTAAAATTTTCTGTATTTGAAATATATATAATACCATGAAGTCATTATGACCTCATTTATTTTATCAGAGAGTTTATTCACATTTTCCAACAGAGTGTGGAGAAACAAAATTCCATCAACTGAGAAAAACTTTGAAAAGCTTTAAAGTTGTGAATGTTCTAACAGTAATCCCCCATATAGGGTTTTCCTTATTTCTTTTCCCAAATTATAGCATATATGCAACTAAAACCAATTTCCTCTTTTTTAGCTACTCAGACTAAGTCAGTTTTCAGTAGGAGACAGAGTGAACCACTGAGGGCATTTTGTAAATGTGAATGGACAATCATAGTAGTCACAACAATTTGGTGGGGTGTTCCTGGTATTGAGCAGAGAGGAGCCAAAGAAGCTAGGCTTTCTGAAATGTGGCAAATAATCTTCCCATATACTACATAATTTGCCAGACATTCATACATTGAAAAATAGTTTATAATTATCTGAGTGCAAAGCCTAATTCCTTGTTACATATAAATATATATTTTACACCCTTCAAATATATACCAAAACTTCCAGGAAGTACTATTTATTGTTTACATTGAGGAAAGAGGGTATGTTGGTTTGTTCAGAACTTTTCTAAGATTTTCCAAACTTTTGTCGGTTTGGAAAAATTACATCAATGGTAATACCACTTGGTGTACTCATGTGGTTTATATCTTCCCTGACAAAAGGTAATAACAGCAGCAGCAGCAACAAAAAAATCAACCTGATATAGTATTAAGGAATAATTATTAAATAGTTTAGGTGTGTTTGGTATTATGACTTCAAGAAGAATCTGTATTGTTTAGAAATACATACTGAAGCATTTTTAGATAAAATTAGATGATATCTAGATTTGCTTCAAAATAATACAGAGCATAGGGAGTGGATGGAGATATAGATAAAAAAGATGGGTCATGATTTATAACTGTTGAAGCTGGGTAATGTGTACTTGGGAGGTTTGTTGTATATTATATCTATTTCTTCTTTAATTGGATTTTTCTTTACATAGTAAAAAGTCTAGAAAGCAAGTTTCATTTTGGGATCTGTAGACTTTAAACATTGATGGTATCATCATCATGGCTGTCTCTAATTTTTTTTTTGTCTGTCTCTAACTTAGGAAGGAAAGAGTCAAGCAAAAGCTGAAAGAGAAAAACAGAAATACCTGCTGTTCCTGAGGTGAAATAGGCTTTACACAGGTTCTTTCATCACAGCTCTGGAAGACCGGTATTTCCCCATGTTCTCAAATGAGGAAGTGGAATTTCAAAGAGAATACCTCTTCCAAGGTTGTACCACCAATAAATGGCAGAGCCAGAATGTGGTCTCACATTTATTACAGACTCCATCATTGTACTCCCTGTTTCTCCACTGCAGTTCCTGTCCAAAATCTTCCTAACTCCTTCCATGATAACTGCCTGACCTCTTACCAACTCCTGAACCAGCTTTGCCCTGATCCTTCTCTGTGCTTTGGTCTCAAATGACTCTCTCCCCTGGCTTCCAGACCCCATGTCAATTTTCTCTTTGGTCTTATACTCTTTTGGAAAAACATCAGAATTTTGCATGAGAAATTGAAGTACTTGCCACAAGACAGATATGGGGTAAAAGAGGATGATGAAAACTGAGTTTTATTTTCTGAGCTTTCACCCTGATTAAGAAAAATTAAAAGTGGTAAAATACCATATTCAGCAATTTTAGAAAACAGGAAAACATTATATCCACGTAATTTTTTAAAAACTGAAAAACACAAAGGATTAGTTTCATGTATTCTAATCCTCTGTCTCCACATATGGAGAACATTTGCACAGTAGGGGATTTTATTAAATTGGTAATATAAATAAAACATCTCATGTGAATGTAGACTGTATATATATATATATATATATATATATATATATATATATATATACACACACATATATATATAAAGAGAATTTTTCATTCCCTCTCAGGCCATGGGTGGGAATTTCCATATTGAGTAAAATGCAGCTAAGAATTACATTTTAAAACATGACATGTTTCACTAGCTAAGATTCAAAGAGTTTGTATATATAGGAATACAGTTTCACATTTGCACCTACATAAATATAGTATAGATTCCTATTGTAAAACATCTTCTTAGCCTAAAAATGTGCTAGATTGGTTAATTTCCTTTACAAGATCCATATATAAGTAACACAGTTGCAAACATAGATGCTATTATTTTACATTAAAGTCAGGGTCATATTAAGGTCCTCCTGGAGGTGTTCACAGAAAGGGTTAAAGAATCATTTTTGGGAATTTCAAGACAGTTTGTCCAAATATCTTCACAGTCTTTCCAGTCACAAAATTCTATTGGGAAGTAATGCTAAGATCTTAGATCTGCTATGTGATACTGAGAATCAAACAATGGTTTCAATCCTTAGACATTTTTATCGATTTTAGCAATGGTCCATAGAAAACTGCATAGTTACTTTACACATAGGGTACATGTATTTAAGGCTTAATCTTTATCAATGGATTTTTTTCTATCCATGTCCTTTAGAGGAATATAATGCTTATTATTCTAAGGACACCTCAGACTTGTTTATGGGGCAGAGATCCAGATTACAATCTTATTTGCAGAACACCATGTTCCTTGAAAAATATTTTAAAAAACATGAATAAATATATTTCTTATTTAATCTATACATTATTTTTAAATGTTTTACTAGCAAAAAGAAATCCATCTTATATTGTTTGTATAGCATATAAACTCACAACCAGCAGCTTACACATCTTAAAACAAAACAACACCCAACAGACTGTTGAACCAAGAACAAACAATTGGTTTTGAGTTTTGCTATTGATATGAATTTGCCATTTCATTTTTTTCTGTCATCTACTGGCAACCTTTAGAAGGAAAGTGGTGTCTGGAACCAAAGCTTTGTAAAAAATTATTGGAGGACAATTTGAATTGAAAAAATGCTGTCCATTAACTTTTTTTTTCTTTTTTTATTAATTTTTATTGGTGTTCAATTTACCAATATACAGAAAAACACCCAGTGCTCATCCCGTCAAGTGTCCACCTCAGTGCCCGTCACCCATTCCCCTCCAACACCCACCCTCCTTCTCTTCCACCACCCCTAGTTCGTTTCCCCGAGTTAGGAGTCTTTATGTTCTGTCTCCCTTCCTGATATTTCCCAACATTTCTTTTCCCTTCCTTTATATTCCCTTTCACTATTATTTATATTCCCCAAATGAATGAGAACATACACTGTTTGCCCTTCTCCGATTGACTTACTTCACTCAGCATAATACCCTCCAGTTCCATCCACGTTGAAGCAAATGGTGAGTATTTGTCGTTTCTAATTGCTGAGGAATATTCCATTGTATACATAAACCACATCTTCTTTATCCATTCATCTTTTGATGGACACCGAGGCTCCTTCCACAGTTTGGCTATTGTGGCCATTGCTGATAGAAACATCAGGGTGCAGGTGTCCCGGTGTTTCATTGCATCTGTATCTTTGGGGTAATCCCCAACAGTGCAATTGCTGGGTCGTAGGGCAGGTCTATTTTTAACTCTTTGAGGAACCTCCACACAGTTTTCCAGAGTGGCTGCACCAGTTCACATTCCCACCAACAGTGTAAGAGGGTTCCCTTTTCTCCGCATCATCTCCAACATTTGTTGCTTCCTGCCTTGTTAATTTTCCCCATTCTCACTGGTGTGAGGTGGTATCTCATTGTGGTTTTGATTTGTATTTCCCTGATGGCAAGTGATGCAGAGCATTTTCTCATGTGCATGTTGGCCATGTCTATGTCTTCCTCTGTGAGATTTCTCTTCATGTCTTTTGCCCATTTCATGATTGGATTGTTTGTTTCTTTGGTGTTGAGTTTAATAAGTTCTTTATAGATTTTGGAAACTAGCCCTTTATCTGATATGTCATTTGCAAATATCTTCTCCCATTCTGTAGGTTGTCTTTTAGTTTTGTTGACTGTATCCTTTGCTGTGCAAAAGCTTCTTATCTTGATGAAGTCCCAATAGTTCATTTTTGTTTTTGTTTCTTTTGCCTTTGTGGATGTATCTTGCAAGAAGTTACTGTGGCCGAGTTCAAAAAGGGTGTTGCCTGTGTTCTCTTCTATGATTTTGATGGACTCTTGTCTCACATTTAGATCTTTCATCCATTTTGAGTTTATCTTTGTGTATGGTGAAAGAGAGCGGTCCAGTTTCATTCTTCTGCATGTGGATGTCCAATTTTCCCAGCACCATTTATTGAAGAGACTGTCTTTCTTTTTTTTTTTTTTTTATTTATGTAGTCATACAGAGAGAGAGAGAGAGAGAGAGAGAGAGAGGCAGAGACATAGGCAGAGGGAGAAGCAGGCTCCATGCACCGGGAGCCTGACGTGGGATTCGATCCCGGTCTCCAGGATCGCGCCCTGGGCCAAAGGCAGGCGCCAAACCACTGTGCCACCCAGAGATCCTGAGACTGTCTTTCTTCCAATGGATAGTCTTTCCTCCTTTATCGAATATTAGATGACCATACATTTCAGGGTCCACTTCTGGGTTCTCTATTCTGTTCCACTGATCTATGTGTCTGTTTTTGTGCCAGTACCACACTGTCTTGATGACCACAGCTTTGTAGTACAACCTGAAATCTGGCATTGTGATGCCCCCAGCTATGGTTTCCTTTTTTAAAATTCCCCTGGCTATTCGGGGTCTTTTCTGATTCCACACAAATCTTAAAATAATTTGTTCTAACGCTCTAAAGAAAGTCCATGGTATTTTGATAGGGATTGCATTAAACGTGTAAATTGCCCTGGGTAACATTGACATTTTTACAATATTAATTCTGCCAATCCATGAGCATGGAATATTTTTCCATCTCTTTGTGTCTTCCTCTATTTCTTTCAGAAGTGTTCTATAGTTTTTAGGGTATAGATCTTTTACCTCTTTGGTTAGGTTTATTCCTAGGTATCTTATGCTTTTGGGTGCAATTGTAAATGGGATTGACTCCTTAATTTCTCTTTCTTCAGTCTCATTGTTAGTGTATAGAAATGCCATTGATTTCTGGGCATTGATTTTGTATCCTGCCATGCTACCAAATTGCTGTATGAGTTCTAGCAATCTTGGGGTGGAGGCTTTTGGGTTTTCTATGTAGAGTATCATGTCATTGGCGAAGAGGGAGAGTTTGACTTCTTCTTTGCCAATTTGAATGCCTTTAATGTCTTTTTGTTGTCTGATTGCTGAGGCGAGGACTTCCAGAACTATGTTGAACAGCAGTGGTGAGAGTGGATATCCCTGTCTTGTTCCTGATCTTAGGGGAAAGGCTCCCAGTGCTTCCCCATTGAGAATAATATTTGCTGTGGGCTTTTCGTAAATGGCTTTTAAGATGTCGAGGAAAGTTCCCTCTATCCCAACACTCTGAAGGGTTTTGATCAGGAATGGATGCTGTATTTTGTCAAATGCTTTCTCTGCATCTAATGAGAGGATCATATGGTTCTTGGTTTTTCTCTTGCTGATATGATGAATCACATTGATGGTTTTACGAGTGTTGAACCAGCCTTGTGTCCCGGGGATAAATCCTACTTGGTCATGGTGAATAATTTTCTTAATGTGTTGTTGGATCCTATTGGCTAGTATCTTGTTGAGAATTTTTGCATCCATGTTCATCAGGGATATTGGTCTGTAATTCTCCTTTTTGGTGGGGTCTTTGTCTGGTTTCGGAATTAAGGTGATGCTGGCCTCATAGAACGAATTTGGAAGTACTCCATCTCTTTCTATCTTTCCAAACAGCTTTAGTAGAATAGGTATGATTTCTTCTTTAAACGTTTGATAGAATTCCCCTGGGAAGCCATCTGGCCCTGGACTCTTGTGTCTTGGGAGGTTTTTGATGACTGCTTCAATTTCCTCCCTGGTTATTGGCCTGTTCAGGTTTTCTATTTCTTCCTGTTCCAGTTTTGGTAGTTTGTGGCTTTCCAGAAATGCATCCATTTCTTCTAGATTGCCTAATTTATTGGCATATAGCTGTTCATAATATGTTTTTCTCTTGTATTTGTATTTCCTTGGTGTTGGTAGTGATCTCTCCTTTCTCATTCATGATTTTATTAATTTGAGTCTTCTCTCTCTTCTTTTTAATAAGGTTGGCTAATGGTTTGTCTATCTTATTAATTCTTTCAAAGAACCAACTCCTGGTTCTGTTTATCTGTTCCACAGTTCTTTTGGTCTCGATATCATTTAGTTCTGCTCGAATTTTAATTAACTGTCTTCTTCTGCTGGGGGTGGGGTCTATTTGTTGCTTTTTCTCTAGTTCCTTTATGTGTAAGGTGAGCTTTTGAATTTGAGTTCTTTCCAGTTTTTGAATGGATGCTTGTATTGCGATGTATTTCCCCCTCAGGACTGCTTTTGCTGCATCCCAAAGATTTTGAATGGTTGTATCTTCATTCTCATTAGTTTCCATGAATCTTTTTAATTCTTCCTTAATTCCCTCGTTGACCTTTTCATCTTTTAGCAGGATGGTCCTTAACCTCCACGTATTTGTGGTCCTTCCAAACTTCTTGTTGTGATTAAGTTCTAATTTCAAGGCATTATGGTCTGAGAACATACAGGGGACTATCCTGATCTTTTGGTATCGGTTCAGACCTGATTTGTGACCCAGTATGTGGTCTATTCTGGAGAACGTTCCATGTGCACTTGAGAAGAATGTGTATCCAGTTGAGTTTGGATGTAAAGTTCTGTAGATATCTGTGAAATCCATCTGGTCCAGTGTATCATTTAAAGCTCTCGTTTCTTTGGAGATGTTGTGCTTAGAAGACCTATCTAGTATAGAGAGAGCTAGATTGAAGTCACCAAGTATAAGTGTATTATTATCAAAGTATTTCTTCAGTTTGCTTATTAATTGGTTTAAATATTTGGCAGCTCCCACATTCGGGGCATATATATTGAGGATTGTTAAGTCCTCTTGTTGGATAGATCCTTTGAGTATGAGATAGTGTCCCTCTTCATCTCTCACTATAGTCTTCGGGGTAAATTTTAATTTGTCTGATATAAGGATGGCTACCCCTGCTTTCTTTTGAGGACCATTTGAATGGTAAATGGTTCTCCAACCTTTTATTTTCAGGTTGTAGGTGTCCTTCTGTCTAAAATGAGTCTCTTGTAGACAGCAAATAGATGGGTCCTGCTTTTTTATCCAGTCTGAAACCCTGCGCCTTTTGATGGGGTCATTAAGCCCGTTCACGTTCAGAGTTACTATTGAGAGATATGAGTTTAGTGTCATCATATCTATTCAGTCCTTGTTTTTGTGGATTGTTCCACTGAACTTCTTCTTAAAGGGGAATATTAAGAGTCCCCCTTAAAATTTCTTGCAGAGCTGGTTTGGAGGTTACATATTCTTTCAGTTCCTGCCTGTCTTGGAAGCCCTTTATCTCTCCTTCCATTTTGAATGAAAGCCTTGCTGGATAGAGTATTCTTGGTTGCATGTTCTTCTCATTTAGGACCCTGAATATATCCTGTCAGCCCTTTCTGGCCTGCCAGGTCTCCATGGAGAGGTCTGCTGTTACCCTAATATTCTTCCCCATAAAAGTCAGGGACTTTTTTTCTCTTGCTGCTTTAAGGATCTTCTCCTTATCTTTGGAATTTGCAAGCTTCACTATTAAATGTCGAGGTGTTGAACGGTTTTTGTTGATTTTAGGGGGGGATCTCTCTATTTCCTGGATCTGAATGCCTGTTTCCCTTCCCAGATTAGGAAAGTTTTCAGCTAGGATTTATTCAAATACATATTCTGGCCCTCTGTCCCTTTCGGCGCCCTCGGGAACCAATTAAACGTAGGTTTTTCTTCCTCAGGCTGTCATTTATTTCCCTTAATCTATCCTCATGGTCTTTTAATTGCCTGTCTCTTTTTTCCTCAGTTTCCCTCTTTGCCATCAACTTGTCTTCTATGTCACTCACTCGTTCTTCCACCTCGTTAAGCCTCGTCGTTAGGACTTCTAGCTTGGATTGCATCTCATTTAATTGATTTTTAATTTCTGCCTGATTGGATCTAAATTCTGCAGTCATGAAGTCTCTTGAGTCCTTTATGGTTTTTTCTAGAGCCACCAGTAGCTGTATAATAGTGCTTCTGAATTGGCTTTCTGACATTGAATTGTAATCCAGATTTTGTAACTCTGTGGGAGAGAGGGCTGTTTGTGATTCTTTTTTTTGAGGTGAGGTTTTCCTTCTAGTCATTTTGCTCAGTGCAGAGTGGCCAAAAACAAGTTGTATTGGGAAAAGGAGAAAAAGAGAGAGAAGGAAAGAAAAGAGAAAAAGAAAAAAGAGAAAGAAGAAAAAAAGGGAAAAAGAGAAGAAAAAGAGAAAGAAAAAGAAAGAAAGGAGAAAAATGAAAAAAAAGGGGGGGTGGGGTGGGGGAAGCAATCAGAAATCAAGAAGAAAGAAAAAAAAGCACAAAACAAAACAAAACAACAACAACAAAAAAACCAAACAAACAAAGAAAAAACACGGGGCAGTATCTCACGATTCTGTATACTTTAAGTCCCTTGACTTCCCCTGGACCTGGTCTGTCCAGCTGGTCTTCTGGGGGAGGGGCCTGCTGTGCTGATTCTCAGGTGTTAGCACTTGGGGGAGCTGCTCATCCTCTGCCTGGTGCAGGGCTCAGTGGGGGTTGTTTACCCCGTGAGGCCCCGGGAGGAAGCCCCAGTGGCGGGGGCAGCTCTGGGACCCTGGAGTCAGCTCCCGCAGTAGCTCCGGGGCTCTCCGTCTGCAGGGCCTGGAGGCTCCGGGGCGGGGCCGCTGATCTGCTCAGCTGGGGCAGGAGCGTCCTCGCTGTCCTGGGCCCTCCCGGCCTCTGCCTGTCCCTGGGGGAGGCCGGATCCTGGGCTGTGTCCCGGCGCCCTGTGCTCCGGGGCCTGCGCTGTTGGATTCGCGCTCCCGCCCCGCAGCCCCCTCCGCGGAGCCGCCGCCCGAGCCCCTCCGAGCTGTTCCCGGAGCCGCGCCGCCCCCTCCGCGCAGAGCTTCTTCCTCTGCCCGAGCCGCCGCCACCGAGCTGTTCCCGGAGCCCCGCAGCCCCCTCTGCGGAGCCGCCGCCCGAGCCCCTCCGAGCTGTTCCCGGAGCCGCGCCGCCCCCTCCGCGGAGCTTCTTCCTCCGCCCGAGCCGCCACCACTGAGCTGTTCCCGGAGCCCCGCAGCCCCCTCCGCGGAGCCGCCGCCCGAGCCCCTCCGAGCTGCTCCGGGTCCCGCCGAGCGCTGCAGCCCTTAGGGAGCTCGGCGCATCTCCCGGGGCGCAGGTGCCTGTTAGTGTCCCAGGGAGCCCGAGGGCATCCCCGCCTTTCTGGGGATCCTGCTCCAATTCCCGGGGAGCCCCTTTCCCCCGGGAAGGTTGGTGCAGCTCCTGCTCCTCCGGGACGGGGCTCTCCTGTCCTGGGGACACTCGCCCCGGCCTCAGCCCGGCTCCTCGCGGGCCCCTCCCCCTTGGAGGCCTTTTGTTTCTTTATTTCTTTTTCCCCGTCTTCCTACCTTGATAGAAGCGCGAACTCTTCTCACTGGAGCATTCCAGCTGGTCTCTCTTTAAATCTCAGGCCGAATTCGTAGATTTTCAGGATGATTGGAAGGTTTTCTAGGTAATTTGTTGAGGACAGGTGACTTGGAGACCCTACTCTTCCGCCGTCTTGCCCCCTAACTTTTTTTTCTCTGCAGACAAGGTTAAGGCAATCATTATTGAATATTACAATTAAGTGCATTTTCTCTACAGCTTACGGAATACTAGTACCCCACAGAAACACTGTGTGAGAAGCTTTAAAAGATTAAAAGAGTATGAAAGAGAGTTATTAGAAGTGTGAACATGAGCCCTACCAATGGCTTCAGGAACAAATATAAGTCTAAATGGAGCCCAGCCAAGCTCAAAGTGGAAGCACATCCAGGCAAGGGGGGGCTCCCTTCTCTTCTTTTCTGGCTGTTGCACACATAACAAATTTGATCAGTGGTATCTACTGTTATATTATGTATTTTGATGATGGCAATGGGTGGCACCAAGCCACCAAGGATGAATTTATTCTTGAAAATTCCTGTGACACTATTGACGTAAATAAAGCTGCTTTCATTATTCTGCTGACAACTTGAGGTTGTTGAGCAAGCATAAGCTGGGAAATTAAAGTTGGTTGGCAGTTTTCTAAGGTTTGGGAGGTTTCTAAGAATATTAAGGACCCTGACCTTTGAGCTATATCTTTTGCAAGAGGACACTTTTAACCTTTACTAGCAACAGAAAACAAGCCACTGGAGTGGGTGATACTGCATCTGAAATTTTACCATGTCATTTGTTTGAGACCCTGTATGTTAGAACGAGGTGAGAAACCAGACATCTGAGATGGAATGAAAAAAATCATGCAATATTAGAAAACGGAACTCTCTGAAAGATCTTTGCCTACATGTAGATTAGTCTGCAGGAGAAGAAAGACAAGCTGGACATTATTATGATATGCCTGAAACATCATCTAGCTGTTCTATTAGTCTTGTTCTTTGTTCTCATTTGTTCCTTAGTTTTTTTTTTAATTTTTAAAATTAATTTATTCATGAGAGACACAGACTGAGAGAAAGAGGCAGAGACACAGGCAGAGGGAGAAACCGGCACCATGCAGGGAGTCCGACGTGGGACTCGATCCGGGGACCCCAGGGTCAGGCCCCGGGCGGAAGGCAGGTGCCAAACTGCTGAGCCACCCGGGGATCCCCTGTTTCTTAGTTTTTTTAGTGAATCCTTTTACAATTCAGAGTCAGCCATAATCAGTAGTGAATACTACTTCTACTGCTATTATCAGCTATCATGTTTCCTATTTGTGTTAAGTGCTTTATGTATGTATCATCTTATTTCATCCTTTTAGTATGCATTATTATCTGCCTTTCATAGATTAGTAAATTGATGCCTATAGCAGTTAGGTAATTGCTTAGAGTAACACAGCTATGAAATAGCAGAACCAGGGCTAGAGTTCAGGTCTCTCTCACTTCAGGGATTGCCTTCTTCACCGTTATGCCACACCATTCCCTGAAAAATATTGAGCACCACTGTTTAGCAATTAGACAGATACTCTACAATAATATAAACATGTCAGACATGTTCCTTGCTCTTCTGGAATTTATTCTTTTGATGGGACAGTGGTATCTGAATATGAAAAAAATATAACCTATTACAGAATATGATAAGAATCAAAGGAATAGTTTTGTTAAAAGCTACAAGAACTCAGCAAAGAATTACTTTTGCTGTTGTGGTTAGGAAAGCCTTCACAGAAGAGGTGAGAAAAGGTGGACCTCAAAGGATAGATAGGATTTCAAAAGACAGAAAATAGGAAGGAAGGCATTTATTTTTATATTTTTATCTTTTGAAAGATTTTACTTATTATTTATTTATTTATTTATTTATTTATTTATTTATTTGAAAGAGAGTGTATGAGTGAGGAGAGAGGCAGAAGGAAAGAAAGAAGGAGAAGCAGACTCCCCACTGAGTGCATAACCTGATGCTGGGCTCAATCCTAGGACCCTGAGATAATGACCTGAGGTGAAATCAAATATAACTGACTGAGCCACCCAGGTGCCCCGAAGGAAGGCATTTATTAACTTATTATTTGATGCATGCATTCACTTAACAAATACCTGAAAATTGTTTGCTGCTGCTAGACAGTGTGGAATGTACTTTTTTGGCAAGCATCAAAATGTAGGGGTAGACATGGCATAGGCATATCAACGGCTAAGGCCGAGAGATGGCATGGGTGTGCGGTGTGAAATAGAACGAGAGAGATAGGGTTAAACAGGCTGTGGAAGGTCTTAAACTTAGGCCAAGGAGTAGAATACATTCTCAGGATGCATTACATAGAGATTTATTTGTTCCTATGGGTCAATAATTAAATTAATTATAGGACACTTCAGGGATTTCTTCCCTGTGTGTCTGTTTGAAGAGGAGTTCCTTTTTAAAAAAATAGTAGCTCTTTATATATTCCAGATCAAAGGTCTTTGCTAGATTTATGTACTAAAACATATTCTCTTACTGTGATTTGTCTTATAACTCTTTAGATGGTACATTTTAAGTAGAGGTTCTTAATTTTAATGAAGTTCAATTTATAAACCTTTTTAACTTAATGATTTTGTACTTTAAGATGTTCATCTATCTCAAGGTCCTGAAATATTAGACTAATATTTTTTTCCTACAAGCTATACCTTTTCCCTTTTCTTTCTTTCTTTCTTTCTCTTTCTTTCTTTCTTTCTTTCTTTTTCTTTCTTTCTTTCTTCCTTCCTTCCTTCCTTAATTCCTTCCTTTTTCTTTCTTTCTTTCTTCCTTCCTTCCTTCCTTTCTTTCTTTCTTTCTTTCTTTCTTTTTTTTTTAATAAATTTTTTATTGGTGTTCAATTGCCAACATACAGAATAACACCCAGTTCAATTGCCAACATACAGAATAACACCCAGTGCTCATCCCATCAAGTGCCCCCCCTCAGTGTCCGTCACCCATTCACCCCCACCTCCCGTCCTCCTCTCCTTCCACCACCCCTAGTTTGTTTCCCAGAGTTAGGAGTCTTTTTGTTCTGTCTCCTTTTCTAATATTTCCTATCCACTTCTTCTCCCTTCTATTCCCTTTCACTATTATTTATATTCCCCAAATGAATGAGAACATATAATGTTTGTCCTTCTCCGATTGACTCATTTCACTCAGCATAATACCCTCCAGTTCCATCCACATTGAAGCAAATGGTGGGTATTTGTCATTTCTAATGGCTGAGTGATATTCCATTGTATACATAGACCACATCTTCTTTATCCATTCATCTTTCGATGGACACCGAGGCTCCTTCCACAGTTTGGCTATTGTGGACATTGCTGCTAGAAACATCAGGGTGCAGGTATCCCGGTGTTTCATTGCATCTGTATCTTTGGGGTAATCCCCAACAGTGCAATTGCTGGGTCATAGGGCAGGTCTATTTTTAACTCTTTGAGGAACCTCCACACAGTTTTCCAGAGTGGCTGCACCAGTTCACATTCCCACCAACAGTGTAAGAGGGTTCCCTTTTCTCTGCATCCTCTCCAACATTTGTGGTTTCCTGCCTTGTTAATTTTCCCTATTCTCACTGGTGTGAGGTGGTATCTCATTGTGGTTTTGATTTGTATTTCCCTGATGGCAAGTGATGCAGAGCATTTTCTCATGTGCATGTTGGCCATGTCTATGTCTTCCTCTGAGATTTCTGTTCATGTCTTTTGCCCATTTCATGATTGGATTGTTTGTTTCTTTGGTGTTGAGTTTAATAAGTTCTTTATAGATCTTGGATACTAGCCCTTTATCTGATACATCATTTGCAAATATCTTCTCCCATTCTGTAGGTTGTCTTTTAGTTTTGTTGACTGTATCCTTTGCTGTGCAAAAGCTTCTTATCTTGATGAAGTCCCAATAGTTCATTTTTGCTTTGGTTTCTTTTGCCTTTGTGGATGTATCTTGTAAGAAGTTACTGTGGCCGAGTTCAAAAAGGGTGTTGCCTGTGTTCTCCTCTAGGATTTTGATGGAATCTTGTCTCACATTTAGATCTTTCATCCATTTTGAGTTTATCTTTGTGTATGGTGAAAGAGAGTGGTCTAGTTTCATTCTTCTGCATGTGGATGTCCAATTTTCCCAGCACCATTTATTGAAGAGACTGTCTTTCTTCTTTCTTCCAGTGGATAGTATTTCCTCCTTTATTGAATACTAGTTGACCATAAAGTTGAGGGTCCATTTCTGGATTCTCTATTCTGTTCCATTGATCTATGTGTCTTTCTTTCTTTCTTTCTTTCTTTCTTTCTTTCTTTCTTTCTTTCTTTCTTTCTTTCTTCCTTCCTTCCTTCCTTCCTTCCTTCCTTCCTTCCTTCCTTCCTTCCTTTTTTGTTTTTGTGCCAGTACCACACTGTCTTGATGACCACAGCTTTGTAGTACAACCTGAAATCTGGCATTGTGATGCCCCCAGCTATGGTTTTCTTTTTTAAAATTCCCCTGGCTATTCGAGGTCTTTTCCGATTCCACACAAATCTTAAAATAATTTGTTCTAACTCTCTGAAGAAAGTCCATGGTATTTTGATAGGGATTGCATTAAACGTGTAAATTGCCCTGGGTAACATTGACATTTTCACAATATTAATTCTGCTAATCCATGAGCATGGAATTTTTTTCCGTCTCTTTGTGTCTTCCTCAATTCCTTTCAGAAGTGTTCTATAGTTTTTAGGGGTATAGATCCTTTACCTCTTTGGTTAGGTTTATTCCTAGGTATCTTATGCTTTTGGGTGCCATTGTAAATAGGATTGACTGCTTAATTTCTCTTTCTTCAGTCTCATTGTTAGTGTATAGAAATGCCACTGACTTCTGGGCATTGATTTTGTATCCTGCCATGCTGCCAAATTGCTGCATGAGTTCTAGCAATCTTGGGGTGGAGGCTTTTGGGTTTTCTATGTAGAGTATCATGTCATCGGCGAAGAGGGAGAGTTTGACTTCTTCTTTGCCAATTTGAATGCCTTTAATGTCTTTTTGTTGTCTGATTGCTGAGGCGAGGACTTCCAGTACTATGTTGAATAGCAGTGGTGAGAGTGGACATCCCTGTCTTGTTCCTGATCTTAGGGGAAAGGCTCCCAGTGCTTCCCCATTGAGAATGATATTTGCTGTGGGCTTTTCGTAGATGGCTTTTAAGATGTCGAGGAAAGTTCCCTCTATCCCTACACTCTGAAGAGTTTTGATCAGGAATGGATGCTGTATTTTGTCAAATGCTTTCTCTGCATCTAATGAGAGTATCATATGGTTCTTGGTTTTTCTCTTGCTGATATGATGAATCACATTGATTGTTTTACGAGTGTCCCAGGAATAAATCCTACTTGGTCATGGTGAATAATTTTCTTTTTTTTTAAATTATTATTATTTTTTTTTAATTTTTTTTTTTTAATTTTTATTTATTTATGATAGTCACAGAGAGAGAGAGAGAGAGGCAGAGACACAGGCGGAGGGAGAAGCAGGCTCCATGCACCGGGAGCCTGATGTGGGATTCGATCCCGGGTCTCCAGGATCGCGCCCTGGGCCAAAGGCAGGCGCCAAACCGCTGCGCCACCCAGGGATCCCGGTGAATAATTTTCTTAATGTACTGTTGGATCCTTTTTTTTTAATTTTTTAAAATTTATTTATGATAGTCACAGAGAGACAGAGGCAGAGACACAGGCAGAGGGAGAAGCAAGCTCCATGCACCGGGAGCCCGACATGGGATTCGATCCCGGGTCTCCAGGATTGCGCCCTGGGCCAAAGGCAGGCGCTAAACCGCTGCGCCACCCAGGGATCCCTGTACTGTTGGATCCTATTGGCTAATATCTTGTTGAGAATTTTTGCATCCATGTTCATCAGGGATATTGGTCTGTAATTCTCCTTTTAGGTGGGGTCTTTGTCTGGTTTTGGAATTAAGGTGATGCTGGCCTCATAGAACGAATTTGGAGGTACTCCATCTCTTTCTATCTTTCCAAACAGCTTTAGTAGAATAGGTATGATTTCTTCTTTAAACGTTTGATAGAATTCCCCAGGGAAGCCATCTGGCCCTGGACTCTTGTGTCTTGGGAGGTTTTTGATGACTGCTTCAATTTCCTCCCTGGTTATTGGCCTGTTCAGGTTTTCTATTTCTTCCTGTTCCAGTCTTGGTAGTTTGTGGCTTTCCAGAAATGCGTCCATTTCTTCTAGATTGCCTAATTTATTGGCGTATAGCTGTTCATAATATGTTTTTCTCTTGTATTTGTATTTCCTTGGTGTTGGTAGTGGTCTCTCCTTTCTCATTCATGATTTTATTAATTTGAGTCTTCTCTCTCTTCTTTTTAATAAGGCTGGCTAATGGTTTATCTATCTTATTAATTCTCTTAAAGAACCAACTCCTGGTTTTGTTGATCTGTTCCACAGTTCTTCTGGTATCAATTTCGGTGAGTTCTGCTCAAATCTTTATTAACTCTCTTCTTCTGCTGGGTGTGGGATCTATTTGCTGTTTTTTTCTCTAGCTCCTTTATGTGTAAGGTTAGCTTTTGTATTTGAGTTCTTTCCAGTTTTTGAATGGATGCTTGTATTGCGATGTATTTCCCCCTTAGGACTGCTTTTGCTGCATCCCAAAGATTTTGAACTTTTGTATCTTCATTCTCATTAGTTTCCATGAATCTTTTTAATTCTTCCTTAATTTCCTGGTTGACCCTTTCATCTTTTAGCAGGATGGTCCTTAACCTCCACGTGTTTGAGGTCCTTCCAAACTTCTTGTTGTGATTTAGCTCTAATTTCAAGGCATTATGGTCTGAGAATATGCAGGGGATGATCCCAGTCTTTTGGTAACAGTTCAGACCCGATTTGTGACCCAGTATGTGGTCTATTCTGGAGAAAGTTCCATGTGCACTTGAGAAGAATGTGTATTCAGTTGAGTTTGGATGTAAAGTTCTGTAGATATCTGTGAAATCCATCTGGTCCAGTGTATCATTTAAAGCTCTCGTTTCTTTGGAGATGTTGTGTTTAGAAGACCTATCGAGTGTAGAAAGTGCTAGATTGAAGTCACCAAGTATAAGTGTATTATTATCTAAGTATTTCTCACTTTGGTTATTAATTGGTTTAAATATTTGGCAGCTCCCACATTCGGGGCATATATATTGAGGATTTTTAATTCCTCTTGTTGGATAGATCCTTTAAGTATGATATAGCGTCTCTCTTCATCTCTCACTACAGTCTTCGGGGTAAATTTTAGTTTATCTGATATAAGGATGGCTACCCCTGCTTTCTTTTGAGGACCATTTGAATGGTAAATGGTTCTCCAACCTTTTTTATTTTCAGGCTGTAGGTGTCCTTCTGTCTAAAATGAGTCTCTTGTAGACAGCAAATAGATGGGTCCTGCTTTTTTATCCAGTCTGAAATCCTGCGCCTTTTGATGGGGTCATTAAGCCTGTTCACGTTCAGCGTTACTATTGAAAGATATGAGTTTAGTGTCTTCATGATATCTATTCAGTCCTTGTTTTTGTGGATTGTTCCACTGGACTTCTTCTTAAAGGGGAATTTTAAGAGTCCCCCTTAAAATTTCTTGCAGAGCCGGTTTGGAGGTCACATATTCTTTCAGTTCCTGCCTGTCTTGGAAGCTCTTTATCTCTCCTTCCATCCTGAATGAGAGCCTTGCTGGATAGAGTATTCTTGGTTGCATGTTCTTCTGATTTAGGACCCTGAATATATCCTGCCAGCCCTTTCTGGCCTGCCAGGTCTCTGTGGAGAGGTCTGCTGTTACCCTAATACTCCTCCCCATAAAAGTCAGGGATTTCTTGCCTTTGCTGCTTTAAGGATCTTCTCTTTATCTTTGGAATTTACTTTGCCCATTTTTTAATCAGGTTATTTGCTTTTGTGTTGTTGAGATGTATGAATTCCTTATATTTTGGCTATTAACCCTCATCAGATATATGGTTTGCAAATATTTTTCTTATTCTATATATTGCCTTTTCATTTTTTTAAGCATTTCCTTTGCTCTGCAGAAGCTTTTTAGTTTAATGGAATCTCCCTTATTTATATATTCTTTTGTTGCTTGTGCTTTTGGTGTCATATCTAAGAAATTATCAAGACCAATATCAAGAAGATTTTCCCCTCTTTCTTTCCTATGAGTTTAATGGTTTTGAGTCTTGTATTTAAGTCTTTATCCCATTTTGAGTTAATTTTTGTATATGCTGTGACATAAGGGTCCAATTTCATTCTTTTACATGTGGATGTCACTCTTCTAATATTCACTACTACTCTTTCCACATGTGTGGTTTGGCCATTCTTGTTCTGATCTTCATCAGTTGACCATAATTTTTATGTGTGGGTTTGTTTAGGGGTTTTCTAGTCTGTTCCATTGGTCTATATGTCTATTTTTATGCCAGTACCATGTTGGTTTTTTAATATATTTTTATTGGAGTTCGATTTGCCAACATCTAGTATAACCCCCAGTGCTCATCCCGTCAAGTGCCCCCCACAGTGCCAGTCACCCAGTCACCTCATCCCCCCACCCACCTCCCCTTCCACTACTCTTTCTTCATTTCCCAGAGTTAGGAGTCTGTCATGTTCTGTCACCCTCTCTGATTTTTCCCACTCATTTTCTCTCCTTTCCCCTATAATCTCTTTCACTATTTTTTATATTCCCCGTATGAGTGAATTGACAACATTATGACAATAATGTTGTCATAATAATGTTATGAACCATATAATGTCGTCCTTCTCTGATGGACTTACTTCACTCAGCATAATACCCTCAAATTCCATCCACGTCAAAACAAATGGTGGGTAATGGTCGTTTCTAATGACTGAGTAATCTTCCATTGACCATACTGTTTTAATTACTTTCGCTCTTGATATAATTTAAGGAAGTGGGATACCTTCAGCTTTGTTCTTCTTGCTCTAGATTACTTTGTCTATTTGGGATCTTTGTGGTTCCCTATGAATTTTGAGATTGTTTTTTCAACCTCTGTAAAAAAAAAGTCATTGGTATTTTGATAGAGATTACATTGAATCTGTAGATTACTTTGGGTAGTATGAACATTTTAACATTATTAGTTCTTCCAATTCATGCACATGGATTGTCTTGCCACTTTTTTGTGTCTTTTAAATTTCCTTCATCAATATTTTATAGTGTACAAGTTTTCAATATTGTAGTGTACAATAATTTCAATGCGTAATCTTTCACCTCTTTGGTTAAGTTAATGTGTGGATATTTTATTCTTTTTTATTGCTAATATAAGTGGGATTGTTTTCTTAATATCTGTTTTGGTCAGTTTATTATTAGTGAACAGAAATTCCACTGATTTTTGTATGTTGATTCTGTAGTGTACAATTTTAATAAATTATTCTAACAGCTTTTTGTGGTGTCTTTAGGATTTCCTACATATATGATCATGTCGTCTGCAAATAGCAATTATTTACTTCTCTTCTGATTTAAGCACTTTTTTTCCTTTCCTGATTGTTCTGGCTTGGGCTTCCAGGACTACATTGAATAGCAATAGTGAGAATAAACATCCTTACCTTGTTCTGGGTCCTGGAAAAGCTTTCAGTTTTTCCCCATTGATTATTATGTTACCTGTGGATATTTCATATATGGTGCTTATTATACTGAGGTATGTTTCTTCTTTACCTATTTTGTTTAGTTTTATCATGAAAGAATATGAATTTTGTCAAATGCTTTTTCTGCATCTGATAAAGAAAATGCAGTCATGTGGTTTTCGTCTCTCATTGTGTTAATGGGATATGTCACATTGATTTCTCATATGTTGAACCTCCCCCTGGGATGGAAATCCCAGACATAAATCCCACTTGGTCATGGTGTATGATCCTTATAGTATGCTGTTCAATTGATTTGCTAGTATTTTATTGAGGTTTTTTGCAAATACGTTCTTCAGGCATACTGGCCTATTTTCTTGTGGCTTTTGTTTTGTCTTGTTTTGTCTTTTCTGCCTTTGGAGTCAGACTAATGCTGGCCTCATAAAGTGAGTTTGGAAGGGTTCTTTCATTTTCTATTTTCTGGAAGACTTTAAGAAGGATTTGTATTAGTTCTTTTTTAAATGTTTCAAAGAATTCATCCTTGAAGCCATCTGGTCCCAAGTGTTCATTGTTGTTGTTGGAATGTTCTTGATTACTGATTCAAACTCCTTGTTTGTTACTGGTCTGTTCAGACTTCCTATTTCTTCTTGGTTCAGTCTTGTAGCCTTTGTATGTTTCTAGGAATTTGTCCATTTCTTCCAGGTTATCCAATTATTTGCATATTTGTCCATAATAGTCCATTATAGTACTTTTGTATCTCTGTATCACCAATTGTAATTGTTACCTCTTTCATTTCTGACATTTTTCATTTGAACCTTCTTTTTTTCTTTAGTCTAGCTAAGGGTTTGTCAATTTAGTTTATATTTTTAGAAACTTTTAGTTTCATTAAATTTTATATTGTTCTTCTATTCTCTATTTTGTTTGTTCCTGCTCTAATCTTTATTATATATATATTTTCTATTTTAGGGATAGTTTGTTCTCATTTTTATCCTTCCTTGAATTGTAAAATTAGGCATTTTTAATTGAGATTTTTATTCCTTTTTAATGTAGGTATTTAATGTTATAAATTTCCCTCCTATGCTGCTTTTGCTGTGCCCCAATAAGTTTGAGTAAGTTGTATTTTTGTTTTCATTCATCTGTTATTTTTAAAATTCCCTTTTTATTTCCTCTTTTACCGAAAGGTGATACAACAATGTATTGTTCAGCTTCCATGTCTTCATGAATTTTCCTCTTTTCTGTTATTGATTTCTAGTTTCATTCCACTGTAGTTTGAGAAGATACTTGGAATGATTTTAATCTTAAATTGCCTTGTTTTGTGACCTAATGTGTGATCGATCTTGGAGAATGTTCTGTGTGTGCTTGAGAAGAATGCCACCATAGAGTGGCTATATAACAGACATATCCATTTGGTCTATTGAGTTGTTCAAGTCAGCTGTTGCCTTATTGATTTTCTGCCCTCAATATTATGTTATTTAAAGTACAGTCATAAAGTTTCATATTATTGTATTGTCATTTTTTTCCTTTACCTCTGTCAATATTTGTTTTATATATTTAGATGTTGGTTGCATAAATATTTACAATATTATGTCTACCTGTTGAATTGGCCTTTTTATCATTATATAATTACCTTTTTGTCTTTAAAAAACTTTTTTACTTAAAGTCATTTTGTCTAATAAAAAAGTATAGCTACCTCTGCTTTATTTTGGTTAGCATTTGCATGAAATATCATTTTCCATCTCTTTTCTTTCAATTTAAGTATGTCTCAAGTGAGTCTCTTGTAAACAGTACATTGCTGGATATTGGAGTTTTTAAAATCTATTCAGCCACTTTATGCCTTTTGATTAGGGAATTTAACCTATTTTACATTGAAAATCACTATCAGTAGATAAAAACTTACTATTGCCATTTTGTTAATTGCTTTGTTTCTGCAGTTCCTTTGTTCCTGTTTCCTCTCTTATTGTTTTGTTATTTGATAAATCTCTGTAGTTTATAAGGGTTTTGTGGTTATCATAATGCTTATATAAATCTTCTTGTAGCTCTTTCTATTTTAGTTTCATAATTACTTCAGTTCAATTCAATATAAAAATTCTACACTTTTACACCACACTTAGTTTCCTTGTATGTGATTAATCGTTTTTCTTGCCACTTTTGGGAGATTTGATTACGATGTGCCTTGGCGTAAAACTTTCTTCAGGAATTATATGCTTGGACTTTGCAGAACCTCTTTGATTTGCAAATTTATAAACTTACAATTTTAAAATTATGGAAAATTTTAGGCTATTATTTCTTAAAATATTTTATTCCTCACTCTTTTCCTTTAGAGACTCCAACTACACATTTACTAGGTCAATTGAAGGTGTCCCACAATTCATTAATGCTCTGTTCTTTGTGTGTCTCATTTTGAATAATATCTATTGCTATGCCTTCAAATTCACTAATATTTTTATCTACAATGACTAATCTTGTTAATCCCACGTAGTGTATTTTTACTTCAGCCATGTCTCGATCATGTTCAAGCTTTTGTCTAGATCTTCTGTATACAGAATATAGTACAAGGACTTTTCCTTTTCTACTATTTCTGACACCTTTGTCCATTCTGGGTCAATTTCGATTTATTGATTTTTCTTCTTATTATGAGTTGTATTACCAATTTATTTTTGTGCCTGGTAATTTTTATTAGATACCAGAAATTGTCATTTTTATATTATTCAAATGCTGGCATATTTTTGTATTCATAAATATTCCTGAGCTTTGTTCGGGAATGAAATTAAGTTGCTTAGAAATAGTTTGAACTTTTTGGGACTTGCTTTTAGAATTTGTTAGGTGGCAGCAGAGCAATGTCTAGTCTATGGCTAATTAATCCTTAGTATTGAGGCAAGATTCTTCCAAGTACTGTACCCCGTGCCCCACGAATTGTGAGATTCTGCAGTCTGACTGATGGGAACATCCACTTTTCCTCATCCTGTGGGTGTTCTGAGTGCTGTTCTCCCTAATCCTTTCAAGTGTCTTGTTATCCAGTCCTAGAGAGTTTATTGGAATACATGTGCTAATCATCCTCTGCTGAATACTTACAGGGAATCTTCTGAAAATGTCCAGAATTTCTCTTTATGCAGCCATCTCCTCTCTGGTTCTCTGCCTGTGACCTCTTGCCACCTGGGTCTCTCCAGGTTCTAAGCTCCATCTCCTCAAGTGAGAGAATCCACCAGCCTCTACCTGGCTCCAGCTCTCTGTGTCAGAGCCTGGAAACTCTCTCAAGGCAGTAATCTGGGAAAGTTTTAAGGCTCACTTTATTTATTTTCTGTCTTTCAGAGATCACTATTCTTCAGTGGCCAGTGGCCAATATCTTGAAAAACATTGTTTCATATAATCTTTCCAGATTTTT
The DNA here is from genome assembly GCF_048418805.1 of Vulpes vulpes. NCBI lineage: Eukaryota > Metazoa > Chordata > Mammalia > Carnivora > Canidae > Vulpes > Vulpes vulpes. The sequence goes on along the minus strand of NC_132787.1, from coordinate 21,380,454 downwards.
AGTTGTTTCAGGTGGGTGGTCAAATACAATTTCTGTTATTCTACCTTAGCTAGAAACAGAAGCCAATTCTCAATTTGATTGTTTCAGTAAAATATGTTGTTTCTTTCCTACTATCATTTATCATCTTATGAATGCTTAATATCTTTCACCAGGAGGAAAAATTTAGTAGGCAAACAAGAAACAAGATGGAGACATTATTATAATTTTCACTAGCTATGCATGATCTTCTTCCCTATATGTAAGACCATATATTAGCTTCCAGATCAGTTCTAGATGCCTCAGGAGTGACCAAACTATATTAAGGCTGCCTTTCCACCCATTCTTCTTCTCTACCCCCCAGGCAATTCTTCATTCTATAAATCTAGAATCAAGATTGTAGTAAGCTGTAGACTGAGATGGGTATCACCAAAATTATGATAACTACATGAATACTTTTGGTCAAATAGGTTGTGATATTACAAATCTATTCATATGCCCAAGGATGATGATTCAATCTTTTTATTCTTCCCTCAGATTTTTTTAAAGATTTTATTTATTTATTCATGAAAGACACACACAGAGAGAAAGGCAGAGACATAGGTAGAGGGAGAAGCAGGCTCCATGCAGGAATCATGCCCAAATTTATTGAGTTTACCTCATGGCCAGCATATGGTCCATTTCTGTAAAATTTTCATTTATTTCTGATAGAAGTATATACTCTGAATTTTTTTTAAATTAATTTTTATTGGTGTTCAATTTACCAACATACAGAAAAACACCCAGTGCTCATCCCGTCAAGTGTCCACCTCAGTGCCCGTGACCCATTCCCCTCCAACACCCGCCCTCCTCCCCTTCCACCACCCCTAGTTCGTTTCCCCGAGTTAGGAGTCTTTATGTTCTGTCTCCCTTCCTGATATTTCCCAACATTTATTTTCCCTTCCTTTATATTCCCTTTCATTATTATTCATATTCCCCAAATGAATGAGAACATACACTGTTTGCCCTTCTCCGATTGACTTACTTCACTCAGCATAATACCCTCCAGTTCCATCCACGTTGAAGCAAATGGTGGGTATTTGTCGTTTCTAATTGCTGAGTAATATTCCATTGTATACATAAACCACATCTTATTTATCCATTCATCTTTCGATGGACACCGAGGCTCCTTCCACAGTTTGGCTATTGTGGCCATTGCTGATAGAAACATCAGGGTGCAGGTGTCCCGACGTTTCATTGCATCTGAATCTTTGGGGTAGATCCCCAACAGTGCAATTGCTGGGTCGTAGGGCAGGTCTATTTTTAACTCTTTGAGGAACCTCCACACAGTTTTCCAGAGTGGCTGCACCAGTTCACATTCCCACCAACAGTGTAAGAGGCTTCCCTTTTCTCCGCATCCTCTCCAACATTTGTTGTTTCCTGCCTTGTTAATTTTCCCCATTCTCACTGGTGTGAGGTGGTATCTCATTGTGGTTTTGATTTGTATTTCCCTGATGGCAAGTGATGCAGAGCATTTTCTCATGTGCATGTTGGCCATGTCCATGTCTTCCTCTGTGAGATTTCTCTTCATGTCTTTTGCAGTCTCTTCAATAAATGGTGCTGGGAAAATTGGACATCCACATGCAGAAGAATGAAACTGGACCACTCTCTTTCATCATACACAAAGATAAACTCAAAATGGATGAGAGATCTAAATGTGAGACAAGAGTCCATCAAAATCATAGAAGAGAACACAGGCAACACCCTCTTTGAACTCGGCCACAGTAACTTCTTGCAAGATACATCCACAAAGGCAAAAGAAACAAAAGCAAAAATGAACTATTGGGACTTCATCAAGATAAGAAGCTTTTGCACAGCAAAGGATACAGTCAACAAAACTAAAAGACAACCTACAGAATGGGAGAAGATATTTGCAAATTACATATCAGATAAAGGGCTAGTTTCCAAAATCTATAAAGAACTTATTAAACTCAACACCAAAGAAACAAAGAATCCAATCATGAAATGGGTACTCTGAATTTTTTTGAGTGTAGTCCTTTATAGGTCTCTGCTTAATTATTGTTGTTCAAATAATTTATATCTTTAATGATTTTTCCTAGATGTTGTCAAAATTACAGAGATTAATATCAAATTTTATAATTTTGATTGCAGGTTTTGCCTATACTTTACATTCCTACCAACAGTGCATATGGGTTCCCTTATTTCTACACCCTCGTCAACACTTACTATCTCATCTTTTTCAGAAAAGCCATTCGAACAGGTGTGAAGTGATAGCTTACTGTAGTTTTGATTGCATTTGTCTGATGATTAGTGATGTGGAGCACCTTTTCACATACTTGTTGGCCATTTATATGTTTTCTTTGGGAAAATGTCTATTTAGGCTCTTTGCCCATTTTAATTTTATTATTTGGGGGTTCTTTGCTATTGCATTGTATAAATTCCTTCTATATGTTATTTCTGTGTGTGTTCAGGCACCTGCTTGTTTCCTCATATTTCTGAATATTCTTGATTGAGTATCACAGTTTATTAAAAAACTGTGAGATATAATTAGGTCTAAAGTGACATCATATTCTTTCAGAGTATATATATTAGGTGGCTAGGGGCACGAGGAAGTCCTTATTAACTTAATTAATTCAATTAGGGGTCAAGAACATTTAAAGCCGGGTTTCAGTCTTTGTGAAGGCCAATCCATTTCTGGTTTATCCTTACTCCTAGAGTATGACTTTCAAGGTTCTACTTCAAAGTTTGGAGGGAGATGTTACCAGGGCTTCTTTCTTTGTTGGATCTTGAACTCCAACTTTTGTCCTCCAAATCCTCAAATCTATAAAATCTCTGTTCATCCTGTCAACCAATTCTTCCTAAAATAACCTGATGAATTTAAGGCAAATCTGACAGTAAAGGTGGGTTACCCTTTCGGTCTTTTTGTTTTGAATCTTGGGAATCAGGATACTTGAATGCTTTGATAGCTTTCTGGTATCTTTATTTTCCCAGCTTTTCTAGTTGTTTTTAGGAAGAGAGTTAGTATAAATTACCTAGACAACCATTACTAAAAACTTATCTTCATATTGTTTAAGCAAAAATATTTGTATGTCTTTTGGCTTTGCTGTTTACTATATTAGTGTCTTCAGTCAATAATGATAATAATAATAAATACTCCTTTTAGTATTCCTTTTAGTACTGGGCATAGACAAAATAGCTAATCTTATAGCCTATAGGTTACATGACAAATGTAAGATGAGATTCAAATTTTCTTGCTACTTGGTGATATTTCTTTGTCTTCATTATCTTGTTCTTTTATAGCTACTTCACTCTTCCTGCTTTTACAGAGTATGTCATGCAAATTAAATGAGAAAATTCCTGTGAAAGGTCTTTGTGTTTGAAGAACTATACAAGTATAAGACAGTGTTTCTTTCTTTTTTTTTAAGACAGTGTTTCTATTCTAGACTCACACTCATTTATTTCGTAAAAACCTTATTCACATAGATTAGTGCCTCTGAGAATGTTTTGGTGAGCCATTCTCTGCAGAAGAGCTGTTCTGCATTGACTGATGATCACTAACCTAAACAGACTTTCTCTTGGGAAGAAGGATCACAAAGAAAACAAAGAGAAATTGTTCATCTGTTCATGAAAAATGTATGATTAATTAACTCATCAAAATCATATAGCTTGTGTTTAATGGAAAAGGTAAACCTAGTACATAGCAGCAGGGACTAAATCCAGGACCTTATGAATCCAAATCTCATAAAATAGAAACAGAGCAACAATAAAAAATTAGAGGTGGCAGACTTATTTCAAAGATTTGAAAATTAAAAAAAAAAAAAGCAAAACTCCCAAAACCTCTCAACTTAGAGCCACTGTGGTAGCATAGTCCGTCCTCCTTCCTTGCTTCCTTGCTTCCGTCTTTCCTTCTTTCTTTCCACAACCAAAGATCTTTGGGAAGAAGAAAAGCTACACTGCTTTCATTTTCTTGTGGCTCACTCTCATTAAATCCACTGTGATATGATTTGTTCCTTCATGAATAAATCATATCTGATCTTAGGGGTCACAACGACTTCCTAGTAGATTCATCAAATGGTTTCAATCCCCTGCCCCTTTTCTGGAAATTCTGACATGATTGCCCACACTGTTTGTTTGAAATGTCTGTTTGTTTGAAGTGTCTTTCTTTGTTTCCGTAGGATACCATTCTCTCTTGTCTTCCTTCCCTCCAAATTCTTGCCCAACTTCCCTTCCTCCTCTTTTTCTCCATATTCAGAGGATCCTCTTGTGTCAGTTCCTTGGCCCTTCCTCTGTTTTTTCCATTTCCTATTCCGTTCAGCCATTTCATTCTCTTTTCCATACCTGCGGCCATCGCATCTCTTTGACTCTAAAATCTCTAGTTTATACTTTCCTTTTTAAGTTCTAATTCAGCAATTCCAACTGGCTAGTGCAAGTCTCGGATTTTTCCAACCCTATGCAGCTGCCCCTAATTATGAGGAACCTCTCTGATAGAAATAGAGCTCATCCCAGTCCTAGAATTAATGAGAATTCAGGCTGGCAAGAAGTATCAGCTACCCTCCCAGTGAACAAACAGGGTCTAGAAATACTGTAATCTTTTGACTTCCTTATGCCTGATGTTAGAGTGTTTTAAAATGAACAGAGCTCCAAACTGGCTGATAGCATAATATTTTATTATTTTACTGAAAAAGCACAAAGCCCTACCCAGAGAACTCTTTAGTTAGAACTTCTGTCTGTGTCTGTTATGCCCAATTTTTCTGCCAGTTCACCAAGGGGTGGTAATGCGGAGTATTCTTTTTAAAAGTCAACCTTGTTCCCTAGAAAATTGATAACTAGCAGTGGGACAGAACTGGTTTGAATACATTCTTTTAGCCTAAATAAATCTTTTTCCTTGTGGCTCAGTTTTGTGGCCAACTTCTCTCATTTGGCCTTGAAAGGATTTTTCTTATGACAGTCTTCACTTACTTCATGTGTCACCATGGTACATGCTACAACATGGTACCTCCCTGAATTGGATTTGAGTTTGACATACCCTAATCTAAGATTATCTGTCCAGGGTGACTATCTTTGGTGTTCAGCACTTCAAAAGCCCTACCACCATTGCTTATGTCATACTTTGCTTTGTCTTTCCCCCAAGTCTTTTTTCTACTTGCACAGACAGTGTTAGGACACTTATAATTAAGTTTGTTAGGGTAGAAAGTCAATGTATCATATTCTCTTGTGTTTACTGTTTCTTCTCCTAGTATCACTTTCTCTCAGATATTCAATCCCCAAATCACTTCATCTTGACAAACCTTCATCCTTTGCTATACTATAAAAAAACTATCTGGGGAACACCTGTGTGGCTCAGTGGTCGAGCATCTGTCTTTGGCTCAGGTCGTGATCCTGGGGTCCTGGGATCAAGTCCCGCATCTGGCTCTCTCACAGGAGCCTGCTTCTCCCTCTGCCTATGTCTCTGCCTCTTTCTCTGTGTCTCTCATGAATAAATAAATAAAATCTAAAAAAAACAAAAAACAAAAAACCCTGTCAGGTTATTTTATTCTATCTCCATGACAACACCCATCTTTTCCTCCATTACCTAATTAAAACAAAATATTCAGTTTTATTTCTTTTATTACTTTCATTTATCCATTCAATGCTCTAACCAAATTAATCTATGTAGTATTTTTATATGTGCTCCTTGCTTTCCCATATTCATGCCTTTTTTCTGACTATTCCCATTGATAAGTAACACCCCTCCCAAGACTCCTACCTCTAAAAATCTATTCATTCTTCAAAACCAATTTTCTCAACTATAAAATGGAATTATATCTCTTTCATACAGGATTAAATGAAATGAGTAAATAATTTTAAATGGTAATTATTATTTATATTGTTAATATTATTACCCATATTTTCTGTAAACTACTTCTTTTTATCCTTCTCAAACTAGAAATGATTTCTTTCTCTCCTGAATATCCATGGGGCATATTTTTAATTCCTTCCTCCAGCACCATTACTTTCAACATTACATTACAGTTATCTTGCACATGGCTTATCCAATCATAATAGACTCTAAGATCCCTGAGGTCAGGGACCACTTCTCAGGAATATTTGTTCCTTCCCCAGGGCACAAAATAGATATCTTAATAAGTATTTGCAAAAGAAACGAATAAAATCACCACAGTGGTAATTATAGCTTTATCACAATCTTTACTCACAAAGTACATCTTGATGAAATTACAAATTAACAAATCCTATTATACCTACAAATTGCATAGTGAATCATTCATCTGGAGGGTGATTACCTGTGTCTTGTTGAGAGGTGTTGGCAGGCTCTCAAAGACAAGCAAAGACCTGAAGAAGGCAGTGCTGCTGTTCAGAAGTAATAAACTGGGAAGAATATTTGTCCCTGGTGAACTTTTCAGTTCCAATGCCAAATTTCTTACATTCTTTTGGCTATAAGATACACCATTATTTTATCAACTACCAAGAAACATAGTCTAAGATAGGGAATCTAATAAGATACTCTGGCATAAAGCTGGGATAGTTGGAATTCCTAAGGGACAACTTGCATTTCTTAACCTTCATACTGGAAGGAGAAAGAAAGAAAAATCTCCCCTGAGATTTTGAACCACAGCCAATACATAGACATGAGATTTGAATTCACACCATAAGTGTGATGTAAAAACCTGAGGAATGGAGTTTTTTTATTGTTTTAAAAGATTGTATGTATTTATTTATGAGAGAGAGAGAGAGAGAGAGATAGATCACAAGCAGAGGAGAAGGGTAGAGGGAGAAGACTCTCTGCTAAATAGGGAGCCCAAAGCGAGGCTTGATCCAACAACCCTGGAATCATGACCTGAGCTGAAGGCAGATGCTTCACCAACTGGGCCATCCAGGTACCCCAAGAATAAAGTTTAATTTAAAGTGGTGCCAGATCAATAATGGTCATAGCTAACTGTTGGAAATAAATGCTTTATATAAGAAATTCAATCCTGGCAATACCAATGCCATAAGACACCACTGATTATACAATGTGTCTTGGCTTCAGAGGTGTTAAATTGTGAAAAATTATCATGCTAGAATAATTGCAATATGTTTGTTCCATTAAGTATGGAGAAGGTCTGCAAATAACTTAATGAGGGAGATAGAAAGTAGAAACAAACCTCTTTCCTTGACATTTTGACCAAAGTCAGTTGTCTCTCTTCCAGAGACCACTAAGTAGTAACCTCTGCATTCAGAAAACAGATTCTGAGAGGGTAGGACATTTCAGGGTCTGTGCTGGTCTCATTTACCTGTCTTAGGGAGAAAGGTAGGGTTGAGGAGGAGATGGTGATAACCTTTTTCTCTAGTCCCAATGTACTGACTCCTTCTACCTGCTAGTGTCTCAATTTCACACTGAGGAGAGGCTTCTTGCTTTGTTCACCTGCCTAGTTGTCCACATGCTTGGTCTCACAGAGCACAATAAGAAGCAGGTCATTCATGCAAGCAGACATTTTATATTATGAGCACACATGTGTGCATGTGTGCATGAACACACACACACGCACCTTGGACACACCTTGAACACGCCTTGGAAAGATTGGCTGACCATTTTTAATATTACAGTGAATAAACCAAAATACCTAAGATGTGGCATTGCTTAAATGGGAGTTAAACAATACCAGACAGGGGAGGAAAAGTGGTCTAGGGACATGTAAGGGGCAAGTTTGAGTGAAGTACTACAGAGGTAGCAGTTGGGCAAGCAGAGTTAGTGTGAGGATTTAGATGCCTGGAGGTTAGGAAAGCAGTGACACTAGTAGGTGAGAATGCGCCAAAAACAAACCAATCATCTTTGTAGTTTTTTCCCCTGGGGAACTTGGTAAAGGCAGGTAGCCGAATAGAATATGCTTTCAGTATGACTTGGGATGTTGATCACATAATATAATAGGTGCATATGTAAATCGGATTAATGCAACACCATGTCAGTGAGGGAGTTGTTTAATACTGTATTCTTCATTCATATGAGGATTCACTACCATTATTGTAGACTAGAGCTGATTCAGATTCTGCACCAATATTGAGCAATTCCCTGAGTTGCCATTCGCCAAGTCAATGCTGGAGTTTTATGTGCAATTTGTTACTATGCAACAGCATGCCATCTTGGAATTCACTAAAACAAAATAATAAAAGAACTGTCTCAGGAATATTTGCAAATCAAACTTACCTACAAGACAATCAAGATCTAACCTTAGATATATCAGCACAATAAAATATAAAAATAAGCCAAACTTAGTTTTGGAATACATTTTGTTATTTACAAATTATGATATACAATCTATAAATTGACTCAAACCATAAAACTAAAAACAAACTGTTCTCCTAATGGAGGAGGAGTTACACATTTCATTTCAAAGTATTTCCTCTACAGGCTGTGAACTATCAAATAAGTGTGGTGTGTGTGTGTTTGTGTGTGTAGCATAGGATAAGTACTGTCAGTCATCTACATTTCCAATTGTCTGTTTGACTTCTCCATCTGGGTGTTCTGCATGACATATTTTGTATAAAGCCAAGATCATTATCTTGCTCACTTTCCAAACATACTGGAGATGTTATCTCCACCTATCTGTACTATCGCAGGTAAAACCAACAAAGTTGTTCAAGCCAAATGCTTTGGACTCTTCTTGATTTTTTTCTTTCCCACCTCAGTATATTCAATCAACCATTATATATAGTCATAATGTCTCTTACATCCATCTCCTGCTCTTTACACAATTCCAGTGTAGACTCACATCATCCCTCTCCTAAATTACTGAAATAACCTCTAAATGGTCTTCTTCCACTAGTATATTTTCTACCATACAACCAAAATTATCTCAAGCAATAATGAAATTCTTTAGGTTTTCTGATGCCCAGGGAATAAAGTAAAAACTTCTTAGCTTAGCTTCATGATCTGGCCCCAAATGACTATGTACCATCAACTCTAGCCATTACTCCCCATGAATCCCATAATCTAACCACAGCTGTTCGATATCGATCAGTCCTGTCAAGCCTTAGCTTATTTGCTTATTTAGTTATATTTAACTAATTTTATTGCTGTAAGGGCACTTAACATGGAATCTATTTATTGTTAAATATAGGGACAATGATGTACAACAGATCTCTAGAACTTATTCATCTTGCTTAGCTGAAACTTTATGCTTGTTGATTAGTAATTCCCCATTCCCAGCCCCTAAAAACCATTATTCCACTTTAGTTCTATAAATGTGACTATATTAGATTCTTCATATACAGCCTTTGTTTAACATAGTTGCTTCCTCTGTCTAATATATGATCTCCTCTTTGGTCCAATGGAAAACTCTCACTTATCCTTCTAGGTTCAAATCATATGTCATCTCTATTTTCAGACTGTTCATGATCACCTTCATCCCTTCCTTCCACCCCTCTCCATCTGTGTCCCACATATCGTATTTGAGTATTAATTACAGGGATCCCTGGGTGGCTCAGCGGTTTGGCGCCTGCCTTTGGCCCAGGGCGCGATCCTGGAGACCCGGGATCGAATCCCACGTCAGGCTCCCGGTGCATGGAGCCTACTTCTCTCCCTCTGCCTATGTCTCTGCCTCTCTCTCTCTCTGTGACTATAATAAATAAATAAAAATTTAAACCCCCCCCCAAAAAAAGAATTTTGAGTATTAATTACATTATTAAATGCAAAGATGATAGGCAATAAGTGTACACTTCAGCCATACCAGCTATATGGAGCATCGTATTCTAATTGGTTGGTGCTTGTTCAGTTTGGTTATTAAAGATTTTGAATGGCACACCTGATTATAGGTCTTATTTCATATCTATTTCCATTGTGATGATATGAGATGAAGGATAGGGGCTATGCATCTTATTCATCATCATATCTCCAGGGATTGGCATAATGCCTGTATATAAGTGTGCCCTGTAAGTTTGGTGAGATAAACCAAATGAGATAAACAGTATTTATAGTAACTATTTGAAAAACAGCAACACTTTTATCTGAATAATTACCTTTATCTTAATAATTATGAAGTTTTCCTGATTTAAACCAAAATGATCACAAAGTTACACTCTGGATATGATGAATTCAAGAGCCAGATATAACAGGTGGTTTGGGTAATCTTATGACTTTGCCTTCTTGAAACTGGGCTGGAAAAGCCTGGACTTTGGAATCAGACAAACCTCAAATTGAATTGAGAGAAATCTCATAAAAACTAAGTGATTTTGGTAAGCTATCTGAGATCCTATTTCCTCTTCTTCAAAAACAGAAAATAGATACCTCCTTTACAGAGTTGTTAAAAGAACTAAGTGAGATCATGTATTTAAGCATATAGCATATAATCCTACATCAGCGGTAAGCTTTGATGTACTTGGAACTAATCTGAGTTCATAAATTAACTTTTCATTTTGAATAGTAACCTTTCCAATCAGAAAGAGAGTACAAAAAGGCATATGAGGTGCATATTCCCTGGCAACATCCCGTAGAAGCTAAACATAGTCTATCACATGGACAGCATGCCTGTTACTATAAGCCAATTCTGATCATGGAGGCTGAGAAGGTGTTATATACAAGGAATAAATTAAAAACCCAAGAAAGCTTTGTCAAAATAGGAACTACTGGTGTATTATCCCTATCGCATATGGTTTGAAAACATCTGAATCCATTTTCAATGGAGCAATTTTTGCTGATGAAATATGAGAAACAACAAAGTAACATAGCTGGTAGGTCAATTGTCAATATTGGTAACCCTCTGAATCTATTAGGACTAGGAAAGGTGATTCTGAGACTTAAAAAAAAATGTGAATATCACAGTATTGAAAGTCACAGTAATAAAACCAAAACAAAAATTTTTCTTATTAAATTCTATTTCCTAGGCATATAATTCTAACATGGAAAATTGACAGATAGGAATAATCAATATTTCAAAGATTAAATCTAGGTTAGAAAATGTATTTACTTTATTTACCTGACTTTTTTCCCTATTCTACTTCTATTTCTCCTCATTTAGATGAGAGAATAAAAACCTGGCTTCATGCCCTTTGGCCAACAAGTATGAAATGTTTTCTTACTGAGGAACAAGAGGATTATATGGTAACTCCATGTAGATTTTTAGGATCTTAGAGTGGCCAAAAGAAGAATTAAGGAAAGAGATCAGTGTAATCTTCTCCCTTTATTTTCAAGTTTCAAGTTTCAAGTTATTTTTTGCAGATCCAAATAGTTCTATTTACATATTGGTGTCAAGGATGGTTAAGTTGATGTGCAAACTTTCCTTCCAAACTTATTATATAATTTAACAAATTAAATCAGCTGTTATTTTCATACCTGTTCATCAGCAAATTGCATACAAAGACACAGCTCATCTTACAAAAGTCTGTCTTCTAAGTACAATCTTGCTTAGAACCTATAAAGGATCACATGAAATACTTAGAAGATTCTTTTTAAAAAAGATTTTATTTATTGGAGAGAGAAAGAGAGTGAGAGAGAAAGAGAGCACAAGCAGGGAAAGGGCAAAGGGAGAGGGAAAAGCAGACTCCCTGCTGATGCAGGGCTCAATGTGGGGCTCAATATCAGGTCTCCAGGATCATGGCTTGAGCAGAAGGCAGATGCTTAACCGATTGAGCCACCCAGGTGCCTTAGAAGATTCTTTAAGTACAATCTCACTGTCAACTTTAGCAGGAAGTAAGTATGAAAAGTATGAACAATAACACAAAAAAACTGTATACTTCTGAAATATTTCTTGGAATCCTTGTTCCTGCTCCCAGTCCCAACCTGGGTTCTATAAGTTAGAAGTTTTGTCCAAAGTAGTAGATATTGTTACTACAGAGGCCTCAGTTCTGCCTTCCTTGTCCTTTGTAAGCTCCTTTGATTTTCTGGTTTACCTCTTGGGAATCTACAGATATATACAAACTGGAATTTCTCCAAATTCAGAGTTGAAATAGATTCTGTGTATAAATGTATCATTACTTAAAGATTAAGTCTTAGAAACTATGGAAGGGTCCAGAATCAGGATTAAGTTGTAGACAGGCCACTCCTTCAAGAGACAGATAAACCAAAGTAGCCCAGAGGGGATCAACAGGAGAGCTTCTCTGTTATGATTTTCAAAGTCTAAAATTTGTTACATGTGCAGAGAATTCCATTAATCACATTCTTGTAGAAGGTAAAGGGTTCATGAGATTCTCTAGTAATTATTCTTTAAATGATCCAGGTATAAATGAGTCTCAACTAGGTAGGGTAGATTGATGGGAGTACTTAGGATATTGAATAAGTTAACAAATGACTTCATAAGACACTCTGGCTAATAGCAAATTAGTTTGGTGGTATTCTTTACTTGAAATGTCCTTGCAGTATCACAGGGAAAGGATGGAAAGGAAGGTTGGAAAGGTTGGAGTTATCTGGGATAATTTATAGCAATGGAGATGCACTTTATCTACAGTGTGGTTGACCAACCTTAAAGTACCAAAGAATTACGTAGGCATCTGTTAAAAACAAGGCTTTCCTGGTATTCTTATTCAGGAAGTCTGAGATAGGTCTCAGGAATCTGTTTTTAAACCAAGAATCCTACTGATCCTGGTGCAGATAGTGTAAGACAATGCTTTGAGAAATAATCCTGAATTTCTCTAACTAGGAATAGAGGAAGCAACATCCTTCTTCTTTTTTTAAAAAAGATTTTATTTATTCATGAGATGCACAGAGAGGCCGAGATATAAGCAGAGAGAGAAGCAGACTCCATACAGGGAACCAGATGTGGGACTCCATCCTGAGACTCCAGGATCACGTCCTGAGCCAAAAGCAGATGCTTAACTGCTGAGCCACCCAGGCATCCCACAACATTCTTTTTAAAAATATATGTTCCCCAAGATGACTTCTTGCTTGTGTTAGCTTTCTAGAATTTGTTCCTCTGCTGGGCACTGTTTGGAATACTTTCCATGTATTAATTTTTAAATTTTTTGCAATAGTCACATGAAGTATGAACTATGATTTCTCCAATTCACAAATGAAGAAATGGAGGTCCAGAAGGTAGAGAGGTGTGATACTGTGATTTATAGTAAGAAATGTACATTTGACCTTATCCCTAGTTCTGGCACAGAGGTCTTTTTATTTTTATTTGAATTACTTTAATAACTTTATAATTTGGAATCTCCCATAAAAATTACAGTTTTTTCTTTATATACGTCTGGCAACCCTGGGCCCTTGAGACAGACTGGGCCTCTTTAGTTTACTAGAGGACACACAATTCATATGTCAACACCAATGCCAGGACGCTCTTCTAAAATGTGCATTTTTGGTCACCTTGTACCTGAAGTCATTCAAAATCTGAACTCTAGCAACCCTGTTATGGAGTGGCCCTTCAGACTTCTCCAGTGTAATCTCTGTCTACTTTTACATATGGCACAGAGGTCTTAAAAACCTTTGAATTTCCCCTAAGTGATGAGAGAGATAAAGAAACTAATGAAGTGACATTTAAAAATTCCTTAGGTAACCTAAGAATGGGGGCTGATTGGCCGGGTAGCTAACAATGTGATTTGCAGATTGGAACTTGCAGTCCCACCCCCAGATCTCCAGGGAGGGGAGAAGGGCTGAAGATTGAGTTCAATCACTGGTGACCAATGATTTAATCATTTACACTTATGTAATGAAGCCTCCATAAAAACCCAAAGGACAGGGTTCAGAGAGCTTCCAGGTTGGTGAACACATGGAGATCTGGGGAGAGCAGCATACCCAGAGATAGAAAGCATGGAATGTTTGTGATCTTTTCCCATACCTTGCTATGCATCTCTTCCATCTGGCTATCCCTGAATTTTATCTTTTTATAATAAATGAGTAATCTAATCTAGTAAGTGAAATGTTTCTCTGAATTATATGATATGCTGTAGCATGTTAATTAAACCCAAGGAGGAAACTGTTAGAACTTCCAATCTATAGCCTGTTGGTCAGAAACAAAAGCTGTTGGAGTGGCATTTGAAGGAGTTGGGCAGTCTTGTGGGACTGAGCTCTTAAATCTGTAAGGACTGATGCTATCTCCAGGTAGATGGTGCCAAAAATAAGTTAAATTATAGATACCAAATGGTGTTGGGAGACTTGCCTAGTGGTGTAGGGGTACAACTCACATGTTGTTAATGGGTTTAGAATTGTTTGGAGACATACAGCCATGTTAGAGTCAGAAAGAGGCAGAGGTGTTTCTTGCCTGAATCATCAGGCCATATTCTAATCAACATTTAATCATAAAATAGGAATATTTGCTTTGGGAAACTGAAACTGCAGGTCAAATAAAGCAAATTGCCTGGGAAAATCACTTCTTTGTCTCTATTTTTCACACTACCTTGGAAATTCCAAGACAAATAATATGTTCTCAACCTTCTTTCACTTAAAAAACATTTACTAGAAATCTACTATATGTCCATGTACTGTGTTAGGCATCAGGAAGATAGCAATGAACAAGACACATTGCTGCCCTCAGGAAGCTCTCACAATGTAAGAGATTTCTTAAAATCTGTCTCCCTGAAGCAGGGAGGCTTTAGATTAATCCTACTTTAAGTTAACTGTGCCCCTCAGGGACTGAAGAAAAAGAAAGTACATGGACATTTTAATCTATCTACAGGGGCCAAGGATATGTTCCCACCACCTTAGTTATCATAATTTAATTATATAGATCTCCCCTGTTATTTGAAAATAGAGTGTTCCTATGAGAACTTTCATAAGCTGAAATGGTGTAAAGAAATGATTACCATTAATTTATATGAAAAAGGTTTTCTTAGCATCCTCGAACCCAAAAGTAACCCCTTTTAGGCTTCTCTGATGCCTTAAGACCTATCTTGCTAATGGATGCACAAAATAAATTGACATAAAGCCCAGATCCTCACAGACAGAATTCAAAACCATAGTGGCTTGACACTGAATACTAAATACTGACTACAGTTCCCAGGAAGGATCTTGGCAGTACCACTGTCAGTCATGTTCAGGGTGCATGTTGTTTCTATAGGGTCTTAGCTATAAAACAAACACTGAATGCTATTTTTAATTTTTGTGGTTTTTTTCTATAAAAGCAAAAATCTTCTTTGGATTTCTCTTAGTGAAGACAGGTATTATTGTAGGTGTTTCATAAAAGTGAAATGGTGTAACATGAACTTTTGAAAAGTGGAGGATACCAGTATTTGTGCAATTACTTGATTACTGTCTATTTCCTCTTAGATTGTAAGATCCATATGAGTAAGACTTTATTTTTATTATTATTTTTAAAAATCATACTTAATGGTGAAAACTGAAAGCTTTTCTCCAAGATCAGTTCCTCATAAAATAAAAATTTCCACTCTTGCCACTTCTATTCAACATCACACTAGAAGTCTGTCTAAGGAAACTAGGTAGCTAAAGAAATAAAAAGCATTTAGATTGTAAAGGAAGAAGTGAAACTATCTTTATTTGGAAATGACATGATCCTACATATAGAAAATCCTAAGGAATCCACTAAAAGCCTGTAAGAAAAAAACAAGTTCAGCATGTTGCAGGAGATAAGATCAATATGCAAAAACTCAATTGTCTTTCTATACACTTATATAAAGAATCCAAAAATAATATTAAAAAATTATAATAGCATTAAAGAACAAAAGTACTTCAGAATACATGTAGCAAATAGTGCAAAACACACACTGTGGAAACTATAAAATACTGTTGAAAATTAATGAAGATCTCAATAAATGGAAAGACATCTCATATTATAGATTGGAAGACTTAACATTGTTAAAATGGCTATACTCCCCCAATTGATCTACAAATTTGGTGCAATACTACCAGAATCCCACCTGATGTCTTGTAGAAATTTTAAGCTGATACTAAAATTCACATTGGAGCTCAAGGGGCTCAGAATAGCTAAAACCATCTTTAAAAATATGGAAAAGCTGGGGACACCTAGGTGACTTAGTGGTTGAGAATCTACCTTCAGCTCATGTCGTGATTCTGGAGTCCTGGGATCAAGTCCCACAACAGGTTCCCTGGGGGGAGCCTGCTTTTCCCTCCACCTATGTCTCTGTCTATCTTTCTGTGTCTCTCATGAATAAATAAAACCTTTTTTAAAAATATGGAGAAGCTAGAAGATTCACAGTTCCTGATTTTAAAATTTACTATAAAGCAACAGTAGTCAAGGCACTATATTACTGGCATAAATCAATGGAATAGAAATAAAAATTCCAAAACACACCCTTACATCTATGGACAATTAATTTTTGGTACTATAGGACAGGATGCTAAAGTCATTCAATGCAGGAAAGAATAATCTTTTCAGTAAGTGGTGCTGAGACAACTGCACATTCACATGCAGTGGAATAAAGTTGGACCCCTATCTCATACCATATACAAAATTAGCTCAAATGGAATTTAAAAAATCTAAATTTTAGAGCTAAAATGTATAGTAGTAAACCTACAAGACTTCGGATTTGGCAACAGATTCTTAGATACAACACTAAAAAGCACCAAAATGAATAGCCAGGGGAATATTGAAAAAGAAAACCAGAGCCAGGGGCATCACAATGCCGGATTTCAAGTTGTACTACAAAGCTGTGATCATCAAGACAGTGTGGTACTGGCACAAAAACAGACACATAGGTCAATGGAATAGAATAGAGAATCCAGAAATGGGCCCTCAACTCTATGGTCAACTAATATTCGACAAAGCAGGGAAGACTAGCCCCTGGAAAAAGCAGTCTCTTCAATAAATGGTGCTGGGAAAATTGGACATCCACATGCAGAAGAATGAAACTAGACCATTCTCTTATACCATACACAAAGATAAACTCAAAATGGATGAAAGATCTAAATGTGAGACAAGAATCCATCAAAATCCTAGATGAGAACACAAGCAACACCCTTCTTAAACTTGGCCACAGCAACTCCTTGCAAGATACATCTATGAAGGCAAGGGAAACAAAAGCAAAAATGGATTATTGGGACTTAATCAAGATAAAAAGCTTCTGCACAGCAAAGAAACAGTCAACAAAACTAAAAGACAACCTACAGAATGGGAGAAGATATTTGCAAATGACGTATCAGATAAAGGGCTAGTATCCAAGATCTATAAAGAACTTATTAAATTCAACAGCAAAGAAACAAACAATCCAATCATGAAATGGGCAAAGCATGAACAGAAATTTCACAGAAGACATAGACATGGCCGACAAGCACATGAGAAAATGCTCCGCATCACTGGCCATCAGGGAAAACTAAATCAAAACCACAATGAGATACCACTTCACACCAGTTAGAATGGTGAAAATTAACAAGACAGGAAACAACAAATGTTAGAGAGGATGTGGAGAAAGGGGAACCCTCTTGCACTGCTGGTGGGAATGCGAACTGGTGCAGCTACCCTGAAAAACTGTGTGGAGGTTCCTCAAAGAGTTAAAAATAGAACTGCCCTAAAAAAAAGTAAAAAAAAAATAAAAAAAATAAAAAAAAATAGAACTGCCCTACAACCCAGCAATTAATTATGCTGCCCCCAAAGATACAGATGCAGTGAAACGGCAGGACACCTGCACCCCAATGTTTATAGCAGCAATGTCCACAATAGCCAAACTGTGGAAGGAGCCTTGCTGTCCATCAAAAGATGAATGGATAAAGAAGATGTGGCCTATGTATACAGTGGAATAGTACTCAGCCATTAGAAATGACAATTACCCACCATTTGCTTCAACATGGATGGAACTGGAGGGTATTATGCTGAGTGAAGTCAGTCAATCAGAGAAGGACAAACATTATATGGTCTCATTCACTTGGGGATGATAAAAAAAAGTGAAAGGCATTAAAGGGGAAAGGGGAGAAAATGAGTGGGAAATATCAGTGAGGGAGACAGAACATGAGAGACTCCTAACTCTGGGAAACAAACAAGGGGTGGTGGGAGGGGAGGTGGGTGGGAGGTTGGGGTGACTAGGTGACAGGCACTGAGGAGGGCACTTGATGGGATGAGCACTGGGTGTTATATTATATGTTGGCAAATCGAGCTGCTATAAAAAAATATACTAAATAAATAAATAAATAAATCTAACAAAAGAAAAAAAAGACAAATTAGAATTAACCAAAATTAAAAACTTTTGTGCATTAAAGGACATTATCAAGAAATTGAAAAGACAATCCATAGAATGGTAGTTAATACTTGCATAGCGTATATCTGATAAGGGACTATCCAGAACATATATAAAAAACTCTTACAGCTCAATAATAAGAAAGATAAATAACTCAGTTTAAAAATGGGCAAAAGATCTGAATAGGTATTTCCCAAGAGTATAAACAGGTGGCAAATAAGCACATACCTTTGCTGATCGTTAGGAAAATACAAATCAATACCACTTCACACACACTAGAAAGGTTATTATAAAAAAAAACAGATGATAACAAGTGTTGGTGAGAATGAGGAGAAATAAGAATATTCACATTTTAACGTATGTAAGTGAACTGGGAGAGTGTGTTCAAATGCAGAGTCCTGAGTCCCAGGACTACCAATCTACTTCAAAAGGTCTGGGATGAGGCTTTATCTTTATTTTCCTCAAGCCCTCTTCAAAAGCATCGTACAAATACAACTTTAACGAAATTGCAGCATGTTCCAAAGATAGAAGCGCTGCTCTCTGGATAAGCTATTGAGAAATTAGAAGTATTTCAGCTTTTTAGTTTGAAAAATACCTAGGGTATATGACAGGAAGATTTGTTTACTAATCTTAGAGCATGTGCTCAAGCGGCAGAGATCATCAGGAGACTTCTCTAGGAACAACGGAGCTGGCTGTCACTATTTCTGTTTCCCAACTGCTGGGCTAGACACATGGACATCTGCAGGAGCCAGTAGGGTGCCAGTATTCACTACCTAACTTATTACTAGCTTGTCCTTTCTCCACATTCTCCTGTGGATATGCCTCCTATAGCCAGGCCTTGGTTCCAGGTCTCCTCTCACAGCAAACCCATGCAAACCTTACTAACATGTATTTTGCCCCTGCATGCTCCTGTGGATTCCCCTGTCCCCCTTCAACCTGGCCTGCCTCAGTCCTCTGTGACTGGATTGCTCCTATCAGTGGATTAGCTCAGACCTTGCCAACCTTGTGCCCCCTAACCCGGTGTTCAACTGCAGACTTGCCCTCTCCAGTATGCTTTTGGCCAGGGCCCATCCAAAGTGGTGCCACAAGCCTGGCAGTGTGAAAACTGAACCAACAGGAGCCAGGACACTCTAAAGTGACTTGTGCCCTGGGGAGAAGGGAAGATAACCACATAGCTGGTTTCTGACTGTAGCCCTAGCAGTGGGCAGACATCTGATCTGACTGCAAGACCTGCCCATCAGCAAAAGCTTGTCAGGGGACAATACAGGAAAAGCAACCTGCAGTTCTATCCTAGTACATCTCTGGATAATGCCTGGTCTGACTCAACTCAAACCTAAGGTGGCCCCACACTGGCTCACTAACAAAACAGGGACCAAACATTGACTACAACAATCAAAGAGAGCCATTGCAGATGACTGGACACACAGCATACATAGGAGATACCTTTGAAGTGCCAGGCTCTGGTGAACAGGGAAATTATACTGCAAGGCACTACAGGACCTCTTCATAAGGCCACTACTTTTGAGCACAAGAGAGGTGGCTAACCTTATTAAGACAGAGAAACAGACATAAAGAGGTAGGCAAAATGAGGAGACAGAGGAATATGTCCCAAATGAAAGAAAAGGATAAAGTCACAGCAAAAGAACTAAATGAAATGGTGATAAGTAATATGCCTAATAGACAAAGTTATGGTCATAAAGATACTGGACTGGAGAAAAGAATGGAAAACATCAGTGAGACTCTCAACAAAGACAGAAAACATAAAAAAGGACCAATCATTAAGGAGGGCACATGACATAACGAGTACTGGGTATTACATAAGATTGATGAACCACTGACCTCTACCTCAAAAATCAATTATAACTTATGTGTTAATTAAAGTTCAATAAAAATTTAAAAATTAAAAAAGAACCAATCAGAAATGAAAAACTCAATAAATGAAATTTTAAAATACACTAGGTAGATAAATAGTAGACGAGAGGAAGCAGAAGAATGGATCAGTGGCCTGGAGAATAGAGTAATGGGAAGCAATTAAAGTATTGAACAAGAAGTAGAAAAACGATAACAGAATATGAAAATAGACTTCAGGAACTCAGTGACACAATAACACTTGCATTATAGGGATCTCAGGAGGAGAAGAGAGATAAAAGGGAGCAGAAAATTTATTTGAAGAAATAATAGCTGAAAAGTTCCCAAATCTGGGGAAGAAACAGAAATCCATATCCAGGAGGCATAGAAAGCTCCCAAAAAATCAACCCTAGTAGAGTTACATAAATAGTCATAGTAATAAAAATGACAAAAAGTAGTGATAAAGAGAGAATTAAGAAGAAAAGAAAAAAGAACAGTTACATATTAGAAAAACCCCTTAAATCTATAAGCAAATTTTTCAGCAGAAACTTAGCAGGCCAGAAGAGAGGGGCATTATATGTTCAAAGTGCTGAAAGGAAAATACGTGCAGCCAAGAATACTCCATCCAGCAAGACCATCATGCAGAATGGAAGGAGAGAAAAGAGGTTTCCTTGGCAAATGAAAGTTAAAGGAATTCATGACCACTAAACCAGCCAAGATATGTTAAAGGGGACTCTTTGAGTAGAAATAAAAGGCAATAAGTAGGAGTAAGAAAGTAGGAAGCAGAGAAGCAGTAAAATTAAGTATATATATATATATATATATATACTTAATTTAATATATAATTTAATTTAATTTAATTTAATATATAAGTAGGAGTAAGTAAATATTTAATTAATTTAATTTAATATATAAGTAGGAGTAAGAAAGTACGAAGCAGAGAAGCAGTAAAAAATATATATACTTAATTTAATATATAAATTAATTTAATTAAATTAATTTAATTTAATATATAAGTAAGAGTAAGTAAATATTTAATTAATTTAATTTAATTTAATATATAAGTAGGAGTAAGAAAGTAGGAAGCAGAGAAGCAGTAAAATTAAGTATATATATATATATATATATACTTAATTTAATATATAAATTAATTAAATTTAATTAATTTAATTTAATATATATTAAATTATATATAATTTAATATATATAAATTAGTCAGGGGATTCACAAAATAAAAGGATGTGAAGTATGACATCATATACCTAAAATATGGTGGGGGTGGGGGCAGTAGAGGAGTGAAGAATGTGTTGAAGCTTAAGTGACCATTTCCTTAATATGGACAGGTGTATGCATAAGATGTTATATAGAAACCTAATGGTGGGGATCCCTGGGTGTCTCAGTGGTTTAGCGGCTGCCTTTGGCCCAGGGCATGATCCTGAAGACCAGGGATCGAGTCCCACATTGGGGTCCCTGCATGGAGCCTGCTTCTCCCTCTCTCTCTCTCTCTCTCTCTCTCTCTCTCTCTCGGTCTCTCATGAATAAATAAATAAAATCTTTAAAAAAAAGAAACCTAATGGTAACCACAAATCAAAAAGCAGTATAGATATGCAAAAATAAAGAGGAAGGAATCCAAGTATATCACTAAAGAGGTCAGCAAGCTGAGAGAAGAGAGCAAGAGAAAAAAGGAACAGAGAAGAACCACAAAAACAACCATAAAATAAGTGGTAAAATGGCAGTAAGTACACATACCTTTCAATAATTACTTTGAATGTAAATGGACTGAACACTCTAATCAAAAGACATAGGGTGATAGAATGGATAAAAAAGCAAGATTCATCTGTATGCTGCCTACAAGAGATTCATTTCAGATCTGAAGACACACACAGATTGAAAGTGAAGGGATAGAGAAGCATTTACCATGCGTATGTAAGTGAAGAGAGAGCTGGGGTAGCAATACTTATATTGGACAAAATAGACTTTAAAACAAAGACTGTAATAAGAGATTAAGAAGGACACCATATATAATCATAAATACAACAATTCAACAAGAAGATAAACAATTGTAAATATTTATACACCGAACACGGGTCCACCCAAATACATAAAGTAGCTAATAAAAACCATAAAGGAAAAAATTGATAGTAATACAATAATAGTAGGGGACTTTAACACCCTACTGATATCAATGGTTAGATCATCCATACAGAAAATCAACAAGGAAACAATGGCTTTGAATGACACATTAGACCAGATGGATCTAACAGATATATTCAGAACATTCCATCATAAAGCAGCAGAATATATAGTCTTTTCAAGTTCACATGTACATTCTTTAGAATATATCTCATATTAGGTCACAACAATGTCTAAAGAAATTTAAAAGGACTGAAGTCATACCATGCATCTTTTCCAACCACAAGGCAATGAAATTAATAATCAACCACAAGAAAAAATTTGGAAAGACACAAATACATGAAATTAACATGCTACTAGGCAATGGGTGGGTTAACCAAGAAATCAAAGAGGAAATAAAAAAGTACATGGACACAAATACACATGAAAACACACAGTGGTTCAAAATCTTAGGGATGCAGTAAAAGCTGTCCTAAAAGGGAACTTTATAGCAATACAGGCCTACCTCAGGAAGCAAGAAAAATCTCAAATAAACACCTAACCTTACAGCTAAAGGACCTAGAAAAAGAAGAATAAACCAAGCCCAAAGCCAATAGAAGGAAGGAAATAATAAAGATTAGAGTAGAACTAAATGAAGTAGAGACAAAAAACAATAACAACAACAACAACAAAAAGAAATCAATAAATCTACAAGTTTGTTCTTTGAAAAGATCAACCAAAGTTATAAACCTTTAGCCAGACTCATCAAAAAGAAAGAAGAAAGAAAGAGAAAGAAAGAAGAAGAAAGAAAGAAAAAGAAAGAAAGAAAGAAAAAGAAAGAAAGAAAGAAGAAAGAAAGAAAGAAAGAAAGGAAAGAAAGAAAGAAAGAAAGAAAGAAGAAAGAAAAGAAAGAAAAGAAAGAAGAAAGAAAGAAAGAAAGAAAGAAAGAAAGAAAGAAAGAAAGAAAGAAAGACAATGGGACGCCTTGGTGGCTCAGTGGTTGAGCGTCTGCCATTGGCTCAGGGCATGATTCTGGAGTCCTGGGATTGAGTCCCGCAACAGGCTTCCTGCATGAAACCTGCTTCTCCCTCTGCCTATGTCTCTGCCTCTCTCTCTGTGTGTCTCTCATGAATAAATAAAATCTGAAAGAAAGAAAGAAGAAAAAGAAAGAAGAAAGAAAGAAGAAAGAAAAAGAAAGAAAGAAAGAAAGAAAGAAAGAAAGAAAGAAAGAAAGAAAGAAAGAAAAAATGAACTCAAATAACAAAATCAGAAGTAAAGAGGGGAAGTACTAATGAATACCACAGAAATGCAAAGGCTTATAAGAGAATATTATGAAAAATTAATTATATGTTAACAAATTGGACAACCTAGAGGAAATGGGTAAATTTTTAGAAACATGTAGCCTCCCAAAAGTGAATCAGGGAGAAATAGAAAATTTGAACAGACTGATTACTATTCAGACTGATTACAATGCAATTGAATCACTAATCAAAAAAAAAAAACCTCCCAATGAAAGTCTAGGACCAGATAGCTTTACAGGCAAATTCTAGCAAACATTTAAAGAAGACTTAATACCTATTCTTTTCAAAGTATTCCAAAAAGTAGAAGAGGAAGGAAAGCTTCCAAATTCATTCATGACCAATTACCCTGATTCCAAAACCAGATAAATACACTACAAAAAAAGAGAACTACAAGCCAATATCTCTGACGAACATAGATCCAAAGACCCGCAGAAATATTAGCGAAGTGAATCCAACAATATATGAAAAAAATAATTCACCACAATCAGGTGAAATTCATTCCTGGGATGCATGTGTTGTTCAATATTCACAAATTAAAAAACATGATACATCACATCAAAAAGAGATAGGATAAAAACCATATGATCATTTCAATAGATGCAGAAAAAGCATTTGACAAAGATACAACATCCATTTATGATACAAACCCTCAACAAAGTAGGTTTACAAGGGAACATACCTCAACATAATAAATGGCACATAAGAAAAACCCATAGCTCATCTCATACACCATCTCATCTCATTGGCGAAAAACTGAGAACTTTTCTCTTAAGAGCAGGAAAAAAACAAGGATGTCCAGTCTCACCACTTTTATTCAACATAGTACTGTATGTCCTGGTCACAGCAATGGGACAAGAAAAAGAAATAAAAGCCATTCAAATTGGTAAAGAAGTAAAACTGTCACTATTTGTAAATGACATGATACTGCATATAGAAAACAATCAACAAAAGTAAAAGATAATCTGAATGAAGAAGATATTTGGAAATGATATATCTGATAAAGGATTAGTATCCAAAATATATAAAGAATGTATACAATTCAACACCAACCCCCCCCCCCAAACAATCCAATTAAAAATAGGCAGAAGATGTGAAGCCATTTCTTCAAAGAAGATATACAGCTGGCTAACAGACACATGAAAAGACATTCAGCATCACCCATTATCAGGGAAATGCAAATCAAAAACACCCTGAGATATCACTTCAGAGCTATCAGAATGGCTAAGATAAAAAAGACAAGAAACAACAAGCTTTGGCAAGGATACGGAGAAAAAGGAACACCTACATGGTGGGAATGCAAATTGGTGCAGCCACTGTGGAAGATAGTACAGAGGTTTCTCAAAAAATTAAACTACCATATGATCCAGAGATTCCACTTCTGGTATTTACCCAAAGAATACAAAAACACTAATTCAAAAAGATATATGCAGCCCTATATATATTGCAGCATTATTTATAATAGCCAAACTATGGAAGTAGCCCAAGTGTCCACCAATAGATGAATGGATAAAGAAGAGATTATATATATATATATACTTGGAATATATATGGAATATTACTCAGCCACAAAAATGAATGATATCTTGCCATTTCAACTACTTGAATAGACTAGAGAGTATAATGCTAAGTGAAATAAGTCAGTCAGAGGAAGACAAATACCATGTGATTTCACTCATAGGCGGAATTTAAGAAACAAAAAAAAATGAACAAAGAAAAAAGAGAGAACCAAAAACAGACTCTCAACTACAGGCAACAAACTGGTGGTAACCAGAGGGGAGGTGGGTGAGGGGATGGGTGAAATAGGTAAAGGGGAGTAAGAGTACATTCATCATGATGAGCATGGAGTAATGTATAGAATTGTTGAGTCACTGTACTTTACACCTGAAATAAATGTTAACTATACAGGAATAAAAATAAAAATAGAAGTCTTCTAGCGTTTTTCTTTCTTGGTGATGTGTTCTGGGACAGATAGGGAGACTCTGTCTGATCCATGTAGGGTGAAATACAAGTTCCCTTTAAAAAAAATCAGTCCTGGGGATCCCTGGGTGGCGCAGCGGTTTGGCACCTGCCTTTGGCCCAGGGCGCAATCCTGGAGACCCGGGATCGAGTCCCACGTCAGGCTCCCGGTGCATGGAGCCTGCTTCTCCCTCTGCCTGTGTCTCTGCCCCCCTCTCTCTCTCTCTCTCTCTCTCTCTCTCTCTCTCTGTGACTATCATAAATAAATTAAAAAAAAGAAAAAAAATCAGTCCTACTTTATGCATACAAGAAATAATAAGTAGTTGAGTTGCTCTCAAATTGGAGACTCATTTTTATTGTTTGTCCTATGGATGAATTAATGAATTCATTAAACACACACACAGCACACACACACATATCCAGTGTATTAAGAGAAAGGGACAATGCTCACAATGAGCTCTCAATAGGCAAGAAAATTAAAACTTTTCTGGTTTTTGATAAATTTCCTGAAGTATCAAAAGGCTTCTCATGAAACTACATAGCTAAAAAAAATTTTAAACATAGCAACATAAATTTGGTATTTAAATAAGATGCTGTGGGATGCCTGTGTGGCTCAGCGGTTAAGTGTCTGCCTTTGGCTCAGGGCATGATCCTGGAGTCTCCAGATTGAGTCCCACATTGGGCTCCCTGCATGGAGCCTGCTTCTCCCTCTGCCTATGTCTCTGCCTCTCTCTCTCTCTGTCTCTCTCATGAATAAATAAATAAAATCTTTTTAAAAAGATGCTGTATCAATATTCTATAAGTAGAGTTATGCAGGAAAGTGTATCTGTGCTTGATTTATATAGTTATTTTTTACAGTACCTGTTAATCATAGAATTTTAGATTTAGAAGATACTTTGAGGGGTAACTGGGTGGCTCAGTGGTTGAGTGTCTGCCTTTGGCTTGGATTTTGATCCTGAGATCCTGGGACCAAGTTCTGCATTGGGCTCCCTGCAGGGAGCCTGCTTCTTCCCTGCCTATATCTATGTCTCTCTCTCTCTCTCTCTCTGTGTCTCTCAGGAATAAAGAAATAAAATCTTAAAAAAAAAAGAAGATACTTGGAAGTGCAAAGTTTGAAATGCATATGAATCCCACATCTGAAAGACTTTGTTATATAATATATAAAAAACTATTTGAATAATATAACAAAATAGTTTAAAATATCTTTTGTCAATATAGGAACACAAACTTGTTTTTACCCTCTTTAATCCCCTTGCTACAATTTGTTACTGAGTTTTATAATATCTCATTCTTTTTAAAAAATTTATTGATTGATTTTGGGACATAGAGAGACGGAAAGAGAATGTGCATTGTGGGGGAGGGCCAGGGGTAGTGGGAGAGAGAGAATCCCAACTCTCTCCTGAGCACAGAGCCCGACCTGGGTTTAATCTCACAACCCTGAGATCATGACCTTAACAGAAATCAAGAGTGGGATGCTTAATCTGCTGAACCACCCAGGCACCCCTCATATCTCATTCTTAAACACGCTTTGGATTTACTATACCTTTTTGATTCCCAATTATTGAATTCTAATATTTTGTCCTTATTAATTCAAACCTGAGTTGGTAAACCAGCCTTTGCTGAGATAGGGACCAATAACGTAGAGATTGGATGCAAAGTGTGTCTGGCAAGAGGCTGGTGTGGTTGGGACAGAGGAAGCAAGGGCAGGGGAGTCATTAGAGTGATGGGAGATAAGTGAGAGGTGATGGATAGGCCATATCCTCAGGGTTTTATCATCATGGGAAGGACATGAGAGAAAAAGAAAGTCATCCAAAGGCCTTGAACTGAGGAGTTACAGGATCTGATTTCTGTTTTAAGAAGGTCACTTTGGCTTCTGTATTGAAAATAACCTGAAGGACAGCAAGAATCAGAGAGACTGGAGAGGAAGGGTCTGTTGCTATCATCCAGGGAGAGCTGATGGTTTTGGGCACCACCATGGGTAGCAGTGGAAGTGATGAGATATGGTCAGATTGCAGAGGAAATGCTGGCAGAATTTGCTGGTAGATTAGATGTGAAGTGTGAAAGAAGAGACAAGATGACTCCGAGGATTTAGGCCTGAGCAACTACAATATTTAAGCTGCTGGCAGATGTATGTATGTATGTATGTATGTATGGATGGATGGATGGATGGACAATAACAAAAACAATAAAATAATACATAATTATATATCCATTCATCAATACAGAGATGGATAGATTATCTATCTATGCAAAATAGTAGTGATTTTTCTCACTTAAAGTGAGACTGAGGGGCAGCCCGGGTGGCTCAGTGGTTTAGCGCTGCCTGCAACCCAGGGCATGATCCTGGAGACCCAGGATCGAGTCCCACGTCGGGCTCCCTGCATGGAGCCTGCTTCTCCCTCTGCCTGTTGTCTCTGCCTCTATCTCTCTCTCTGTGTCTCATGAATACATAAATAAAATCTTTAAAAAAAAATAAAGTGAGACTGAAATAATTGGAAAATTTGAGAGTGTAGCTAACTAGTTTACCTAAGGTTGTCTTACAAGAAGAGACAAGCTTGGCCTTGACCATTGCTCATTGTAACCGCTGAGCCTATTCCCTTTGCCCTATATAGCACAGTGGCTCCTGCACACATGTCAAATTTTTATTCAGCAAAAGTCCTGTACAGTGCTTGGGATTTTGAGAATCTGCAAATTTTACACAATCTAAGATATTTTATATGTATCTTGTAGACCTAATCAGGTATGCAGTGTTCTGGTGGTGTTAGTTGCAATCCCGAACTCCAGGTTCCACAGCCTACAAATGTGCAAAAATATAATGCTTTGATAAGGAGTAATGAACTTTGCATTTTAAGGTTTGTTTGTCAAATACAAAGGATGATTGATTAAAAAATATAATTAACAAGGTTGAAAATTATTTGGGAATTTGAGGAGAATCAAACTGTGGCATCAAAGTTGATTGTATCAGCACACTCTTATTTGCATTAGTTTCTTTGGGTCACTTAGAAAATGTAGATTTTCATAATAGAATGGATCTAATACTTATTCAGTAAGGAATAGTTTTCTTAGGGTGAGAGATGCAAATTTGGTGCTAGATATGAATTCTAAAGTATTACATTTATATCAGATTTCCAAAGTTTTCTTTGTATCAAAAGAAATGCTAGTTGAAACACTTTCCAAGTAAAATGGATTATACCTGCTGAAAGCATTACTGGTTCTCATTTAAGTTGCTGATTTTTTAAGAAAAGTGACCTTGAGGACAGCTGCCAGTTGGCACAGAACACAATGGAGAGGAGAAGAGAGATGTGAGCCAAAGCAAACACCTGAGTCTACCAATTGTATCCTGTGGACTCTTTTATGTCTCTATAAGGCATTTGGGGTCTTGGATTTGAAGATTCCTTCCAGAAGACTCATCCTCAGCAAACTCCCTGCTAGTTTAGATTCACTGGCATTTTACAAAACCTGGCAGTGTGCTTGGATCCTGCTTGTTAAGACTTGCAAAGTACTATGAACTCAGGCTGCAATCTTCAGCTGAATTTGGATATAGGAAATTAGCAATTACAAAGTGTTCTTTCTGCCAAAAATCACATGCTGCCACCATTACTTTGCTCTATGATGAAACAGGTCATTTTAATCCTTTGTAGCTGGTGGAACAATGTGTACTCACTCAACCAAAAGGGAAAATATTTCTTAACTCAAGGGAGATATTCTCAGCTACCATGTGTAGACTTACGTACATAATAGGAAAGGCAATCCTTTTCCCCCAAGTACAACTTTTTAAGTAATCTTGAAATGCAATTGGCAAAATCCCCTCCACTTTAATAAAAGATTGTAAATTCGCCAAAGTTTAATACCATTAGACCACACTAAACTGGGTTTTCAAGTGCCAAGTGAAAAGAGATGTGAAGCAATTAGACAGGAAATTGTGTTTACTTGAACTTTAAGATATTGCCTCACTTACTTTTTTCCATTGGCAAGGAATGCATGGCTGGAGTGATGCAAGACTGTTCACATTGTGCTGTTGATTGTATGGGGGATTGGTCGGATTCCTGAATCGAATTCTATAACTGATACCTTCACCATTATCTGATGCAACTTTCAAATTCTATGTATGAGTTAACTAGAGTCCATAGGATAAATTCACTTGCCATCTGTCACTCATTTAGCTAGTAATAGTCAGGGCTGGAAATTTTATCTCACTGTCTTGAATAGAAGAGAAAGACTCAGCCTCCAATGTTGTTTGGATACTTATATCCCTCCTTCTGCTTTTAAGTAAAATCCAAACATTTGAGAGAAGCTCCGGGGAAAGCATATTATCAAACGCAAGAAGTATTTATATTGTATACTACTTTGATTTTTTTCCTTGTTGTGCTTTTATTTTTTCCTTCCATCTGTTTTATGATGAAAATTCCCCATGGTGGTGATACCTCTATTTGCTCAGCCACTCAAGTCAGAAACCAAGTGTTAAAAAAAAAAAAAAAAAAAAAAAAGAAACCAAGTGTTATCATCCCATCCATTAGGTTACCAACTCTTAATCATTTGGCTTCTCAAATAATTCTTAGATCTTGCCTTCACTCTCCATCCTCGCGAGTAGTGCCTTAGTGCAGTACTTATGATTTCCCACTACAATACTGCATTAGTCTTTTATTGACTTCCTTTGCTTCCAATGTCTTATTTCCCAGTGACAAAAACTATCATTTGTCCTCCATTTCCATTTTTTTTTCTGTTTTACTTCCCTGCTTACCTTGCAGCTGAGTATCACCAAGTGACTAGGAGCTGGCCAATGGGAGGTAGGTAAAAGAGAGTCATGCGGTTCCTGAGATCTTATAGACAGTTGGTGTGCACACTTTGCCCTCTTTTACTACATCCCTACTCAGGTTTGCTGCCTGGGAGGTGGATATTGCCATCTTAGACATTATGAGAGCCACACCTGACAGCAATGTATGAGAGCAATAACATAGGAAGAGACTGAGTCTTTGACACCACAGAACCTCCAATGTCATATCAGTCCTGAAACTGGATCTCTGGACAAGGTTTTTAAAGTGGTGTTATTTGGAGTTACTGTCAATCAAGCCAATCCTAATGCTATATAGCTGAGCACTTAATTTCCACAACATCTTGAAGGTAATATTTCTGAAACATAGATTTGATCACATCCCCATATTTAAGTGGCTTCCTGTTGTTTATAGAATAAAGCTCAAACTCTACAAACCTTGACAAGACATGGACTTTCTCTGGAGCCTCATCTCTTCTTCATGCTTCCCCTTTGTGCTTTACACTCCAGCAATACTGAATCATCTGCAATTTGCTGAACTCACTGTAACCTCCAGGCTTTTGTTCATCCTGTTTCCCCTGGCTGGAGATTTTCTATTCATCCTTTAAAAAACAGTTTGGATGATGCTTTCTTATTCTGGGATATTTTCGCCTAACACACTGAACTCTAATAGAGTTGATCATTCTCTCCTCTACATAACTTTTACCTTGTTCTTGTTCTATTATTGCCTTATACTACAAGCTAATTATTTTTCTATATGTATGCTTTCTTACCTGGACTATAAATACATTGAAGAAGAAATCAGTACTTTTTCCACTTTCTTTCTTCCTTTTTTTTTTTTTTTTTTTTATGGTTGGAGGAGTGGATATTGCCTAGGCCCTCAACACCTGTTTGTTGAACTGAACTAATTTGAGTTGAACTCTAAGTGTGTTTTAGGAAAGAGAGTGAGAGAACAGAAAACTAAGTAAAAATTAGTAAAGTCTTTTTAAAAAATTAGTTTATATGTAATCAGCAATATGCTTGTATCCTAATTATTAGTATTTACTAAGCACCATGGCTTGGGCAGCAAATTTGAATATTTACAATTTATCTTGTTATTTCTTTTTTTAAAAGATTTTATTTATTTATTCATGAGAGAGGCAGAGACACAGGCAGAGGGAGAAGCAGGCTCCATGCGGGGAGCCCAAAGTGGGACTCGATCCCGGGTCTCCAGGATCAGGCCCTAGGCTGAAAGTGGCACTAAACTGCTGAGCCACCCAGGCTGCCCTATCTTGTTATTTCATGTTATATTTCCATGAGCTCAGAAGACCAGAAGTTCTTCTAAAGCGTATATATTAAGATTACTGAAGAGAAAAGAATATAAAAGAACTGGCCATGCCTCTGAGGCAGTAGATGGAAAGTGTAGGTGTACTAAAGTTAATTCATGATTATAACAAACATAAAATGTTCAGGGATAAGGTAGCAATAGAGTGAAAATAAATCTACTGCCATAGCAACTAACTAGCAATTTAGTGAAATCTCCTGACTCACCTAGAATTAACATAGAGAGATTTGTAAATTAGGGTAAAATGGAAGACATAAATGGATTTAGATGAATGTTATTTTTTAGGTTTATTTAAAATTCAACTGATAATTCATTGTTAATTTGAGTTATAGGCAAAGTAATAGGACAACAGTAAGAAGGACCTCAAATGCTGGATCCCTCAAGATAGGATATGAGATCAGGCAAGTCTCAAAACAATGTTGATCTAAAGAAGCAGCCTCCCCCCAAGAAAAAAAGAAGCAAGACCTAAAAGAATATGTATAGTATAAAGTTCAAAATAGACCACATTAGACTATATTGTTCATAAATAGATACAGAGATGATAAAACTATCAAGAGAAGCAAGGAAATGATTGTCAGAAAAATCAAAATAATGGTTTCCTCTGGAGCAAAAGATGTCACTGAATTAGAGAAGAACACATGGGGCTTCTGGATTCCTGGAAATGTTTATTTCTTGATGTAGGTTGTACTTACATGAATATTCCCTTAATTATCTATTAAGTTGTACCTTGAAATTATTTGTTAAATTGTACATAAATGTTTCATGTGGCTTTATTTATATACTATTATATTTCACAATTAAAACAGGAGGAAAGCCTGTATGTCAATAGGTAAAAATGAAATACTCCAAAACGAAAATGCACAAAAAAATCAGAACTGAATGGTCAGTAAGCATGAAAAATATGTTCAACGTTAATAATTAGGTCAATAAAAATTAAAAATACAATGAGATCCCATTTAGCACCCATCAAATGTGATTAAAAAGTATGACAGTATCTTGGTGAAGCTATGGAAGAACAGAATCTACTATATGCTGCTGGAAACCAAACTAAAAAAAACCCTAGAGCATTATCTAACAGAGCCAACAGAGTATTCTCTACAACCTAGCAATGACTGTTCAAGATATGTGTATAAGGAGATTCACAGAAGCATCATTTATGACAGCAAAATTTTGGAAACAACCCAAATGTTGATCAATAGGAGAAAGAATAACATTTCCAGGTATACAACAACCATTTAATGCATCTGACAATAGTCAAAAATAAATTAACTGCAGGTACACACCTCTACATGAATGACTCATAAACACATTAAAGAAAACAAGTTACATAAGGAAAACAAGTTCAATTTTATATAAAATTGAAGGCTTACAAAATTATATAACATACACATAGACACACATGTTAGAGATACATACATAAGTGGTAAAATTACAAAGTCTAAACAAGAAACTGATAAATACAAAACTCGGGGTAATGGTTGAAGGTTCCTATCAGGGGTTGGCACTGGGGATGGGTACATAGGTGACTTCAAGACATTGTTAATGTTATGCTTGTTCTAGCTCTCTAGTGGTTCGTAGATATACTTTTGTTCATTTTACTTACTTTAAAAATTACATATCCATTTATATTTAAAATGTGTTACATATTTCATTTTATACATTTTTACATTGAAAATAAAAGATCTGATTTTTTTTGTTTTGATGTTCCAGGTATCTGCCACATTTCCAGGAAGATATTATGAGGTTTAAAATTTTATAGCAGGAATATTCCACATGGAATAATTATAAAAATGCTTTCAAGCCCATAAATTAGACTAAAGGGAGCGTAGATGGCATAAAGCAATTATTCACTGTGCAATTACCCCACATCCACTTACTTTGTGAGTCTCTGCACTAGCAGAAGTGTTACACACCAAGGCTCAGCCTAAAGCAGCGACCACTTATCCTACCCACATTTCTAGAGAGCTGGCACATTTGTGGGGATTAAAACTCCAGAGAAAATTCAATTCTCCTGCAAAACAAAGCCAATGCCTTTGGAACACAAGATACAAGTTTATAAGAAAAGAAAATCAATACTTAATCATCAGTCCTCATGCTTCACTTTTGCTGAAGAGCAAGTTAATTCTTTTCTCAATGGTGGGTCAACATCTTAATGCCTATGCTAGAATGTTAGAAAGCATGTTTCAGGTGATAGTGTCAATAAGTTTGATAGCTTCTAATCATTCTCCTTTTATATCTAGAAATTTATTCTAATTAATAATACCAGAAAGAGGAAAAGTAGCCATATTAAATTTTAAAATCTTTTAGCCACTTCATAAATCAGAATAGGATGAAATAAGACTTGTAATTGGACAGCATGACTCAAGTTGCAACTTGTTAGTCCTAAATTTTTCTTTCTTAAGGCATGCATCCAGCTGAAAAAGAAAACACCCACAACTTTCTTGCTGCCTGTTTTGGATCATTCTGACTTTCTCCTGTTCAGGCCGAGATGGAGGGGGGAAGTCAGTTGATAGAAGGGCATTGTAGCAGAAAGCATAAGATACTTAGAAGCACATCTTGAGTTTTATTAATTTCTGAGGTGCTGAAGTGATGAGGAAGTCATAGGATTTCCTTTTCTTGTCAGTGTCACATTTGCCTCAGACCCACGTGAAAGAACTTATTTTAAGGGGCTTTTAATGACCGACAGTTAAAAGATTCAGAAGATTGTTTCCTAAGCAGTGTCCTTTACCAAAAGTAAAAAACACTCTGACCTAGTGAGGCTTTACTACATTCTCGTATATTTAGATTTTCCTGGAGCCCAAAGTTGTGCCTTTCACCTCGTAATTTGACTTTTAGTCTTCTTAATTTAAGTCACTTGAGAACTGAACACAGATGGGAAAGAAAAAAAGAGAGACAAGAGCAGTTGAAACAAAGAATTTAGGTTTAGTTTTCTTTTCTTTTTCTTTTTAATGCTAGCTTTTTTTTATTTGAATCATCTACAGAGCTGCTTCACTTTCTTTACATTGTTTTTTTTTTTTTTTTTAGATTTTATTTATTTATTCATGAGAGACAGAGAGAGAGAGAGAGAGAGAGAGGCAGAGACACAGGCAGAGAGGGAAGCAGGCTCCATGCAGGGAGCCTGATGTGGGACTCTATCCCGGGATTCCAGGATCGCACCCTGGGGCTAAAAGCAAGCACTAAACCGCTGAGCCACCCAGGGATCCCCTAGGTTTGGTTTTCAATGTAAATTGCTGCGGGTTTTTTTTTCCTCTTGTTTTATCTAACCTAGTCTAACAGCACTTCTGAAATTTGGACAACACAAGTAATACAAGTTTCTGTAAAGTCACACTGAAAAACATCTGGACTCTTGGCAGCAATGTGCCAAACAGAAATCAGAAGCAATGGAAATGTTCTGTATTGCTATAAAGAAAAAGTAGAGATAAATGAGTGGTAAAAACTTCTGCTATATCACAATAAGATGTTTTCTTTCATAAGTGTTGTCAGAGTTCACTGCTTACTTTTTTGATGCTCTCAATTATACAACCTTTAACTTTATGGAGCTCTGATTTAGTGTCACTTAATTTCATAAAAATAAAGCCAGATGGATAATTCTTTTAATGTTCAAAGTTCTATCAGGAACTTGTTGTCAACATGTGTTGACTATGTCAATAGGCATGTTGCAAAAGGTCTTAAAAAATAGTTACCTATATTTCAAAGTCAGATTTTAAAAACTTTCTTACAAAACCAGTTTGTTATCAGTATATCTGACTTTTTGTACTCACAGTCATATAAGGAGACAAGGAAGCGTTTGCACATTCATTATTAAATAAGTTCTAGAACCAGATTAATAGAATTTTTGTTAAAAGTCTCCCTAGAAATGATTGAATATATAGTCTTTTATTTCTAAAGTAGAAGAAATATACATTGGCTGAATAAAGAAAGGAATTCTATTATATTAGGTCCTCTAGAGGATATAGCAATATAAAGGTAATTTCTGCTTCATTAAGTTGATACCCTATTAGGTAAAAGGAGAAATACACACAAATAACATGGGTAAGACTATTAAGTGTCTTAAATGGATAAAGGAAATACTGAAGTTTTAGATAAAAGAACTCATCTATTCATGGTGGTATCTTAGATGGGAGAAGTGAGATTTTTCTAGAAAAGGCAACATATGATTTGGCCATTGAAAAATGGATAAAATTTTTGACAGAACTGTAAGTCAAGGAAATTACACATAGGGAATGCCATGGACATGTATAAAAATTAAGAGGAAGCCTGGAAAAGTGGGTTGGACTTGCATTCCAGGCTGAGAAGGAGCTACACAATTATGTGACTGAAAGAATTATATTCTGGAATCAATCCTATAACATTCTCAGAAGTGCATCCAATTTAACTAACAACCTCTATTACACAGAATCTGCTATCTCTTGAGAGTTCCAGTCCCAATTTTGTTTAGTTTTGTTTTTTGCTTTATATTGAGCTAAATAATTTTTCTTCTAGCTTCAACTTAAATGTTCAAATTCTACCTCTTATGGCTGCATGGAACAAAAGAAGTCCTTTTCCAAATGGCAGTTATTCAAATATTAAAGTAAACTATCTTTTTTTTTTTTTTAAAAATTGTGATTCTTGGGGGGCCTGGGTGGCTCAGTTGGTTAAGCGTCTGCCTTTGGTCATGATCCTGAGATCCTGGGATTGAGCCCTAAAATGAGCTCCCTGCTCTGCAGGGAGTCTGTTTCTCCCTCTGCCCTTCCCCCCACTTGTGTATGTTCTCTCTCTCTCTCTCTTTCACTCACTCTATCTCTCAAATAAATAAATAAATAAATAAATAAATAAATAAATAAATCTTTTATGAAATTTAAAAAATAAAATTGTGATTTTAATGGCCAAAATATCTCCACTTCTTTAACCATTTGCTATATGACATAGTTATGGATCTTCCCCCATCGTGGTAACTGTAGTCTGATTGAATTCTGTTTCTTATATCCCCCTTTAGGTGAAACGACTCCATAGGACACAATTCTGATCAGTAGAGCAGTCTACTACCCCTCTTATTCTTATTTTAGAATCATAATGTAACTGATGCAGTTTAAGAGCACTTCATTCAGATTTAGCTTAGTAGGCAATGCAAGGCCATAGAGGGCTTTTGCACACAGACTCACAGCTGGCAGGGGCTAAGGTTTTATTAAAGAAAGAAGAGATTGGGGACGCCTGGGTGGCTCAGCGGTTGAGCATCTCCCTTCGACTCAGGGCGTGATCCTGGGTTTCTGGGATCAAGTCCCACATTGGGCTCTCTGGGGAGCCTGCTTCTGTCTCTGCCTATGTCTCTGCCTCTCTCTGTGTGTCTCTCATAAATAAATAAATAAAATATTTTTTAAAAAAAGAAAGAAGAGATTGAAGGGGGAGAATATTAGGAAAGTAGAACAATGGTGCAGGGAAAAGGCAGTGTGAGGCTGAATTAAAGGAGTGATATTAAAGGAGTGATAGTGCAAATGAGATGGTGAATGGGGTATAGGGAAGTAGACCCCATGGAGCTTGGTAGCTCATTAGATGGAGGAGAGGGAAAAGACACAAAAATTTTCAAGCCTTTTAATTCGTACTGGGAAAATGGTGGTCTCATTAATCAGGTATAAGGAGGAAATCTCAAGGCACAATTGGTTTCGGTGGAAGATGTGTTTAGTTTTGGACATAAGAGGTTTGAGGTTGGAGTAGAGGGTAAGATGGAAGGAAAATTGGGAAGACATCTTCCTTTATTTTTTTTTTTTAAAGATTTATTTATTTATCCATGAGAGAGACTGAGAGAGAGAGAGAGAGAGAGAGAGAGAGAGAGAGAGAGAGGCAGAGACATAGGCACAGGGAAAAGCAGGCTCCTCGCAGGGAGCCGGATTCCGGACTTGATCCCGAATCCCGGGATCACGACCTGAGCGGAAGGCAGGCACCCAACCGCTGAGCCACCGAGGCGTCCCACCATCTTACTTTAAGAGTTGAAATTGTGTGAGTCAAAATAATGTTTTAAAGAGAGAGAACATTGAGAAACATCTACCTTTAGGGGCTTGCAGGAGTCAGAAAGAGGAGCAAAGGAGCATGAGGAGAACCAATGTAATGCAGGGTAAGGATATCAAATGAAGGATAAAATTTTATCATCAAATGCCAGGGAAGTTCAGGAGAATAAAAACTAAGGCGAGGCTATCACATCTGGTGGTGTATCAGTGACAAATTATACAAGATGTTCAGATGTTCAGTAGGTGGTGAGGAAGGGGAGACCACAAAGACAAATAAGTTAAAAAACATTGCCAATCAAGTTGAGGAGAAGATTAACACAATCAAAAGAAGCTATTTGATTGTTTTGATGGTAGGAGGTGTTTTGTTTAGGATGGGGAGACCTAAGAACAGGCAGTGAAAAGATATAATGATGAGGGAAGGATTGAGAGGAAGGAAATAATTACATTCTGGAATCTTTGACTATCTATGTAGATGAGTCAAGATAGTTAAGTACAATTCCTTAATTTTGCTCAAAAATAATAGTTTAGCCCTAGCATTCAATATTCTGTTAAAGGACATTTTATAGTATATTACTTCAAAGGACAAAAATTTAAGGCACAAAACCCCCAAATATTATTGAGAAATAAAGGATGGCCTTTCCTTTCATCTCTCTGTCTTTCTGTCTCTGTCTCTCTCTCACACACACACACATACACATAGAGCCATGAGAATTTAAAAAATACTTTCTTGACTATTTTTCCAGGCAAGTGGTTTGATGAGCCAAGTGAAGTACATATTGACCATAAAATTATTTCACACAAGCAAGTAAATTAAGTAAAATCCAAGTATTTTCAGTGCTGAAGCCTGACCCTAGGTCCTGTGGGAAGCAGAAGCTTTGCTTCTGCTTTTTCTAATTAAAAAATTAGAATAAGATTCATTTTATGCCAACCTGATTTCTTATTTAAATGGTTCTTTATAAATTTGGTTTTCCTTTGCTTACCAATTTGGCTTCTTTCCCTTTATCATGTGTGGTAGAATTAAAGAGTAAATGTCTATCAAAGATGTTTTCCCTTGAAACAGCAAAATTTCAGTTCAGAGATAGAGAATGCTTGTTAAGCTTGTTTTACCATTTTACATAACTATACCTACTCAAAGGTTTTGTGTATATTCAATGACATAGAGCTTTTCTTTCTATTGCTAACTACTGAAATAAGAAAAATACTGCGGTTTTTTAAAAGAGAAATAGCAAAACCAGAATTTTTCAGAGAAATTCAAATGTCTTGTTAAAATAAATGAATAAACTGCCTGAAAAAAGAATGTCATTCCCTATAATTAACCATTTCTATGTGAGATATCTGTGATTCCTAAAACACACACACACACACACACACACAAACACGCATGTTTTGTCAGCAGTACTGAACAATCACTTGTGGTTCTTGGAGTACCCTATGGTTTTCACACTTCTGGGCTTTGGACAGTTTCTGTCCCTTTGCCTATAATGCTTTCAAGTTGCCTATAACTGCCATTCAACACTTAGTTCTAGTAATCCCATGCTGGGAAAACCTTTGCTGAGTCACTCAGGCAAAATAAGCTCTAATCATATCTTATACATTTCCTTACCATCATCATCTGCTTGTTGTATGCCTAGTACTTTGCATGGTGCCTAACACACATAGGAGCTCCACATTTATTGGCTGAATGAAGCATCAATTAACCCATCTGGATGCAGAGACGTGGAAAAGGGAGACTGCACTCTGGAGTAACTTTTTAATAAAAAGATGTAGTTCCCTAAATGTACAGTTTAAAGGATATGTATGGTAGGCTGAATAACGGCTCCCA
This sequence comes from Vulpes vulpes, assembly GCF_048418805.1. Taxonomy (NCBI): domain Eukaryota; kingdom Metazoa; phylum Chordata; class Mammalia; order Carnivora; family Canidae; genus Vulpes; species Vulpes vulpes. The sequence goes on along the minus strand of NC_132787.1, from coordinate 21,341,312 downwards.
AAGCTATGCAGGTCCTAATTTCTGAAATCTGTGAGTGTTGATTTATAAGGGAAAAACAGACTTGGCAGAGGTGATTCAATTAAGGATCTTGAGATGGGTTGAGTATCCTGGATTAACTGGGTGGGCCAAATGATGTAATCACAAGGTCCTTAAAAGGTAGAAGGAGATTTGACATAAGAGGGAGAAGGCAATGTAATGATGGAAGCAGTGGTAGAAACGGTGATGAGAAGAGAGGTGTGAACCCAGCAATGAGGAGAGCCTCCAGAAGCTAGGATAGGCAAGGTAACATATTCTCTTCCTACAGTTTCTGGAGGAATGTAGTCCTGAGGATACTTCGATTTTAGTCCAGTGAGGTTCATTTTGGACTTCTGACTTGCAGGACTATCAGAGAATAAATGCACCTTATTTTAAGCCACCAAGTTTATGGTAATTTGTTACAGCAGAGGAAAGCAATACAGCATGGAAACCCCGCTTTCCCTCTAGAATTCCAAGTGCCCTTATAGCTACCTACCCCTGGCATAGTGTCTGGAGTAGAAAGGAATCAGTACTAGTTTAGAGCCAAAATACCTGGGCTCAAGTCTTGATCTACTGATTCTTAGCAGGACATTTTTGTCAGACATAGATAGACCTACAGGGTATTATGTTAAATTAAGTAAGTCAGACTGAGAAAGACAAACACCATACGATTTCACTTATATGTGGAATCTAAGAAAACAAATGAATAAACAAACAAACAAAAAAACAGAATCATACCTGTAAATATAGAAAACAAACTAACGATTCCCAGAGGGGAGACAGTGGAGGGATGGGCAAAATAGATGAAGGAGAGTGGGAGATACAGACTTCCTGTTATGAAATGAATAAATCATGAAGATGAAAGGTACAGTACAGAGAATATAGTCAATAGTACTGTAATAGCATTGCATAATGATGGATGGTAGCTACACTTGTGAACATATAGCATAATGATAGACTTTTCCAATCACATGCTGTACATCTGAAACTAATGTTAACATTGTGTGTGAACTATATTCAAAAAAACTTATTTAAAAAAATTCTACTTATTTATTCATGAGAGACACAGAGAGGGAGAGAGAGATAGGCAGAGACACAGGCAGAGGGAAAAGCAGGCTCCCCACAAGGAGCCCGATGAGGGACTTGATCCAGGACCCCAGGATCTCGCCCTGAGCTGAAGGCAGACACACAAGCCCTGAGCTGAAAGCAGACGCACAATGGCTGAGCCACCTAGACATCCCTCAAAAACCTTTTTAAAGATAATATCAAAAGGTTCATTGGAGGAAAACACAACATTCAATTACTACCTATCAACTTTATCTACTCAATCTTCTGGAACATTTCAATCCTTCTATAAGACTTTTCATGAAAAGTTATTATTGGTAAATTTGATCACTTCATAAATGAAATTCTAGTGATATTTTTTATAATTGGAGAAAAACTATTTTAATTGAGAATAATTTCTAAACTCTTTTGAAAATTCAAACAAAACTAGTGTAAGGTAATTCAATATGTTGTTAGGTTATCCTCATCACAAGGGCCCTGATAAGAGAGAGATGTCTGATAGAAGAGTCAGAGATGAGAAGGGGATGTAATGGTAGAAGCAGAGGTGGGAGATTGAAGATACTCTGCTTTCCTTGAAAATGAAGAAAGAGGTCTATGAACCAAAGATGCTGGTGGCCTCTAAAATGTGGAAAAGACAAGAAAAGAAACTCTCTTCTATAGCCTCCACGGTATAGCCTGCCAATACATCAATTTTAGGTTTTCTGACCTCCATATTTGAAAGATACTAAATTTGTGTTGTTTTAAGCTACTAAGCTTATGGTATTTTGTTATAGAAACAACAGAAAATTAACTCTGAAAATAGAAACTTTGCCATTTTTTATGAGGAATAAATTTGCTTAAAAGGTTTTATTTATAATTCTAGCTTTTTTTAAAAAATTTTATTTATTTATTTATTTATGATAGTCACAGAGAGAGAGAGAGAGAGAGAGGCAGAGACACAGGCAGAGGGAGAAGCAAGCTCCATGCACCGGGAGCCCGATGTGGGATTCAATCCCGGGTCTCCAGGATCGCGCCCAGGGATCCCAATTCTAGCTTTTTTAACTTAGCATTTGCTGCAAGACATCTCTGTGCTAATCACATACTTCAATTAATACTCCAAAAGCTAAGAGATAAAGTTTATCTAGGTTTTAATTTTGTGGGAATTTGTTCTTATACCAATTTATGGAACTGAAATGCAATATGTTTAGATATATTTATGTTAACTTTTAATTATTAAAACAGAAATGTTTTTTTATTAAAAGATAATTTTGTCAGAATCAATGAATTTGACTTTTCTGAGGTTAAATGGTATCTGTCCAATCTATTTCATGGAATTGTTAGGAGCATAACATGGTGTTTTATCTATATCTATCTATCTATCTATCTATCTATCTATCATCTATCTATCATATATCTATCATCTATTTTCATTATGTAAATGGTTACAAAAGTAAATTATTATTATCCCTACTTACTCTTTTGGGCTTAGGTACTGAAGGATTTTGGTAAAGTATAAATTTGTTCATTAACTTTGTAGTTCAGTGCTTTAAATAGTTCCTGGCACATAACACTTTGTGCATAGTTATTGAGAGAATAAGTGAGTGGATGATTGCATAAATGAAATTGATGTATTAAAAAAAACAGAATTTTGTTGAGAATGGTTCAAGGGAAAGTAAATATTTGGAAGAGATAAAGCATTTGGAGAAGTTTAATGCATAGAGCAGCACCTATAAAGAGGAAAGAGAGCTACAGAAATGGCTGCCATTCTAACTCCACTTCTGGCTTCTCCAGCTCTTCCTACAAGCAACTCTGATGCTTCCTACAGCTCAGTCCTTGGTATTATCTGGTCTTTACAGATGCATTCCCTTGATAGCTCAATTCATCCCAAATCTTCAATTGTTGGGTCTCTGGGTAAAACCTTTAGTGCCCACCTCCAGCACACCTACCTGGCCATGGGTGCTTTTCCAAATGTCCCTCAGAGTAGTGAAGTATGAACTGGAACTAAGACTAAAGTTTAATTTACCTTCAATGAGCCCATTGTGTGAAGCAAACTTGGTGCCCATTCTTTTTTGGGAGTTTTCCTTCTAAAATTAATTTTCAGAAACCCAGAGGAGAACATGGTAACATAGGTTAACTGCAGAAGAACAAATCGCATTTTGTAAGCAGAGTGTAGAGAGACAGTATCAGAATTCAAAGTACTCTTGGTAAATGGGAAAAGTGGCTGTATTAGCTTGCTAGGGCTGCCTTAACAAAGTACCACAGATTGGGTGGCTTAAATAACAGAAATTTACTTTCTTACAGTTCTAGATGCTAGAAGTCAGCATCAAGAGATGTTATTGGCAGGGTTCATTTCTTCTGAGGCTGACTTGAGTTGCAGATGGCTGTGTTCTCTCTACCTTCACATGGGTTTCCTTCTGTGAATTATACTGGATTAGGGCCCACCCTTATGACCTCATTTTACCTTAAGTACTTCCTTAAAGACCCTATCGCCAAATATAGTCACATTCTGAGTTAGTGGGTGTTAAGGACTCCAACATATAAATTTTGGGGGGGACACAATTCAGCATAAAACAGTGAACTAAAGAGTGGCTAAAGATAGAATGAAGTTCATTTAAAAGGGAAGAACTTAGGTAGAAAAATAAAATCCTTGGTCACCAGATGAGGATGGGCTGGGTATGTACATATTGGGCAGAAAAAGTTCCTGAGGTCATTGTGAATAACATGCTGACCACAAGTCAGTGATGTAACTTAGTCAAAAGCATGATTTCTGGATATTTAAATAGGAGAACCCTAGTAGAATTTGTGAGATAATTCAGCAATTGTGCTTTGCACTGGTCAGTGATAAAACACCCTTTCCAATTCTGAACTCCAAAGCAAAGAGGGATGCGAAGATTTTGGATGTGATTCAGAAAAGAACCACATAGAACCATATATTTTAATCATTAGAAAGTAAAGACACTGAAATTTCTCAGGCCAGGAATGAAGAGGCTGAGGAGGGATTTATTAATGCTCATTAACTCAAAAATGGTCACTGGGAAAATGGTGATCAGTAGTTCTCCATACTCTAGAGAGTAAAAGGGAAGAAATTAAGATTTGCCATAAATTAAAAAAAATTTGCCATAAATTATTTCTTAATGTTAGTAATTTAGTTGTCATAAGAAAGTATTTCTCATCAGCATGACAGGTGATAAAAACTGGAATGGTTTTTAAAAATTGTCTTTTATTTGAGGTGATTTTAGCATGCTTCTGCCTAAATTATGAGCATATGGAATATAATCATTCATTTACTTATTCAATAAATATTTATTAAGTGTCTATCATGTGCCAGACACTACTCCTAGCATAGCAGTAAACCAATAAAGTCCTTGTCCTTGTTTGCTTGCAATAGGGAAGACAGACCATACACACAAGCACACAGATAATGTTAGTGATAAGGTTTATGAAGAAAATAAAGATCACAGGATAAGAAAACAGAGAGTGATATGATTGATACTATTTCAGACAGTGTGGTTAGGGAAGGTCTAAAGAAGAAATATTTAAAGAAAGACTCAGATGACTCAGATGAATCAATAATAATAACCAACATTTACTGAGTACTTACTATGTGCCAGACATTGTGCTAAACTCTCCATCATTTGATCCTTATAATAATTTATTTTACAAAAGAGAAACTGAAGCTCAGAGAACTTGACTAGAAACTTACACAGCTACTTAGGCTCTCAAACTCTGGCTAAGTCTTGCTTTTTTCCTAGCTGCTATTAATATTAATATTAATTAATATTATTAATTAATTAATATTAATATATTAATATAATATTAATATTATGGCTGAATAATGGCCCCCAAATTAAAATTTTTTAAATATTTTATTTATTTATTCATGAGAGAGACAGAGAGGCAGAGCGGGAAGTAGGCTCCACGCAGGGAGCCCGAAGTAGGACTCGATCCCGGAATTCCAGGATCACGCTCTGAGCCAAAGGCAAAGACTCGACCAATGAGCCACCAGATGTCCTCCCAAAATTAAAATTAACATTAATCTTAATATTAAAGTTGGGGCCCTGTTGGGTATAGGGTTTTCCTTTATTTCTAGTGAGTAGTACCTAGGTAATAGGTGAATTTTACAGAACTTCAGTGTCCCTGTGCAATCCTGAGTAGCCTTTTGGTTTGGGACATCACCAATACCAGATACTCTACTGATGTTTGTCAAGTCCAGGAGGCTGGTATCTCAGTAGACAAGAATGGGTGAGACCTCATGGACCGGTGGAGGGGGAGGCCTTTACTTAGAAAATAGATCATTCATCCATGGTGATGGGGAAGGCAGGATGTATTGGTACTGATGTAGGTGGTGCATAGATGTGGTGGTAGGAGCTTGTTAGGAGGAGGTGATAAAAATTCAGAAAATAAGGATTGATGTTTATTTCCTTAGTGACAAAATAATCTTTCTTAGTGTGAAATGTCTAATCATACTTAACAGAAAACTGTCAAAAGGGATATAGACAAAAAATTTACATCAACTGAATGCCAAGTGATAAATAGGTGAATAATATTAGTCTCATCGGAGGCCATGTGGGGCCAGAGAAGGGAGTAGTTTACTCTTCCTCAGGGATCAAGGGAAATTTTGCACAATAAGCCAAATTTGAAACAATACTGGAAGGATACAATGGTAATGGGTAGACACCTTTTTTAAGTATTTAATACTCATAATGGTCTTATAAGAGGTATGGGGGGGATCCCTGGGTGGTTCAGCGGTTTCGCGCCTGCCTTTGCCTCAGGGCGCGATCCTGGAGTCCCGGAATCGAGTCCCACATTGGGCTCCCGGCATGGAGCCTGTTTCTCTCTCTACCTCTCTCTATGTCTATCATAAATAAATCTTTAAAAAAAAAAAAAAGAAAAAAGAGGTATTGGTATTGTTCCTGTCCCCATTTTACAGGCCCAGGGATTGATGTACACACTCATACAGCTAGTGTGTGCAGCAATGAGAAACTTACCTAGACTCTAGGGCCTGCTCTCTCTCCATCATTTCTCTAATCTTAACTTTTTCAGATGAATACCAGCATGATTTTAAAACTGACTTCACAACTTCGTATTTGTCTCTCTGTGGTTGTTTATGTGTCAGATAACTGTAGGATTTTACTTGAGATGGATACTTTGATTAATCTCAACCAAGTATGCTGATTAAGCTTGCACTGGGAGTTTTTAGAAAATTCTAAGTCCCAGGCTCTACCCTTGAGGATTCTGATTTAATTGGTCTTGATTGGGGCTCTAGCATCAGTGTCTTTTAGAATAATTCTCCAGGTAATTCTAATGTGTAGCTGGAGCTAAGAATCGGTGACATAAATGAAAGAAAGGAGTTCTGAGGGGTAGACCAAAGAATTTGATACTTGCAGTACCATTAGAGTGATACTTGCAATACCACTGCTTTAGGTTGAGACTTTTCTCCCTTAAAATGGAAACGTTGTTGGGGTTGGAGCAATATGTTAATAAATCCCTAGAAAGATCTTAGTGGGAGTGATTTTTATCAATTCTCCTTTCTCCTCGTGATGAGACCTCCAGGAGGGTTGGCAGTATGGCAGCTAGGCCTAGAAAGGAAGGAGGCATTAGGAATAAGAGAAGCCAAGTTTGAATCGAAAGTCAAGAATTTGCTCTTTTCTTAATAAAATCATTTGACATCAATTTCAATATTTATCAGTGTAATTTAATGGACTCCAAGACCAAATCATCTGCTCAAATAATCTAATGATGACCCTAAATTAATTTCAAGATCATACTTTGGTTAGTAAAGTACAAAGATAGCAAAGCTATAATTTTCATGAAGGTAGGTGTTCTACCCTACTGTACCCATAGCACGGAGCTTAGTACATAATACTTAGAAGCCATTCATTAAGTAATAAGTGAAATTCATTGCCCATCTTCATCAATGTGAAATGATTTGCCCCAGAAGGGGGAATAAGTTTGATTGATTCATTGATAGAACATTCTATAATTAGCTTCAATTTATTTATCCATTTCCATATTCAATGACATTTAGATTGTTCCCATATTTTCGCTATTAAAAACAATACTCAAAAAAACATCTTTGTATATGTTTGCCGGTACACTAATAAAAGAGTTTCTCTAGAATATAGCCACAGAAGTAGAACTGCTGGGTTAGTGGTATGTACTTGTTAATCTTCTTTTATTGTTAACTAGCTTTCCAACTTTATGCCCCAAATAATACCAAAATGCAAAATATAAAAATATAAAATATAAAACTTAAAATATAACAATTCTAAATGACAAAATATATAATAAACAAGCTAAAAGCACATTGCAACCCTTTTCACTTCTTTCCAGGGCAAGTAAAATACATAATAAACATATTCAAAGTTTGAAGTTTGCCTTGCATAAAATGGTTCATAGATATCAGCCACCATCACCTGCCCTTCAATACCCTTTGTGTCTGTCTTTACCTTAAGAAGTTGCCTAGATGAATATTAACATCTCCAGATGGTTCTTCAGGGCAGTTTGGCTGGTGGTAGTCAGGCTGAGATCCAGGAAAGAATGATCTAAGACTGCAGGTGCTCATTCTGCCATTTTTCCAAAGTGAGTTCCCAGCCCTCAGCAGGAGTGGCAAGGCACAGGGCAGCCTGGAGCCTCTCTCTGGCACATCTCCCTTTTCCCTTACTGGTCATGCCCCAGGCACATCCATTTGGCTAAATGGATGGTCAATCTATCCTGGGCATAACTAATGCAAAGGAATTCTCACCAAGGCTGACCATAGATAGATTTGCTAATTCTTTCTTTTTTTGAAACATCTGTTGTAAGATTTTTGTCCTACATGTAAATTCTGGCTATAATCAAAAAACAGAATTAAAAGTGTCTGGCTCCTCTCAGGGAATCCTTTGAACTCCGTATCTCCAAAAACTTCAGCTTTATAAATATTCAAGACATGTGAAATATACACGTAAGTGACCATGTGTATTTTATGATTCAGGTTCTCCTTTAACTCTGCTTGAAATTCAGGTGCAGTATGCTGAGAAAAAGAAAAAAAAAAGCTTGGCTATTGCCATAGTTTACTCAGTTACAACAGAGCTGCTCTCCCGGAGAAAACTATGTTCCCACACAAGACTGTAGTTTAGATGAACTAGCAACATCTATGGTGATTTTCCATACAGTGTTTTCAAAAGACATTTCAGCAAAACAAAACAAAACAAAACAAAACAAAAACCCCAAATGAGTCTTTCGTTATGTTATCAGGAACTTCAACATCCTCTTAGTACAATTCCATTTAATTCTAGCTCTCAATTCTAACTTTTACAGTAAATAAATACATTTTATGAATCCATCTTCTTTTTGGTTGTTTCTCTGAAGGATAGGAAAAACAGTAAAATAGACTTTCAATATAAATGTTCTTTTCCTTCAACAAGATAGGAGTGAATTTACTGGCTTTCCTGCCACAGAAAAACAGTCATATGACTCTTCCATCTGTCTGTGCTCCAGGTACGTAGCAAGCAGATTCGCACTGAGCAAGTCATTCAGTTTGACTTGCCTCTATGCACCTTTTCTTTGAACTGACTTCTTTTCCTCGTGTTGAATATAAATGTACTAAACTCAGTACTGCAGATTCAAGCACCAGGTCACCTTGGTTCTTTCAAAACCTTTTGTGAAAAAAAAGAAAAAAACCTTTTGTGGATTGTATTCATCTCAAAGCCATTACTGTTTGGTTTCCATATCTTCATTTGCTATAGTGATTATAGTGATGGTAAATATTTATTGAATTCTTGCCACACGTCAAATGGTTTATGTGCACCGTGTTTCATAATTCTAACACTAGGCAATAGATATGTCACCCCAACTTTACAGATGGAAAGAAACCGAAGCATCAAAGCCTTAAGCAACTTGTTCAAGATAGTGAGGTAAGTGGCAGGGAAGAGACTCCAACCCAAGTGAACCGACATCAGAGACTGGGCTGCAAACCACTGTCCTGGGCTGCCTTCTTGTCTCCTCTCTTCATCTCTGTTCATTGCCATTGCCTGACTCTACAATAGCACCTTTTTTTCTGGTTTGTCCACTGAAGCATTCCAAGGTCCCAGGACAGTGTGTGGCATGTGAACACATAATAGCCATTTCTTGCATAAACAAATCTCTTTGCTACTTTTTGTTTTCACTTATTCATGTATTTGTTCATTAAAGAAATGTTTATTGGGCCAATAAAACCGGCCTTTTTCTACATACTTGAGATACAATAATGAACAAAGTCCCTCAAGAAGATGACATTCTTTTTTTTTTTTAAGATTTTATTTATTTATTTATTTATTTATTTATTTATTTATTTATTTATTTAAGAGAGGGAGAGACAGAGACAGAGATTGTGAGAAAGAGAGACATGATTGGGGAGGAGAGGAAGAAGCAGGCTCTCAGCCAAGCAGGGAGCCTGACATGGAACTTGGTCCCATGATCCTGGGATCATGACCTGAGCCAAAGGCAGATGCTAAACCAACTGAGCCATTCAGGTGCTCCAAGAAGATAACATTCTTGAGGGAGGAGACAGAAATAAATATTTAATGTCAGGTTAGGAGTTGTAAAGAAAATAAATCAGGGTAAAGGGGCTAGAAGACAATATGGGGATGCTATTTTAGCTAGACTAGGGTAGGTGTGAAAGGCTTATCTAAAATGGGGACATTTGGGCACCCACCCAAAGGAGGAAAGGAAATGAGTCCTTTGGTTATCTAATGGGAGAGGGTCCAAATAGAAGAAAAAGCAAGTACAAAAGCCATGAGGTGGGAGCACTGGGGGATGTTCCAGGCACAATAGGAGGCCTGTGTGCACTGCCTTCCTCCATGTGAACATGGAGGAAAGCAGTAAAACAGGTGATTGGAGAAGTGGGGGAATGGAAAGCACTGGGCCTACAGGCCATGGAGAGGACCTCAGCTTTTAAACTGAGTGAGACAAAAACTAATAGAGGGTTCTGAACAGAGAACGGCTGTGATATACTTCCAAAGTAAAAAAGGGTCTCCCTGTGGGGAGAAGTGTAAGAGCACATGTATGGAAGCAGATAGACCAGTCAAGGGCTATTACAATAATCTGAGCTAGAGGTTGGACCAAAGTAGTAGCAACGAGAGTAGTGAGAAATGCTTAATTCCTAAATATCTTTCAAAGGTAGCATCATTTGCTGATGGAGTGAATGAGGGATATGAAAAAAAGAGAGGAACTAGCCCTATGATTTTCATCATCTGAAGGGTCACATATATTGAGTTGGGCAAGGCTGTGGGAGGGGAGGCTTGGGGCTGAAGGGGAATCAAGAGTTTTGATTTTGAACATGTTTCTCACCATCTAATTCTTATTCAATAAGGATTATATAAGACAGTAACTCAAGGACTTGAAAAATCCAAACACCCTCAGGATATACCAAGAAGGTAACCTAACTGTATGACTTGGCAAGTGTGAAACAAGCCGTGGTGAGGCCAGTGAACTAGGGAGTTCATGCATGATTCACAGGCACTGACATAAGACAAAAGGTTATGCTGGCCAATGTTGCCCTTGACCTGGGTTTGCGACCCCTGCAAAATGATACCAACATCATTGGCTTTTACTCAATCATTCTAAGTTAATACTATTATATGTGCCTCCTGAACTGGGAAGGTAGCTGAATTTTGCAGGACAGAAACAGCATGTCCTGCCTTTACTCATCTATATATTATTCTTACAATAGAAGTTTGTGAGGCCCTTACTCTGTGTCAGTCACAGCTGTAGGAAAGACATGATAGCAGATGTACAGTGCCAAATAACATTTCAGATTATGTGAATACCTCACATAGTCACAGATGACCCCTGACAGTCTCAACTATGAAAACAAAATAAAACAAAACATAACACAAAGGCACTGAAAGGATCCTGTGTAGTTTAAATAGATGTCTGAAGTTGGACATTTGAGGATTAACTTACATGCTTAATTCATATTTTCTCAGGACCATCTTGTTTTACACATAATTTTACCATACTGAAAATCTGTTTTTGTAGCTCCAAACAGATAAATCAGAAATAAGTTGGCAGTAGAGGAAAAGGGAAGGCCTAATAAAGGCAGTCACATCAAGAAGGGTTAGATATAATAAGAAACACCACCACACTGCCTAGAAAAAAAAATACAATAAATAAATAAATAAACACAACTTTTAAAAAACGTGTTACTCTGAGGACATTTTATATTTCCTGTGTGAACAAGAAGTCTGTTTGAGCTTAATAAACCTGAAGTTTTCACTATTTTATTATTTATTTATTTATTATTTATTTATTTTCTTCACTATTTTAAAGCCTAGTCAGGGATGGCCATCTAGTAAGGTTTACACTGAACTTGTAATTCTGATTTAGAAGGTCAAGGAATCTATAATCCATTGAAAAGGTTTCCCTGGAAATTGTGAATGTATACATTTTAGAAAGAGTTGTTTCAGCTATTTGGAAAGTCCATCAAAGTGAAATACCTCATTCTGCAGTATACACCTAGCAGATACTGAGTATCTGCTCTGATCCCATACTCTGGCCTGTATGCCACATACACGGCCATATGCATGGTCAACAGAAACTGAAAACACACCCTTGGGTATACTTCCTGTTTACAGGAAGTGCCTCAAATTTCTCACATCACTTGCCCCTTTCCTTGCTCCCATTTCCATTCCAGGGTGCTGCCAGGGTCTGGTCTACCTGCTGTCACCAGCTTTTTGTGGCCTGCATTTAGAGTTGGACCTGATGACAGAATTGAGCTCACCTGCATCCGACCTTTGGGTGTTTCCTGGGATGTGGCTGTGTGTGTTCACATCAGGTATGTACCTGTCTTCTCTTGGCTTGTATACCTCAGAGCCCTGACTTGATTTGTACTGGCACTGGATCCAGAGGAACTCCCTGTGACTGCTCTTATAAATAACTTTTGCATATAAAAAGGAGAGATGTCACATCATGAATAAGGATGCAATGTGATTTGTTCCCGAGTTAGTGATCTTTCTTTTCAGAAGTAGTTAATTGATAGAATCATATCTCTTAGGCTTAGAAGTATCTTGGAAGTTTGCCATCAGTCTTAAACTGAATACTATCCACAAAGTTACCAAACTCTGCCAGTTTTCATTAGTCTACCTTATTTTCAGAAATAGTCATTTACAAGACAGAAAACTAGGAAGAAATAGTCCGTGGCTGTGGCACAGACCGAAGCTAAAGAGTAAATAAAAGGATTAAACTAATGGCCCTGGCTTCTTTAAAGTAGAAAAAAAGAGCTAGCTGGCCACAGCTAGATAGCCTGATAATGTGGAACTACCTGAGCAACCCAAATCCACCAAGTTTTACAAGCTTAAATATCTTTTTAAAAATTTTTATTTATTCATTCATTCATGAGAGAGACACACAGGAGGCAGAGGGGAGAAGCAGGTTCCCTGCGGGGATCCTGGTGCAGAACTTGATCCCAGGACCCCAGGACAACCTGAGCCAAGGGGAGACACTCAACCACTAAGCCACCCAGGTGCCCCTACAAGTTTAAATAATGTTAACTATTGTCCAAGGTAAAGGAGGATTGAGCTACCATTATTTGCATTATTCAGGTTTGTGTTCTTTAGTTTAAAACTAATGATATTTAACCATGTGACCTGAGTTTCAAAATGCACAGAGATCACAAACATTTTTATAAAACAAATTACCTGTATCCTCTGTCTAAAGGCAAATAAAATGGCAAACATCCCAGTATCCACACATTGCCCTTGCAATGGAAACTTTCTATTATTTTTAGTTGCTATATGAAAAAACTTCAGTTCTGTAGACCAAAAGTACATAAGCATTACATAGCTGCAACAGATTCAAGAATCTTGGGCACATACATATACACACACATAAACACACATACTAAATACACGCACACAAGTAGAGCAAGCGGAGTGTTAGTGGGCTTATTTCTGTAGCTAGGTCCTTTCCATTCATACTTAACTCCTTATTTCTTCCTAGCCAGCTAAGCAGAAAGTTAGTACGATGGGCTCCACTTGAGTAATAACATGACTGATTTCATAGCATCCCCACAAAACTCCCTTAACCAACAGCATTCAAAACTGCCCAGCCCTAAGTTTTTAATTTGTGCTTTTCAAGCATAACATCTTTTCAATACAACTCAGTAATACAAAGCAGTAAAATGATCTGACCTGAGTAATAACAGAGAATAAAGCAAGCTCTGGAGGCCGGGAGATGGCTATTCTGGTCCAAGCATAACCATCCCTTGGGCTCTGTTTATCTATAGTGTCAGGGAACTCACTGAACAATTTCTGTGAAATGGATTCTATCCTCCCATACTCTGGTCTGCTCTCTCTGATTGGTACTAGAACCTTCTCTGCCCCCTCCAGATGGACCCCTAATTCAGGTTCTTTCAAGGCCTGCTTAATTTCTTAAGCCTGCTCTTTTCAAACCCCTCTACTTACTTCTTATCTTTCTGTCTTCATGTAGGAAGTGGACTCTCTTTGTTCAGAAACTCTTTTTTCATCCTGGTGATTGCCAGAGCCCTGCCTGAGCCTTGGCCTTACCACTGGCAGCACAGGCCCAGAGCAAGCCCCAGAGTCTGAGAGCCTGGGGTGGTTCCTCTGCCTCCCTCTAGTGGTTGCCTCCAGGAGGCTGGGCTGTACACAAAACCTGTTGCCTAAAATCACAATCTTCAAGAATCTGTGAATTTAAAACTAATAACTCCATCCTTTTCAACAGCTTGCTTATTTCTCTTGTGTTTTTTTTTTTTTTATAAATTCCCTTCCTTTACTGAATGGAAAATAAAGTAGAATTATACTTATCTCTTCTTCCCTTTAGTGCACTTTTTCATTTGTTTGAAAGTTATGACAAATAATTTTGGGTCCCTCAAAATTGCCTAAGAAAAAAGTGTTCCACAAAAATGACTATTCAGCTACCTTTTCAAACTTCTAAACAAGCAATATCAAATCGTTTTATTTAAGATTTTATTTATTTATTCATAAGAGACACAGAGAGAGAGGCAGAGACATAGGCAGAGGGAGAAGCAGGCTGCTTGCAGGGAACCTGATGCCAGACTCGATCCCAGGATCCCATCCCAGTATCCCAGGATCACTCTCTCAGCCAAAGGCAGATACTCAACCACTGAACTACACAGGTGTCCCTCAAATCCTTTTTTAAAAGATTAAGTAAAGGGGATTTTGGGGATGCTGTCTCAGATTTGGGTCCTGGCTACACAGGTGTGTGTTAAGTTTATTAAAATTTATAGACCAGAATATTCATAATATTTATATTTTTGTATATATATACTTCAATAAAGATTTTTTCAATTAGGTAAATGTGCTATTATTTTAAAATGCTTCCATATCAATGACATTCCTTTATGTAAACAACAGATATAACTCTTTATTTCCATAAAAGTAGGAATTGCTATGAAATTCATGTTTTGTGAACAGAAGTACAATTTGATTAATATATCTAGTGATTCTCTGGGCTGAATTTCCTAACAGAACTAACTGAAACTGAAAAGGTTTGACCTTTCCTACTGAAAAAAAAAAAGTATATATTATTTAAAGGTTAAAATACGGTAGAGATTGGAAAACTTGTTCCATAATTTTTTAGCACATGTTATGTTCTATGTCACTATTTCTCCATGTTTATTTACAGGCTGGAGAGTTCCATGCAGCTGATAGAATTTTCAACAGAATAATCATAAAAAATTGCTTCAACCCAACCTGAAATCTCAAAAACATTCTCGGAGAGTTTGAACATCACTTGAGAATACAACAGATAATGGCTTTTCTTGATTAAAGAGATTTGTTTCATGATTCTTTTTAAAAGAGCCTTTAAAGTCAGTCATTTGAGAAAATGTTTGATGTATTCTTGTGCTGTATTTATAGAATAGTAGTAAATCAGTAAGTCTAGTGAAGAATATTCTACAATAAAAAAGTATCTATTCCACAGAACCCAATTCCACGCCCAGAAAACACCCCTACGCTACCTGTTTTCCTTTTTCTGGGCCTATGCTACAAAGGAAATTTTACACGTTAACAAGAGGTTTAGATCAAATTTATTTGGCAATGTAATCTATCCCTTTCAAGGACCGGATTCTTTCCTTGTAATTACTGCTTATAACTGACAATAGTTTATTGTTCCACTTCTCATTGAGTGGTGATGATGCGCCTGTGAAAGGCATCCATGGAGGAAGGGAAGCTTGTTCTTTCCTTTTTCTTTCCTTTCTCTTTCCCTTTCTTTTTCTTTCTTTCTTTCTTTCTTTCTTTCTTTCTTTCTTTCTTTCTTTCTTTCGTGAAATGGCTTTGTACAACTCTAACTACAGACATTGTTTGTTAAAAGGAACAGTTTCAACTCTCATGATGACTTTTTCCTCTAGAGTACTGTGATCAATCATTAATTGTTCTTTCCATGTGTTATTTTATGTCACAAGAGAAATCTTAACATGTCCTAAATGTCCTTCAAGAGGATTAAAAACAGGTCTAAAGAGAAGCACAGGAGAGAATTACTTTATAAACTTAGTGAAAATACTTTTTGGAGAGAGGCCCTCCCACATCACACACAGTTCATTCAATTAAATTTTCCAGATTCCTTCTGAAATTGTGAATGATTTCTGTCATTTGGAATCACCAAAGGATACATTATCCATAAATTATCTAAATGTGTATATGTTTATTCCGTAGTGCATATAGTAATGACTACATTTTATTGCATATATTCATGAACATGAATTAACTTGGGGAAAACATTTTGCTTGCAGCCAATCCTGTTCTTTGAAAGGTAAAAATGTTATAAAAGGTGAAATTTGAATACAATGATTAAATTGCATATATTACTTTTAAATTGAAGTCAGATCTCTAGTTTTGATAAAAACCAATTTTATGCTTTCATAACTCACCATTTTAAATTGTATATCTGTGGATTAGACTCCACAAATAAGATGGACTTTGTCTGTGTTTAATCATTCAAATTTCATGTCCTAAAATAGGAGTTTGGAGACTTGGTTCTAGCTCTGGGACACACTAGCTATATGACTTTCAGTAATTGTAACCAATCGAAACTACAGTTTATTCATCTAAAAAGACTACAGCTCCTTCCAAATGCTAAAATTGCACAATTAAGAAAAATAAAATAAAATTGCACAATTCCAGAGAATTATGCCTCCCCCTCCCCCACTCCCAGATGCTTACATACTGATTCCTGGGAACCTGGGAATATCACCTTAGATGGCAAGACAAATTGCAGACGTGATCAAGTTAAAAATCTTGAAATGAGTAAATCATCCAGGTGAGCCTGATGTAATCACAAAGGTTCTCATAAAAGCAACACAGGAAAAGTCAGTATCAGAAAGCAGGGTATGTGACAATGGCAGCAAAGATTTGAGTTATGAGGTCCCAAATTGAGGAATGTCTGTAGCCTCTAGAATCTGGAAGAGGCAAAGAATGGACTTTCCCCTTGAGCATCCAGAAAGAACTAATCCTGCCAACACCTTGACTTTAGCTCGATGTAACTGATTTCAGACATTTGGTCTCCAGAATTGCAGAAAGATAAATTTGCATTGTTTTAAGTGACTATTTTTGTGATAGTTAACCACACCAGTTATAGGATATAAAAATATCATTTTAGGGAGAAGCACTTTTCAGTGGTGGTATGAGTAGCTCTTGTAGACTCTGGTCCCATTGAAACAACCTAGTGAAAATTATAAAAGCAATTACCATCTAGAGCCCCTGGAAACTTTCCTAAGAACATACAGAAAATAAAAAAATATTTATTTAAGAGAATCTGCTAAATCTCATTAAAAACAATGAGTTTCTGGCATTTGACTCACAACTTGCTCTCCATCCTCTAGTTCAATGTAATAGAAGCTCTACTCCAAATGGGTGTGGTCAAGAAGATGAGATCTTTCTTTCTTCAGACTGCCATAGTTGCAGCAAATTAGGCAAGAAAATAGAATAAAAGTTATCCAGGTTAGAAAGGAAGAAGTAAAACAATTTCCATTTGCAGATATAATGAGCATGTTTATAGAAAATATTAAGGAGTCCACTAAAAACTTATTAGAATTAATAAATTCATTCAGCAAAGTGGCAGGGTACCAGATCAATATAAAATTAAATTGTATTTCTATCCATTTGTAATTAACAATTGTTGTTTTATTAGTAATCAACAACCCAAAATCAAAATTAAGAAAATAGGGATGCCTGGGTGGCTCACCAGTTAAGCACCTGCTTTTGGCTCAGGGCATGATCCTGGGGTCCCAGACTCGAGTCCAACATCAGGCTCCCTGCATGGAGCCTGCATCTCCCTCTTCCTATGTCTCTGCCTCTCTTTCTTTCTCTCTCTGTGTCTCTCATGAATAAATAAAATATTTTTAAAAAACTAAGAAAATAATTCCATTTCTAATGGCTTAATAAAATATTTAGGAATAATCTTAAGACATGCAAAATTACAAAATATTATTTAAAGAAACTAAAGACCTAAAAAAATAAAATGGAAGGCATTCTATATTCATGAAATGGAAGACTTAGTGTTGTTAAGATGGCAGTCTTCCCCAAATTGACCTACAGATTCAAAGCAATCTTATAAAAATTTAAGCTGTCTGCCCTCCTTTTTTGGCAGAAATTAGGAAGGTCTTAAAATTCATGAGAAATGTCTGAAATGCAAGAGATCCAAAATAGCCAAAACAATCGTGAAAAAGAACAAAGTTGGAGGACTCATGATTCTGGATTTTTTTTTTAAAGATTTTATTTATTTATTCATGAGAGACACAGAGAGAGGCAGAGACATAGGAAGAGGGAGAAGCAGGCTCCATGCAGGGAGCCCTATGTGGGACTCGATACCCGGTCTCCAGGATCAGGCCCTGGGCTGAAGGCAGCGTTAAACCGCTGAGCCACCCGGGCTGTCCTGATTCTGGATTTATTACAAAGTTAGAGTAATAATGAATGTGGTGTTGTGGCAATAAGTTAAAGAGAACATACCTGAGAGACCAAAAGTAATCCCTTACATTTATGGTCAATTGATTTTGACAAGGGTGTCAAGGTAATTCAAAGGGGAAAGGATTGTGTTTTCAACAAATTATCCTTGGGTAACTGGATAATCACATGCCAAAAAAAAAAAAGAAGTTGGACCCTTCTTCACACCACATACAAAAGTAAAATGAAAATGGATCACAGATTTATATGTAAGAACTAAAACCATAATACTTTTAGAAGGATAATAGAAATGCAACATTATGACCTTGAGTTAGGGAAAGCCATCTGAGATAGGACATTAAAAGTAGGAGTGGCAAAAGAGAAAAATAGATAAATTTGATTTCATTCAAATTAAAACTTCTGTGCTACAAAAGACACCATCAAAAAGTGAAAAGACTAGGGTGCCTGGGTGGTTCAGTCAGTTTAATGCCTGACTCTTGATTTTTGGCTCAGGTCAAGATCTCTGGGTTGTGAGATTGAGCCCTATGTCAGGCTCCGCACTGAGCATGGGGCCTGTTTAAGATTCTCTCCCTCTGCCCTCCCCTCCCCCACCACACACTCACTCTCTCTTTCAAAAAAAAAAAAAAAAAAGAGTAAAAGGACAACATACCGAATGAAAGAAAATCTGTGCAAATCTGATAAAGTATATGTCCAAAATATATAAACAACTCTTGCAACTCAACAACAGAAAGACAAATAATCCAACTTAAAAATGAGCAAAGGATTTGAACAAATATTTTTTTCAAAGACCAATATACAAATGGCCAACAAGCACATGAAAAGATGCTTAACATCGTTAGTCATTAGAAAAATGAAAATCAAAACCACAATGAGATACCACTTCATGCACACTAGGCTGGTTATGATGAGAAAAGACAATAAAAATGATTGTATGTGAACAAACTGCTAGCCACATACATTACTAGTGGGAATGAAAATGGTGCCACCACTTTGAAAAACAGTGGCAGTTTCTGAAAGTGTTAAACATAAAGTTACAACTTAACAATTCCACACCTAGAAATATACCCAAGAGAAAAAGAAAAAACATATGTCCACATTAAAACTTGTACATGAATATTCATAGTAGCATTGTTCATAATAACCAAAAAGTGGAAACAATCCAAATGTCCATCAACTGGTGAATGAATAAACAAAAGAGGTATATCCATACAACAGAATATTATTCAGTGATACAATGAAATGAAGTGCTGATGCATGCTACAAAATGGATGAACCTTAAAAATATTATGCTAAATGAAAGAAGCCAGTAAGAAAAGACCACAAATCATATGATTCTATTTACATGAAATATCCAGAAGAGGTCAATTTATAGGTACAGAAAATAGATGAGTGGTTGACTCCAGCTAAAGCACTGGGAAAGGAGAATGAGGAATGACTGCTAATGAGCTTGGGGTTTCTTTCTGGGGTGATGAGAATGTTTTAAAATTATATTGTGAGTTCACACGTTTGTGAATATATTATGTAGCATTGATATGTCTCAACAATTGCTAGAAAATTTGTTATCCAATGTTATATACCTGAAACTAATATATTTGTATGTCAACTATACTTCAGTTATAAATCAATCAATAATCAGCAACAAACAAATGCTGTTGTGTTCTAGCAAAATAACAAACAAACCACTATATGGCTAACTGGAACTCCATAAAGTATATCCAATTTCAGACTTCCATTCTTAGTGTATGAGAATGTGTTACTATTCTTTTTATATCACAAATTACATGTTGTAAAACCATATTTACTAATATTTTAATTTATAAAATGTATATATAGTAGGCTGAATAATGGCACCAAAGCTGTCGATATCCTAATTCCCAGAACCTGAAAACAAAATTTTTGTTATTCAAGACATCATAATAGAAACAAAATATCACCTCATTGAAAGAAGGTGTTTTTAGTTTAAAGTGTATTTTAGTTTTCTGTTCATTCACTCATTCTGCAAACATTTATGGGATTTCAGGAAGTGCTTAGTATTAGGAATGCTTAGACAAAAATTAGTTTAAAAAATTAGTTTCTGCATTTACTATTATTCCTGGCATATAGTCTGTGCTCAACAAGTATGTTTTCAGTGGATGGATGAATGACCATAGAATAGGTCTGGTAAAGACAGAAAGGTAAAAGCGTTCTGTTTATATTTATTTATTTATTTTTCCATTTCTCCACTCACCCCACTCTGGTAACCATCAGCTTTTTTCTCTATAGTTAAGGGTCTATTTCTTAGTTTCTCTCTTTCTCTGTTCATTTGTTTTGTCTCTTATATTCCACACATGAGTGAAATCATGGTATTTGTCTTTCACTGACCTATTTTGCTTAGCATTATTCTCTCTAGTTCCATCGATGTTACAAATGGCACGATTTCAGTCTTTTTCATGTATATATGTTATATATATTAATCTGTTAATCTGTTGATGGGATGCTTGGATTGCTTTCATAATTTGGTTATTGTAAAAATGCTGCAGAAAACATAAGGGTGCATGTATCCTTTTGATTTGATGGTTTTGTATTTTGGGGATAATACCTAGTAATGCCATTATTGGATTGTAGGGTAGCTATATTTTTAACTCTTGAGGAACCTCCAAAGTGTCTTCCACTGTGAGTGCACCAGTTTCCATTCCCACCAACCATGCACAAGGGTTCCTTTTTCTCCACATTCTCATCAACATCTGTTGTTTCTTCCTTTTTTTATTTTAGCCATTCTGACAGGTGTGAGGTAATATTTCATTGTGGTTTTGATTTACATTTCCCTGATGATGAGTGATGCTGAACATCCTTTCTTGTCTGTTGGATATTTTGGATACTAACTTTTTTTTTTTTTTTTTTTTTTTGGATACTAACTCTTTATCAGAGATGTCATTACAAATATCTTCTCCCATTCAATAGATTGTCTTTTACTTTGTTGATTGTTTCCTTTGCTGTGCAGAAGTTTTTTATTTTGAGTAGTTTCAACAGTTTATTTTTGCTTTTGTTTCCCTTGCCTCAGGAGACATACCTAGAAAGATGTTGTTACAAGTCATTGTCAGAGAAATTACTGCCTGTGCTTCCTTCTAAGATTTTTGTGGTTTCAGCTTTCACATTTAGGTCCTTAAACCATCTTGAATTCATTTTTGTGTTTGGTATAAGTGGTCCAGTTTCATTCTTTTGCATGCAGCTGTCCAGTTTTTCTGACACCATTTGTTAAAGATACTATTTTTTCCATTGTATATTCTTGCCTCCTTTATTAAAGATTAACTGACCATATAATTATGGGTTTATTTCTGGGTTTTCTATTCTGTTCCATTGATCTATGTGGCTATCTTTGTGCCAGTACTATACTGTTTTGATTGCTATAGCTTTGTAAGAGAGCTTGATATCCAGTATTATGATATCTCCAATTTTGTTTTTCTTTTTCAACATTGCTTTGGCTATGGGGTCTTTTGTAGTTCCAGAGAAATTTTAGAACTGTTGCTCGAGTTTTGTGAAAAATGCTGTTGGTATTTTGATAGCAATTGCATTAAATGTGTAGGTTGTTTTGGGTAGTATAGACATTTTAACAATATTTATTCTTCCAATCCATGAACATGGAATGTCTTTCCATTTCTTTGTGTCATCTTCATTTTCTTTCATTAATGTTTTATAGTTTTTAGAGTACACCTTGGCTAAATTTATTCCCAGTTATTTTATTCTTTATGGAACAATTGTAAATAGGAGTGTTTTCTTAATTTAACCTTCTGCTGCATTATTAATACATAAAGATGCAATAGATTTTGGTACATGAGTTTTCTTTCCTGCAATTCTATCCTACTATATTCATTTATCATTTGTAGTAGATTTTTGGTGAAGTGTTTAGTGTCTTCTATATATAGTATCATGTCACCTACAAATAGTGAAAGCTTTACTTCTTTATTACCAATTTAGATGCCTTTCATTTCTTTTTGTTGTCTGATTGCTGTAGGTAGGACTTCCAGTACTATGTTGAATAAATGTGGTGAGAGTGAGCATCTTTGTCTTATTCCTTTCAGTTTTCAGTTTTCCCCCAGTGAGTAGGATATTAGCTGTGAGTTTTTCACATATGGGCTTTATTATGTTGAGGTTATTTATATTTATTTTTATAAAAGCATATTAAGGTCTTAAATTGGAATTTTACCAAAAGTAGGTAACATTTATGTCCCAATATCCTTTCCTTACAAGTTGGCTACTATAAACTTACAATTTTGCTGTAAACCAAACCACAATAACAAAATTATTGGCTAATATAGTAAGCTAGGTATAATGGAAAAGAATTGTTATCAGGAAAACATGGTTTTAAATACTGTCTCTGGAACTAACTACCAATGTAAACATGAGAGGAATTTTGGAAGTCTAAACTCCCTCCAGTTAATGGGGAATAATAGTAATACTCCCCTACTTAGGAAGATTATTAATAATGTGTGTTCAGAAAGCAGCATAATGTTTAATAAATGGCAATTACCTTTATTATGGTTATTTGCATTTACCTCAATTCAGCAAGTAATATAATAACTCTTTG
Source organism: Vulpes vulpes (assembly GCF_048418805.1). Lineage (NCBI taxonomy): Eukaryota > Metazoa > Chordata > Mammalia > Carnivora > Canidae > Vulpes > Vulpes vulpes. Next base: position 21,318,791 of record NC_132787.1, on the reverse strand, counting down.
TACTGTTATTTGTCCACAATGATAAATATTTAAAATGTATATTTGTGGAGTGCTTGGGTGGCTCAGTCAGTTAAGCATACAACTCTAGATTTTGGATTAGGTCCTGATCTCAGGGTCATGAGACTGAGCCCTGCATTGGGATCCATGTTAAGCATGGAGTCTGCTTAAGATTCTCTCTCTCCTTCTTCCTCCCACTGTGCATGCTTGTGCTCTCACTCTAAAATTAAAAAAAAAAAAAATTAAAATGTGTATTTGTTATGTCAAATCAAACTTTGTGATAAATAACAAAAGAAACTTTATGGAGGGAAGCCCTGGTGGCTCAGCAGTTTGGCGCCGCCTTCAGCCCAGGGCCTGATCCTGGAGACCCAGGATCAAGTCCCACATCAGGCTCCCTGCATGGAGCCTGCTTCTCCCTCTGCCTGTGTCTCTGCCTCTCTCTCTTTCTTATGAGTGAATAAATAAAATCTTTGGGAAAAAAAAGGAAACTTTATGGAACTCTAGAGTTGTACAGAAAATAATTTAAGATACACACAATTTAAAAATTAAACTATTTACTAAACTAAACTAATTACTGAAAACTTGGTCCATTGAGATTTCCTTGCTTTCCTATTCTAATCGTTTCTTTAAATAATAAATATGTCATTATTATTTGTATTATTATATATAACTACAATAGGACTTAATTTTTTAAAAAATAGCTTAGAATTATTTATACTAAAAAAATTGTGAATTTGCAATCAGAAACTCTAAAACAACTCTGTAATTCAAGGGCTTCTACTCACTGCATAGCCTCATTGATTCAACTATCATGCTTCATCCAAAAATTTTAAAAGTATTTCCCCAGTGTTAATTTAATTTTATGATTTAGATTCCATTAAAAAAGAATAAATGTTAAATAATCTAGGGGAAGGTTTGTTTCATTTGGGGTCTTGAGATTAGGAGGCTTGTTATTCCCAATACCCCATGCTATATCCTGAATGTTTATATCTTCTCCAAATTCTTATGTTGAAACCCTCATCCCCACTCTGATAGTATCTGGAGGTGGGGCCTTTGGGAGGTTAGTACAATTAGATTAGGTCATGGAGTTGGTGATGAAGTTAGTGTCCTCACAAGAGGATGAAGAGACCAGGTTCTCTCTCTCTCTTCATCATGTGAGGATACAGTTAGAAGGCAGTCTTCATCAAGAACTGGATCATGCGGGGATCCCTGGGTGGCTCAGTAGTTTAGCGCCTGTCTTTGGCCCAGGGTGTGATCCTGGAGACCTGATATCAAGTCCCACATCAGGCCATCAGGCTCCCTGCATGGAGCTTGCTTCTCCCTCTGCCTGTGTCTCTGTTTCTCTCTCTCTCTGTATCTCTCATGAATGAATAAATAAAGTCTTTAAAAAAAAAAAAAAACTGGATCATGCTGGCTTCCTGATCTTGGACTTTCCAGCCTCCAAAACTGAGAAATAGATGTTCATTGTGTAAGCCTCCCTGGACTGGGATATTCTGTTATGAAAGCCTGAATGGACTAAAACATCTCATTTCTCTTCTTACACCTCCCCCAGTACTAAAGGCGCAAAATAATACACATTAGCTTTATTTTCCAAATATAACTTTCTTCTCCTTTCAAAAAATATATAAACAAACTTACCTTTTGATCTCCTTTTCCCTCCTTACTTTAGAAAAGCATTAAGAAACTTCCTTATGAAGTTTTGAGTCTGAGCTACCCTACCTGATGCTTAGTGGATTAATTTCATTCTGATGCCATATCATCAGTATGAACTTAACTACAACCAAATGGAATGATATATATCAATGATTCAGCAAATATAAGTGTGAAGCACTGTTCTGGGCATTGGAAATACCATACAACATCATAGTCTTGAAAGAAGAATAAGCTTCTCAAGGATCTTATAATCTAGTGAATGAGACAGAAAACAAATAAGAAAATAAACATATAAAGGTGGAAATTTTATATTGTGATAAGAGTTAAACAGTAAATAAGTCAAAATGGAATGAGTAAGGGGAGCTTTTCTAAAACAGATGACATTTGAATTGAGTCCTGCATGACAAGAAGGAGCAAGTCATGCAAAGAACTAGAGGAAAAGGCAGAGGGACCAGAGAAAGCAAAGGGACCTGAAATCTTGATGTAAAAATAAAAAGGAAAAATAAAAAGGAGGTCAATGTGGTGAATAAGCAAAGGAGAGGATGGTAGGAAATAAAAAAGATAAGCAAGGTCCTAATTGTAGAGGGCCTTATAGACAACAGGATAAACATGGGATAAAGAGGGAAGACGTAGGATCCAATTTACATGGTCTTTTTCGATAGCAAGGAAAATGTCCCTGGAGGATCTGCTGCAGATTTTTCTTTCAATTCATCAGCCAGAATTGTGTCACATGTACATTTTTATTTTTAAACCAATCACTAACAATAGGAACTGCACTAACATGATTAGGCCATGACTTTCACCTGGGTGTCCACTCATCTCTGGTAACTACTCAAAATTAAGGTTTCTTTTAGTAAGAAAAATGGGAGGAATGGCTGTTGGATAGGCTTCTGAGGAAACTGCCACGGAAAAATCTGTGTGTCATCCAAGGGTAGGTGACAGGTAGTCAGTTGATTATATAAGTCTGGGACTCAGGGAAGAGTGTCCAATGGCACTGTATATGTTTGGTGTTTAAGGTTATAGACTAAATGAGATCACCTGGAGAGAATATATATATAGATTTAGAAGACGGGCCAGTATTATGCTCTGGTATATCCCAAGATTTAGAGATCAGGTAAAGGTGGAGAAGCAATTAATGAACAGACTATAGTTAGTTGTAGGAGAGTGTTCATTTTAAAAGCCAAAGGAGAGGGACACCTGGGTGGCTCAGCAGTTAAACATCTGCCTTTGGCTCAGGGCATGATCCTGGAATCCCAAGATCGAGTCCGACATCAGGTTTCCTGCATGGAGCCTGCTTCTCCCTCTGCCTATGTCTCTGTCTTTCTCTCTCTCTATGTGTCTCTCATGAATAAATAAAATCTTAAAAAAAAAAAAAGCTAAAGGAGGAAAGGAATGGATTGAACAACTAGGTCAGATGTTTCTCCGAGTATAATGAAAACAGAAGGAGTGTGAAGAGGACCTAGCAATAATGAGATTCTTGATAGCCCTGACAAGAGAAAACACAGTGGACAGTTAAGCAGAAACTTGGAGTGACCAGAATGAATGAAAGCTGAGGAAGTATTCTGAAGAGGCTGCTGGGGATAACCAGAGAAATGTAGCATAGGAAATCATGAGAGTCAAGGGAAGGTTTTGGCTATTACAATTTTGGAGATTATAGAACTTGTTTGTACATTGCCTGGAATGATCCAATGCAGAGAAAGACATTGGTGGTGTAGAATAGAGGTGACGGTTAACTATGAAACAAAATATTTGGAAAGGTAAAAGTGAGTGGAATCTGAGTATGAGTGGAAGGACTGACCTCTGAAAGGAGCAGATATAATTATTCCATTTCAAAAAGAAGGAAGACAGAGAAAATAGAAGCACAGAGACTGAGAAATGAGTGGACTTAATAAAACAAAAGCATTCTTTTAGAATGGCTTAGATTTTTTCCAAGGTCTGAGCCCAAGTCATCAGCTAAGAATGAGGAGGGAGAGAGTACAGGAGGTCTGGAGGGATAGGACATATGAAATGGTTATTTCAAAGACTCCAAAGGGAGTTTTATTAAGGAAAGATAGTAAAGCCCTTTGGCACTACTGAGGGTATATTTGAGCCTTGGGATCATAAATTTAAAGTGCAACCAGCAAACAGTTGTGATATAATCTCCAGTAGGGGCAGACATAAAGAAGATGGCTGGTAGGCTCATAAAGGGTTGGGGTCTAGCCAGGCAAGTATAGGAAAAATGGGGCCAGAGAATTAAATGTGTCTTCAAGTAAATTAATTTAATATTGGGTCATGAATGGTAAGTTTGGTAAAAGAGAAGCCAAGTTAGGAAAATAGTGAAGATTGTGAAAAAGTAGCAGTATCAAAGGAGGTTTTAGTAAAATTGCAACAGAGGTTCTAGAGTAGAAAGCTGAAGGGATAGATGATAGCAACCATCAGACCAAGTACTCACTTTTAGGAGTTAGACTGCCCATACATTATGACTTTGCATTTTACCACAGCCTTTTCAAAAAGACCAAAGTACCTGCTGAGCCCAGCTTGCTAGTGAAGAGCATAATTATCTGTGGCTACGATGCAGCCATGTGATTAGGGAGTTGGTAATGTGCCATTTCAGCAATGACATGGTAAAATTGTCCACATAACATTAGATCCAAATAGGGCAACATCGTGGCATAAGAAAAAGATCTTGGGCTTGCAGTCAGAGCACCCTGATTGAAGCCCTTACTGTGACATGTAGAGGCTCTACATCTTGGAGCATATTTCTTAGCAACTCTGAATCCTGGATTATCCTTTTAAACCAAGATATGGCTACCTCCTTCATAGATGTTGTTATACACATTAAGAAGGACAATAATATGTAAAGTGCCTGGAAATAATAGGTTCTCACTAAATATTAATTACTGTGAAAATAAGAAGCCATATTCCTACTGCTGCATGGCAGCTGTGAATCCATTTTGGAAGCTTGTGCTCTAGGTATAGGTGTGGAAGGCATGTGTCAACCAGAAGGGTAAAGAAAGGATTCTCCATATAGGGCCATCATGCTTGAGGGTGAAACCTGGGTTGATTATTGCATTATATTTAATAATTTTGATGATAGAAATGAAGATCTAATTTTGACAACTGACATTTTAGTGGTCAGACATAAAATCACAATACCTAGATTAACATTTTTTAGTAAATGAAGAACACTAACCTTGGAGACATAGTAGTGTGCTGGATGGTGCAGAGTGACAGCAAGAGCCAACCAGGTATTTGAAGACATTGTGTGGCAATTGTATTGCTATGTTTCTACACGGGCTCTGAAATCATCCTAGTCTTTGCCTCCCTTTCAGTTCCCTCTTACCTTCCACAGCCTTTTCCAGTTGCTCTGTGCTCTTATCTGCCCCTAATTTGTCATTTAATTGTTCCATCTTTCCAGATCCATCTAGGTTATAGGATCTAATCTCCTTTAAAAAAAAAAAAGATTTTATTTATTTGAGAGAGAATTTACATGAGTTGGGGGAGGGGGAGAGGCAGAGGGAGAAACAGACTCCCTGCTGGGCTCAATCCCAGGACCCTGAGATCATGACCTGAGCCAAAGGCAGATGCATAACCAACTGAGCCACCCAGACGCCCCTCTAACCTCTCTTTTAAATGGTCTTCCTCTTTCCTCTCAACAGACTGCCAGTACTCAACCTGTCCCCTCAATCTTTTGTTTTAAACTTGTAATTTTCTCAAAGCCTCTTAGAGTGCAGCTGGGTTGAAACTGGTGATGTCTGCCATTCATATGTGTTAACCCCAAGCCCCTGGTTTTTCAATGCTCCCTGGCTTTGATTATTTAATGAGGAAAAACTAGACTGAAAATATGCAGGAAAGAACATCAACCACATTTCAGAGAGAGATCACCACTAACTCAACAGGTGGCCAAAACAAAATTCCAATAGTAGCAAGCTGCAAATATTTTCAAATATAATGTCCTGATGATCTTAGAAAATCCCTATAAAGTAAGTGAGGATCTACTAGGGCTTGAAAAGTTTAAGTGAAATCAACTTTTTCATAGAAATTTTGCTTTTAGACTAAGTATCTGCATTTTAATCTTTAAACTTTACAACTCAAGTAATAAAACTTTTCCATAACATGTATCTTTTACATATGAAAGGTAGTTGATATACCTTGTCTAAAACCCATCAACTAAAGAAACAAGAAAAAGGAGGCATACTTTTTTTTTTTAAAGGATTTTATTTATTTATTCATGAGAGACACAAAGAGAGAGAAAGAGAGAGGCAGAGACACAGGCAGAGGGAGAAGCAGGCTCCATGCAGGGAGCCTGATGTGGGACTGGATCCGGGTCTCCAAGATCACGCCCCGGGCTGAAGGCGGCGCTAAACCACTGGGCCACCAGGGCTGCCCAAGGGGGCATACTCTTAAAATGCCTTTCCTAGTATTCTGGAATGAGACTAATTTGGATTTTCTTCTTGTAATTCTCAAATGTTTACAGTGAGCTTTTTTAAGATGGTGGAATAGGGTTTTGATGACATTATACATTACAGATTGGGTGTTCCATAAAAATAATAAATATTTTTTTACAGAATTTCTACAATTCCACACAAACTATTTTGGAAATAGCTAAAATGTAAGTACAAAAGAATATGCGTAGTTAAACCTGTGACAGAGGGGCTGTGTCCATCTTTTTCACTCCTTTATTCCACACACATTGCATAGTTCCTCATACTCACCAGTTGAATGAATGAATAAATAAATAAATTTTATCACCTCCAGAGTTTCCATTATTACATACTAAAAAGGCACTTATTATTATTTTAAACAAATTTATTTCATTTAAAGTCTTGAAATTGGATAAACTCTCCAGTTGACTTTCTATTAATTCTCTCAATTGACTCTTAGACCCTGGTAAAAACGGACAATTTCATAGCACCTGTCAAGTAATTTTGAAAATTAGTAAAAGTAATCTTTAGGACAAATTTGAGGATGTTTTATCTTTTATGTCTTCTATTTTTTCCCCCTTTTGGCCTGCTATATTATTACATTACTATTACTAGAAGATTATTTGATTATTCAAGACAGCGAATGTAGTTTTTAAAAGATACAAAAATTTATTTTCACAATAAAAGTAATGCATATATATTGGAGAAATTTAGATACCTTTAGATACCTCAATTTATACTTTAATGTCTTTCTTGTGTTTATTTTATACATGCATGTTTATTTCTACAATCCTAGGATCATACTATATATACCTCTTCAAAATCATTTTTCACTTCACTGTAGACTGTATTATGTTTTGCTTAAAAATAACATTTCAACTCATGTAATTTTCATTATCTTGGAGGTGTCATCTCCATATTCATGAAAAAATACTGTTCTTTCTTATCAGTGGTGATGACAAATATAACTACTTTCTAAAGTGTCAGGTGTTATAGAGCAGCAAGGAAATGAGGTAAGCTAGTTAATTACCTGATGGGAAAAATCCAGAATTTATTTCTCATTTACAAAATAGTCTGGACTCTGGAAATGCCAGTGCTGCTTACTCTTGCTGGCTGTTGAATGTAGCTCCACCCAGGCTTTAGCCTTTATACTCAGACCTGGAAATCTGGCACACAAAGTCATAGTAACAGCTCAGGCAACCAGGTTTCCTTAGCTACACGTTAGTGAAGGGACAGGATCGCTGGCCTGAAATTCCTGCTACTGTAGGCTTAGTGAGGCCACTTGGAACACACAGCATGAAGTCGGATGGTGCTCCTACATTGCTAGAGGGGCAGTCACCTTAAAAGTAAGTCAGCCCACGAGCTTACTGATCTCATGCCCTGGCAGGGCTCTAATAAGCTTTTATATGTTTTATGGCATCTTATCTACTTGATAAGTCAGTTTAATCATACAGAAAAAAATTTTTTTATTCTACCTTCTGTGAATTAGTCTGCAAGCAAAGGACTTCTGATTGTTATTTCCCTAAGTAAATTGTTTTCACATTACATATTAGGTTAATGAGTGCAATGGTCATTATAATGATATGTGTGTGTGCCTTGGGGGTTATTCTTTATCTTTCTATAATACATGCTGCATTTACTGATTTCCTATTTCACTTGATAAATACATACCAGGCACTGTGCTAAGAACTGAGGAATATTAGGAAGAACTCTATAACCTCCCTAACAGACCTCATATTCTAAAGCTGTGCTGTCCAATATTGTAGGCATTTAGCCACATGTGGCTATTTAAATTTAAATTTTAAATTAAAATTAAAAATGAAAACTTTAATTTCTTAGTCACATCAACCACATTTCAAGTGCTTGGTAGCCACACATAGCTAGTAGCTACCATACTGGACAGCACAGAGAGAGAGAGATTTCTGTCATTATATGAAGTTCAATTGGACAGTGCCAGTGGAGACACTGAAAGAATATCAAGGCTGTTAATAAATTATGTTTCTGTACCTGTCATATTAGATCCATCCTTCAAAACATTTTGATGACTCTCTCTGTGATGGTTTTATAATTATAGAAATAACTGTATGGAAACTTAGAGATTTAGAAAGAGGGTAATGACTAACATATGCTCATTGTTCAGGCAATTTATCTTCAAGTCTTTTATAAATGTATGCTACTGCAGTAAACATTTTTGAGCAAAAATACCAATATAGGCATTTGTATTTATAAAATAATTAACATGTCCTACTTTCAGCTAATATTTCAAAGCACAGTATATATTTAGAGCTCATTAATGATAATTGCTATAAATTCACATTTCAAATAACCATTTTTTAAAATTTAAATTCAATTAGCCAACATATAATACATCATTAGTTTTAGATTTAGTGTTCAATAATTTGTCAGTTGTATATAACACCCAGTGCTCATCACATCATGTGCCCTTCTTAATGTCCATTATCCAATTACTCCATCCCTCCACCCACCTCCACTCCAGCAACCCTCCGTTTGTTTCCTATAGTTAAGAGTCTTATAGGGTCTTTCTTTCTCTCTGATGACTTCTCATTCAGTTTTCCCTCCCTTCCCCTATGATCCTCTGCTCTTTTTTTTATATTCCACATATGAGTGAAATGATATAACTGTCTTTCTCTGATTGACTTATCTCACTCAGCATAATACTCTCCAGTTCTATTCATGTCAATGTAAATGGTAAGTATTCATCCTTTTTTATGGCTGAGTAATATTCCATTGTAGATACATACCACATCTTTATCCATTCATCTGTCAATGGACATCTCGGCTCTTTTCAGTTTGGCTACTGAGGACCTTGCTGCTATGAACACTGCATGCAGGTGCCCCTTTGGATCACTACATTTGTACCTTTGGGGTAAACATCTAGTAATGCATTTGGTGGGTCATAGGTAGCTCTATTTTTAGCTTCTTGAGGAACCTCCATATTATTTTCTAGAATAGCTGTACCAGTTTGCATTCCCACAAACAATCTAAGTGGGTTCTCCTTTTTCTGCATTCTCGCCAACATTTGTTGTTTCCTGTCTTGTTCATTTTAGCCATTCTGACAGGTGTGATGTGGTATCTCATTGTGATTTTGATTTGTATTTCCCTGATGGCAAGGGATGTGGAGCATTTTTTCATGTGTCTGTTGGCCATTTGTATGTCTTCTTTGGAGAAATGTCTGTTCATGTCTTCTGCCTATTTCTTGACTGGATTTTTTTTTTTTTATTTTTGGGTGTTGAGTTTGATACATTATTTATAGATTTTGGATACTAGCCCTTTTATCTGGTAAGACATTTGCAGATATCTTCTCCCAATCTGTAAGTTGCCTTTTAGTTTTGTTGACTGTTTCCTTTGTTGTGCAGAATCTTTTTATCTTGATGAAGTCCCAATAGTTCATATTTGCATTTGTTTCTCTCGCCTTTGGAGACATGTCTAACAAGAAATTGCTGTGGCTGATCATGGATATTGCTTCCTGTGTTCTCCTCTAGGATTTTGATGCATTTCTGTCTTACATTTAGGTCTTTCATCTATGTTGAATTTATCTTTGTGTATGATGTAAGAGAATGATCCGGTTTCATTTTTCTGCATGTGGCTGTCCAATTTTCTCAACACCATTTATTGAAGAGACTGTCTTTTTTCCATGGGATATTCTTCCTGTCTTATAGATTAGTTGACCATAGAGCTGAGGGTCCATTTCTGGGTTCTCTATTCTGTTCCATTGATTGATATGTCTGTTTTTGTGCCAGTAGCACACTGTCTTGATGATTACAACTTGTAATATAGCTTGAAGTCTGGCATTTTGATGCCACCAGCTTTTTGAACATTCTTCTGGCTTTTCAGGGTCTTTTCTGGTTCCATACAAATTTTAGGATTATTTGTTCCAGCTCTGCAAAAAAAAGGTGTGTGTGTGTTGGCGGGGGAGGGGGGGGAATTACAGACCAATATCCCAGATGAACATGGCCAAAATTCTCACCAAGATACTAGCCAATAGGATCCAGCAGTTCAAATAATCTTAATGATGATTTTGAATTTCAGGGGATAACTTCTTGTCATATCCAATTATATCATAATTGTAATTTAACAATGTAGGTGAAAAAGAGTTTTTTTTTCTGGAGTAGAAGTGTCCATTCTGCAATTTTCCTCCTCACTTGCATTTGCATATTATCTTCTACTACCATTTGTTTGCAGGCCTCTTTTTAAGCCATGTGTCCATTTTGTTGAGGATAAGCTTAGTGAATACTAGAAAAGATGATTTGTAATTTCAATTAAGCAGGCACACATCAGCTGCAACAGTTTGTAACAGGCCTTCATTGAATAACCAAGGTGTGTACTGCAGTCAACCATGAACTCCCACTGTTCCTCCAGCTGTCTCACACTCTGCTGTCCTAACATGGATCAAGTGAGGGTATGATTATCAACACTTACTAAGTATTAGGAAATCTTATTTCTCTTTTTTGTGATAAAACTATAAATGCTAGTTCTAACATTTTCTTCCCTCATTCCAATGGATTATGTCATCTCATGGGGTGTAAAACCTTGCTTAGGAGGCTACTCATTTAGACTATAGTGGAATGTTTTCAATCCCTTCATGTAATTTATGAATGGTATTCTATTGGCATCAGTTTTATCTAAAATTATGTTATGTTTAATTTATAACTCACCAAAATTTTAATAGCTTAACAGTTTATATGATACCAAAAGATTTTTATTTATTTTTATTTTTATTTTTAAAAATATTTTATTTATTTTATTTGAGAGAGAGTGAATGTGAGACAGAGCATGAGCAGGAGGGGAGGGGTAGAAGGAGAGGGAGAAGCAGACTCCACAGGAAGCCTGATGTGGGGCTCCATCCCAGGACCCTAGGATCATGACCTGAGCCGAAGGCAGATGCTTAATCAACTGAACCACCCAGGTGTCCCCAAAAGATTTTTAAACACAAAAAAGCATGCCTGGGATCTTATATACTTGGTCTACCTACAAATTTGATTATTAGCTTCCCAGCAGCCAGTGTAAATCAGAAAGTATGCACCCCAATAGAATGACCTCCATTTTACATTAGAACAAGTGTAGGCTTAAGAAAGTTTAAATAATTTTTCCAAGTTTTTCTAGCTTGTTGGTGGCAGACAAAAATGTGAATTCAGTTCTACCTAATCCCCCAGCTATTTCTTTTGGAATAAGGCAAGTTATAAATACATCTAGTTTTTAAGTGGGGCTAGTACTACTCATCATATAAATTCTTATAAGAACTAAATTAGATAGCATGTTAGTTTCTGAGGGTTGCTATAATGAAGCAACACAAACTGGGTGGCTCTAAACAACAGTTCACAGTCTTACAGCCTGGAGGCTAGAAGTCCCAAATGAAGGTGTCAGCAAGGTTGGTTCCTTCTGAGGATTCTCAGTGAGAATCTATTCCACGTGTCGTTTAGCTTCTAGTGACAGCCAGCAATCTCTGGTGTTTTTAGCTTATAGACACTTCCCCTTCAATCCCAATCTCTATCTTCACATTGTATTCTTCATGGGTCTCTTCTCTTCTTTTTTTAAGAACCCCAGTGATATTGGATTAAGGGCCCACCATATTCCAGTATGAACTCATCTTAAACTAATGATATCTGTAGCAACCCTTTTTTCAAATAAGGTCACATTCGGAGGTACTGGGGGTCAGAACTTCGACATATCTTTTTGGAAATCACAATTCAACTCATAGCAGACACTATATATAAAATACTCCCTGCCATGTCTGGCACATGGTGAGTTTTCAACATATATGAGTTTCCTTTGCCCTCTACTAGATTGAACTTCTTAAGTGCAAGGACTTTGTCTTGTTCCTTTCTGTGGTCTCAATACCTTGCACATATTGTAGATATTCATTAACAATTTTAATAAATGGCAAACCAAAATCTAAAAGACATGGCGATGGGCAACATAATGCCTCGAGCCCTGCAAGAGCAGGTCAGGTGTTTGTGAACATTTTGTGGCAAGGTATCATGTTTTTATTTTTTTTTTTATTTTTTATTTTTTTTCAAAGTATCATGTTTTTAAATGGGTTTTAAAGCCATACTAGTTTCTACCTCCCTCTCAGTTCCCTCTTATCTCCCACAGCCCTTCCCACTTGCTCTGGCTTCTCTCCTGCCCCTAATCTGTTGTTTGATTATTCTGTCTTAGACTCATCTTGGTTTGTAGCATCTAATCTCCCTTTTAGATAATTCTACTTTCCTGTTAATGGACTGGTCCATGGATCTTTTCTTTACTTGTGATTTTTTTTTTCAAAGCTCTCTGAAGGGGCTGCTGGGTCGAGAGTAGTTATGTCTGTCAACTATATATATTAACCCAAAGGTGTTTTCATACTTTCCTTACTTATTATAGGAAGAAAAAGTAGGCTGGAAATATGCAGCCTATCACATTTCAGAGAAATACCACACAAAGCAAATTTTCAGAGCTTATATATCATAAAACATTGTATACTATAGTACAGACCGATGTGAGTGGAAAGTTAGAATCTAAAATTAGTCTATCTTCAATTCTACCACTTTCATTATTTTCAGTTATAAACAACCACCAAGTATAGAAGATAATCTCTTGTAATTAATAGATAAGTTTTGTTTGTAATCATAAAACTAAAAATCTACCTTAGCACTGACTATATTTATATATAAATGGATAACACTTGCAAATGATTAGAGTATGTAGGTAAACTTTCCCATTATAATTTTCTTTTTTTTTTTAAGATTTATTTATTTATTTGACAGGGTAGGGGTGAGGAGCAGAGGGAGAAGGAGAGAAAGAATCTTTTTTTAAAAAAAAAATATTTATTTATTTATTCATGAGAGACAGAGAGAGAGAGAGAGAGAGGCAAAGATATAAGCAGAGGGAGAAGCAGGCTCCACACAGGAAGCCCGTTGTGAGACTCGATCTCAGGGCTCCGGAATCATGCCCTGAGCCAAAGGCAGACACTCAACCACTGAGCCACCCAGGTGTTCCAGAGAGGGAGAATCTTAAGCAGACTTCCTGTTGAGCATGAGCTCCATCTCACAACCCTGAGATCAAGACCTGAACCAAAATCCAGTCGAATGCTTAACCACCTGAGCCACCCAGGAGCCCTCCCATTATAATTTTCATACAACACACTTACTTATGAAATTTCTTCTGTTTAATGGAACTACTGAACTCCTCAATTTGTGAAACCCCAAGTGAAAAAATTGTTGAATTACCTATTTTCATTAAAATAAATGTAATGAATATAGTTGGAAAGCGATACTCTGATATATAGAAAAGCAACTAAGTAGAGCAATGATTTTCCAAGTTAAATATGTTATCTTCTGATGACATAAGTTTGATGACATGACTTATGATGACATAACTTATGATGACATAAGTTTTTCATTCTTTAAAATCCTTTCATAAGTGGTGCACCTGGCTGGCTCAGTTGGTCGAACACCCAACTTGATTTCGGCTCAGGTCATGATCTCAGGGTCCTGGGATGGAACTCTGTGCTCAGCGGGGAGTCTGCTTAAGATTCTCTCTCTTCCTCTCCCTCTGCCCCTCCCCCAACTTGTGCTCATGCTCTCTCTCCCTCAAACAAATAAATAAATCTTCTTTAAAAAAATCCTTTCATAAGTGTGTATGTGCCCTCTTTTTTCCCCATGGAGTCAAATCTCAAATCACTCATAAACAAGGTGCTAGGCAGCCCCGGTGGCTCAGCAGTTTAGCACCACCTTCAGCCTGGGGTGTGGTCCTGGAGACCCGGGATGGAGTCCCATGTTGGGCTCCCTGCATGGAGCCTGCTTCTCCCTCTGCCTGTGTCTCTGCCATTCTCTCTGTCTGTCTCTCATGAATAAATAAAAACAAAAAACAAAAAACAAAACAAACAAACAAACAAAAACCTAGGTGCTTATTCTAGTTTGGACACCAATTTGCAGGGAGAAATGGACCTAGGCTAGTCACTTGATCTCTTCAGGGCCTCTCTTGACTTGTCTATTAAGGGCACTGGAATATATTATTTTTAGGTCCCTTCCAACTCTGTAGTCTCAGATTCTATAAACAGATAAGTAGTTTTAAATTATATTGTTCGTCTCCCTACCGAAAGTTATTTTTTAAGCAAAATGAAGCTTACACATTTTTAAATGGCCAAGAAATCAGGTTTGTATTCAAAAATAAATAAAATCCAATCCACAAATTGACCCATACAAATAATTATAAGAGAGAAGCATGCTAGGCATGGACCCCTGATAAGGTTTCTACATGGTGCCTTTATAAATCCTGCACTGATTTCTTAATTAAATGAGGTCCTTCAGGTTATGCTGTGATTTTCAATATTATGAGAGCAAAGGACATATTCAGTGAATTTCCATGGTTGATTCTGCTCAAATCATTTTGCATATACAGCAAGCTGAATCTATTTAAAGACAAAAATCCATTCACCAAAGTCACCTTCACAAATTTTAGCAAATGTGTAACTTAAAGCAGTGCTTACAATATACTAGATTGATTAGAAATAAAAAAAGACACCTTGAAACTGCATTTAATTTTGAACTAAATTTACAAGGCGGTATATGAGACTGAGAATGCCTTTTTCCATGCTGATTGCATCAAGTGATTTGAACAAAGTAGCAAAAGGGGTCGTTAGCCCCTAAAGGAGCAATTAGGTAAAAGTGCTGTACTTTACTAACTGTGTAATGTATGATGTTTCTGGAAGGGTTTCCGTCCATGTCAAACCGATCAAAATAATAAACTTTTCTTAAAGGGAAACTAACACAATTCAATACTCTAGCTAGCTAGCCAACTAGCTATCTTCCTACCTACCTATCTTTGTATCATCTGTATCTAAAGTTCCCTTCCTATAGGATGCTATATTGGGCAATATAGAGATTACATCTTGCTTCAAAAATAGTTTTTTAGTGCTGATGAAAATACAAGTTTACATAACTTTCAAAATCTGTGACCTGGATTCTTTGTCTTCTTCTTCTTCTTCTTCTTCTTCTTCTTCTTCTTCTTCTTTTTTTTTTTAATATCAGGCAGCTTTTTCAATGAAATAGTTCTAAACATACTAAACTTTTTATACATGTGAAAACACTCCTATCATCTGAAAAGCATAATACATACTTCAAAGTTACTAGTAATCCCACCAAGCTAGAAGGACAGCGTTCCAGACGCTGGAAATTTCCTTCCAAAGGGACTCTAAAGTCTCTGCAATTGAGAATTAAGAAGATGACATGTGGTGAGATAATTGATGGTGAAACCACTAATTTTAGTATATTGACTTTGAAAAGAAAGAGATCATTAGAAACTAAAAAAGCAATAGGTAAAAATTATTCTCCAAAATAGGATGTATTTGTGCCTATCGAAGGTACCTGGGAAGGAGGAGATACTGCACATGCTAAAGAATGGGCAGATGTGTGAGGAAACCACTTGTGGGAGAGCTGAGGCAATGGGTCAGCACAGGAGGCTGTGACTAACAGCCTTGGTGATGGGTTCCCCTTCCTTTGTAAGAAAATATAAAAAGGGGAGAAAGAAGGAATACAAAATGGCTATGTGTTTAGCTGGATACTCTGGGAGGTACTTTAAAACATTTTATCATTTGGTCATTACAAGCACCTGGAGATAGATGATAATCCTCATTTTACAGATGCCTTTACATAATTTATCTACTTATGCCTAGATAAGTAACTTATCTATTTATATGCCACACCAGTAATAAGTGACAAATATATCCTTTTAGGACACAAACCCATGTTCATTTTCCCTGCTTTGCCTTTCACAGGAAAAGGCTGAGGAGTCAATGTAGACATACTGTGAGGGTAGAAAAAGAAATGAAGGATAAGATTGACAGTGGCTTACTTTTATCCCAGCATTAAGAGAGGATATGGAGCTGAAGGTTTAAAGAACAGATAAAAACTTTCATCTGTGACACACAGATTAGTCTGTAAAGCAGCTCTCCTTAATCTAGCTCCTATTGACTAGCTGTGACTGATTAGAATTTCGAATATCAAATCCTATTGATTTAAGTATACTTTGTCTTTATGTCTGCATAATTTTCAATTAGGAATAATTTTGGCACTGTTTTTCTGTGCCTCCATCTCTCTGTCAGCAGTTAAGAAATTCACCAGAAAACTTCAAGCACTTTGTTGATATTTTTTATAAATAATTCCATTTTAAAGCTATCAACTCTCACCCAATTTATCTGCTTTGTTCAGATCATTTTCATCGAGTTTCTTAGAGAGTGTGCAACTTACAGTAAAGTACTCTATACTTTGGCAAATCGAATCAAATCAGTGGCAACAATTATTTATTGAACTTCTATATTCTTGATGTACCGTGGGCAGATTCATCTAATCATGTGAAGATGATAGAGTACACCAGGATGTTGGCTGGTAAGTAAAATAAGCACTCAGAACAATAATGGCCTGAAAGGACCTTCTGTCCTGCCAAGACTTAACTAGCTACGGGAGAGTACCAGCCAAGCAGGCGAGGCCTGGCATGTACTTCAGCCAGCTAGCAGCAGCATGAGGTCTGGACAGTGTGTCAGGTAACAGCACTAACAAGCAGAAGAGAAGGGCGTGTGCTCCAATCTGGCACACAGATGCATGAACGTGTACTGGGACCTCAGTGGCAAATGCCAGTATACAATAAGAGGAAATAAGTACTTTGGCTGTAAAAACTGACACAGCCTCCCAGAAAGTAGCCAATAGCCTAAATATGTAGTCAAAAGTGGTGTGGTCATATCAAGTTCTAGTTCAGCCTAGACAGATACCCAAAGGAACACCGAAGCAATGAGAATCCAGATTTCAGGGAGTAGGGACCCATAAAGTCAGGTGAAAAGCAGCGTTGTGGGACCAAGTGATTAGTCTTCTTGAAGACTTAGACAATGCAACAAGGCTGAGCAAAAATGAGCAGGGTGACAAGGCCCAGCTAGCCAACTGAGCTGAAGTAGAAGGAAGGACTTCAGCACACTTATGTGTTCAACAAAAGTCCAAGGCATAAACACAGTTGTACAGAATGGACCAGTATGGCACAGGTAGGCCAGTATGGCACAAGTAGGGCAGAGATCATTCCCAGATTTCTGGATCTCTTGTCTATATCTACAGGACTAATTCCAGACCTTATCTGCTTAGGTTGAGGTGGGAGGAGTAGGAGAGAACAAATGCTTCCCTCTGTCCTGGTTTGACTGGCATTGGTACTACGCCAGACTGAACTTTAAGGGAAAATGCTTCCATGAGTACAAAGGAGGGGGGGTGAGGAATGTGCAGCAGATGGAAGTCAAATAGCTTCTGCCTAATTTCATGCTTCCTGTTAGGTATAAGTCAGCAAGGATAACAGCCTGCAGGCAGAGCCCGACCAGGACTGGGACACACGCTGAGTTACTGGGATCAGAGACTGTAAAAGTTTCCTCAGTTCAGGGGCCTAGGCAGAGGTGGGAGACATCATGCCAGGTCAGTGACCATGACACTGACTGAGATCACCTTTCATGGTGACCCTTCAAAGTTTGGGGTCATAGAACGAAGTAAGGGTGGAACATTGGAGATGCCAGTGCACTGGCCAGGAAGTGGCCCCAGAAGAGCATGCTCAGCAGGACCATTCTGCATTCCTCATTCCAGTTCTATCTTGGGGCTCAGTAAGCCTTGGTTGGTTAGTCCAGCTCTGTACCTGATTGTTGCTTATGGATCTCTGGAAGCTACTTCAAAATATTTTAGCTTATTTACTTTTGAATTTCCACCAAAAGCTTTTTTGATAAGCAATAAACATTTTTAAATTTTTAAATTGAATGATTTTTAAAATTAAACGTTTTCCAAGTGCTTACTATGTACAAATCATTTACCTTCAATGAGCTCTCCATGAAAAGAAAGATCTTGACCTGCTTAGTTCCATACATTTTCAACCAATAACATTTGAACACTTATATAATCCATCTCTTTATCCATTACATTTCTCTTCCCCAAATGGAACATGCTTCCATGTAAAGATTAACCATCTTTACCAACCTGACCAAAAGAAAAAATAAATCAGCCTGGAGAGTTTTGGGGCTTTATCAAAGCAAATTCCTGTTTTCAGAAATCTCTGCTTTTATTTGCCACGCAGAGGAAATCCAAGCTGGTCTGTATAGCAAT
This sequence comes from Vulpes vulpes, assembly GCF_048418805.1. NCBI lineage: Eukaryota > Metazoa > Chordata > Mammalia > Carnivora > Canidae > Vulpes > Vulpes vulpes. Next base: position 21,300,622 of record NC_132787.1, on the reverse strand, counting down.
TTCTGGGGAATCTCTATTTTCTGGGAAATCTTGATGTGATTTGATTCAAGAGTCCCTAAAGGGTGGAAGGACAAAGGTATTGATAGTGTATTTCAAATTCTTCCTTGATTCAGAGAAGCTGCTTGATACCAGTGCACTGTCCAGGAAGAAACTTTTCTAACTGCTCTCTTCTTCACCCCTAGCCTTCACCACAAATTTGCATGCACACACACACACACATGTAAATGAGAACAATTTTTTGTTCAAAATGTAAGGCCACAATGACTCTGTCACTTACATCTAATCAAACAGAATCATGGGCAAGGATGTAGGAAAACAAGAAATGACATAGTGTGTCAAGATGACCTGACCAAAATAATACAAACTGATAAACTATTGAAGGCAGACAAGTATTTTAAAAGTCAAAGTAAAACCTTGCTCTTCTAAGAACTAAATGGCAGCTAAAAAAAAAAAAAAATAGCTGAGACTTGGTCTGGATTCTGGAATGTGAACAAATAAGAAAGGCGAATGAGCCCATAAACAGGTTTGGCTGAAAGTTAAGGAAAACAAAAAGAACTTGAAAGAGGCAGATCAATGCTGTAAACCTGTAAGCAAGCACAGGACATTTCTGAGATGGAAAAAATTATAATCTGCACAATCTCCACAGTCTGTACATTTCAAAATAAATTAATTATTGTAGAAAGGAAAGGAAAAATGTGGTAACTCTGCAATTTAATAAAATAAGTATCCAAATCCAAAAAAAATAGTTTTACTAGCTTATTCACATTTGAATTCAATTTTCCAGGATTTAGAATGTGAATAGAAGTCACCCTTCAGAGAGGACCATATCCTAATATCCTGTATGTACACATGAGCTCTGCCACTAGTTAATTGACTGATGGGATCTTCTAACAGACCATTGCTGCCTGCTTCATACAGGTCATACTGTTAGAAGAAATGGGCTGAAACACAGTGTTTCACCACCCAGAACTTGCACTAATGATGCCCCCCTTGCCAATTCTCTGAATTGGAAAGAACTGAAAATGCCCTAGTGTGAAGAGTATTAATGGGAGTATATGGAGGATTGAGGGTGGTAAAGAGAGAGCTGAGCCCAGAGCCTGAGCCTGACAAGCTAATGTCCAAATAGCTTTTTGCTAATATTTCATCAGAACTGCTATAGGTCTTACTTTGTCAACTGTCCACCTTGATAGGGTCCTCAAGGGGATTTGACATAATTCAGTCAATTCAGGAGTGCAAGATTAACCCAAGATTGATGATATGACCTTGGTAGTCTGAAGATTAACAAGTACTTAAAAGAAACTCCCTCCCCAAAAAACCCAAACAACCCACACAAGATCTTTAGAGGAGGAAGAGAGCAGTTTGTAACCCTCAGAAATGTATCTGTATGAGGTTCTAGAATTAAGATTTCCCAAGAGTTCTGTGTGAGCACCCTGTTTTGCGTAACCCTGAGTACTGTAAAAACACAAATTTCTTTTTTAAAAAAAAAAAAAAGATTTTATTTATTTATTCATAAGAGACACAAAGAGGCAGAGACCTAGGCAGAGGGAGAGGCAGGCTCTTTGCAGGAAGCCCCATGTAGGACTCGATCCCAGGACTAGGATCATGCCCCGAGCCAAAGGCAGATGCTCAACCCCTGAGCCACCTAGGCGTCCCCACAGATTTATTTTTTTTAATTATTTTTTTCATTTCTTTTTTTTTTAAAGATGTATTAATTATTTGAGAGAGAGTGTGTTCACCCGAGTCGGGGAGGGCAGAGGGTGAGGGAGAGAGAAAATCTCAAGCAGACTCCACTGAGCACAGAACTCAAAGTGGGGCTTGATCTTACCACTTTGAGATCATGACTTGGGCTGAAACCAAGAATTGGAGGCTTAACTGACTGAGACACCCACGTGTCCTAAAACATACATTTCTATGTTACTGCATATAGTATTTATGACGCACCTTAGAATCATTTGCAGAATATAATCTTCATTCCAGGCAAAGAAAGTAAACAGTTCAATTATAATGCATGCCAAATGTTGACAATCAGAAAAACAGTAAGTATGTTTACCATAATCATTGCAGTTGCTTTATGGCAATATGAAAATATAATGCCTACATGTTGTCCAGCAAAGTTGCCAAGTCAATGCCAGGCTCTTTATGAGACAATAAAGAATAAATACAATCTGATAAAAATACAGAAATTGCCCTACTGGGTGGTCCAGTGTTCTTAGTAGCTCAGTCATCTACTGCCAGTGCAACTTGTCAGGGAAAGGAGGGCTTGGTTGTTCTCCCTAACTGTAGGGCCTTTTTCAGATTTTCTTTATCCCATGGCTGTACTTCTGTTTTGTAGGCTCCTTAGCAGGCTGTACATCCCAAACCTTTAAGCTTTTCTTAGTTGGTAGGATTGGCTCTGCCATTCACAAATCTGTTCAAAGTCTTTTCAAATCTATTTTCTTCCATTACTAACTCCCCAAATCATAAATTCTATAATAGAACTTGCTATCTGAAATTGTAAGCCAGAGAGTAAAAATTTTAAGCCTTCTTTTCTCTGTGAGAAACTACATTAAGATATCCCAAAGGTATCTTTTTTTTTTTTTTTTTTTTTTTTTTTTTTTTTTTTTTTTTTGCAATCAAGCATATTTGGAAAACTAGGGAATTTACTCAAGAGAGGTGAATTGAAGGTCTAAAAAAACTGAGGGCCTCCATTAGCCATATGAAGGACCTGCAATATTTTAACTTGTTGCTCTGAGTTATTGCTCACTTTTCTCAGCAATGATTGCAGTACTTGGCAAATAGAGGCTACTATTCAGTCTATATTTACTTTTAAAAATATGACTGATGCAGTATATTCACATAATCTATGTCTATCAGACCTAGTTGCAAGTCAATTAAAATGTTAAGATTTTTTTAAATTTTTCATTATTCCCTCTTCTTTCAAAAAAATTCCTATTACTATCTTAATATGCTTTATATATATTTTTTCATAGCAGCTATTACTATCTGACATTATGTATGGGTCTATCTGTTTGGTTGTGGCCTGTCTCTCCCAGAAGAATGTGAGTCCATGATGGCAGTAATTTTGTCCATTTGTTCAAACACTGCATCAGGAGCTGGAATAGTCCTGGGTATATAGCATGAATTCAATAAGTGTTGGTTGATTGGTGAGGGAATGAATTTTCATTCATACATTATCATCAGCCTAGTATTTCCCCCCAGAAAGAGGACAAGGCCAACTGAAGGGACTCAGAATCCAGTCAGGCCAACCAAGAGGTCACAACCCAGACACCAACAGGTCATAGATGGCACACTCTGTGCCCTGGGGGCCAAGTTTACATCCTTGGTGCTCCCCTGCTAGACATCCTTTTGCAATGCAGTTCTTATTACTGCATTTATTTTCCCTACCACACAAAAACATAAAGACATTATTTTTTTTAATTTTTGAATAAAAAATAATAATAAATAAAATGTTCCATTTCTGGCAGGCCAGAGAAACTCTAGTCTTCATATTGATAATCTGTTGCCATAATAACAATAACAAGCTTGATTTTTTTTTAGAGAAGAAAAAAAAAACATTTTCAGTTGATCTATTGAGGGTCTCTTCGTTTTTGTTTGTATTTATTTGTGTGCATAAAAAAAAAAAAGACTATCTTATCCTTAAAAGTCTTAGTGGCCAATCATTATAACTGCCTTGATGTCTAATTTTCCCACAAAGACTTATTTCAGGGAGGGTACTTCTCATTGGCAAGTAGGATAGCATCACCTTCATTCTATAGTCCCTTTAAGAAAGTAGTCTGCTCTATTTCCGTTTTACAGATGAGTAAAGAAAAGTATCACATTTTGGGTGATCTATGTCAGCCCAAGATGAAAACAACTGACTCAAATGATGAGAATTGTAATCAAAGAAATCCAATTAGAATAAAAAGATTATTCGTAAAGCTCTGCAGAGGCTCTGGTTCTTTTTTCTTTTTCCATTTGGCTTAGTTTTCTACTGACTTCATAAAATAGAGAGTTTCAACACAGATGCCTATTTGTGAGGTGAGTAACAATGGAGAGAATGGAAGTGATTGAAGATGGGGTGAGCATTCATAAGTGTTTGGGGGAAAACTGGATTATTATTTTAGACTAAATGGTGTTTGGGAAATTATATGTAAAGCTTTGGGGGAGCGACATTTTCTGGAACATGTTTTGTATTTTAAAATGCAGGCAGATTATAATAATCAATTTTTTTTCAATATAAGTAGTATATAGCAAAAAAAGAATACTAAATTACTTTTATAGTGAATAAACTTGAATAACAATGGATTTTATATCACAATCTAATGTTTATGGTTTTCTTTTTTTCAGGTTTGGTCTGCCTTTCCTGATATATTTTACATTTTTTGAGGATGTGAATCATACCTTCTTTATTTGTACCCAATGAAATGTTTATTCATTTATCAATTTCTCTAGTATATACAAAAGTAATTAGTGTTTTATTTTCCTTAAAAAATAATGTTTATTGATAAGTATTTATTTCTACTCTAAAAATAATACACATTTAGTTTAGAGAAATGGAAAATAATAAAAAATACAATAGAAATTTATTTTCCAACTTGGAAATAACTTAAACTAATAACCTTCAGTAAATTTAATTTACCTCTTCTTTCTTGTTTTATATAAAATATGTTTTAAAAAAATCTAAACCACATTTGCCATTTCGCATTGTATTCAGCTTATTTCCTTTGACACAAGTTTATCATTTTCCACTTACGTGCAGTTAGCACAATATAAAAGCAAGAAATGAAAATAGAACACCTTACATTTTAAATTAGAATGATTCACAAACTCCTGCAATGTTCCTTCTAAAATGTATTTTAAAAACCACTCAGCTATTAAGAACTTCTAATGCAATAAACAGAATTGCCTGAAGCCCTGCTCTTAAGTACAAAAAGAGGATGATCTTTAGGTGTTGAGTTCTATCTCCCTGCTCTTCCTGCTTCAACTGCAGCTTGTCCTTCTGTCAAGGAGGCCCCAGTATAAGGAAATGGTGCAGAGTGGCTCAACCCCATGCCATCGTTTCATTTCAGTGATCCACACATGCAGCTCTCTGCTGTATCCCAAATATACCAGCCTGACTTGCAACTTCTTTGAGCTCTTCTTTTCAAGATATCCCAGTCAGAGCCCCCATCAGAACCACCGCTAGCACCATCAATGCACCAGCTCTCGCTACTATCACACCACAGCTTTTCCTGCACAGTATTAGCTTTCAGGAGTCATTTTATTTTCTGGTTGTTTTTTGTTGGTGGTGGTGGTAGTGGTGGTTTATTCATCTTGTTTTTAAAGTAAAAGCTTTGACACTCTTTAAAGTAGTGAAATGGCTGAATCACTCCTTATGAGCTATGAAAAAACATCTTCAGTTTATAGAACAAGGTGATATTTTATCCCTCCACTTTTTTTTAGAGGGGGATGGAGGAGGGACGGGGAGGGAAGGGGAGCAAGAGAGAGAGAGACAGAGAGAGAGAGAGAGAATCTCAAGCAGACTCCATGCCCAGTGTGCAGCCAGATGTGTGGCTTGATCTCACAACCCTGAGATCATGACCTGAGCCAAAGTCCAGTGTCTGATGTGTCACTGACTGAGCCACCCAGGCACATCTTTATTGCATTATTTTATTTCTAAAAGAAATAATAATTTTAAGTTTTCCAATAAATCTGAAATTTAAAAAATCAAATAGGAGTTTCTAGCTTAAAGATAAAAGAGCTGTTTGTTCTTAGGCAGTCGCCATATTGCACTGTGTAGCATACGCAATAGAAAGTGAAACACTGATCTTCCTATAGGGTGGCCCAGTATCCAATTTTGCCTGGGACTGCTCCAGGTTAGTGGTAGGTTTAGTGGCACTGAAATTCCCTGGTCCTGGTAAGCTCCTCAATCTCAGACATACCAAGATCATTGGTCACTCTGTCACTCTGAGTGTTGTCCAGTAAGATATGCTATATTTACCGGCTACTGATGTTAATGATGTTGGCAGTATTTTCTAGGGAATGAACAGTAGTTGAAACAAATCAAACTTTTACCCACTTTATGGTCTAATTTCTGTCAAATGTAGCTGTAAGATATTGAGGTCGTTCCGGGACATGTGTTTGGCCCTCTACATTTCTTATAAGACTATGTGATCTGAAAAATGTTTGTTAATTGCCTAAAGTCCATATGTTGATGCATGCATAAAATAGCAATTTGATAAAATTGTGAAGGCTTCATTTTCCATTGCCATTTTGTTTCTGGCTGTTAGTTCTGAATTGAGCCAAAGCCCAGACAATTCCAAACTTTATGTCTTTCAGATGTGATTTTTTTTTTTCCTCTAAGATCTTTAGCACACTGAGGTCTCTATTAAAGTTAACATTTTCCTATGGTTCTCAAGAGCAGTTTCTCTATACCAATACTAGGCATTTCTCCAGAGGCCTGAGAAAGAGTACTCTGGTAGGTAATACTGTAACTGAAGAACACACGCCATCCTTTTGCCTATCAGTAGAAAATAATTACCCACCGAAGAACTTCTTTTTCACTCTTTTAAAGACTTTACTAGCAATTTGACCTTGCTTCAATGCTCTTTTGCATATGCCAACACAGTGCAATATGGTCACTGCCTCTTAATTCATCCTGGAGTTCAAGACTATATGCCATGTAATTGTCAACATCCTGATGCACAAGTCATATTTTGTTAATATAAAAATTCATTACTGTTCCCGCATAGGGAACAGAAACATTTTTATAACAGCTGGGGAAAAAACGTATGATTTAAGAAAAAATAAAAATATACTGACATTTCCTTTTCAGTGTGTACTAGTCTATAACTTGCACCCAGGAAACTCTACAGTGTTGATGTCATTACTTGAGCATCTGAGCATCTGGAAAATGGAAGCTCATTGTTTTTGGCAAATTTCACTCATACATTATAATGTATGGCAGTTTCATATCTCAGAATTTAACTTCATTGTAGATTGAGAGGCACTATTGCATTTATTTCCTGATAAAAATATCAGCATTTTTTAAACTCACTAAATGTTTTGAATTTAAATAGTTTAAATGGTGACTAACATAATTGCTATGGGACAATATTTTATTTTTAGAAAATATTTCAAGAACTGTATCATCACTCAGAAATTTTGGAATTTATTTTATACCTCAGATTAAAGAGCCACAACTTTAATGCCCCCATAGAAGATAAATGGAATGTTATTTTGAAATGCCATTTTAAAAAGAGCTTTCAGAGATGCATTGTAAATAACTAGATTCCTTAAAACTTATCAATTTATAAATATTATGTGAGGATTATATTGGCTCCATATAGCTTTTTGAGGGTTTGAATTTTCTCTGGAATGTTAGCGATAAATGCATAAAGAATTGTGCATTATGTCAAGTTGTAAGTAAAAAGGCAATGTAGCCTCATATGCCCTCATTAGAAGTCAGCTCTGTCAGAGACTTACTGGGCCACTTTGGACAAGTCACCAAATCTGTTTAAGCCTTGGCTTTCTCATCTGTAAAACGGGGAAGATCTTAATCAAATGAGATAACATACAAACAGCATTTAACAAAATGTCTGGCAGGTCTCAAGCATTTGATAAACGATAGCTGCTATTATTAATTTCATTAATCACCAGAGATATTGGGATGCACAATGGAAACAATATTCTTTTTTTTAAGTAATAAATTTATTTTTTATTGGTGTTCAATTTACCAACATACAGAATAACACCCAGTGCTCATCCCGTCAAGTGCCCCCCTCAGTGCCCGTCACCCATTCACCCCCACCCCCCGCCCTCCTCCCCTTCCATCACCCCTAGTTCGTGGAAACAATATTCTTAAAGCCATCTCATGCTGCTTTCTCTTCATAAAATTCTCTCTCCAAATTATGACAGCTGACCAACCAGACTTCCAGATGCATCTCAAATGTCATTTTTTTCAAGAATCCTTCTCCTCAATTTATGTGAACATTCACACTTTTACATGCACAAGTACTTATCATTTGTCTAAAGTAAAATGCCAAAATACACAAAGGTATTTAGAGTTCTTTGTGTTCTTACCTCTTTAGGGGCAGGGGTTCTGTTTTACTTATGTTAACATTCCCCATCATCTAAATTCCCAATGTCAAGTAGGAAAGAAAAGGGAGGAATATGGGCAAGTAAAATTCCAAGCAGCATATGACATATGCAGAGAAAGTAGTGTAAACAAAGCGGCTCATGTTCAGAAGAGGGAGGGGTGGTGACTTGTGGTTGGTGTGATAACATAATTTGTCTGGAGAAGTGGCTTTTAAGTGGACAAAAAAGGCTCAAGAGGATTTCAAAGGAGAAAAAAGGAGTGAAGGCAGTTTCATGACGAAACAAGTGAACCAAGAAGAATATGTCAGTTTGATTGGAGCAAGGTGAGTGTGTGACTGGTGGGAGAGAACTCCAGGAAGGAAGCAGTATGATGGGGAGAACCACAAAGGGCATGCAAAGGAGGTTGGATTTATTTTGGGGTCTGTTGCCAAAAGCTGGGAGAGGAAGAAGTGACACAGAGAAGAAATGCCACTGCCCTCATCGCAACCTTTTAATTCTGAATTCATCAAAACTCAGATAACTTCATTTAATATCTCTAAAATATCTATTCCATATCTGTCTCTTCAAGATAGCCAACTATGCCATGTTACTAAGTCCTTAAAGTATGTAAAGCTAGCAGCGAACTACAGCTCTTGTCTCTGCCATAGAAAGTAAGTGTCTGCCCTTCTGGTTAAGAGCATGGGTTTGGGAGGCGAAGTCTTAGTTCTGCCAGTTAATAAAGACCGATCTCAGGAAATTACTCAACCACCCTAAGTCATAGTCTCTTCATTTCTGAAATTAGATAGTCATCGTATTAACTCATGGGGTGCTATGGAGTTTAAATGCCACATATGTAAGAGACCACAGAAACTGCTTATGTGACACTATGACTCTTCATTGCTCCATCCCATCTCCCTAGTTCATTAAATCCGTCATTTTATTTGACCTCCAACTATTAATACTGTTTTTTCCATTCTCCCATATGTTCAATGATCTGATTGGGCTCTTTCTCTATTATCAGGGACATTTCAAGAAAGGTTGATCCATTCAAAGGACTTAAGCCTGAAAAGAGAATAGTAAAGGAACTATTTATGGAAGTATGGATGGGTTAGGAAAGCAAAGATGGTGGAGCACCACTGAATGGGAAATCACGATCAGCTCTAGGTTTATTTTTTATTTATTTATTTTTTTAAAAGATTTTATTTATTCATTCATAGAGACACACACACACACACACAGAGAGAGGCAGAGACACAGGCAGAGGGAGAAGCAGGCTCCCCACAAGAAGCCAGATGAGGGACTTGATCCAGGACCCCAGGATCACACCCTGAGCTTCAGGCGGCGCTAAACCACTACACCACCGGGGCTGCCCAGGTTCACGTTTAAAATGCAAGAGGGACATAGGTGTCACTGGGGTCAGGTGATAGCTAGAATTGTGGTCTGATAGGAAAGCAGCCACCCTAGAACAGCAGTAAGGCGGGAGGGAGCATAATCCAGCCTCTTTCTCCTCCTTCCTTCCAATCTTTTGCAAGTGACTCTCATTGGCTGAACCCAGTTGGAAGCAAAATAATAACAGAGCCAGGTAATGGATGCAGTCAAAAGAGGTCAGTTTTCTGGGAGCAAAAGCAGGGCAGAGATGGACAGAAAACAGATGGTAGAATGTTGTTAGAGCTAGGACAAAACGTGCTATTGGATTTTGGATAAGTGGCAGAAGTGTGGGAAGGAACTGAAACATCTCAAGGGAAAAGTCCCATTACCCTCATGACAGATGAAGGAAATAAAACTCAGAGGGGTAGTGAATTGCCAAATTTTCCATCTAGAGAAAGTAAAAAGAACAGAGATTCAGATCTTTATATGGTACGCCTATGCTGTTTCCCACTACACCGTGTGGCTCTGCTCAGACTGATGGCTGAAATTATCTTGGTCTCACTTAAGCAATTTCTGCTCCAGGATAAACCAAGGATAGGAAATCATATCTTGTTTTTTGCCCCTCCTTTAGCTCTCTACTCGTTTGGTCTAAATCCATTCATTGTGGTTTTCCAACTATCTTTCAGAGTTTCTTAGAGATTAATTTTAAAAGTTGACAAAATCCAAACTGGATTCTCTTCTTTTTAGGGAGAGGTTAGGTTATAAATAAAATATGAAGGCATCTTAAAGAGAGAAATTGAGAGAGAGAGAGAGAGAGAAAGAGAGAGAGAGAGAGAGAAAGAGAGAGAGAGAGAAAGAGAGAGAGAAGGAAGAAGAGAGGGAGGGAGGAAGAAGAGAGGAGGGGAACAGAAAAAGGGAGAGGTAAGGATAGAAGCTTTGTAAAAAAAAAAGTTTAAGGATAATTATATGTAATAGCTAAAAACTGGAGACTAACCAAATGTCTATCAACAACAGAAGAATGGAAAAACAAATTATGGAATATCCATGTAATGTACTATTATACAGGAAGGGAACTAAGACTACAAGCAACCAAAGGAATGAAACTCCTAAATCTAGTATTTTTTTAAAGATTTTTAAAATTTATTTATTAATGAGAGACACACAGAGACAGAGGCAGAGACACACACAGGCAGAGGAAGAAGCAGGCTCCATGCAGGGAGCCCCATGTGGGACTCAATCCTGGGACTCCGGGACCATGCCCTGAGCCAAAGGCAGCTCAACCGCTCAACCGCTGAGCCATCCAGGCGTCCCCTAGATCTAGTATTAGGAGGAAGAAGCCAGATTCCATTCATATTTCAAAAGCAGATGAAATAACCTATGGTGTTAGAAGATAGGACAGTGGTTATTTAGGGTCTGGGAAATGACTGGAAAGGGGTTTCTGTGTTGTTAATAACTTTCTGATATTTGTCTATTTGTTTTTGTTTGTTTCATCTGAGTGGTGGTTGTACAGATGTGTTCATTTTGTGAAAATTTGTTCAGCTGCCTGTCCTTTATGATTTATGCTCCTTTTTATATGCACAGACATACGAGTTCAGATAACTAGTTGCATTAGTCAGTTTGCTACCTTAAAAAATCTATTTCCCCATATTTCTGTGGCTTACAATACAATTATCTCTTTGTGGTAGACAGAATTCTAAGAAGGTCTGAATGGTCTCTATCCCTTGGTGTTACTCATGTGATTATGTTATGTTACATGGCAAAGGGATTTTGTAAATGTAATTAAATCTATTAATTAGCTGGTTTTAAGATAGGGAGATTATCTGGGTGAACCTAACCTAATCACATGCACCCTTTGAAAGCAGACAGTTATCTCCAGCTGCTGGTCAGAGATTTGCAAGGAAGGAGATTCAATGTGCCAATGCTGGCTTGAATATGGAAAAGCCACACTGAAAAGATCTGAGAATAGCCCCCCAAGAACTGAGAGCAACCCCTAGGCAGCAGCCAACAAGAACATGGGTCTTTAGTCCTACAATTACAAGAAAATAAATTCTGCCAATGACCAGTGAGCTCAGAAGAAAATCTGAATACCAAATGAGAACCGCAGCTGATGCTCTGAGACCAGCCCCGTGAGTCCCTAAGCAGGTGATCCGATAGGGTCATGCCCAGCTATCTAACCTACGGGGAACTGTGAAGTAAATAAATTTGTAATTTTAAGCTGTTAAGTTTGTGGTAATTTATAATGTAGCAATAGAAAATGAATGCACACTTGTTCACATTTTGTCAGCTTTATGTTGGTAGCTACTGTCTTTGCACAACTTTGCTCCATGTGTCTTTACATTCTGGGACCCATATTGAAGAAGCTTCCCTATTTGGGACATTCATAGGACAGAGGGAAAAAAGCAAGTGAATTGACAAAATACCATGATGGCTCTTAAAGGATGTAGTGTTCATCACATCTGTTTATATTCCAGTGGCCAAACTGGTCACACAGCCTTGTGCAAAGGGGCAGGATGTATAATCTCACAGAAGAGGGCAGATTGAGTAATTCTAAAACGTAATACAATCACCACCATAAAACATTAGAACTCTTGTCTAATAGGATAGAGCAAAGTCTTTGGGGTCAGAAAGACTTGAGTATGAATTTTGGTACCATCACATTACTGGCTATGTGACTACAGAGAAACTAGGAAAATTTTTTGAGCCTGTCTCTTAAATGGTAAATACATGCCTTAGAAAATTGGTGTAAATGTTAAATATACCAGTATAATGCCTGATAAATATTTAATAAATATTTAATATATGTTGATAAATATTAGCCTCAGTCTCTTGTCTCAAGGATTAACCAAATGTAATTCTCCAAAGGAAAAAGTCAGGGAATGGAAGCCACATCTAAACATACTTCTTTTTTTTCATTTTCCTAATAAACTAATGTAGAATCCTAATCGCATAATTCCTTTATATACTATCTCTTTGAACATTGTAGTAATAAATCACTGACAGAAAAGAAATATAATATTACTCTTCTGAATGGGATTGTTAAATATAATCAATATCAGAGGTGGGATTATCCTATAATTACATTTTTAAATTGATGATTCACTTTAACATCTATTTCTGGTTTATGAAAGGGTTGTCATAAAACCGTACCTGTTGCAGCTGAAAAACTAGCCAAGTCAAACAGTAAATAATACTTTGTCCTCAGACTGTTTAGACTTTATTTTTAACTGCCCTGATGGTTTTAAACACTATTTTAGGTTTTCAGTTCACAAATACTTGTCATTTTTAAAGTAACTATTATTAGTTGTTATTGTTTAAGTCTCAATCTACTATTTAGGGTTTTAATTTTTTCTTATTACACAAAAAATAATCATCTCTCCCTCTCTCTCTCTCTTTCTCATACACACACACAAAGTGAAGTTAATGCACTTCTTTCCTCAGATGAAGGAAAAAGCCAAGTCACTCCAAAAAAAAAAAAATTAAAAACAACTAACTTACAAGCTGAAGATAACTGTAGTCAACATTTTGGGGTGTATTCTTCCAACTTTTTCCCTAAATAGTTAGATAGATAGATAGATAGATAGATAGATAGAATGTGTTTGAATTTCTGTATATTTACATTTATTTATTTCACAAAAATGGGGTGATATATTCTATTTTATGACCTTTTATCATGTATGCATATACATATATACCACTGTTTTAATGGTTTCAGTTAATAATTCTATGTACATTTTTCAACCAATATTCTTATTTAGATTATTTGACAATTTTCTATTATCCAGCCTCATAAACAGAGCTTTCACTAGGCTATACATAGAAACTAGAAGAAGCCAAGGTGTAGGGCTTGTTGACTAGAGCGCCAGCTGGATTTTGGCCCTATTCACCCCGACTCACCCCTTTGATCAGATCCCATATATGGCAGCTCTGCTCTTAAATTTCCAAATATACCAGAAATGTTAAAGAACAATAAGCATAGAATCTCTCTATTAGAATGGATGAGCCTTTATTGAAGTCTTGAGCCATTTTGTATTATCAAGAGTTGCCAGATGGTATATAAAAGTACTGTCGTTTCCATGATTTGTCTTTATTGACTCATTAAATTCTCTGTGAAATCAAAATTAATTAAAGTGCCATAGATTTTACAGTTCATAGATGCACATAGTGCCCTGTCTCCAGTGTTATCACAAACATGCCCCTCGTTAAGGTACTCAGGTGCTGTCTTTTTTTTGTCCACAACAAAAATTAAAAGAGGTAACCTGGTGTCCTGAGTCTTTTTTTGCTTCAGACCAAGAAAATGATTGCTCATAGAGTCCCCAAAAGAATGGCCAATAATGACTATTGAAAGCCTTAATGAAGCCACTGTTATAGAAATATGACTGACTTTATGGGTGAAATAATCACATATCTATCTATCATCTATCTATCTATCTATCTATCTATCTATCTATCTATCTATCATCTATCATCTACCTATCTATTTCAAACATATAAGGAATTCAGTGGAAGTTTCCATCTGCCTCTGTTAAGAACTCCCTTTGGAGACACTACAAGGCCAATTACCTAGGAGTTGGTGGACACTGACCTCTAACCTGGGCCCCTGGTCCCAAGCTTCTGTTGTCTCCTCCTGTGCTCCAACTGTCATTCTTCTGATGAATGTTCTGTTGCTGGTCTCTTTAGAGAGGAGCTGTTAAAGGAAAGGGAAGATTATTTGCGAGTGGGTAGGAAAATGTTCCAACAAAAGAATGAAATGAAGTGATTAGCTTCCTTCTATATATAAGCATCAGCACTGCTGCCAAATCTTCAGACTGTAGTGAGTGAAGAAATAATGACATTGCTGATGCAAGGCAGAGTCCCCTTCAGTCACTGACCAATCATGGGTAAAGCCACCCTCCTCTTTACCCCATGGGAGGATGAACGTTGGTGGTGCCTGAAAATTTATCCTAGGATACTTCTCATCTTACTAAAACATTTAAAAATGGGAACCACTGCCCGAAAGGGAGGACTATGTAAGATAAAAAGCCCTGAGGGAACTTTATTTATTTATTTATTTTAATTTTTATTTATGATAGTCACACAGAGAGAGAGGGAGGCAGAGACACAGGCAGAGGGAGAAGCAGGCTCCATGCACCGGGAGCCCGACGTGGGATTCGATCCCGGGTCTCCAGGATTGCGCCCTGGGCCAAAGGCAGGCGCCAAACCGCTGCGCCACCCAGGGATCCCCAGAACTGAAGTTTTTAAAGATGATATGCCCCTTTAAGAAGTGAGGGATCTGTGGGATGGTATTGACTGATTGTTCATTTTTGCTGTATATTAAAGGTCTTGCTATGGCCTAGAATAAAGCTCAAGAGAAACAATACTATCAACCCTATTCTGGTGAGCCTAAGGTCCGACAGGAATCTCAAAGCTATGAGGAAAGGCTTCTTAAACTTGACCTGTGCTGTATTATTTTAGAAAATGAGGGAAGATCATGGGTTGTCTATTTCTCATAGACAATTTGACATTGTGGATTATTGGAAAATATGAACGGAAGAATGGACAATTGGAAAGATTATAGCAGAAGGATAAAAAGAAGAATATCTGGGCTTGACCCTAGTCAGTTATAAGTTAGCTGTTAGCTTTGTCTAAGAGATGGAATGATATGGCTACTATATGGAATGAGGTTTCTTCACTTTCATCTGGAGGAGAGAGTTGAAGAAAGGAAACTGGTGGGTTTGCGGAGGGCCTGGAAGTGCTTTGTGGAAAAGGATGCCACCAAGTATGGAAATTAATAGTTTACTTCAAGGAGTACCATAAGAACTAACCAAAGAGTTTTTAAAGAATAGAGGTAGTTGGATGTGGATGGTAAGAGTTAAGAAGAGTGAGAAGAAAAAAGAAAAAGCAGAAAAGGTAAGAAGTTTACATTTTGAAGTTTTTCTTAAACTCCCTGGCCTCTTACCTTCCTACTTCTCTATCTCAGGTCTAACCTTCCAAATAACACTGCCCCTAGGAAGCGTCTATTCCTAGCCTGAATGAAATATCTTCATCTGGGTCCTTAGACTCACAGTGTCCATCTCTCATCACAAAGGTCTGCAATGACCCAAATTTGCTTATCTGTCTATCCGGTAGTCCCTGAGCCTCATGAGTTCAGTACCACATACCCATTTTGCTGCCTACTGTGGTCTTAGAACCTAGAGCAATGCCTAGTGCATACTGAGTGTTCAAAAGTATGTTGAATGAATAAATTGCAGGGGGAGGGAGCAGGAGTCATAGGAGAGAGAATAGCCTGATGAGAGAGGAGCAGATTCATGGGATGGGCAAGGTCCATAGGTAGAGAATTGATGCAGTTTGGGAATTTAAAGAAGCACCACAGAGTGTGAGAGAGTGGCAAAGACAGGACTTGAAGGGCAACTGGGATTGATCACTAAGAGCCCTCAAACCATGTGAAAGAGATTAGAATTAATGCTGAGGATAGTGTGGATACATTGACAGGAGTTGGGAAGTAATGTGATTAAATTTGTCTGTTTAGAAAGAGGAAGTTTGCTGCAGCTTGGAAAACTGATTGGAGAGGGGCCAGCATGGAGGCAAGGAGCTCATTTAGAAGACAGTTGCAGATATCTATGGGAGATATCATCCTGGGTTGAGCCATGTAGTGCAGAAGGGATAGAAAAAGTGGATGAATTTATGAACTAGTTCAAAAGCAAAGTTGATAGAGTTTTGATATTGATTGGAGAATAAGGAATAAAAAAGAAGTTAAAATCGATAGCTATATTTTAACATTGATAGTTTGAGCAAATAGATACTGAATGGTACCATTCACTAAGATAAGCAAATAAGAGAGTATTTTTGTGCTTTTGTAAAATAGCTTTGGGCAAGTTAAAGTCAAAGTGCCTCTGCAATATTGAAGAGGACACATCTGGAGGCAGTTTAATATGCACATCTCGAGAGCTCAGGTGAATAACAGAGCTGGAGACACAAAAGTGGTGATCATGGGCAGAGGTGGTAACTAAAGCCAGGGAAATTGGGATGCCTGCGTGGCTCAGTGATTGAGCATCTGTCTTCTGCTCAGGGCACTATCCTAGGGTAAGGCTCCATCCCAGGAGTCTCACATCAGGCTCCCCATGGGGAGCCTGCTTCTCCCTTCTGCTATGTCTCTGCCTCTCTCTGTGTGTCTCTCATCAATAGATAAATATTTTTAAAAACCTTAAAAAAATAAAGCCAGAGAAGTTGATGAGATTGCTCAGAGAAGTACGTAGAGGGAGAAGACATGAAGATTTGGAACTCTGAAGAATGAACACTTTTTTTTAAGGGCAGAAAAAGAACCCTAAAAAGAGTAGCACAACAAAGCAGTCTCAGAGATAGGTATCACAGAAGCAGAAAGAATTCATTTCAAGTAGAATGAGTGGTCTAAATATCAAAGTCTATAAGAAGTTGGGTTAACAACTGAGACAATGTCAATTAAATTTAACACCAATGCAGTAATTCATTACTCTTATATAAGAATAGCTACAGGGGATCCCTGGGTGGCGCAGTGGTTTGGCGCCTGCCTTTGGCCCAGGGCGCGATCCTGGAGACCCGGGATCGAATCCCACATCGGGCTCCCGGTGCATGGAGCCTGCTTCTCCCTCTGCCTGTGTCTCTGCCTCTCTCTTTATCTCTCTGTGACTATCATAAATAAATAAAAATTTAAAAAAAAAAGAATAGCTACAATAAAAGTTTTGGAACAGAAGCCAGATTACACTGGGTTGAAAAGTGAATGGGAGATAACAGTGTGAATACAATGAGTATGAGCAAATATTTCAAGAAGTTTGACTATAAAGGGGCAAGTACTCTCATAGTTTTCAAAGCCCTTAATGATCCAGTCAC
Organism: Vulpes vulpes; assembly: GCF_048418805.1. Taxonomy (NCBI): domain Eukaryota; kingdom Metazoa; phylum Chordata; class Mammalia; order Carnivora; family Canidae; genus Vulpes; species Vulpes vulpes. The sequence goes on along the minus strand of NC_132787.1, from coordinate 21,283,378 downwards.
TATGGGAAGAGATAATTGGCAATTTGTTGTGGCCCAAGAAAGAACAAAAAGCAAAATAGACCCCCAAGAGCTATGGATAAAACCTTGGAGGGGGTGGTTTCAGAAGGCAGAAAAAAGTGAGTTTGCTGGGAAAGTTCCATTTTAAACTCTGATATGATGAATGGTATTTTGCTGAGTTGAAAATACACAAAAGCAATTAGAGAGAGGAATGGAATTGACTGAGGTGCTCTGGCTGAGATGAACATTTTAGGAGTTCTATGCAGTAGTGGCATCTATGACAGTCCACAGGTATAAGACTTCCAGGGGAAAAATGTGAATGAGAGAAACAGACAACCAAGGACAGTATGTCACAGTAATCCACTGATATTTGTCACCTAGGAAATAGGTACTCTCCCTAATTGGACAACTGGATAAGGACAGTCAAAATATCATTTTTATCTAGACTTTTAAAAGTTTACCAAATTATCATGAGAATAGACACATTTAAACTTTTGATTATTAAAGACAAGTTTATGCCTCCATCCACAGGCTATATGTTGCACAATACTCTTGACTTTACAACTTGAAATTCATTCAGTGAAATTTATTCAGATACCTTTAGTATTTTCTGTATTACATAATTTCTATAAACAATATATTTCCCACTATAAACTACTATTTATAAGTATGTAGTAAAATTGTGAGAGATACAAATGTAGAGTTCAGGCTCTCTCTGAATGGATACTGAATGGTGTCATGCGTTTGGGCAATAGCCAGAATGTGGGTGACTGACAAGAGTGCTGTATTAGGAGGTGGAACCTGAAAAGGTGAGTGGAAGTCAGACCATTACATGTCTTCAATGTTCTGCTAAGTACTTTTAGTTTCATTCTGCAGGCAAGAGAAAATCACTGAATTATTGTGGGAAGAGGAGAGAGGCTTAGATCTGAGTTTTAGAAGGAATTCTGCTAATTACTTGGCTCTTAAAACGTTTTTGTTGGCTGAATGGAGAAATTAGACTAAAGATGGGGGTTAGGTCGAAGGAAAGGTGCTATTACTGTTTGGAAGATAATGAGAGATAAGGTGGAAGTTCTCTCATTCAGTAAAATCAGGGACCAAATTTGGTCAGTCATTTGCAAAACTTATCAAATCAGAGAACAACAACAAAACAAGATGTTTACCTTGGATATTTATAGTTTAACTTAAGACACATATGAGTACATTTATCCTGCAATTATATACGAGAATGTTAAGATCCCTTCTTTGAGTACGGTTTGCTAATTGGAGTTTTGTATTCTTTTTCTTGCATGAACCACACCCGTGTTTCTGTTTCTTTAAATTGCAGCAAAAGGGCAATTGGAATGTAGAATCTTAAAGAAGTTTCCATGAGAGTTTTCCCCAATCATTTTTGGTTCACCTTCTCCATACTTATATGGATTATAAAATTTTCAGCCACTTATTCTCGTCTTGTCTTTCCAACAAATTCAGCTTAGTTTTCATAGAAAGAGCTCTCTTCCACACTCATATCTCCTTAGTTTAAACAGTATTTCATTAAATATTGTAACACAATAAAAAGTACAATTGAACTGTCTGGCTTAAGAACAAAATACAACTCTTTTTTGGTAAACACGCAACTAAATTGATGGAACCAGGAATATTCAGTGTTCCAGGCAATCTCTTACTAGTTTCCAGTGATGAGTGTGTAAGAGAATTGAAGGATGTTATTAATGACATGATCTGACTAATTGGGGATTGGCTAGCTGTGATGATCTGAGCTGGGCTACAGCAGTGGAGATAGAGGAGAACAAACAGAAAAGGCATCAAGACATTGGTTACCTTTGGAAATAAACAGGCTTGAGTTCATATACTGACTTTATCACTGATCTCTAAACATCCAAGTTTCTGTTTTATTACAAGTAAAATAAGAATGAGGCAGAACATAGTGAAAGATTGGGAAAATGCACCTAATGTACTTAGCATGTGCCTGACAAAAGTAAATAATTAATATGATATTAAGTCAATAGAATTTGATGTTGAATTCAGGAAAGTAAAGAGTCAAAGATGACTCCTTGTTGTCTTTCTTGGCTGAATAAAAGATAATAATACCACTAACTGAAATGGAAACACAAGAGGAGAAGTAGGTTTGGCAGATAAAATAATAGTGTTAGTTTTGGATGTACTGAGTTTCCTGGTGTGATATTCATATTGAGGTGATGAGAAGGCAGTTGGAAATGTTATTCTGACTTTCAGTGAGAGATCTTGATTAGTGATCTCAACTCAAAGTCATCTACACAGAATGATACATGAAGCCATGAAATGGATAGGTTTGGGCATAAAGGGAATAAGGACATGGCAGGTTGGTTGGCTGGGGAAATACACAATCAGACATGAGGCAAAATCCAAGATACAAGAGGAACCACCTGGGGTAGTTAGGCAATAGTGGCATGTTCAGGAGACATAGATATAGGTTTAGATAATTAGATGACTTCCATCTGTATCTTGCGCATTGTCTTGGCCCAGCCTCCCAAGCCTCAGACAACTTTTTCACTCCAGAAGCATCTTAAAGCTCTCCCAATAGCACTGAAGAGTAGGTGGCTATGAAACATAGTAGTTTCATAGTAGTTTTTGAAAGGGAACATATATTTCATAATAGTTTTTGAAAGGTAAGCAAGACTGAGAGGAATTTTTTTTCTAATAGTTAGGGTTAGGGCTCAAGAGAAGACTTGAACACGTTTCCAGGTGAAGGGAAGAGAACCAGTAGAAAGAGAATTTTTTTTTAAATTAGAAATCAAAAATGGTTCACTCTGAATATGAGATTGTAGGTGATTTTTATATTCATTTTAGTTCCCTTCTGTATTTTACAAATTGTCTGCGTTGGGAATATAAATAATGGACTTGGAAAAAATATTTTCTCTTACATCAAATTGGGGTTAGTCTATGAAACAATGTTCCAGGAGCATCTGATTGGCTCAGTCAGTGGGTTAAACATCTGCCTTCAGCTCAGGTCATGATCCCAGGGTCCTGGGATTGAGCCTCCACATCAGGCTTTCTGCTCAGCTGGGAGTCTGCTTCTCCCTCTCCCTCTGCCCCTCCCCTGCTCCTGCTCTCCCTCTCTCTCTCTCTCTCTCAAATAAATAAATAAATAAATAAATAAATAAATAAATAAAATATTTTTTTAAAATGTTCCAGAAAAAGTAGAATGAGGTAATAGAGACACTCCTCCCATTGAGAAAAGAAATAAAAGAGAATGACTTAAGATTCAGAGACATTTTGAAGTGGAGGTGAGAGAACTTGAGGGAAATCACATTGTTTGGCCTCTATATTTTTAAGTAAATTAAGAGGCAAGGTAGTTTGCTGAAACCAAGGAAGAAATATAGGCCTAGAATACAGAAATAAAATGTTTTTAAAATTCAATATGAGGAACAGAAAAGGATTTACCTTGAAATTGGTAAAAAAAAATCATTGCAAAGAGCTGGAGGCCCAGCTGAAGTTGGATAATATGTATGTATAGTGTAGCCAGTTACTGAGTTATCTTCTATGGCAACACTTACCCATCTATATAGCCCCTGCAGTTAGAATTCGCCAGGCAGATGTCAGGGAGTCAGCAGGTGAGGAAATCTAAGGTAGCCCTCATGCCCACTCCCATGAAACCTGCTCTTTTCTTATGTTCTCTGTCTCAGGCAATGATGCCACCAGCACTTCTGTTGCTAATTACAGGAACCTTTGAATCATCCTAGGTCCCTCTTTCTCTTTCACAAACCCCACCTAAACAATCACTAAACTCTGCCTACTTCTTCTAACCCTTCTCCCACCTTTACCGTCACCATGCTCGTCCACACTACTCTCATACTCTAGCCCTGACTATTGCCTTGGCCTCTTAACTGCTCCCTCATATCTGTTTCTGCCTCACTCAATTCCATTCTTTGCACTTTGTCTTTTATTTAAAAAAAAAAAATCAAGTGTTGTTTCACTCTTTTAAGACCCTTAAAAGGCTTCACACTGCTTTTAGGATAAGGACCAAAATTCTCAACATGGCCCACCAGGCTCTTATGCTCCGGCCCCTGTGACATCTCCAGACTCACCTGGCATAGTCCCTCTCCTTGCTCTCTATTCCATGGCTGTATAAGCCTTCCCTCTGCTCAAAAATATGGAGATGAAAAGTGACCAATAGAAGCAGAGATGGAGGGTGTGGACAGATGCTATGGACTTCAGAGAAAAGGAAAATAATAAGATAAAACATAAATTAGACTGAGCATTGACCCAGAAGGGTTGAATAATTTAAACCAGCAAGAAAAGAGGTGAAATTTACATCTTGTCTAGCTTTCCCAGTGCTTAGGGGCTCATGAGGAAGCTCAGTTCTATTTTAAGGAATAAAAAGTAAGATCCTTCACAGAGCACCAGACCCTGTACAACAACAGTTTCTGGGACACTTTCCCTGGGTGCCCTACAGCATCTCACCCTCAGCAGCTCCCTCCTCAGTCTCTACTCCTGTGCATCTCCATAAGCCACACCTGTGCCAGAGCCAAGCTATCTATCCTGGCTCCTCTCATACCTGGTCCTACTGACATGGCCTCTCAGGCCTTCTGAGCCAGAGGCTCAGCTTATTCTTCCCCCAGTCTCGTTCCCTTATCCAGTCTCTTCTCCCATCTACCCTCAGCTCAGATACTAGGTTAGTCTTTCTGGATCATCAACACCATCACAGTACTCTCAGGTTGAAAAAGAAAAAAAAAAAATAAGTAGTGGAATGTAGGGAAAAAATGCTGAGATTGTTTACTAAACTTGATACAAGGAGCAGGGAGGAATAAAGGAATGGCCTGTGTTTCAAAGGATTATGATTCAAGTGGATTATCAGAGGAAGGCCAAATTTAAGTCATTTGTATCCTTAGTTTTCCAATAATTGAATTAGAAAATATGATAAGTCAAATATTTCTCTATATAGCTGTGAAATGGCTGGGCATTGAAGACAATACATATTAGTACAAAAAGCAGACCCTTTTTCTTAAATGAGCACAAATTTCTGTAAAGCTTAGATTAACTTCCATACAAAAATTCCACAAAAATTTTCAGGTCTTTGTTTCATGATAACAAGGTAACACTTAGGATGGTCATTGGGAAAAAAATGCCTTGGAAATTGGTTGAAACTCAGCAATGACTCAAGTGAGATCACCGGATGATATGTACAATTGATGTTCTCTCATTTCCTGACTCGGCAGGTGACTCAGCCCTTGTTCAGCAGGGCCATGGAGACAAGTCATTGCTTGTGGCCTCAAAAGCATATTACACAAAATTAGGTGCTCATAGTCCTCTTTTCTAGTGGATAGAGGACACAAAAGAACCGTATCTCAAACAGCATATTTGTTTAGGAAAGAGTCTTATTTCTAGGGATTATGGGAAGGGAGTCTCTTTCAACTGCTTAATGTAAATACCAAAGCACTTTTCAAAATGTTATGAGAGCATCAAATAACGGCTGTTATTTGACAAGTGAACAGTGGTTTTCTTTTTTTCCCCAAGATTTTATTTATTTATTCATGAGAGACACAGAGAGAGAGAGAGAGAGGCAGAGACATAGGCAGAGGGAGAAGCAGGCTCCCTGTGGGGAGCCTACCACAAGACTTGATCCCAGGACCCCAGGATCACGACCCAAGCCAAAGGCAGACGTTCAACCACTGAGACACCCAGGTGCCCCTAAACAGTGGTTTTCAACTAGCTTCACAAATTATAGCCCCGAATCTGGCAAGCAAAGACATTCAGGAAATGCTAAAGCCTCAAGCTTTACATGTCATTTGTCTATATAGAAGATTGATATCCCATCGTGAGCCTAAACTTGGTTCAAACATTCTGGATGTGTACTGAATGATATCCTGAAGCACTTTTGGAGGACTCAAAATCTTGATTAAGAAACACATTTTCAGTTAGAAGAAATAACTCTTAGTGCAGTCTTCTATTTAGCCTCATGGATCACAACAGGATGAGAGAGGGAGAGAGATGGGAGCTTGATTTGGCTCCTAAGATAGCATGACCCAGAGGGTTCACATCTCCCTTCATTTCAGACCTTCATTCAGCTTTAGTGCTACAAAAAAGTTTAATGGTATCACCCAGTGTGAGATATAGGATCAGGAGCCACACCTGGCAGGAGGGGATTTGTTAGGACCTTCACTGTGGACTGTGAGAAATACTTGTTGTGGAGGGTAAAGGCTAAGACAATTCACAAATTTCAGGCTTGGCCAACTGATAGTGATAATGGCACTTCCTGATATAGAGAATAAAGGAGAAACATGATGAGCGGGTCAGTTTTAGGCATGTTAATTTTGAGATGCTTAAGAAATTTCTTAGGGAAGGTGTTAATAAGGCAATTAGAGCTTTAGAGAGTGTTGGGTAGAGCTATAAATTTAGTGTCATAAGTTTAGAGATGTCAGTTGAAGTAATGAGGAGATGGTTCAGAGAAAGTATGTGAAGAGAGCAAAAAAAGACTGCAAAACTCTAGGATTATCCATACTGAAAGGAGTAGTAAAAAGTGAGCTCACAGGATCCCTGTGTGGCGCAGCGGTTTAGCGCCTGCCTTTGGCCCAGGGCGCAATCCTGGAGACCCAGGATGGAATCCCACGTCGGGCTCCTGGTGCATGGAGCCTGCTTCTCCCTCTGCCTATGTCTCTGCCTCTCTCTCTCTCTCACTGTGTGCCTATCATAAATAAATAAAATTAAAAAAAAAAAAAGTAAGCTCACTGGGAAATGTTTGAGTAACAGAGTAAGTTTAGACGGCACAAGGAGATCTGAAGGAAGTTGCTACCCAAAGAAATTACACTTAGAACTAAATCTGCAGTTGTTTTCAGAAAAGTAGGGATCCCTGGGTGGCGCAGCGGTTTGGCGCCTGCCTTTGGCCCAGAGCGTGATCCTGGAGACCCGGGATCGAATCCCACGTCAGGCTCCCGGCATGGAGCCTGCTTCTCCCTCTGCCTGTGTCTCTGCCTCTCTCTCTCTCTCTCTGTGACTATCATAAATAAATAAAAAATTAAAAAAATATATATATCTCTTAAAAAAAAAGAAAAGTATATTATTTTTTGTTTCCAGGTCTTCCTTTTCAGAGGAACTAGTAACCTCAGAGTATTAAATCTGAAACTGGATTTTCAAATAAAGGAAATATTTTTAAGGACTTTAAGGATGTAAATCAGCAAGTAGTTGAGCCAGGGAACAATAAACAGTCATTAGCTGAAACATGGCAATGTAAATCCTAGAAACTTTTATTTCTTTTTAAAAATTGATAGTCTAGTAAGACACTAATAGCATAAAGAGTCACATTAATTGGTGCTTATAAAGTGACTAATCTCTTTATTTCCTCTCTAGTCATTTGAAACATTCTATAAGATGCCCTTGTTAAAAAGAAAAAGTATTTTAAAAGAAACTTTACAAGAGCTCTCATTTTGCAAGGTTTTAGAGTGTGGTGGCATGATTTTCAGCATCGTAAGTCAACAACAGCCAACTTTAAATCAGACATTTTTATGTAGGTTCAAAAGATATGCAGGACCGTGAACTCTAACACTGAAATTTCAGAAAGTAACTCTTCCATTTTTTAACTAGAAAATAAACAGATTGCTAGCTTCTTTGTAAAAAGGTCCTACATGATAAAAAATGAGGATAACCGCTTTGCCAAGTCCTTCTATTTTTTTCCTTCCTTAGGAAGAAATGAACCACTTAACATCTGCCCTTACATAAGATGGCATGGAGCTCTATGCCCCAGTCCCACATTCTCCATGTCCTGTCCCATGAGGAATCCCATCCACAGCAAGCATCTGTTCTCCAGAAGAGCTCAGGTGGGATGTTAAAGAGGATGATGAATGCAAACACATTACTTATGGGTCTTCCCTATACATTTCTCATGGTACTGAGAAGTTAGAAGATGACCATGACTTCAAAGTTGGTTTCTCTACTTATTGATTCCCAGAACTCCGAAGTCCTCAGGAACTGAACAAACAATTGCTGAAACTAGCAATTAGTAGGCCCCATTTCCTCTTTGTCTATCCTTGGCTGGTTCTAATGATCTTCCATCTATATGTTCAGTCTTGCTCTTTTTGGACCGGAAGTATTTACAAGCCTTGGGCCCTTGATCTCTTCACAGTCAGGAAAGTTTAATATGAAATGTCCTGGAGGGAAATCTGTTGGCTTGTACTATGCTAGTAAGCATCCTGCTGCCTGCCATACATTAGGGTGTGAAGCCCTGTTACTGGCCCATATATTGCCTTTACTTCTCTATGATGTTCCCAGGGGTCTCCTGTACTTGCCTTGACTTTGAGAACTGGCCTCCTTTGTCCTTGCTGGCTCTACCACACTTGAAGCTTTGCCTTGATTCTAATTCAGAGGCCACGTCTCTGCTATTCTTATATAGGCCAACTGGATAGAGCCTGTCAATCTCTATGAACTCACATCATGGACTTCCATGGCTGACCACTTACTAGAGGCCATTACAACCCTAAAACTTGGTGCTTTCTGCCTCCCAGGTGGATCTGTCCTGCTACCCTGGAATTGGTACAGGTCTCCTTGGGCCAGGCCTACATTACTAAGGGGGACAATAGCAGATTAATTACACTGCTCTCTGCTCTAATTTGCTAAGAATAAAAACTTGATGTATCCCTGACAGATTCCAAATTATGCCATTAACATCTAATATACAAGAATGCTTCATTCTACATCAAAACTATGTCATTAATTATCTGTTTAATGAACCTCCTTGATAAAGTAAACACATTTCTAAAAGATTTTATTTATTTATTTATTTATTCATTCATTCATCAGAGACATGGAGAGAGAGAGAGAGAGAGAGAGAGAGAAAGGTAGAGACACAGGCAGAGGGAGAAGCAGGCTCCATGCAGGAAGCCTGATGTGGGACTCGATCTGGGACTCTGGGATCACACCCTGAGTCAAAGGCAGGTGCCCAACCACTGAGCAACCGAGGCATCCCCAGTAAATAAAATTTTTTAATGTGTTTAGATCACATGGATGTGGTACCTGAGTATTAGTAACAACCTTTGCAAATAATTTTTTTTTAAGTAAACTAACCTGGTCCACAGGTTTATCCATGACTCTCCCAATTTTAGAGTGAAAATCCTACAAACAGATGTTTGCTTACCCTAGGAAAATTAGTTAGTCTCTCTTGTTGGCCTTGATCTGTATGCAGAATGAGAAAGGACCCAGCAATAACTATATATAAAATTATAATGTGATGATTCTCTTTTAAATTGCAGCCTCTGGGGCACCTTGAGCACTTCAAATCACATTGTGATCCTGGGGTCCTGGTATGGAGTACCGCATCAGGCTTCCTGCAGGGAGACTGATTCTCTCTCTGCCTATGTCTCTGCCTCTCTCTGTGTATTTCTCATGAATAAATAAATAAAACCTTTTTAAAAAAATAAAATAAGTTGCAGTCTCTTCATGTCCATTCAATATACTGTAACTACACAGTGCTTCCAGCTAAATGGGTCCTTTCCACTTAGACCACTTTTCTTTCCAAGGGACCTTTTTCATTCCCTATGTGACACATTCTGTTCCAAAGATCATCATTAACACTGCCCTCTTGATTTCAGAAGATCATCTTGACCCAGACAATGACCCTGGCTCTATGGGAAGTCTTTTATCCAAGCCTAGCAGTTGTCCCTGTTTTCTTATTGTTTTGACTGATGCATTGCAGAGTCCCATTTTCTCTATCCTACAGCAAGTGTTTTAAGTCTTTAAACCAGGAAAGGAGCAGAGACTCAAATGCTAGTGTAACCCAAATAAACAGTCCTTTTTGTTCCTTATTCTGCAGTACTTCTCATAGTCTTAATTTGCTACACACTATATACTGTCAATCCCCAAAGGAATCAAGGGTGTTCACTGTTGCCTACACATACTTGATAATGGATATCTTCAGAGAAATAACATTATTAATACCTTGTGGATATGATGTCAGGCTGTATAAAGTTTGAGAAATGCTAGTATAAGAGTTTTCCTTTGCAGGACGCAGACTTGCATGCCAGACTTTGGTGCCAGAAAGCTCTGGGTTCAAATCTTAGCTCCAGTGCTTTTTAGTTGGATGATTTATTTACCTATCTGTAAATCTTTTATTTAATTATATTTCCATATTGTTATTATTTTTTTAAAAAGAAAGCATGTAAGAAAGGAGAGAGTTTTAAAAGTAATTTTTGTTTCCTCTTGTATATGCCTGGTATCTACCTGCTGGGACTATTGTAGGGATTTACAGGCTTACATATGAAAAGAAACTATCATTCTACCTTAAAAACTTGTGTGGTTGGAACATGAACATCTCATTCCAATGACTATACCTATACCTCATGAGATATTAATAAATCAAAGCTAGAACTAAGAACAGAAAGCCAATGTGCTATGATTTAAGCAGAGAGTACATGTACAACATCATTATCTACCATTTCAGGATTTCTTTCCTTTGAGACTTAACATTTTTATCATGTTAAATTGTTATCAAATGACCCCTTAGTGACATTGTTCAAAAGATAATGACATTGAGAAAAAGTAAATGGATAGAGTAAGAAGAGAACCAATGTGTATTTTTTGTTCTTCTTTGAGATCCATACAGCATACTAGCTAGTAAAGTCTCCTTTTAGGGACAGTGGTGCAAAAGGTCATAAAGAAGGCATTAAAGATACAGTTCCAGACCCTTCATACTCAACAAGGGTCAATATGGGATGAGAGGTTTAGAGCCCCAATTGTTAAATTCTTGAGCTAATTGTTCTTTTTGGGGAAAAACTTTCAAATCTCCACTGTCTTATTTCACAGACCAGATGTGTTCCAGAAAAGCTGACCTTCATTCAAGCTTATTAAGCATATTCCCATGGGCTCCCATTACGAAAACAGAGATACATTTCCATCTAGGCCTGTACATAGTCTATCATTATATAGTAGTGAAAAGGATCCCAAATTTTGTCTGCTATGCAATGCAAGGAATGGGAACTTTTCCCCTTATGAGACTTCAGTTTATTCTTAAAAATGGAGATAGTGATGAGGAGGAGGAGGAGGAAGAAGAGGAGGATAATGTCTTTCCTCAGGGTGATTGCCAGGAACAAATTAAACAAGTTAAGTGGAAAAACTCTATTAAACTCCTACCACTCCAAGGATAGGAATTGTGTTTGTCTTGCTCATCATGGTATTTCTAGGATGATCTCGGTGTTTGGTGTGTGGGTGGCAGCCAGTCTATCCATGTTAAAAGGGTAAATTCGTACTTTATAAACTCAAAATCTCTGAACAAATTCTTGTTTGATTTTTGTTCATTTCTTTATGTATCTTAAGAGTGTTTTATAACAGTGTTCTAGGACCTTTAGATTTTATTGCATCTACTGTTAACTCCATTTAATGTAAGAAAGAACTTTTTCAGATCAAAATAACAAGTAGGAATAATGTCATCTCTTTATATTAAGCAGTTCTGCCCAAAAAAGAACCATTAGTATAGTTAAACTGTCCACAAATAACATTATTAGCATTTATCGAATGCTTACTGTTTTATGTGCTTACATGTAATAACCAATGAAATCCTTATAATTGCCCATGGGACAGCTATTTTTATAACAGCCACTAAATAGGTGAGAAAATTGAGTTACAGAAAGGTTAAGTAACTTCCCAAAGATTACAGAACCAGAATTCAAACCAGGTCAAGTGGCTCCACAGCCCTTACCCATAACCATCACACCTTGTTGCCTTTCTTAGTTCTTAATATTGTCTTTATTTTTCACTAGAGAAAACTTCATCATAAACTAGCACTGGTCTGAAGTCTAGAGAACCAATGATTTACTTTACTTGAGGATTCTTTTTGTTCGAACTATCCTTTCCTCTGAAACTCCACACCCCAGGAATTTCATCTACAACTTGGGATAAAAATGATAACCAGTTCTGGTCAGAAGATGATAATGTAAAAAAAAGAAAATATAAAACAGAGGCAGGCTTCCATTGGTAAAAAGAAGAAAATCAGAAGAAAAGGGAATAATACCTATGCTAATAGAGGGGACAATGTATCAGGAGCCATGAGCAAAATTAAAAGGGAGTTAAGTCAGTAGCCTCATGTACTAGTTGCTAAATTGTGGTGGAAAACCTGAAAAATGTACACCTATCCAATGGGCAACCTGGCAAGTGTTACCTTATTTAATCCACAAGACTGAAAAGAGCCAAGAGCATGAGTGGAATTGCACCAAACAGAGAAGAGGGTTTAAATGAAACTGAACTATACATACTTGGGGCCTCTCTTCAGTTTTATGAACAAATCAGTGCATAGGTAAGCCATCGTGTGGTCTATGCACTCTTGGGTAAACTTGGTTAGAAGCAATGAGGATTTCAGGAACAAGCATTTTCCCTTTGCTAGCTGCGTCCATGCCAGGCTCTGCCGGTGAGAAAGAGGCTGACTGTGAGGCTGAAGGGAGATGTGGGTACTTCCTTTGTTTCTTCCATACATCCTGGCTGCTTCCTATTCCTTTGGGCAGCTCCCCAGCACTTTTTTTTTCATCTGCAGTAGGTATTCCAGTGGCAATTGGTTGCAGCTTTCAGATTTGTTCCTCTTCACCTTCCCAGGAACAGCTTTAACAATCCCTTTCAGAATTACCAGCCAGTTAGTGCTCCCTCCTTAGAGGTCTGGCTCAATAGGGCAGGGACCCTTCCTCGTAGCTTTTAAATTTAGATACTTCCAACTTCTTGTTTTTGTTTCCACCATGTAGGACTGGGGGCTGTTTCCTACAGTTACCTCTAGGTTCCCTTTTGCCTTGTCAGTTCTCCAATCACCATTTGGTCAATCTCTTTGTTAAAATGGTATGGTTTCTGATTTATTGGCTGGACCTTGGTAGAACAATATCCATACTCATGTGTTTTTTGGCACTTATTATATTATTTATTTCCTTCACCTGACACTTTGCATTTGCAGATTTGCATTGTTGTAGAGGGTTTTTGTTTGTTTTCTGTATGGGTTCTGACTTACCATTTAGACAAAAATTTCTGGAAGCACAGAAAAAAAACTTACAATATTCAGATTCAGAAAGATATAGATTTAAGATCTGGTTTTTCCATTTCACAAAATAAATCATTTTGAGCAACTTATTTAACATCTCCATATGTCACTTTCTCATCTATAAAATGGTGATAATAATGACTGCTTCATATTGATGTTGAGAGGATTTAACTACTAAAATATATATAAAGCACCTTAATAAAGGTACTCAATATGTAAAGGTGCTCAGCAAATGGCCTCTCAGTTTATAGGTGTCTATGCATGATTGCCTAAGATACTGACTTGTGCACAGTAGGCACTCAACATATATTTGGTGGTAATGATGATGATTTAGGGTTTTTGTATTTATGACTCTGTATCATGCCATTGGACATTGGCTTATACATAGAAGCTCTCAATGAATATTTGTGGGTGATGACAAATGTAAGATTAGACTATCTGATTAATAACCCATAACACATTATAATCCATCTCTTGTATATATTTACTAAAAAATTGATTGCTGCTCTGTCTGCAAAGAATTTCAGAATGTGCTATTTGGCTGAAGGGCGGTCTTACCTCTATGAAACACCACATATGGACCATGTACTAGTACAATGTGTTTGACACAAATGGTCTGTCATCTGTTCAAGTACCCCTGCTGTGAGGAAAGAAATGAAACTCTTTCCAGATGATGTTCCTTGGGGAGAAAAAAAGCAACTTTCATTACTAACTCTTACTATGGAAATGGCAAACATGCACCACCAATAGTTCCCAGGAACACGGAACAGCCCTGAGGACAGTCTAAGTGTTTTGGTAATAGAACAGCAGAATGTGAATTCCTGTAGCTCCTCTGATTGCCCTTGAAGAGTCTGAAAGCAGAGTTGCATGTTTAATCATTGGGAAGGAATAATACAGATCACAGTGCCTGGGGAGGGAGCACCATGAAAGTCCAGCAGGCTCTGCTGAACACTCCATAGTGTTAAATGTTTTGTTGCCCTGCAGCTTGCTTGCCTTAGATAAGGTCCATCCCACACTAAAAGTATAAGCAATTAGAATCCTCTAAGGGTTTCAGGGAGCTTTCTTAGCTGTTTCAGCTAGTCTTTAGAATATACCTATATTGAGCAACATCAACAACAAATATCTAGAATATTTACACTTATATTTCTATGCACTAAGCTTATTAAGAAATTGGACAACAAGGACCTCCTGGTTGTTACTGAAGGAAAGGCATTCTGTCAAAATGGGCTAGTTCAGAGAAGTGACATTCAATTGTGATATCTGAAAATAAGTCATAACTCTGGAGTTTAACTTTGCTGGTATTAAAATGCTGCCCTGGGATCCCTGGGTGGCGCAGCGGTTTGGCGCCTGCCTTTGGCCCGGGGCGCGATCCTGGAGACCCGGGATCGAATCCCACATCAGGCTCCCGGTGCATGGAGCTTGCTTCTCCCTCTGCCTATGTCTCTGCCTCTCTCTCTCTCTCTCTGTGACTATCATAAATAAATAAATTTAAAAAAAAAATTAAAAAAAAAATGCTGCCCTCCTCACCGGCCTGGTCAATCAAAGGTGTGTGTCTTAAATATAGTAGTTCTTAAGCATTAGTGCATGTAAGAATCACCTGGAAGGCTTGGGAAATCACAAATCGATAGGCCCCACTCTCACATTAGAGCCTGAATGGAATTCCCAAGTGTATTAGTCAGCAGGTTCCAAAGAAACAGAACCAACAGGATTGACTGATTGATTTAAAGAAACTAACTCATGTGGTTATGGAGGCTAGGAAGTCCCAAGAGCTGCAGTCAGTAAGCTGGAAACTCAAGTTTCAGTCTCAGTCTGAAGGCTTAAGAACTAAGAAAGCTAATGGTATAAATTCTAGTCTGAAGGCTGGCAGGCTTGAGACTCAAGAAGAACCATTTTTTTAGGGCAAGTCCAAAGGCAAGAAACAAGATGGTATATCCCATCTCATGCAGACAGACAGGAATTCCCCCTGACTCAGCATTTTTCTTCTATTCAGGTCTTCCATTGATTAGATGAGGTTCACCCACATTAGGGGGGCAATCTGCGTTACTCAGTCTACCAATTCAAATGTTAATCTCATCCAGAAACGTCCTCACAGACATAGCAGAATGTTTGACTAAAGGTCTAGGTACCCCAGGGCCCAGCAAAGTTAATACATGAAATTAACCATCACACCAAGCAATGCTGCTGCTGCTGCTAGTCCAGAGTCCACACTCCAGTAACCAGAATTTCTAGAGAAGAAATTGGGTCAGGAGTAGAAACTCATTACTTGCTTTATCTGTATCACAGCCTGGTACCTAGGCAGGTACTTTAATAAAAAATGTATTGAGTGAGTAAATAAAGTAATTGAAGAAGGGAAGGGATTGAAGAAGGGAGAGTACTGTGCTAAAAACTTTGTAGTATTATCTCAATTGATTCATACAATAACTACCTTATTCCCATTTTACAGATGAAGAAAATGATTTGATGCTTTGAGGAAGTGGTTGAGCTGGAATGGTATCTAGGTTCTCCCTAGTTCTAAAACCTTCCTTCTTACTGTATACTGACTGCACCACAAACATTTATAGAACATCAAATATGGGCAATTCTCCATGCTAGGGAAAACCTTAAGGCATTTATCATCTAGTGAGAGCCAATATTTTATTTTTTAAAAAGCCAAACACCTAAAGAAATTTGGAATAGAAGATCGGTCAAAATGTTACTGGAATGTAACATTAAGGATTAAAGGAGTAGGTATAGTGGTTTTAAGAGTGTAGATTTCAAGATCAAACTATATGGGTTTGCATCCCATTTCCAATAATCAAAAACTGTATTACTTGGCCATGTTACATAATCTCCTGCTGCAGCTTCCCCATCCATAAATATTCACCTCATAAGGGTGTTTACAACCTCTGGGTTGGATTACATTCTCACAGGATTAAGTAAATTACCATATGTAAAACATTTACATAGTGCTATTCACAGGGCAATCAATATATGAGTATTATTATCATTATTACTATTATTATTACATCCTCAGTGCCCAGCCCAATGCCTGACATGTGAAAGATAACCTGTATATAACTTATGAAGAATACTAAGAACCCATACTCTCTACAGGTTATAGCAGTTATGTATACAGCAGGTATATTTTGCTATATAATTGACCTTCTGGAAGCTCACTCAGTCTTTGGATGGTTTCTTCCTTTCCTAAGGCACCAAAATCAATAACATGTTATTAATACTTCTCAAAGTGCCTGCTTATTACTGGCTCAGTGATATTATATTAATATGGCTTTGATGTGCTACAGTATTAAACACAGAGTCAGAAAATGAGAAAAGAACCCTGAAATTTGCCTGAAATGTCTGTTTTCAGTTCTTAAAGCTGAAGATGCTCTTAAAACCTTAAGAGTTTTAAAAAAAATTAACCAGGAAGAACTTTTGAATTTGCCTTTAATTAATACCCTATGTATATGAATTGCAGGCAACGACCTCTTGTTTTGCTTTTCAGATCAACTGAATAAAAATCACTTGATAACTCAAAACTGCACTCATACTTTTGTTAAAAAGGGGCACATTGCCAAAAAAAACTCATAGCAGAGCATATGAGAGCTGAGATTTGTTCTCTGACATTTAAAAGTATACCTGAGCTCTTTAGCACACGGATACTGAATATTCAACAATGGTCTGAGATTTCCAGTGCTGCTGCCTGTTTTGGCTCTTTAATTCCTAGGATATGCCAGGGTTGCACATTAGCATTTAAATGGACAGCCAAGTCCTGCAGAAACCTAAAATATATGTCACACTAACTGGCTTCAACTCCTTCAGGGGTGTGGAGTTTCTTTGCCTCTTCTGATGTTTCAACATCTCTTTCAACTTTTGCCTTTGTGGATTTGGGATGATCAGTTATCTGCAAGATTTATAACCAACAGCTTTGATGTTAGACAGATGTATGGTGTCAACATTCTGCAATTCAAGAAAACTCTCCTTTTCCTTCAGGATGTAATGTTGTTTTTCTGTCTGCTGACTGCTCACTTTAATATAATAAAGCAAACTTCAGGTCCCTGAGTTTCTCTCAGGAAAATTTTAAATTAGCCCTCATTCCAAGTTGGAACTTAATGTGGTATAATGTCCCTAAGCTTCACTAAACCATCAGACTACATCAGAAAGGGCTCAATTCTCCATACATCTAAGATCGATAGCTACATATGTCTCAGCAGTAAAAACACAAGTACTAATTACTGGAGTACTTTTATTTGGATGTGATTACTTGCCTACTGAAACTCAGACTAAATATACAACTTAAGTCACAGGTTTCTCAAAAAGCCATCATTGAATCTATCTTTTGACCTTGAGAAAGGGATAAAGGTTAAGTCTTATCAATATTCCTAGATAACCTTATCTAGTGAGCTTCCCTTAGGGCCACTGCAAGAAGCACCTCACTAATGATCACTTTCATGACATTACCTAGAGCAGTGCTGTCCCATATAGTAGGCACTTGTTATATCTGGCTACCTAAGTTAATTTAAACTCCAGTTCCTCGATTGTACTGTTCACATCTCAGGTACTCAGTAGCCACATGAGGCTATTGAATTGGATAGTGTTAGATATGGAATATTTCCATCCTTTCAGAAAATTCTATTGGACAGCACTGATGCAGAATCTTAGGATTTAAGGGACCTTAGAAAGGTCAACTAACTGAGACTGAGGAATCCCTGATATCTAGGACCTTCAGTGTTAAAATTATGACATTCCCTAGAAAACTCAGAGCCTAAAAGGTCATCCAGTCCAACCACACACCTAATGTAGATATTCCTTCTGTAGCATTCTTAACTTTGGACATTTCTGAGCCTGCTGGCTCAGTGATGTTATATATTAACTGGGGTGGCTGAAGCAGGCAGTAACTGGAGAATTATAGTAGAAGATTAAACTAAAACAATAAATGGGTACTAATTTTCACCAAGAGGTAGAAAGTACACAGAAGCAAGCAGACTATTAAGGCAAACACAACAAAATGGTCCCACCCACTGAAAGGGAACACATTTCATAAGCAGCCTATGAGACAGGTAATGAGACTAGCATCAAAGGCACACAAATCTTAGAAACCTCTGGTGAGTCAGGGTCCTTTGTCATACAGGCAGGGTTCTATCGAATTACCTTTTTCCCAAAAGGAATAAATAAACTGCAGTCATTGAATTCAAGAACTGAAAGAAGCCTTGGGGATATTCCAAGATTCCACAGTAATGGAGAAAGTCCATATTGCTTTTTCTAAGGGCAAAAGCACAGATTAGTCTCAATTCCTGTAAAGAAAATTAATGACATTTTAATTGAGTATTAAATTTTTATTATTTCTCCATGCTTTTTGTTGAATGCTGTTAAAAATATTTTACTTTATATCATTTTATATTTGAAGTTGCTTCCTATTGAGAAAATTATCAACAAATATTGAATAGGAAGATGGTTTAATGTTATCAGATAGCAGATGGAAGCAGAATTAGTCTTATTTTGCTTTGGCTTCTACAATCAGAAGAATGACCACTTAATGAAAAGAGTATAACATCATTGCAAGGGGGAACTGAAACCCAATTTAGGCAAGGAAATGGAAAGAGAACATCGAGGGCTCCTTAAATATGGTGAAAACTCAGGCTCTAGACAAAAAAGACCTGTAGGTTCAAAAATGTTTCCACAATTGTGTGATTTTGGGTAAGTTATTTTACCTCTCCAATCCTCAGAAAAGTCAATCTATAAAACAGGGATTATAACAAACTATCTCATAAGGCTAGATAATATTTATAAAGTGCTGAGAACAGTCTTACCTGCTTTGCTCAATAAATGCTATTAATTACTATTTAATTATCATTAAATTACAAAACTGATTTCAAGTGTCCACATCTAGATGAATTATATACCAGGGTAATGAGTAACTTGCAGAAATATTTGTTGAATGATGAACACCCAAATTACAACAAGTCCAGCACCCACAGCTTAGGACTATTGCCTTAATCAGTAACATAAAATATCTGCACTCAGACACTTGCCAAAATAATGTTTCACGAATGTCAGTCATTTGATGTGATGAGCATCTGTATTAATTTCCTATTTCTGCTGTGATAATTTATCATAGGCTTAAAACAAGAGTAATTTACTCTTACAGCTCTAGAGGTCAGAAGTCTAAACAAGTCTTTCAAATGGATTTAAAAATCAGGTTCTTGGCAGGAGTGGTTCCTTCCTGGAGCTTCAGAGGAGAATTTGCTCCTTGTATTTTTCAGTTTCTAGAGGCCCCCCATGTTCCTTGACCCATGGCCCCTTCCTCACATTACTAAAGCCTCTTGCTTCCTTGTCATATCTCCCATTCCTGTCTTTGACCCTCCTGTCTCCCTCTTAAGAAATCTTGTGTTTACATCATTGGGCCCTCTGAGATAATCCAAGATAATGCCATCTCAATATCCTTAGTTTAGTCACATTTGCAAAATCCCTGTCACCATATATGTGAACATTTATAGATTCTGGGATTAGTATGCTTTGGGGGGGCATTATCTAGCCTCCTACATTCTCCTCACCATTTCATGTTTTCCATGTTTGCTTACTAGTATACTATTACTTAATATTTGTCTTAAATTGTTTTATTGACTTAATTTTATCTGTGAACTCTTGATATCAATGGGCTAGTTATATATTTATTATTAAAATATATAAAATGATATTATTAAAAGTTTTGCTTATTTTCTAACATCTTTTGGCTATGAATGATATTATATGACACACTGTAGGAAACATTGATTATAAATTCTGCTCTAAATTTACATCCTTCAAAGATTGGGGGACCTTTCTACAATATTAGATAATTAGGAAAGTCTAGCCTAGTCTAATGAGCAGGCTTCTTATCTTCTATTCTGAATTCTTTGAGGTTTTTCCCAGTATTATTTTAAATACTTGAAGGCATGGTTTTTAACTCATATTGTTTAAGCTAAGCAGAAATTCCTTGACCAAGTTACAGCTTAATGTTAAGTTCTCTACTGTCAAGGAAGGTAAATACAAGAATCATCTCCTGGAACTGCATTTCTGATCCTTTGCAAATCCACAATTGGAGATATGACCCATAATGGTAGTGAGCGTTTGTACAGTTAAACAAGTAATAAATTCCTCTTTGAGTTTAGTTCCTGGAAGAAAGATGGTATTAAATTTATTGGATTTCCTTTGTCATAAAAAGGAAACAAGGGAAAAAATAATAGCCTAATGTGTTTCTGTTTTTGTCTGAGGTGCTAAACATAGTCAGATTCAAGGTACAGATGAAATCAGCTCAACTCTGAGACATTGGCAGCAAGATTCCTTTGCTTCCCATTTGTGAAGTATATTGTTTTAAGGCCTAGTTGTTTTACTTTATATTGTGTCCAGTCTTGTTTGACATAATAATATACAAGTCCTATTGTGACAGGAATTATAATTAGGTGGATTTGAATGTTTCATAAAAAATAAATTCCTGAATCCTGAACTATATTTCATATTTTAAGAAAGTAATTCTGTTGGGGCATGAGAATGTAACCACAGAGAACCTGATCTAGTCCCAGCTGCCATATTCCCAAATCCATCCCCCTGTTTGCACTAAGGCTATGCTTCCCATGGGCTCCTCCCAGAAAAGGACTGAGCATGGCAAGGCTACTAAAATGGGTCCATTCTTGGGAGATTCAGAATCTCTTTGACAGCCAGTTTTGGTTTGAGAACTCTGTGAGTCTTGCTGAAATTTCCTTAGGTTGCATAGTAATCTAGGATCCTTCCATCTGATTTTCCTTCCCTTTTCTTATTCACTGTCCTTGCATTGTCGTCAGAAGAATGTGCCTTCTCTGACTCCCATCCTTTTTTCTCTCACAGGCTTTTCCTTAATTAAATTTATATGTATTTAATCCGGGTGTGGCATCAACCTGTGGAAAGATCTAGATTAAGAAGTATTGTAACTTTCTGATGCTTAAAATAATCAGAATACCTTAAATTTTGATTTTATTTGAAGGTAGACAAGCATCTACTTTATACAGTGACTGTGCCAAGTTGTTTGGTTGTGTATTTGTATATCTAAAAAGACAGGACATAATACAAAGCTTTGTTCTGGGCATATTGAAACTTGGGGATGTATCTACCTCTTGGAGTATTTTGATGCAGCTTCCATGTGGAATGAACAACTTAGGATCTATATCAGTGTAGCATAGTTGAACTGTTAGGCCATCAAAAGACTGTTGATAGAATGATGAATGATGAAAAAGACTTCAGTAGCTATTACAGTGTTTCGTAATGAGATATAGTAGAGAGAAAAAGAGTTATCATAGTGCTCAGGTATGAAGTAATTGAGACTGGATCTTGCTGACAATCTATTTAAGACGGAACATGGGAAAACTGAAACCACAATGATATTGAAGGCAAAAACCAATTAAAATAAAAGAACAAAACTTGCAAAGAAATGATGTACTTGAATAATTGTCCTGAAATTTCCTTTTAAAAGACAGAGTGCTTATACGTAATACTCAACTTGGAGAAGATATAATACAAATAACTTTTAGTTTCTTAGATGCTTCAATAGCAGCTATTTCCTTGCGTTAGCCCATTTTGACTGATAGGACTTTAATCTTCATGTCGCAGGCCCTGGTGATATTTTAGGTTGTAACAAAGGGGCAATCTCCCATGCTTTAAATTTTAACTCCAAACCTTAACTCTTTCAAATTCCAGGGTTATTCCTGCAGGACTTGCAGTCTTGAACATATAAGCAGACTGCAAAATATATGTTCATAATAAATGGCAATTTTTAGGACTAAAGTATTCATCATACATATATGTTATTTACAATAGACACCTTTCAAGCATCTTATACCCTGTGTTATAGCATAATCTCTTTAAATTTGGCTTTATATAGTATAGACAATCAGGGACAGCTGATTCTTTTACTATCATTTTGTTTAGAAGGAATTAACTGATAAGAGTTGAGTCACTGGTGCTGAGCAAGAATAGTGCTCAAGGGAGTCTCATTTTCACTTTCTTTTATTTATTTGAGAGAAAAAGAGAGTGCAAGTGGGGCAAGGGGCAGAGGGACAAGGAGAAAAGGAATCTCTAGCAAACTCCCCCCTGAGCACAGAGCCCAAGCAGGACTCTATCTCAGGATCCTGACATCATGACCTGAGCCAAAATCAAGAGTCAGATGTTTAACTGATTGCACCACCCAGGCACCTCAGGAGTCTCATTTTAATAAAACATATGAATCAGATATTGTTGGTAGATATAAATTATGTTTGAAATTGTTATATTAAAAATAGAAGCTGTTATAAAATATAACAATAAGGTAATTTATAGTTTAATTTTTTCAAAGCATTTCAATTGTCTAAGTAATTGAGAGAGGTGTTTTAAAGAGGGTGGAGTATTGAAAAATAGGAAAAGCCATGGAGATGTGGAACTATTCCCTGGTAGTTTTTTTTTTTTTTTAAGGTATTTATTCATGAGAAACACACAGAGAGAAGCAGAGACACAGGCAGAGGGAGAAGCAGGCTCCATGCAGGGAGCCAGACGTAGGACTCGATCCTGAGTCTCCAGGATCACACCCTGGGCTGAAGGTGGCGCTAAACTGCTGAGCCACCTGGGCTGCCCATTTCCTGGTAGTTTTAACTTTCTTTCTTTCTTTTTTTAAAACTTGATACCATGGTAATAACTACCTCTAAAACATACGCATAGTAGAAAGGAGAGGTCGGAAATTGTGGAGATAATTGTAAAACCCATTATAGTGTTGTGTGATTATCTTAATTCTGTAGATGTATTTTTAGCCATAAAATACATACTGCTTGAAAGAGGAAAACATTCTGCATTTCTCCTGTACTTTTATTCTATTACTCTTAATACTTCATTTCTGACACCCAATGTGTGGGTTTTCCACACCAAACTATTTTCCA
Source organism: Vulpes vulpes (assembly GCF_048418805.1). Taxonomy (NCBI): domain Eukaryota; kingdom Metazoa; phylum Chordata; class Mammalia; order Carnivora; family Canidae; genus Vulpes; species Vulpes vulpes. The sequence goes on along the minus strand of NC_132787.1, from coordinate 21,260,512 downwards.
GCTTTCTGGATACCAACTAGGTATCCTATAATTTAACTTATTACTGAATTTGCATTACACTCCACAAGGTAAGGGATTAGTGCCCCCAAAATGTCCTCTCCCCTCAACTTCAGATGCCAGTTACAAGTCCAGGTTGTCATCTGTGCTTGTGACTAATCGCCTCTAAATCAGAGATACAATGACCCTCTTTCAAGTTTGATAATTTGTTAGAGTGGTTCATAAAACTCAGGAAAACAATTTACTAGCAGTTTATTATAAATTGGATACACTCAAGAACAGTCAGGTGAAAGAGGATGAGGTTTGAGGGAAGGGGCATGTCACCCTCCCAGCATCTCCATATGTTCATCAACCAAGAACCTTTCCTAATCCCTTTGGTTGAGATTTTTATAAAAGCTTCATTATGTAGGCACAATTAATTAGATAATTAGCCATTGATGATTAACTCAACCTCTAGTCCTTCTACATTCTCCGAGGTCAGAGGGTGGGGATGAAAAAGTTCTAACCCTCTAATAACATGGTTAGTTCCCTTAGCAGCTAGTCCCCATCCTGTGATTATCTAGGGGTTTTCCAAAAGTCACCTCAGTGACATAAACTCAGATGTGGCTGAAATGTGTTTGAAATGAATATCAAGACACCTTCATGACTCTTATCACTTTGGAGATTCCAAGGATTTTAGCAGCTCCCTGCTAGGATTGGGACTTGTTATTCATAACAAGAGATACCTCTTTAGCCTTTGTAGCTCTTATCACTTAGGAAATTAAAATGGGGCTCTGGCCAAAAAATGGAGACAAAGACCAGATATACTTATATTGCTTATTATATCACTATATCACACTATTACTAAAATCTTTAACCATGGCTCTAATCTATAACTCAGTTAGAAATGAGATTTCAATAGAAATCCATTTTGCATTGTGATATGTTCTATGGTAGTAAAAGAAAGAGCAAGTGTTCCTAAATGTAAACCCCTTTTTAATACTAGCACTTGACAAAGCCTCAAGTTTCACATTTCCACTTTAGTGAACTGGGAGGACATCTTTACAAAGTTGGTGTTAAAGAGAGTACCATCTGAAAGAGGAAAAATAATAAACAAGGAGGATGGGCAGTAAAGAGATTTTAGATTAAAAAAAAGAGAGAGATTTTAGAATCAGGTACATTTTTTAAAAAACTGAAGTTGCTTTTAAGTAGATAGCAAATAGATAAGCATCAGCAAAAATATCACCAGTGTCTCTGTAGGGGAAAAAGTAGAAAGACAGTAGTTAGAGGCTGGAGTTACCTAATTACTGAAATGGTTCCTGGAAAGGAAAAGGAGTCCTACAGTCCAAACATTCAATAGCAATGGAAACTAGCAGCCAAAGGAATTAAATTGTGATTTTATTTTCATCTCTGGATTCATTGAAGGTAGTTATATAGGCAGCTCCCAAAGACAGTTTAACTGGTGGCAATGCTCAGAACATTATTACTCTACTCTTAATATCATCATTGATAATTCTGTTTTGGCAACTCTGGTATGACTGCTGTTATTTCAATAGCTAGAATAAAATATCTTCTTACATAACATAAAGTCATATTTTGTGTATTTTTCTTCATGTCTGAGTATCATTTACCAGATACCTATAATGACTTAGATTAGATGTCCTCTAGGCATCTGTTGAGCTCCAAAATTCTTTGAGTCTATGAGGTGCAAGAGACAGTGCTTTCTTATAGAAGACAAATAAACGGAGATTCGAAGTCCTGGAGTAACAAGAAATTGATTTATCCTTACTTTAAATGAATATAAAATATATAGGGAAAAAAGTTTTCAGATATTGGGCAATAGACACCACAGGAATGTAACCCCCAAGGAAAAGGACACAAATAAGATAAGTTCTAGGCCTGCACTGTCTTATGACCCAGAGGAAGTTTCCAGACAGAACAAGAGACCAAATGCAGTATGGCAGTCTCACGATGTTGAAAGTATAGAGATTGGAGTTTAAGGTGACCAAGATGACTAGACTTTATAGAACAGTGTACCAGAGAGAAGAGAGCTGTGTATATTGAGAGAGATTTCCAGAAATTTGCAGAGAAATTTGCAGAGAAATTTGAGTTTTTCAGCTCTAATCAGTGCATGTGTATGAAAAAACTACCCAAGGCTGGGGAAGGAAAGAGCTACCAGAAAAAGGAGGCAAAACAATGTGTAGGAGTTCTGATGGGAATAGTTTGTGTTCCTACTAGCCAAAGTAAAAAGATTTTGTAATACATAGGGCCTTAGGAAGAATCCCCAGAAGGCCTTAGTAGAATGACTAAAATAACCCTATACAAAAGCTGCTCTGTATTCACTCTGGTTAAGCTTAAAAGAGAGTCTCTCAATCACTTATTCTAAGTAAGTTAATGACATACGGAAGAAAGTCAAATGCAATTTACAGGATGACAACAAAACCCAGTACCAGAAATATAGAATTTGCAATGTTTAGCATCCAATTACAAATACCAGGTACGATAAAGAATCATACAACTCAGCACCCAAAAACCAAACAATCCACTTAAAAAAATGGGCAGAAGATCTAAATAGATATTTTTCTAAGGAAGATATACAGATGCCCAACACATACATGAAAAGATGCTCAACATCGTTAATTACCAAGGAAATGAAAATCAAACCACAAAGAGATATCACCTCACACCTATAAGGATAGCTATTATCAAAAAGATAAGAAATAGCTAATGTTGGTAAGTATATGCAGAAAAGGGAGCCCTTGTACACTGTTGGTGAGAATGTAAACCAGTGCAATCATTATGGAAAACAGTAGGGAGGTTCCTTAAAATACTAAAAATAGGGCAGCCCGGGTGGCACAGCGGTTTAGCACTGCCTGCAGCCTGGGGTGTGATCCTGGAGACCCGGGATCGAGTCCTATGTTGGGCTCCCTGCATGGAGCCTGCTTCTCCCTCTGCCTGTGTCTCTGTCTCTGTCTCTGTCTCTCTCTCCCTCTGTGTGTGTCTCTATGAATAAATAAATAAAATCTTTAAAAAAAATACTAAAAATAGAACTACAATACGATCCAGCAATACCACTTTTGGGTACTTACTTGAAGAAAACTAAAATGTGAACTCAGAAAGATAAATCCATCTGCATGTTCACTGCAGCATTATCTATAATAACCAAGATATCGGGCAGCCCGTGTGGCTCAGCGGTTTAGCACCGCCTTCAGCCCAGGGTGTGATCCTGGGGACCCGAGATCGAGTCCCGCATGGGGCTCCCTGCATGGAGCCTGCTTCTCCCTCTGCCTCTCTCTCTCTCTCTCTCTCTCTCTCTCTCTCTCTCTGTCTGTGTCTCTCATGAATAAATAAATAAAATCTTTTTAAAAAAGTTTTAAAAAAATAACCAAGATATGGAAAAAACCTAAGTGCCCATTGATGGATAAATGAAAAAAGAAAGTGTGGTATAAATGGAATACTAGTCAGCCATAAAAAGAATAAAATCTTATTATTTATGACAGCATGAATAGATCTTGAGAATATTATGCTAAAATGAAATAAGTCAGAGAGAGAAAGACAAATACTGTATGATCTCACATGTATGTGAAATATTGAAAAAAAACACAAGTTCATAGACATGGAGAACAGAGTGGTGGCTACTGAAGATAGGGGATGGGTAGAAGAAAGGAGTTAAAGGGGTCAAAAGGTAAGAACTTCCAAATACAAAATAAGTTAAGTCATGGAGTTGTAATGTACAGCATAGTATCTGTGGCTAATAATATTGTATTGCATATTTGGAAGTTGCTCAGACTGTAGACTTTAAAAATTATCATCATAAGAAAAAAAAGGTTTGTAACTACGTAAGGGGACAGATGTTAATTAGACCTATTGTAGTAATAATTTTGCAATGTATATAGATATCAAATTATTATATTGTACAACTGAAAATAATAGATATTATTTATTTATTTATTTATTTATTTATTTATTTATTTATTTATAAGAAAGAGAGAAAGCATAAAAGAGGGACAGAGGGAGAGGAAGAAGCAGGCTCCCCACTGAACAGGGAGCCCAATGTGGGACTCAATCCCAGGACCCTGAGATCATGACCTGAACTGAAGGTGGAAAGAAGCAGAAAATATGACCCATAACTCAGAGGACAATCAAGATAAACAGACACAAAAATGGAAGAGATGATGATACCAACAGACAATGGCCAGTGTAATTAGGCCCACATGTTTAAAATGGTAGAATAAAACATAATCATTATGAAGAGAAAAGCAAAAGATATAAGAAGAGCCTGTACAGAATGGCTAGATTAAAAAATATATATGATAAAAAATATCAATTGTCTTCAAGATATAGCCAAAGAAGTTATGTGAAGTTAAGCATTGAGACCAAAAAAAAAAAAAAAAAAAAAAAAAAAGACTGAAAAAATTATTCCTGGGACAGTAAAGTAGTCTAATATGTATGTAATTAAAGTCTCAGGGGAGAGAAGATGAGAAGATACAGGGACAGAAAAAAATGTTTGAAGAAAGAATGCCTAAACATTTTTTAATTTGCTAAAAATGATTAACCCAAAGATCCAAGAAGCTCAACAACCCAAAGCAAAATAAATATAAAGAAAACCAGTGAAAGTCACATTGTAATCAAATATCCAACAACCAGCAATAAAGAAACAATCTTAAAAGTAGCCAGAGAAAAGTAGACACATTGCATACTCAGGGGCAAAGACAAGAAAGACAAAAACAAAAAAACAAAAACAAAAACAAAAACAAAAAAAATTGGAAATATCTTTCAAGTACTATCAATCTAGAATTCTATACCCAGATAAAGTATCTTTCAAAAATCAAGGCTAAGTGGAGTCTTCATCAGACAGACAAAACTGAGAGAACAGACAACTACAATTGACTTCATGTTTTTCATATAATTTGAATTATTGGGGAAAAAATATTGCATTACCTGGAACTAGCAAAGATAGTTCAGTCTTCTTTGAAATTTAAAGGCTTATCCTCTCCCACTCTTCCTCACACAGCATTACAGAGTGAGTCCATGTTAAATAACCCCAAGATATGAGCCTATGCATTCCTTTTTTTTTTTTTTAGATTTTATTTATTTATTCATGAGAGACACAGAGAGAGGGAGAGAGGCAGAGACACAGGCAGAGGGAGAAGCAGGCTCCATGCAGGGAGCCTGACATGGGACTTGATCCCAGGTCCCCAGGATCACACCCTGGGCTGCAGGTGGCACTAAACCACGGTGCCATTGGGGCTGCCCAAGCCTGTGCATTCCTAATACAATGTAAAGGATCTCATCTCATCTATCATACTTTACCATAGTATGATAAATTGTACTATCACACAGCTTCTCAGTCTAAAGATTACTAACATTGTAAGATATGAATCACAGGAAAGAGAACTCTCTTCTTTTTAAACAAAGGTAAAACTGTATCAGTTTCCTCATATCTAAAACAAAGAGATTCATATAGCTAACATCTAAGGTTCCTTCTATCTCTGAAAGTACATAAGCCCAAGAAAAATGCTGGCATAACAATTTACTAAATAAGAACTCTGCAATGTTACTCCTCTCAAATTAATAAATACATAATTATAAATTGTGATAAGTATCACACAGGATAAAACGTATTGATATCAGATAAAATAATAGGGGACCTAAGAGAGGTTGGGGAATGCTATGGACTGAATTGTATCTGCCCCCATAAAATTCATATATTGAATCCTTAACCCCTAATGTGATAGTATTTGGAGATAGGATCTTCGCAATATAATTAAGTTTATTTATTTATTTGTTTATTTATTTATTTATTTATTTATTTATTTTTATAATTAAGTTTAGATGAGGCCTTCATGATGGGAATAGTGCCCTTATAAGAAGAAACAACTTTCTCTTTCTCTTTGCCATGTGAGGATACAACAAGGTGGCCATCTCTGATCCTGGAAGGGAGCCTTCACTAGAACCTAAAACCATGCTGGCATTCTGATCTCAGACTTCCAGCCTACAGAACTGTGGGAAAACAAATTTCTGTTGTTTAAGCCACCCAGCCACCTGTCTCATTTTGTTATGACGGCTCATGCTAAGATTACAAACTGTCAAGTAATGCCTCTCTTATGTAGTAACCAAGTAACATTTCAGCTGAGATCTAAAGGATGAGTAGAAACTGGAGTGAGAAAAGGATTTCAGGTAGGAAATAACATGTGAGAGGAACTGCAGCTAAGACAAGAAGAGTACCTTTGAGGAATTGCAAGAATGATGAATCTATCAAGATTGAGGAGGAGAATTTGGGGCCGTAGAGGTAGGCAGGGGCCATATTAGACAGGTGCTTGAAGGCAACAGTACAAATCTTGGTCTCTATCCTATGTGCAAGGTTTAAAGCAAGGTGATAACATGAATACATTTTTGTCTTAAAAAAGACTGATTACATTCTACAGGAGGGCTGTCCAATAGAAATATATTGCAAGCCACACAGGACATTTAAATTTTCTGTTAGTCACATTTTAAAAAATATTTATTCATGAGAGACACAGAGAGAGAGAGGCAGAGACACTGGCAGAGGGAGAAGTAGGCTACATGCAGGGAGCTTGATATGGGACTCAATCCTGGGACCCCAGGATCACGCCCTGAGCCAAAGAAAGATGCTTAACCGCTAAGTCACGCATGTGTCCCTATTAGTCATATTTTTAAAAGTAAAGAGAAATCTATCAAATTATTTTTAGTGATAGATCTTATTTAGCTCAACATACCCAAACCATCAAATCATTATCATGTCAATGTAAAAGTTTATTGACATCTTACATTTTTTTCTGTACTAAATCTTTGAAATACAGTGTGCATTTTTTTCCCCTTGTGTGTATTTTAAACTTACATCACATCTCAATTCAAACCTGCAGCATTTCCAGTGGTTAGTAGCCACCTGTGGCTGGTGGCTACTGTACTGGACAGTACAGACTCAGAGAATGAACTGGGGGGTAATGGAATGGGAGCAGAAAGTTCAGTTGAGAGATTACTGCAGAAGTCCTAGTGACATTAAGTGTTGCATTAAGTGTTATAACAACAGAGATGGCAGGAAGTGAAGAGATTTGAGATTAGCATGGAAAGAATTAATAGCAATAGAAATGAAGGAATGTGAGGAAAAGCATTTAAAAGTAAAATAGAACCAGAAATAAACCATAGGATAATTCTAAGACTGATCCTAATTAATGCTTTGATCTTATATTTACTCTCATAGAGGTGCCTTAAGCAGGATATATATTTTCACTGTCACTTATGATTTTGTTATTTTCTTTTTTATCCTTTCAATTTTGGTCAACTGCTTTTTTGACTTGGTCTGCTTCAAAATTCCTGTTCCTTTTTCATCTGTATAGTTAATTCAACTTGATTTAACACATATTATTGAATGACTGATTTGTGCAAAGCTTTGTGCCAAACACTGAGAAGATTAAAAAAATAAGAAATGACACCCATTAAGAAGTTGAGTCTAGGGGTTCCTGGCTGGCTTCGGTGATCAAGAGTCTGACTCTTGACTTCATTTCAGGTCATGATCTCAGGGTGGCGGGATCAAGTCCGGCATCTGGCTGCCCACTTGGTGAGGAGTCTGCTTGAGCTTCTTGGATTCTCTTTCTCCCTCTCCCTCTCCTTCTCCCTACCACTCACTCTCTCTCTCTTAGATAAATAAGTAAATCTTTAAACAACAGCAACAACAACAACAAAAGAAGTTAAGTGTAATATATGAGACCTAAAACATTTATTCTTTTTCTTTCAATTTTTTTGGCTGCTTTTTTTTTTTTTTTTTGTCTGTTTGTTTGGTGTGGCAAATTCACAATAGGCAGTTTATTTTTAGAATTTGATCCAAAATCCAGAAAAAATAAATAAAAGGAGCTGAGTCCCTATTATGTTAGTACACAAAATAAACCAAAACTACATCAACATTTACCATGAGATCATTTAAATATATTTGCAAATGATCTGATAAGGGAAACATGATTTACAATATGGGAACCTTCTACCAACCAAAGACTTAAATGCAGTGTCCTGTAGGTCATCTAGACTATATTAGCATGGATGAACCAAGTGGTAGGTCCAAAATGCATTCCTCAAACACCCTCCTCAGAAGCAGACTTTGATAACTGTCTGTGGTAAAAAACACCAACTCCTGTTCTTCATAATACTGTATGGTCACTTTCTCCATTTTCTCCCATGATGATGAGTCCATTTTAAATACTTCAATTAATCTGAAAATATTCCAAATCCACAGAATAGCAGACGTTTCCATTCTTGCATCTGCAGATTGTGCAAGGAGATCCAGCCATGTTCAGACTAACTGCTAAGCCTTGAAATGCCACAGCTGTCCAGGCAAGTTTTTCTGATGTCATAGGCAATGTTATCAACGAGGCAGAGGTCACTGACCTGGCAGGGAAACAATGCCTTTCCAAGAGGGCTGTGTACTCCCAGCTCAAATTGGAGTAAGTGGCCAGTAATCTATTTCTTCTTCGAGACACCAGCACTGCTAGCAGCTGTGACTTCAATTCTCTCCACTTTGATAGAGCTTGTGTCCATTTTGATCTAAATATTAACTTGTGACCCTGGTGTCACACTTTGGGCAACGGAAAAGGTCAACGTTTGGATTCCAGCAATCACAAGCTGTCTATTGGCAGGATATCTTTTGGTCCTTGCAGGGACAGAGAACACCAGTTTCTTTCAAGATCCAGACCTGCCTATTGCACTGCAGCTCTCCATTGGGGCAGTCACCAGAGCAGGAGGGCCTTAGAAAGGCAGATGCAGTCAAATCCCCATGCCAGGTTGATGGAGGCAGAATCGCTCCAACAGGTATGAGTTCTGAAGGCGCATTCATCAACATCAGTACAGGACTCCATCCTCATAAAAACTGCTTCTGCACACACAGTGGTACTGCTATGGCAGGTTAACGCAGCAGGTGTGGTTGTGGCACTCAATGATCCCCCCTGTACATTCATCAATGTCTTTCTCACAGTGGGTTCCTTTGAAATCCAGAGGACAAACACATTTGAGGAGCCACGATGTTTCATATCTGCTGCCCTTTTGGCAGAACATTCTGCAGATGGTCCCATTCCCCAAGTAGCCCAGTTTGTAGGTGCAGCTGTGTCCCTGGACAATGTTGGCACAGATGGCATTCTCATCACAGATGTGTTGCCTGTGGCCACATTCATCATACTTTGTACAAGAGAAGTCATCTACACGAATGTATCCTGGGACACAGTCATAGCGATATAACCCAGGCAAGTTGACACACACAGTATTGGCAGGACAGTAATGCATTTTAGCTGCACACTCATCAATATTTTCATGGTAGGCAGAGTCTCTCTGGCCACAGATGTACCATTCTCGCACTCCCAAGTAGCTTCTGTATTCTAGTTTTTGCACTGTAAGTTTTCACCACATTTAGGTCTGTGTGCACAAAAGTTATAACCTCTACTGCATGTGATCATTTTCTGAGCAGTTCAAAGGTAGGTATGCTTTTACAATTTTTACTGAAACTCCACCTCAGCATTCCCAGCATCTCTTAGTTAAAATCCATTGGCCTTCTGCAAGGACATTTCCTGCATAGATATGTTTTGGTCAGCAGACTTTACAGCACTGGTTAGCAAAGTGCATGGGGAGGTAGTCTAGGGAGCAACTGAGAGGGGGATAGGACATCCTTTGACACTCTACAGCACCACTTTGCATGTTCAGTTCTTGCAGTGATCACCATTAACCCAGAAGACTTAGTCTCTATAGAGCAATCCACTCACCTGGCTGGCAGATCTCATAATGAGAGTTTTACAGTTAACTAGGTCTTGTCACTGCATAATTTAGTTTTGTTGGCATCTTGGTCAAAAGCCCCCGAAAATCCATTATTCCTTATGCCAGGCTTAAGAAATCACTGCAAGTTGGACAAATGTGATTCAAGTTCAGCACTATGTTATGTATACATTCGGCATAAAGATAATATTCCAATGTCAGATGATTCCTTTGAATAAGCCATGCTATTGGTTTCACTGACCAACATGACCTTGTGCCTCTATCTGTCTACCATCCAGTACGAAAGTGCTTCAGTCCTAGGCTTTCCAATATAGTGGTATCAAATCTCATCCCTCAGACCATTGCTGTCCAATTCAAAATAGCTGTGTTCCAGTTCTCAAATGGACAGTATTACTTCTAAAGTCAATGATTTCTGCTGCACAGTGGCCAAGAAGAATAGCTCTTATTCCAGAACAGCTGACTTCATTTCTTCTAAGAAGAACAGTTCTTATTCCAGAATAGCTGAAATAATTTCTTACTCACATGAGGGACTACATGGACCTCTCTTTGTATATCTTGCCTTCTCTAGGTTTCTTCGGTTCTTGTCCCCTTCCTACATCTTCAAAGTCAGCAGTGTAGCATCTTAGACTCTCTCTCTGCTTCTATCATCATGCTGTGCCTCTCTTTATCTTGTCTTCACTGTTTAACAATTGTTTCCTGTTTCATCCGGAACATTCTTAGAGAATTTGTAAATCCCTATTTTTGGTAGAATGCTTGCCTGATCATTCCTCATGGTCAGTGAGAAGAACAAAAATCACTGTAGGCATTTTGAACAAAATGGGGTTTAACACTGGGAATTAAAGATTTACTAAACAATCTGAAGTGCTAGGAGAGCAAATGTTAGGGAAGCCCCTGAAAACTTTCAGGAAATCTAGAAGTACAAGAATACCAAGAAAGCTGCCTTTGTTGACCTTAGCTACTTCACCAAAGTGAGTGTTTTTCAGAAAGGAGTATCTTTGGAAGCCATGGGCAAAACTTCATGTTAACCATCTCCTAATCCTCACCTGCCTGCCCATGGCTGTCTGCCCATGACTGAAGAATAATGGATTTCCCCCTCTTTTTATATTTCAAGGATAAACCTCTCATTTGAGAATCTAACCTAAAATCTGCTGGCTAGGGATCCTGGTAAATGTAGTTGCCAGGATCCTCCTTTGGAATGGAAGGTAGAATTTAGAAATAGGGTGGGCATGAAACTGAGTTGAAATATACAACCAGGCACATGTCGATTAGGCATATTGTTCAATCTGTGATAAAATATCATATGTCTATAAGTCTTAGATATCAATTTTAATTTTGTACTCCTAAATAAAATTTCAATTAGATTTCTAGCATTTGTATCTTGAATAATGTTTCTTTCACCAGAATCAGAAAGTATTTAGGGAGTTCAAAGGCAATTAAGCCATAAAAATGTATTTGAGAGATTGAATATACAAATGGAAAATGGATAGACCATATACAAATATAGAACTTTGGCTTACAACCTATAGCAACCTGCCCAGGAAATGAACCCCTTTATGTACAGTAAACAGCCCAGGAAGCCAACTAACTTTAAGTCAGACTTACAGGAAGCCAGATTGCTATCTCTCATAACAATCCAGGAAGCTAAGCAATAACTCCTGTAACAATCAGACCAAAATGGCCAGTACTTGATTCATAATTGATAGCATCTCTGCTTTTTGTCCCCACTTCCAGTTTAGGACCAAGTAGAGAAAGTCAAGTACAGACCCCTAACCAATCATGAAAGATGCCTCACTTCTAGTTGGCCTGCCTATAGCTTCTCCATACCAATAGACTCCAATCAGGACCCACCTGAAGCCTTTTTTTTTTTTTTTTTTTTTTGTCCACTCTGAAGCTTTCCCAACTTTGCTTTTTACATTCGGTTAATCTTTATTTCTACAGTATTGACCAAGCTAGAATTTGATATAAAAAGAAACTGTATTTTGCAAAGGAAATAATGCACAAACTTCTAGGCACCAATTTTCTCATAGGTAGCAGGCACTATGGGACAGTGGTTAAGTGCTTGAGTTGTAGAATCAGAAAATTAGACTTCAACTTGTATCATTTCCACTGTCTAGCTATATTTTTTAGGGTCATTAAGAGAATTAAACTAGGTAATAGTTGTAAACTACATTATCTAATTTTGTGTTATCATTATATTCTCTTTCCAATCTCATGACCTCCATCCTATTCCTCACATAAATTACCTCTTGCTTCATCGACCTTCCTTCCCCCACCCCCCAGCCTTTCTTCAACTCATCTAACAAGAAGCAACCAAGTAAATCTTCCTCAAGTGTTATCATCTCATTCCTCTACTCACAAAACCCTAGGGCCCTAAAAACATCCATAATATAGGGATCCCTGGGTGACTCAGTGGTTTAGTGCCTGCCTTTGGCTCAGGTTATGATCCTGGGGTCCCAGGATTGAGTCCCACATGAGGCTCCCTGCATGGAGCCTGCTTCTCCCTCTGCCTGTGTCTCTGCCTCTCTCTCTCTGTGCATGTCTTTCATGAATAAATAAATAAAATCTTTTTTAAAAATCCATAATCTTCTTTTTATATCTTCTCAGAACTCTCTCTCTCACACAGAAAATTACCTTACATTCTAGCCAAATGCATATATTCACTGGTCTAGAGATATTCCACAAAGTCCCATGCAAATGACCACTTTTCCTCCATTGCTCATATTTAAAATAAACCACATCTCTTTTCTTAATATCTGAATCTTACATTTCATTTACAATCCAGCTCAAATCCTCTCCCTCCCATTAAGCCTTATCAGACAACTGCATTCCAGAGTAATTTCTTCCTCTCTAGAATCCTAAAGCTTTTACTAGATTCACTGACTCACATTCTGATTTGCAATAGAGACAATTTCTCATGTATGTGTATCAAAACTCAGTGAGAAAATAGTACTTCTACAGGCAGGGCTAGTAGTCTATTCTTTTATTGTGTATTGCCATATACGTAAGCATACAATTGTAATTGCTATTCAGAACTATGTTTCTGTTATTGGTGCCAAACACTTCATTTTATCTGATTTAATTTTCTTCAGAACTCTTGTGGGAGGGGCTATAATTGGCCACTTATCAGGCAAGAAAATTTAAACATAGAGAGGTTGAGTTATTTGCCCAAGGTCACAGAATTAGTAAGATAATTTGAACCACCTAGGTATCTCCAATTCCACAACTTTTGCTATTAATAACATTTTGTGGATTGCTTAAACATACTGCTTTATGAAATCTTACCAGATACACATATAAATTTCCTCTCTTTATTTCGAATGTCTCCACAGGAACCCCAAATATGAGATTCATTTTAGAGATCATTTATTTCTATAGTAGAATCAACTTCCTAAGACATTTTTCCTCAATCTGTGATAGAAACCTTGAAATAACCAGAAAGGCTTCAAAAAGTACATTTACTTTACCATGTCGGTTCTTCAGAATTGAAACACGGCAGAAAAAAATCACATGAGGCCATGCAACATCTTCCTATTTGCCATTCATTCCTATTTTGAGCAGAATTTGGATGCCACTATTCACCCAAAATTTTTAGGTGGGTTTTAGAATATATGTCTTAGGTCCTAGATAAAAATAAGAATAGTTGTTATTCATAGCATTTTAGTAATAAATTACAATCAAAACTAATGTAAAATTTCAAATATTGAATATTCCATAAAGATTTATTGTGAGGGAGGATATTTTTGGCTTTTTGATTCATTTGATTTTTGTTTTTGTTTTTTTTTACCTTGTCTCTCTCAATAATCTTTGATATACATTCATTTTTAAGATGGTGTGGAAAAGTAGAAGCACGGTGGGGTTGGAAAAAAACCTTGTCCAAAGTATCTTACAGTTTTAAATTCTTTAATCAGAGAAGCATATGAACTCTCTTGAGTTTTACTGAATTAAAAAAAACAAAAACAAAAAATCACTTAATTTTAAACCTGACCATTCAAGAATATTAAACTGACTTGGCTCTTTTGGCAATCCATGGTAAGGAAAGTTGGGAAAATCCAAACCTGACAAAGAAATTCCAATTCAAAGAGAGTAATGTTAAATAAAGATCTTTCTCAAAATACACTTAAAATATAAAGAGGCCATATCTTTATTTTATGCTTGTTTGTCCTATAAAGATACAAATGTATGGAAAGGAAATGAAAATTTTAAATCAACATTCAGTGGTAATTAAAAGCAATTGTAGTCCTCAGGCTGTTTCTTTCCAATATGATCCAGTGATCAGAAGGAATTGGAAATGATTACATTTTAACTAGAAACACATTTCTGTCCAGCACTGAGCTTCCAAGCATGAAAAAGGCACAGTGGTGGCCCCTGTTTGTGTTTCCATCTGGGGCTCTAATTTGAACTTCAGTGATTATTCTGCCAGACTTCTGGCTGTGCAAAGATCCAGAAAGTCAAAGCCAGCATATTCTTGTATGCTGTTTCATGCAAAAAAATAAAATTGCACCAATTACCATGTTTGCATTTTGTAGAATGGCTCTATTTAAATCGATTATAGGTTAAACAAGAGCATTTGTAAAATTCACAGCTCAGAGTTAATCTGGCTTTATTCCAAGGCACCCGATCTGAGAAGTAAGTGATTGCAAGCACTCTTGGAAAAAAAAGTTAGCAATGGCCTATAATGGAAAACAGTTTGAAACAATTAAATTAAGCCTGCTTTTCAAATTAAGAAATTCATCCCATTGCTGGCCTTTCATTTGAAAGATTTCTTCAGATCCCATTAAAAATGCTCATCTTTTTATGATATTTAGTTCGTGCTTCCAAAATGATATCGTCATCAGTGATAAGGATAAAAGCAATGAGAAATGTAATGCCTCATGCCAGGAATTACTTGGTCATAGAAAGCACCTGAAGGCTGTTGTAGTTGCTCTGACTTGAGAGCTCCTGGCGCTGGGAATTCTGTTTTCTATGGCCAGGAGAGAATGGTGAAGTCATAGAAGTCTTGAGGGGGGAAAGAGAATAACTTTGTGATCCCTAAAAAGCTTGGCAACTTACTATATTTGATGTGATAAGTACAGTCCTTTCATTTTCTTATTCTAAACACACATGAATCTTTTTGATCAATGAATCTTTGCTCCTGATTCTTATTCTGAGAATCTAATCATTCCTTAGAACTTTTATATAAAGTTTTTAAAGAATATGATGTCATTCTTGGAGTTTTCAAAATTTGTTTACAAGGTATGAAAACTGAAGGCCTATAAAATAACAGAGTAAGAGCTTCTTTATCTATAATCCTTTAGATATGTTTTGTTCCCAACACATTTTCCCCAGAAAGATAAAGGGGAGAAATGCAAAAAAAAAAAAAAAAAGGGGAGAAATGCTCTAATGAGAAAAGCAAATTACTATTTTTGGAAACAAGTTAGATGCCCTCATTCATTTCATTTCATTTCATTTCATTTCATTTCATTTCATTTCACAAATACACATATAATGCTTCCTATGTTCCAGGTACCATTCTCAACACTTCTCAAATATTAATTCATTTAACCTATCCATCAATACCATAAAGCAAGGTACTATTATTAACCCCATTTTACAGATGAGATGGAAAGAGGGGTTAAGTAACTTGCCTAAGATCATACAGCTGGGAAGACAAAATGTTGAAGTTCTGCAGTCCGTCTCATGTTTATAAGGAAACTTGATGGTGTGAACGAGCATATGGCCCACATAGACTATCAACAAAAGCTGTTCAGTGGCATGGGTTTTGAGAACAAATGGTAAAATCATTCTGTATTTGGTTGTATGAATTTTATAGCTCAGAGGTGATTTTTCATGTTTGTCATGTAAAGGGTAAAATATTCAAATGCCGCCATAAAATCTCTAGCTGCATCTGATGAGAAAAGTATACAAAAGTCAGATGTTTTGTCTGGCTTTTCTCATTAGTATATGATAGCAAGGCTAGATCTTTAAAATATAATACTAAGATGAAGATTGAAAGAAAATTATATAGATATAAATATCTATATATTTCACAGTACAACTTATGTAAATCTATAAAAATATAAGCAACATAAAACCATAATATATGTTTTACAAATACATATACAAAACCAAAAATGGATACATAGCAAACACATTAGAAGAGTTTAAATAAAACAGGAGCAGAGTTTTACAGGAATCATTAATCATAGACTGAGGTTTGTGATTAACTCAACTCTTTGCCCCTAAGGTCTGAGGCAAGGAGAAAGCATTTATCTATTTATCCATGCGTGTATAGAGTCCTCTTATCTATGTATGCATTCATGCCAACAAAAGAAAGTGAGAATGTTTTCTGTGTTGCTGATACTCATTAGATTACTTTATTATATAATAATTATTAATCATTGATAGTAGGAGTTCTCCCACATTTTGGCCCCAAGATATTTTACACCATGTAAATTATTAAGGACTCTAAAGAGTTTATAGCCTAGAGACATATGTCTATATCAATTTGTCTGTTGATACTTATCATATTAGAAATTAAGACTAAGAAGGTTTAATTACTTATTAATTTAAAAATAACAGGAAAACCTCATTACATGTTAATATAAATAACTTATTTTTAATGAAAAATAATTATATTTTCCAAGACAGGAAAATCTAGCAAGAAGGGTCATTTTTACACATTTTTGCAAATATTTTTGATATTTGGATTAACTAAAGATAGTTGGATCTACATATCTGCTTCTGCATTCTATTTTTGGCATGTGTTGCTTTGGTTGAAGTATATAAAGAAGATCCAGCCTCACACAGATGTGTAATTAGTAAAAGAAAGAATATTTCAAAGGCCTTTCAGATAATTGTGGATCTTACTTTTTGATATGGTACCAAAACTTGACAAGTTATTAATGGTTATTGCAATGTGGAATCAGAAACCATATTAATTCACTTTTTGTACTGTGTTACATTAAAATTCACTGGTGTATGTTATACTTTGAATGGGTCTTTTACTAATGCATGCTTTGTAACAGCATGCATTGATCATTTGAAAATTACTGGTTCACTGAATTATGCAGATCTTCCAAATGTTGACACATTTCATTAAGCAATATCAAAATACTACCTTTGTTAATATCCATATAATAACTACAAATCTCATCCCAAAAGTGTCTTTTGAATTTGGGGAAGCTCCAAGCTCACGGTGGTAGATACACATTTTTCCAAAATTTGAATTTTCATTTGAAAGTTTAAATGTTATTATTGGCACTTGATAACAATTATTTTTCTTTCATTCATTTCATTCATTTTTTATAGAATGATAGTTTGTAGACATTCTTTTAAGTAAAAGTGTTATTAAGCCTACAACTCAAACAATGGTTTTTCCTATAGGCAACTTTGTACTTTGGTATGCAAAAGAAGTACTTAATGTATACAGAATATTTAAAAGGCATGTAGGCTGAAATTTCATAAATTTTCACTGCTTTGTCAAGGACATTTTTAAGTAAGACATCTTTCTTTTAACAGTGAATACATGGCAATAAAGAACACAATGTCTGATCCTATCTACTTGATTCCTGCAAAGACACCAGCACATTTCCCTACAACCAGGATATAGTAAATAGAAAATAATATCTTACCATCATTATGAAACTAGTTTTGGTGTCACGAGATCCTCAGGGATCCAGAGACTGCACTGTTATTCCAAAACAAGAGATTTATTCAAACCCAGCACCTGAAGAATTTACATGCTAAATATATGTATCCTAAAATACCTAATGAAATTTAGAGCAGGTACTTCCTGACTCTCAAGAATGAATCCAGAGTTTTCAAGACCATCTGTTCCTTAATTAATCTTGTTTGCCTTAGTTATGTTTGGAACAGTGATTTTTAAAAAGACAAATATTTAAGTGGATTTTCAAACTTTCTTAACTTTCTGTTCCCAAGGACTTCACAGCTTCCCCAATGAGATTACCAGTTAAATCAGCAGACAGTTCTTTGCTTTATGGCTTATTCAGAAGGTGGTTCTGAGGCTGTTTCAGACCTGATCTGGGTCACTGATCAATACTTAATCAACTCACCCACTACAATTCACTAAAACAGTTTTTTGGAGTTGTCTGTTTGATTCCAGTTCCCAGTCCACCCCTACTCCATTAAAATCTGCAGAAACACAAGTGTTTCTTGCCACATATGTTCTAGTTCTTGCCCTTGAAGAATATTTTTTATAATAAATTTATTTTTTATTGGTGTTCAAATTACCAACATACAGAATAACACCCAGTGCTCATCCCGTCAAGTGCCCCCCTCAGTGCCCATCACCCATTCACCCCCACCCCCCGCCCTCCTCCCCTTTCACCACCCCTAGTTCGTTTCCCAGAGTTAGGAGTCTTTATGTTCTGTCTCCCTTTCTGATATTTCCCACACATTTCTTCTCCCTTCCCTTATATTCATTTTCACTATTATTTATATTCCCCCAAAGAATGAGAACATATAATGTTTGTCCTTCTCCAATTGACTTACTTCACTCAGCATAATACCCTCCAGTTCCATCCACGTTGAAGCAAATCATGGGTATTTGTCGTTTCTAATGACTGAGTAATATTCCATTGTATACATAAACCACATCTTCTTTATCCATTCATCTTTCGATGGACACCGAGGCTCCTTCCACAGTTTGACTATTGCTGCTAGTGGACATTGATGCTAGAAACATCAGGGTGCAGGTGTCCTGGTGTTTCACTGCATCTGTATCTTCGGGGTAAATCCCCAGCAGTGTAATTGCTAGGTCGTAGGGCAGGTCTATTTTTAACTCTTTGAGGAACCTCCACACAGTTTTCCAGAGTGGCTGCACCAGTTCACATTCCCACCAACAGCGTAAGAGGGTTCCCTTTTCTCCGCATCCTCTCCAACATTTGTGGCTTCCTGCCTTGTTAATTTTCCCTATTCTCACTGGTGTGAGGTGGTATCTCATTGTGATTTTGATTTGTATTTCCCTGATGGCAAGTGATGCAGAGCATTTTCTCATGTGCATGTTGGCCATGTCCATGTCTTCCTATGTGAGATTTCTCTTCATGTCTTTTGCCCATTTCATGATTGGATTGTTTGTTTCTTTGGTGTTGAGTTTAATAGGTTCTTTATAGATCTTGGAAACTAGCCCTTTATCTGATACGTCATTTGCAACTATCTTCTCCCATTCTGTAGGTTGTCTTTTAGTTTTGTGGACTGTATCCTTTGCTGTGCAAAAGCTTCTTATCTTGATGAAGTCCCAATAGTTCATTTTTGCTTTGGTTTCTTTTGCCTTCGTGGATGTATCTTGCAAGAAGTTACTGTGGCTGAGTTCAAAAAGGGTGTTGCCTGTGTTCTCCTCTAGGATTTTGATGGAATCTTGTCTCACATTTAGATCTTTCATCCATTTTGAGTTTATCGTTGTGTATGGTGAAAGAGAGTGGTCTAGTTTCATTCTTCTGCATGTGGATGTCCAATTTTCCCAGCACCATTTATTGAAGAGACTGTCTTTCTTCCAGTGGATAGTCTTTCCTCCTTTATCGAATATTAGTTGGCCATAAAGTTCAGGGTCCACTTCTGGGTTCTCTATTCTGTTCCATTGATCTATGTGTCTGTTTTTGTGCCAGTACCACACTGTCTTGATGACCACAGCTTTGTAGTACAACCTGAAATCTGGCATTGTGATGCCCCCAGCTATGGTTTTCTTTTTTAAAATTCCCCTGGCTACTCGGGGTCTTTTCTGATTCCACACAAATCTTAAAATAATTTGTTCTAACTCTCTGAAGAAAGTCCATGGTATTTTGATAGGGATTGTATTAAACGTGTAAATTGCCCTGGGTAACATTGACATTTTCACAATATTAATTCTGCCAATCCATGAGCATGGAATATTTTTCCATCTCTTTGTGTCTTCCTCAATTTCTTTCAGAAGTGTTCTATAGTTTTTAGGGTATAGATCCTTTACCTCTTTGGTTAGGTTTATTCCTAGGTATCTTATGCTTTTGGGTGCAATTGTAAATGGGATTGATCCTTAATTTCTCTTTCTTCAGTCTCATTGTTAGTGTATAGAAATGCCACTGATTTCTGGGCATTGATTTTGTATCCTGCCACACTACCAAATTGCTGTATGAGTTCTAGCAATCTTGGGGTGGAGGCTTTTGGGTTTTCTATGTAGAGTATCATGTCATCGGCGAAGAGGGAGAGTTTGACTTCTTCTTTGCCCATTTGAATGCCTTTAATGTCTTTTTGTTGTCTGATTGCTGAGGCGAGGACTTCCAGTACTATGTTGAATAGCAGTGGTGAGAGTGGACATCCCTGTCTTGTTCCTGATCTTAGGGGAAAGGCTCCCAGTGCTTCCCCATTGAGAATGATATTTGCTGTGGGCTTTTCATAGATGGCTTTTAAGATGCTGAGGAAAGTTCCCTCTATCCCTACACTCTGAAGAGTTTTGATCAGGAATGGATGCTGTATTTTGTCAAATGCTTTCTCTGCATCTAATGAGAGGATCATATGGTTCTTGGTTTTTCTCTTGCTGATATGATGAATCACATTGATTGTTTTACGAGTGTTGAACCAGCCTTGTGTCCCGGGGATCCTACTTGGTCATGGTGAATAATTTTCTTAATGTACTGTTGGATCCTATTGGCTAATATCTTGTTGAGAATTTTTGCATCCATGTTCATCAGGGATATTGGTCTGTAATTCTCCTTTTTGGTGGGGTCTTTGTCTGGTTTTGGAATTAAGGTGATGCTGGCCTCATAGAACGAATTTGGAAGTACTCCATCTCTTTCTATATTTCCAAACAGCTTTAATGGAATAGGTATGGTTTCTTCTTTAAACGTTTGATAGAATTCCCCTGGGAAGCCATCTGGCCCTGGACTTTTGTGTCGTGGGAGGTTTTTGATGACTGCTTCAATTTCCTCCATGGTTATTGGCCTGTTCAGGTTTTCTATTTCTTCCTGTTCCAGTTTTGGTAGTTTGTGGCTTTCCAGGAATGCGTCCATTTCTTCTAGATTGCCTAATTTATTGGCGTACAGCTGTTCATAATATGTTTTTAAAATCGTTTGTATTTCCTTGGTGTTGGTAGTGATCTCTCCTTTCTCACTTATGATTTTATTAATTTGAGTCTTCTCTCTCTTCTTTTTAATAAGGCTGGCTAATGGTTTATCTATCTTATTAATTCTTTCAAGGAACCAACTCCTGGTTCTGTTGATCTGTTCCACAGTTCTTCTGGTCTCGATTTTGTTGAGTTCTGCTCAAATCTTTATTAACTCTCTTCTTCTGCTGGGTGTAGGATCTATTTGCTGTTTTTTCTCTAGCTCCTTTATGTGTAAGGTTAGCTTTTGTATTTGAGTTCTTTCCAGTTTTTGAATGGATGCTTGTATTGTGATGTATTTCCCCCTTAGGACTGCTTTTGCTGCATCCCAAAGATTTTGAACGGTTGTATCTTCATTCTCATTAGTTTCCATGAATCTTTTTAATTCTTCCTTAATTTCCTGGTTGATCCTTTCATCTTTTAGCAGGATGGTCCTTAACCTCCATGTGTTTGAGGTCCTTCCAAACTTTTTGTTGTGATTTAGATATCATGATGACACTAAACTCATACCTTTCAATAGTAACTCTGAACATGAACGGGCTTAATGACCCCATCAAAAGGCGCAGGGTTTCAGACTGGATAAAAAAGCAGGACCCATCTATTTGCTGTCTACAAGAGACTCATTTTAGACAGAAGGACACCTACAGCCTGAAAATAAAAGGTTGGAGAACCATTTACCATTCAAATGGTCCTCAAAAGAAAGCAGGGGTAGCCATCCTTATATCAGATAAACTAAAATTTACCCTGAAGACTATAGTGATAGATGAAGAGGGACACTATATCATACTTAAAGGATCTATCCAACGGGACAATCCTCAATATATATGCCCCAAATGTGGGAGCTGCCAAATACATAAATCAATTAATAACCAAAGTGAAGAAATACTTAGATAATAATACACTTATACTTGGTGACTTCAATCTAGCTCTTTCTATATTCAATATGTCTTCTAAGTACAACATCTCCAAAGAAACGAGAGCTTTAAATGACACACTGGACCAGATGGATTTCACAGATATCTACAGAACTTTACATCCAAACTCAACTGAATACACATTCTTCTCAAGTGCACATGGAACTTTCTCCAGAATAGACCTCATACTGGGTCACAAATCGGGTCTGAACCGATACCAAAAGATTGGGAGTGTCCCCTGCATATTCTCAGCCCTTGAAGAATATTCACAGGCTCCTGAAACTGGTACTCAGGATATTTTCTGTTTCTGCACCCTCCTCCTCACCATCCATCCCTTTCTTTCAGTGGTTATGGGGTATTCTCTTTTAATATCAGCCAGGTAAGGAAAGTATAAGTGCCCATAACAAATATAATATATCAAGAACATGAATAAGTTCTAGCCCACATTTAGTCAGTGAACATTTCTTGATGCCTCATGAAGACACTGGACTGATGTAGGGGATTTGGGAATACAGAGAAGAGCAAGAACATTATAAAGAAGGGGAGGTTATAGTTCTTAGCCTCCATAAACTGAAAACATGTTTGAGAGGAACAGTTCAGACTCATGTGAAAGGGCAATAATGAATTAAGGCGATATCTAATGAGAAGTCAAATGAGCAATATCAAGTCAGTGGTGTTTCTACAACTCCTAACCCACTCCTGGTTGCATGGCCTTTGTGCTTGATGTTCCCTTAGCCCACAAATTTCTTCCCTCAGTGCTCCACATTTTATGCATCTCTGTGCTCAAATGCCACGTTAGCAGGAGGGACTTCATCCTATCCAAAATAAGAGCCCCTATTATCTGTTTCTTACCCTATTTTATTTTTCTTCACAGTTATCACATCTGGTATATTTTATTTCTCTGTTTGGTGTTGTCTGCTTCACTTCACTTCAATGTAGGTTCCCAAGAGCAAGGACTTAATTGTTTGCTGTTGTATCTCAGGGCCTAGACAGCTCCTAGTACATAGTAGGACACAATAAATATTCACTGTTTGAATGAATAAGTGAGTGAATGCTATAGAAGCTCAGAGTGGTAAGAGGAGACCCATGGTACTAACCAGGTGGTAAAGAAACACTTTGTAGTCTGAGGTTTGAGCTGGGCCTTGAAGAGTGTTTTTCATATGTAAGACCAATGAGAAGAGTATTCTACTTGTCTTATACAACTCAAGTGAGATTCCATCTTCTCAAGCAAGCCTCGTTGGAGCTCTAGGGGCTCCCTAATTCTTCATGTTCTCCCCAATGGTAGAGTTCACTCTAGTGTATTTTATCTCCCATTTACTTGTCTGGCTGTCCCAATAGAATATTAGCTCTGGTATGATAGGGGCAATGCCTTAGTCATAGTTGTATATTCAGTCATAGCATAGATCTTGTTAGCCTCTAAAAATACTAGTTGACTACGTAGTTTATTGAGCTAAATAGAAAGCTCATGTAGAGAAGTGGAAAAATGTAATATGGACCAAATCATGGTTTGTGGAGCTGAGACACGGAGTTTGGGTTTTAAGCAGGGAGATGCTATGATAATCTATTGTCTTAACAAAGGCCAATATGAGCATGTGTCCATGATGAAGCAACTGAACGAAGAGTTAGCTTGAGAGACAAATTATAACCATATTGCAATGCTCTAGGCACAAAATAATAAAGGGCTGAACAAGCCTAGTGGCAATGAGAATGTTCATGAAGGCACAAATGTAGCCAAATTCACTAATTTTTTGTTAAGAGGAGCCATAGATGAGTGCACATGTTAAGCCTGGATGACTGTGAAAGGTTGATGCAGTCACTCTAGCCCGTGTTCCAAATCTTAAGCCTCTTAAAAGAATTTTTGGCAAACTATTCACTATAACGGCACAATTTATTTTAGTATACTTAATGTTAGACTCCGTCAGAGTTCATTTATACAGCCTATATTCTGATATTAAGCTTTTAAACAAAACTTTAAAATTCTAAGATCAAATTTATTTCCTGATCGCTGGTAGTTATCTATAAAAGAAGTTAATTTGTAGGAGATAAATGTAGAGATAATAAAATATTAAATTTCATCAAATTCTTCTTTGGAAATATCACAGAATTCAGGGCTTCAAGAAACCTCAAAGCAGATAAAGCAAATAGGATTTCTTTCTCATGAGAATCTAAGGCTGCATGGAGTCAGTGAGTGATTCATGGGCTAGGCTAAGGTAAGGGGTAGAAGAGATGGAAGCACAGATTTTTTTTTTCTCTTTCTGCCTTAGAGATCAGTTCTGGTGCCTTCTCTTTGGCAAATAAGAACGTTGCAATAAGCTGGAGGGAAGTGAGGAGCTGCTCAAGGTCACAGGGCTGATCAGAGGCATAATTAGATCTGGAACTCAGATTTCTTGATTTTCAGATAAGAAGGCACAGTAAAAAATAAATAAATAAATAAAACAGTACTTCTTAACAGGAATAGGTAAGCTTTAGAACCGAGGCACAACTTTAGTCCTCTATATCTCCTTCCTAACAAAGAGGAAAATAAGCAAAGAATAACCAGAAGCATTTTAGGGATGATAACAGGATATAAAAAATCTGAAATGCTAGAAAATCCATGGGAAGAAGAGGGTCAAAGGTAGGGTCTCAACTGGTTACATACCAATTTTCTCCTTTGTACTCTGAATCTGGAGCTCTATCATAGTCATATTTTGCTAACCAAAAGCATATGTTGCTTAGAATTATGATATTAGACCTATCCTTTCCATGCCTGGTGCAGTTGCATTTTTAAGCTCTAAACATGGATAGATCCAGGGGTACATATGACAACATCTTAATTTAGTCTTGCTTTTCTCTCTCATCTCTGCTTTTTTCTTCTTTGATTCAGTTTTTAGATCTCTTCACATGGTAGCAAATTAGCCACTATCCTATCTTCTTAACAACCACAGCCAGAGGTCTCTTCAAAGTTGCAATAAATGCCTCCCAAATTGAATTTCATTGGCTTTTATTATGTCATAGGGCCTTCTATGAACCAATTGTTGTGACTAAGGGGTTATTGTCCAAACATGGGCCATGTGCCCACAGATAGAATGAGTAGATTGGCCAATCGCATCCAAATTTCATGGACCTTAGTGAGAAAGAAAGTTTTCCTAGAGAAAAATCAGTGTGCTCTTTGTAAAAAAGAGAGAAAATAGGTGTTGGCTACATACACCTTGATGGCAGCTGTGTCCACTATAGCTGTCCAATATACCAATTAGACATAGTTCAAGTCAAAGTGTATTCCCTCTAAGGAAACATGTGATTGGAATTAGGCCTGGAATGTTTTAATGAAATGAAGCAACTATACAGATCCTGTTCCACGTCTCTTCCTTCTTTTCCTTTCTCTGCATATCCTCTCTATTCTTCCTGAAATATTTGTTCAGCTTAAGCATAGTGTTTGCTTTCTTCTGACTTCAGCTTGTCAGGGCTTCAACTATCTCTCACTGTGTTCTTTTAGCTTCTGCACTGGCTGCTAATTGCCTCATTCTCATTAGTTTCCTAATTCCAAATTCCTTTTTTTTTTTTTTTATGATTTTATTTATTTATTCATAGAGACACGAGAGAGAGGCAGAGACACAGGCAGAGGGAGAAGCAGGCTCCATGCCGGGAGCCCGATGTGGGACTCTATCCTGGGTCTCCAGGATCACACCCCGGCTGCAGGCGGCGCTAAACCGCTGCGCCACCGGGGCTGCCCACTAATTCCAAATTCCTAAGAAAGGAAACTGTGTAAAATCATTGCGTGCCCATGTCAAAGGTGATATGCTACAGGCTAGACATTTCAATCTATGGATTGCCTACCAATCCAATAAGAACTAGTCCAGCGCTAGTTCTTATTCTAATAAGTTTAATGAAGGTGGAAAAAAATGGTCTTAACACCCTTGGGCAGAATATAGGCAGTGAAATTTCCTTTTGCAAAGTGAGCTGGAAGAACAGGTTTTGTTACCAAACACAGTATTGACCTAGTAGCTTCACTTTACACCTTCTAGTACCCTCTCATCACCCACTCACACTGCATTCTTCTTTGGGAAAACATATGCAATCAAAAAGGGACTATTTCATTTTCCCATCCACAAATCACCAACCTACATTCCTTTCTAAGGCAACACTTACCACTTGTGCTCTGAATCCTATCCCACTCCTCTTCTCAAAGATTTCCCTCCAACCGTTACCAGTTTTTCAATATATTATTTATTTCTCTGTTTTATTATCTGTGTCTTCCAATTTATGTCTTTCCACTAGAAAATAAGCTCCTTGAGACAGGATGCTATGTGTTTCATTTGATACTATTTCCAGCACCTAGATTAGTTATCCACAATTAATTTTTGTTGTTTGACTAATTTGAGTGTGGCAGCTGCTCAAAAATAGAACTACTCTTTCTCTTATTTCCTTCCTTTAAGTTTGTCCTGCATTTATTTGGGAATAACTTCTGTTTAGAGAATTTTACTATAAACACAATACAGATAAAAATCTATTTGGTGAAAGGCATCTTTGTTTTGTTAATCTTGAAGATAACTAATATACCAATGTGTATATGTTTTCTAAAAAGATGTGTTTTCTGATGTATTTCTTCAAAACCTGCATAACTTAATAAGTCCAGAATGTTCTCAAGTTGATGATCTTTCTGTTATGTATATTTCAGGAATAAAATAAATGAAATTAAAAAACTCTTATGGAGCTTACAATCTAGTAAGATAACCAAAGTTATGTGTGGAAAGATGCTTAACATTTTGGCTTATAAAATGAATTATTTGAAATAATCCAAATGTCCTTATCAAAATGCCAGTCAAATAAATCATAATTGGTGAATAAGGATATTTATTACAGCATTTCTGTAATTAGAAACCTAAAATAAAATAATAACCTTTTTATTTTTTTGGTTTTCTGACTTAAACACTCAGAAAAGAGTTATTTCACAATTTTAAAACAGTAATTTTTCTGTATATCTTGGGTAAGAATATAGACTAAGGACAAAATAAATGCAAAACAAATCTTCTAAATATCAAAATTCTATTCAATAATCATAATGTTAACATTAACATATTATTTTTCTGAAACTATAAGGTAAAATAAATAAATAATCATATTATCCCATTTAGGAACCAAAGTTTTCAGTGAAAGTGGAATAAGACAAATATAAACCAAATAAGTAAAAATCCTGTAGCCAAATTTGAATTGGAAATATTAGTACAGACTTCTTAACTATTTTCCTAGCTTTGACTACCAAAACGACCTGGAAGCAATGGTTTAGCAACTAGACTAGAGATTCTAAATACCATTCTCCATTAAAAGGAACCTTGGAGAAATCACAGATGTCCATATCCAGAGCAGGAAATACACAAGATGAACACAAAGCATCTCTTGCTCTAGTATGTCCTGAAAGGAAGTCAGGAACTAAGATGCTCTCACCACCCAAAGACTGGACAATTTGAGAATAGAAAAAAAATAAAGCAGTAAACTTGAAACATATTAAATATGTTTTAAACCACAAAATAATACTTTTACAATACTATTTTTTAAAAGTCCATTGGTGAACTTTGCCAGATGTTAAGGAGTTAGCTCATTATTCTGATTGATAAAGGAAAGAATCAAGCATTTATATATGTGCCTATTCTATACTTCAAGATAAGCAAATACATAGTTAATGTAGAAGATCTGTCCTTTACAGAAAAAACTCCAGCTAATAAATGAAGAAATAATTATAAAATTGGATTATCCCTATTTTGTAACTCCTAATGAAATAATTGATTTAGGTGAAGATCACAAATAGTTGCTAAAATTGTTAGGTGAAAAATTGATTGGATGAAAAGATTTGGCTGACAGTACTTTAAAAAATCAATCAATCACAGCAAGAGAGACAACTAAGCACATGTCCTTCCTAATGTGATGAAATAGAAAGTAGACAACTCTATCTACCTGCAAAAGGAAAAAAATCAAATGTGAATCTGTTCAGTTTATAGAAATACAAAGGACTGAGGAACACAATAAATAATACCACAGGAACACAAATTAGCAAAATTCACAATATGAGATACTCTTTAAGTTTTCTCAATAAATGCAAGAAAAACAAACAGAAAAAGATGAACCTATATATTAAAAGAACACTGGGAATATAACAACAAAATGCAATATATAAACCTGCTGGAATCCTCATTAAAACATACCAACTGTTAAAAGAGCAGACAGAAAAAAGATGAAATTAACATATATTCTCAAAACCATTATTACTTTTTCCAGAAGGGATATTATGTTTGGGAATATGTTTTTTAAAACCCAAAGAATCCTTATCTTGCATGAATTCATAGTGTAGTATTACAAATAGGTGAAATTATTTTTGAAATTTAGTCCAAAATAATCTAGCATGTATAACTAGGGAAGGGAATGGGGATACTAGGGGAGATGAAACAGATTAGCCTAATGCACATAGCTATTGAAGCTGGGGGGATGGGTGCATGTCAATTCATACTTTTTATATGTTTGACAATTTCTATAAAAAACATTTGAAGAAATTATCTCAATATCTTTATTCCATTTTCTTTCAGTTCTTTCTGGAAAACTATAACATGACGCAGAAATAAAGGGCTATGAAAATCCCTTTTCAGAACAATATGAAATCTTAATGAATTCCATAAGCATTAAATCTTCTCTACTCTCCATCAGTTATTTTAAAAGAAGACTATTTCATACATCAACTGACATGAAGCATTTGTACAATGGACCCTTGGCTAGAAGGTTTTGATTTTACATAAAGGAAATATAGTAACTGAGTCAGAAAAATATGGATTTAAAAAAAAAACACAGATTGGTTTCCTCTAAAGTATCATTCTATTAATTTGACTCTCAGTAGGACTAATGTATATTTTACAATTTTCCAAACATCTGTCACTGTATGGTGACTAAAATTTTGATTTTTTTTCCCTGCTCAATCAAAACAATAGAATGTCTTCCTTTAGACTAAAATCAACACTCCAAATCCTTCCAATCTTATTTTCTACAATAAATCTGTCATCTATCCTGTGCCTGAGCTGACAATGGCTTGGCCTATCCCAACAAATTGACTGACATCATCATCTTGAATCATCTTAAGTCTCCTAGGTAAATATCAGAATAAAATGATTCAAAAGAATGAATGCACTGCAGCAACTAAGGATAATTAAAACAAACTTTATACAGTTCTACATTTCTATCTAGTAAGCAGAAAAATAAAGATAACACTTAACAAATGAAAGATGAAATAGAAGTAGGATGTTACCACCATGTTCAGAGCAACTCCTAAAAATTGTATATCATATCCAAATGAAGGCAGAGATATTTTTTCAAAGATGGAGACTATGTGCATGTACATATATATATATATGTTGTCATAGTACAGGCAATATCGCAGAATCCCTGAGAGTTCTGCCATGGTTTGTGCAGAAAAATTCTTAGGAAGGCCCTTTGGGTGGCCCGGTCGATTGAGCATCTGCCTTTGGCTTGGGTCATGATCCCAGGGTCCTGGGATTGAGCCCCACGTTCGGCTCCCTGTTCAGCAGAGAGCCTGCTTCTCCCTCTCCCTCGGCCCCTTCCCACCCACTTATGTTCTCACTAGCTCTGCTCTCTCTCTCAAGTAAATACATTAAAAAATCTAAAAAAGGGGATCCCTGTGTGGCTCAGCAGTTAAGCCCCTGCCTTCGGCTCAGGGCATGATCCTGGAGCCCCAGGATCGAGTCCCACGTCGGGCTCTGCATGGAGCCTGCTTCTCCCTCTGCCTGTGTCTCTGCCTCTCTCTGTCTCTCTCTCTCATGAATAAATAAAATCTTTTTAAAAAAAGACTATGCCCCAGGCTACTTTATAAGCAATACAACAATATGTTTAATAGTCATAGATCCAGGGATCTGACTGCTTGGGTTCAATTATCAACCTTACTATGAACTAACTGTGTGGTTGGGGGTATATTACTTATCTTCTCTGTTCTCAGTCGTGTCACCTATGAAATGAAATTATTTAGCCTCGAGACATAATAGAACTTTCTTCCCAGGTTCTCATGAAGATTTTTTTGATGAAGCACTTAATGAATGAACTATCCACAGCACAGCACTGGTAATGATCCATTGCTTTTAGTGCATAGTTACCAAAGTGAAAGGCCCCATCACACTGATATTTTAAATCACTATATTTGGGTTGAACCTCTTCTTGTCAACAGAATGTTTGTCATTGTCAAGTCCATCATCCATTGATCCCTTTCTCCATGTTAGCAGAATCCTGGACTTTAATGGAGCACATTGTCACCTGGAGTAAAAGACTACACTTTCCAACATCATTTGCTGGTGGGAGTGGCTACCACCTATGTTCTAGACAATGAGAATCAACTAGAAGTGTCTAGGACTTACAGGAAATTTTCTGGAAGGAGTTGTGTTGACCCTTTCTTCTTCTCCATCCTGCTTCCTAGAATGTGGATGTGATAGCTGGAGCTAGGTGCCACCTGGACCAGAAAGCCATGTTCTGAGAATGGCAGAGTAGCTGGACAGGAGTCCAAAACCTGTGTAACTCTAGAGCTGCCTTACTAGCCCAGGATGTCTCACTTCCAGATCTTTTCATGTGAGTGATAAATTAAGTTCTGGCTAATTTTAATCATATGGTTTTTGTTTTGATTTGTTTCATTATTTTTGTTGTTGTTTTATTACATGCAGTCAACCAAGCCCTTTAGATATGGTCAGAGACAGCAAACATTGGCTGAAAAATACATTTCATTTGTCAATGTCTGTCAATCCATATGCAGGTGAGAGGAGAAACACAGACTAGCAGAAGATATTTATCTGAGACTGTGACAGATTAAGAAAACTATCAACCAAGTAAAGACATACAGGCACACAATTTTTTGAGGATTATTAAAATCAATATATGGCTCTGAAGTGTCATTAATATGTTACAGTAAATAGTATACAGGAATTCTTAGGAGACTTCAGACAAAAGAAGTAGATAAACTGAGAAGAAAGGACATCTGGAGATATTGTTAATGGCTCTGGAGCATGAGGAAAGGAAAAATTTATGCAATTCTTGGGGCTTGAGAATGAGCCAAAGTATTTTGGCAGCTGAGCACTGAAAGTCAGTAATCTATAATAAGTGAGAGCCACTATACCAAAATTGTTCCTAGAATGAATCCACTCTGAATTTAATAAGGGAAACGTTCATCCATATTGAGAATTATTAATTTAATGGCAACCTTTCTTATTTTGTTTGTTTCACCCATTGTGGGTCAAGGCATGCACACTGATTTATGTTTTAAGAAATTGTTGGTTTTCTCTTTTGCAATAGCAAATGCGAATCTAATGCAATCAGCACTAAAAATCCTGTCAGTCTGGCTGACCTGGAATTGTCTGTTAGAAGCTGATTGATGGGTCTCATGTTGTGCTTTGTGTAACAGCCAGAGCATGCTAAAACACTTGCCTCTACATTGTGGTTGATCCATCTCTTCAATAGTTGATTTTTTAACAGATTTTTAATTGTACAACATATCTTATATGTATATGCAGCCCCTTGCTATTTTCTCATTATATTCTCAAGCTGTAAAGAACCTTCAGCATTCCTCTGGAGCAGCCCCTGGTTCAGGTAGAAGCCAAATTGAAAATACTGGGTCTGGTGATTATCTACAAAGCTTTAAAGCAAAGCTCCTCTATTACAGACCTCATAACTAACTCAATAGTCCAGTCTATTACTTTACCACTTGCTAGAAGTTCTTCTTTATACAAAATTTCAAAATATACACTGCTTCAATGTACTCCTTTCCTCTTGTTTGATTTTCTGTGGACATAAGGAATAGCTGATCAGAGTCTTCATGAAAAGTTCTTCCTATTCTTGAAAACAAACCAGGTCGTCCTTGATCTTCTTAAAGCTAAACAGCTTCAATTCTTCGGACTTTTTTCACATATCATTTGCACTATTTGTAATTTTCTTCTCAGTATCTATTCCAGTTTCTCCGCATTCTTTTAAAAGTCTGATGCCTCAAACTGGACACTTGATCTGATAAGCATGTGACTAATATGAAGT
Source organism: Vulpes vulpes (assembly GCF_048418805.1). Lineage (NCBI taxonomy): Eukaryota > Metazoa > Chordata > Mammalia > Carnivora > Canidae > Vulpes > Vulpes vulpes. The sequence goes on along the minus strand of NC_132787.1, from coordinate 21,228,739 downwards.
ATGAAAGAAAGGTCATTTCCCATATATGACATAAACTTAAATATTTATAAAATATATAAGGATATAAATATACACACACACACATATATATATGGATTTTTCATCTTTAGCACACACATGTGTACCCACGCATACGCACATACACACACACACAAACACATATACATACCATATGGTCAGTAATGGAGCCAAATCTATTTTCTATATACTTCTCTTTAGATGGTGGGGTTCCTGACCTATATTTGTGTTGATGGGTTTAAGAATACACCGAGACTTCATCCCTTTTAATCTCTATTCTGGTTATGTATGTGCTACCTGGGTATATTGTAATAAGAAGGTTGTGAACAATAGCTACAGTTTAGAAGTTTCAAACAAGTGTAGAAACTATTTCTAGGGAAAGATAAGGAATATATAATATAAAATTGGTCTCTGAGAAAGTCTGATAAATAATGGTGAAGAGCTCCAAGATAATTGAATATTAACTATGTGCCAAGCACAGCGCTCACCTAACTCTTGCAATAAGTCCAAGAGATGGATACTTTATTTCTTTTATAGAGTTGAGAAAAATAAGTTACAAGAAAGTTAAGCAATTTTTTGGAACTATGACTATGGGAGACAGGATTTTAACCCATGACTACCTGACTCCTGGACTTGTGCTTTTAATCATTACATTAAAGTACCTAAAAACATGGATATGTCTAAAGAAAGGAGAATTTGGGTAAAATTTCTCATATTGGAAAAACAGAAAAATCTAGACAATCTAAAAGAACTAACCAATAGTATTGCTTCATCATACAAGAGTTTCCATACAGTGCTTACCTTTAGCTTGACATAGTTTTAGCATTAATTCTAGAAGAGTGGTATTCAGAGTCCACTTGGTTATTGTTTCATTGGGAACAATAACTGGTTTTTTAACATGAGGATTGAAGTGTTTTTGTAATTAACGTAGATGCGGACTTGGAATTAACCTAGAACCTAGAACCAGGCAGAGTGGAGAATTACTGCTGTATAATGACAAACACTATTTTAAAAGAGTCTGCTTACACACATGCAAAACCTATTTGGGATTTTATTTTTCAAATGTTCCCCAGATGGTTTAGCAAAGGAAAAGTGTATCTAGAGAAGGGATTGGAACAAGTGAGGCCAGATATTAACAGAAAGTTAGGGATGTCAGATTTACCAAATAAAAACACACAAGATGGCTAGTTCAACTTGAATTTCAGATAGACAACAAATAATTTTTTAGTGTAACCTTGTCCCAAATATTGCATGTATACTCATATTTAAAAATTATTCATCATTTATCTGAAACTCAGATTTAACTGGGAATCCTGCATTTTATCTGGCAACTCTGAATCCAGACAGGGTCATATGAGTGTTCATTGTTCTTCATTCAACTTTCCTATTAGTTTGAAAAACTTTTAAATAAAAATATTATATGCTTTCTATATATTTATGTATGTAATCATGTCAGATTTCTTCACATTAATGACAAATTCTGTTGTGTAGGAAAGGGAGAATGATTTACATTCTAAAACTGCATTCACTTCATGAAGATATTGGGATAAGAGTGGGATAGATGAAACTGGCAAGAGGGACTCAGCTTTACATCGAGTAGTCTGACTTAAAAGGTTTCTTGTCCCCGTGGGCTCATGACTCTCCTTCCCTGTCCAGAGACACCAGGGCAGCTTGGGGGCACTGAAAAGAAAATTGCGTTAGAACTCCATCAGCATCAGATGAACCAAGCAGATCAAAATAAGGCTCTAAAAATTAAACTGCCTTCGGAATCACAACACACAGTTAAACTAAGATCCATTTAGATGCTAAAGCTAAACTTGCTGAATAGAAGATTTAAATAGGATCCAGAGGATCCAGAGTCTCCTAACATAACAGACAACATGTCCAGGGCACAAAAAAAAAAAAAAAAAAAAAAAACAAACAAACAAACAAAAAACAAAAAAAAAAACACCTGTCACACCAAGAATGAAGAAAATCACAACAATCGATTGACACCAACCTCAACATGAGTCATGTGTTGGAATAGTGTGACAAGGCTTTAAAGGAGCCATAATAATAATGCTTGAATAATCAAGTACAAACTCTCTTGAAACAAATGAAAAATTGAAAATCCTGACAAATAGATAATGTCAATTCTCTTTGTATTCTGTGTATTATTACACTAAGTAGTATTATTCAGTGGATAATTTAAGATTTCTTCAAACCAAAGTTTTTAAAGCAAATGTAATAGCAGTAAATACAGCCAAAATAATGTAATATAGATGGCTTAATTAAGCACAATGAAAAGTCCAGTATAAAAGAAATGATGTTTGGAAGGTCAAGCGAGGCATACAAGTTATCTGTGCTTGTTTGGGATTTCTACTTTTAGAATAGTAGTGTTAGAAACAAAAGAATGACTTCAAAGTTATACTAATCTAAGCAAGTTATGTGATTGCCGTAAGGCTATTGCCAAGAATTTAGAAAAAAGATCAAATGTCAGATGTCTCAAACTAAAGCTAGGCTTTCCAATCATTGCTCTACAATGGGAATTGAAGCACCATAGAGATATACAAATGATTCCCCAAATTATTTCACGAAGTTTTATGCCAAGTAGAAGCGAAATGTTGCAACCTCAACATAGATGTAGTCTCTACAACCCCAAATGCTAAGAAGACGTGTGCTAAGACTATTGAATTGAATCACAATTAGCCAATCGAAGTGTTTGGCAACCACAGATGTGATTAAAACAAATATTTCCACCTTGGAAACTTTCTTAGCCCTAATAGATATTATAATAGCAATAATTCTAGCAGGAGTTTATCGTGCACTTACTATGTACTAGACACTGTGTTAAGAATTAATTTGCATTATCTCATTTAATGCATAAAGCAATTCTCATGGTAAATATTATCCCCATTTTACATGAGGCCACACTGTTTGTTTAAGAAATCCCATTTGCTTAATTTAATTCCTTATTAAATATAAATCTCTGATCACTCTATAACTGTATCCCTTAAGCTGAACATGATCCCACTTTAAAATCATGAGAGCAGACCTTAAGGAATCACTTGATGTCACTAGCGTTCACACTATACTTCCCTAGGTCACTAACCTGCAAATGCATTTGAAGGTAACCAGGTACAACTTCTTAAACTTCCAACCTCTCCCTCCTATCCTCACTCTTAGCTGGCTACTTTGCTTCCTACTTTACTAAAAACATACACTCAGAAGAGAAATTCTGAATCTGCACACTTTGCCATACTGTTACCACAGATGAACTGTGTGCTCTGTGTTCCAGTTTCAAAGTATCCCTGTGCTCTGCGTTCTTATTTCAAATAATCCCTCTCCTTCTTCCTTAGACCCCACCCTCTCCTATTCAAGAGCATCCTCCAGCAATTCTCCCATTTTGCCTACATTATTATTTTTTTCTTTCTACTGACTCATTCTTAATAGCATATCCAAATATACTGTTATTCTCCCATCTTAATTAAACAAAATAAATAAACACAAAGACAAAATTTCTCTTTCATCCCTAGCTGATGTATTTATAACAAAAAAGATTTGTTCATACTTGCTTTCTCAAGTTCTTCTCATTCTCTTTAAAACACACTCAATCCTTCCACACTGAAAATGTTCTTACCTAGGTCAACAATGACCTCCACATTGCTAAATTCAGTGCCCAATTCTTAGTCCTGTTTGTACCTGGCCTCCAGCAGCATTTGATACAGTGGATCAATTCCTCTCTTTGACATGCATTTCTCAGTTGGCTTCCAAAACACACAGTTGATTTGCTTCTTCCTTCAGTCTCCTTTGCTGGTTCTCCCTCATATATCCAGCCTCTTTATATTATTACATCCAAAGCCCAGGTCTGCTTTCTTCTATTCTCAATCTTTCCTCACTCCCTTAATGATCTAATCAAGTCTCTTAGTTCTAAATATCTCCTTTTCTGCTAATGACTCCCAAATTCTTATCTTTAGGCTACACCACTCTCCTGAATTCCAGACTTGAAATATTCAACTGCCTACTCTCATTTCCCTTTTGATATCTCAGAATTAGTATATCCAAATGTCCAAAACCAAAAATTTTTTAAGGCTTTTATTTATTTATTCATGCGAGATACACACACAGAGAGGAGACATAGGCAGAGGGAGAAGCAGGCTCCTCACAGGGAGCCCGATGGAAGACTCGATCCCAGGACCCTGAGATCACAACCTGAGCTGAAGGCAAACACTCAACCGCTGAGCCACCCTGGTGCCCCAAAACCAAATTTCTTACCTTTGTCCCATATCAGTCATAGTTCTGGCAAGAAACATTTGGTACACTTAATATACAGAATTTGAGAGCAGTTTCATAAGGTAGCTATTTATAGAGTGTAGGAAAACAACAAAAAGATAGTGCAATCTCCCAGTGCCAATGATGGTGGCTATTGTCCTACCAACTCTGAAATGCAAAGGAGTAAAGGAAAAAAACAGTTGTTACTACAGGCGTGATAGAAAACAGAAAGAGGTGTGAAGAAGGTCAACTGACAAGGGCTGTGGTGGAGTATAACCAGTTTAAAGCAACTCTTCCTTCCCTCAAATCTCTCATCAGTTTTCCTCATTGACTACACAAAGCTGGAAAGCTAGAGAGCAAGAGATCAGCTGGTGTATTCTTTAGAGGTTGGGGCACAGAACAGAATGGAAACAGATAGACAGTAGGTTTAGAGAGGAAAATAAAAAAATATCCTGCCCACTACCAAAGCAATTTCACCTAGAGTCTTCTCGCTATCAATTGATGGAAAGGCCATCTTGCTTCTTCTAAGCAAAAACAAAGTGTCATCTTTGACTCTTTTATATCTCATCTATCAGAAGATCTCATTGGCCCTACCATCCAAATATATCCAGACTCTGACTTCTGGAAATCAGAAGTGTTCTAGTGAGAACACTTCTTGATACCTCCACTAGTATCATCCTCACTGAACCACCATCATCTCTTGCCATTTCACAACTATCAGGTCTCCCTACTTCCATCTTAACCCTGTACATGAAATTGTAAACCTAGTAAACAGAGTAAGCTCATGTCTTTCTAGAAATTTATCCATTTCATCTAAGTTTTCTAATTTATTGGCATATAATTGTTCATAGTCTTCTGTATAATCCATTTTAAGTTTGGTAGCAATGTCCCCTTTTTAATTTCTGATTCTAGCAATTTTAGTCTTCTCTATTTTTTTTTTTCTTGGTCACTTAGCTAAAGTTTTCTTAATTTTATTAATCTTTTCAAAAAAAATCACCCTTTGTTTTTATAGATTTTCTCTATTGTTTTCCATTCATTATTTCATTTATTTCCTCTCTAATCTTTATTATTTCCTTTCTTCTGCTTGCTTTGATCTTCTTTTTCCAGTGTATTAGGTGAAATGTTAGGTTATAGCTTTGAAATTTCATCTCTTTTGATATAGGCATTTATAGCTATAAATTTTCCTCTAAACATCATTTTAGTTGCATCCCATAAGTTTTGGTATGTCATGTCTTCATTTTCATTCATCCCAAAGTATTTTATAATTTCCTTTGGAATTTCTTCTTTAATCATTAGTTACTTAGGAATATGTTGTTTAATTTCCACATACTTGAGGGTTTTCCCATTTTTTTCCCGTTATTGATTTCTAACTTTATTCCATTGTGGTCAGAGAACATATTTTATATTATTTTATGCTTTTTACCCTGTACAATTTATTATGGTCTAGTACATGGTCTGTCCTAGAAAATGTTCCATGTACACTTAAGAATATATTTTCTAAAGGAAAAAGAATATATTTTCTGCTCTTATGTGTCCTATCAATGTCTGCTAGGTATTGTTGGTTTATAGTTTTGTTCAAGTCTTTGGTTTATAGTTTTGTTCCAGTCTTTAATTTTCTTGTTGATCTTCTGCCTAGTTGCTCAACCCATTATTGGGGCTACTTAAGTTTCCAACTATTATTGCTAATTTAGCTTTTGTCTCATGTATTTTAGTGCTATGTTGTTAAGTGTATTTGTTTATAATTATTATATATTGCTGATACATTGGCTGTCATCATTATGCAATGTCTCTCTTTATCTCTAATAACATGCTTTGTTTTGAGGTTTATTTTGTCTGATGCTCCAGATTTCTTTTAATTGCTATTTGCATGATGTGTCTTTTTTTCTATCCTTTAACTTTTAAACTAATGAATTTTTTAATCTAAAATATGTCTCTTATAGACAGAATATAGTTAAATTTTATTTGTTTTTTATCCAACCAGACAATCTCTCATAGGACTTTTGATAGGACTATTTAATCTATTTTCTTTTAATGTAATTATTAATATAGTTGGATTTACATCTGCTTTTTAACTTTTTTGTCTTCTATTTATCTCATGTCCTTTATTGTTGTTACTTTACTTCTCCTTCACTGCTTTCTTTTGTGTTTAGTGAATATTTTCTAGTGTAGCATTTTAATTTTTCCAATGATTTTTTTCACTATATTATTTTTTTGAGTTATTTCCTTAGTGGGTGCTTTAGGGCTTACCTTATCTTATTAAGAATAGTTCCAAAAAAAAAAAAAAAGAATAGTTCCAGTTTTACACTAATTTAATTCCAGTGAGTTATAGAAATATTACTTCTATTTAGCTCTACTCCTTTCTCCCCTTTTTGTGGTATTGTTACTCTAAGTATTACATCTCTAAATGTTAGAAACTCATAACTACACTATTATAATTATTGCTTTATATAATTTTGTGTTTTTTAAAGAAGATGAGAGGAAAAAAAGAAGAGCAAGTATACACTCACAACTTTAGTTATCATTCTTATTTATCATTTTCACTTCTTTTCATTTTTTCCTGTAAACTTGAGTTACCATATAGAGCCATTTTCTAAGCCTGATACACCTATCCATCTCCTTAATACTATTGTTAATAATTATATTACATTTTATGTTATAGGCCCCAAATACATTATATATGTATTCTTTTATACAATTATTTTTTAAATCAGTTAAGGAAAGAAAGAAGAAATATGCATTTTTAGTGTCTATATTGTCTTTTATAATTGTACAACTATTTTTATTATTATTGCTTTTTAAAATGTGTATCTTAATTATCATCTGAGAGGTCACTTGCTTTTAAACTAAAGAACTTCCTTTAGTATTTCTTCTAAGGAAAGTCTGCTAGTAGAAAATTTGCTTAGATTTTCTTTGGGAATATCTATTCTACCTCCATTTTTAAAAATATAGCTTTGCTGGATACAGGATTCCTAACTAATTATTGATAAACTTGGATTTCATACCATTAATGAGGCTTCCTATTATTGAGGGTTTGTTTAGACAGCTTTTGTGAAATCTAACCATTTATTAGCTTAAAACTATGACAGATATCAGGGCAGCCCAGATGGCTCAGCTGTTTAGTGCCGCCTTCGGCCCAGGGCATGATCCTGGAGACCTGGGATTGAGTCTCACATCAGGCTCCCTGCATGGAGCCTGCTTCTCCCTCTGCCTGTGTCTCTGCCTCTCTCTCTCTCTCTCTGTGTGTGTGTCTCTCATGATTAAATAAATAAAATCTTAAAAAAAAAAACTATGACAGATATCTTCAGAAAGTGTAAACTGAGGTCCAGTACCCTCTTTTGAAATGTATTACTGTAGATCTGGGAATAGAAAGGATGGTTGGCATTTGCTCTATGCAGCTGAGTCTGACTCTGGATGTTTAAAATAAAATTCATGGATTGACATAATATTTTATAAGTATTTGTTAGTATAATGAGTTCTTGTAGCAAAATGAGGTATAATTTTCCAGGTCATATTTTTTTCTTTTTTAAGACAAATATAAAATCTGCCCTTAAGTTCTCTACTTCTTATTTTTCAAATATTATAGTTTGTATTTCTGCAATGACTTCAGTCACCTGGAGTTTTCTAAGCACTTTAAAGATGAACATGAAAGAATTCATTATGTTGCAAATATCAACCTGTCTTCTTTCTTTTTCACACAGGGGTTAGAGCTCAGGCTAAAGCCTCCCTGCCCAAATTTTTCTACATGATTGTCTCTAAAGCCTAAATCATTGTGAACCTCTTCCTTTTGGATAATTCTACTTTCTTAGTGATCCATTCAAATTATGATGGCTGTTCTTCTTCACACTGTTCTAAGACACAGACAAGGTGCATTAACCTTTTTAGTATGTAGACTTTCAGGCTAGATCTGTATTCTTCAATCTGGGTTGTATATTAGAATAATAATTGAGAGTTTTTTAAAATGCTGATAGCCAGCCTGAAACTAATATAACACTGTATGTTCATCATACTTCAATAGTAAACAGACAAACAAATTGATGGTTGAGTCTCACTCAGATTCCGGCTTAATTGATTACAATGGAGATTGGTATAGATATATTTTAAAAACATCCTGGTTGAATTTAATGTGCAGCCAGAAATGAAACCCATAAGTCTAAAAATTTAAGTCTTGCTGGGCCCTGAGGAACTATAATTTTGGAAATTACTTTTATCTTCCATATTTATACTTTATCTAGTACAGCTTGATTCAATAATTTTGATTCTGAAGACCTTAAGAGAATGCCTGCAGTCTGGTGGATGCTGCATTTTGCTAGCAATATGGAACTGAACATATATCCCACTTTCACATAGCTTTGGGTATAATTATAATAAGGACAAGACAGACATTGAATAGAAAATCACAAGTGCAAAGTGACCATAGAAGACATTTATACCAATAGGAAAAATCATTCCTTCTCACTTTACTCCTAAAACTTGGGTGTAATGAGAAATAAATATTCATTGTGCATTTGAATGATGTCAAGATACAAAAACTATTGAGTATGACTGATTAAGGAAATAATTTCAGTTAATAAATTTCCCCTTTCAATGAAAGTGCATTAGCAAAGATTCTTTCTCACTTTAATGTGAAATGCGTTGAGACCTTCATTTCTTCTTATCACTTATCTACTTATACAAGTGACTTGTATAAAAGAGATAGAAGGGGATCCCTGGGTGGCTCAGGGGTTTAGCACCTGCCTTCGGCCCAGGGCGTGGTCCTGGAGTCCCAGGATCCCGCATCGGGCTCCCTGCAGGGACCCTGCTTCTCCCTCTGCCTGTGTCTCTGCCTCTCTCTCTCTGTCTCTCATGAATAAATAAATTCTTTAAAAAGAAAAAGAGAGAGAGAGAGAGAGAGAATATCTGACTTCCAGAGAGATATTTGTCCTTAAGAATCTGTGGATTATCAGAATTCAATGATTATCTGGAAGGATAAGAAAAGCTGCAGGAGATGAGAAGGGAGTTCACTCCAGGAATATATACTTCCTATCTGCTCCTTGATCTTACCAAGCTTAGAGAGTTGGTACCATTACTTAGAATGGTTTCATCCCAATATTGTGTGGCTGGCCCTACTTGTCATTCAGATCTCAGTTTAAACATTACTCTATTAAAATGTATCTGAAGTTTGTTTTAATCAAGAATGGTAAAAAAAAAACACACAGACTTGGAAATAAGTATCATAAAGAAAGAAGATTTTTATATTCAGGCATTGTTAGAAACAGGAGGCATGACACACAGGGGAACCACCAAGGTCAGTCAAGAGGCAGAGGAGTGAAGAGAAAGTATGGGTCCAAGGCTTTGTTGGCATTTTCACAGGAAGAATGGGCGAGGAAGATATCACCTGGTCTTGGGTGATTTAGGGCAAGGGGATAGTGTCCTAGACTGCAGAAGCTTGAAAAAAGAAATGATGAGGATATTGACTCAGGACTGGTTGGTCTGCTGTGTCAAGGAATTAGTTCACCCTAAGAGGGGCAGTCTCTCCAGGATTTGCAAGGTCTCAAGATGTCAAAACATCATAAAACACTGAAAATAAAAAACACAACTATTACAATCACCTCCTCAAAGAAGCTTTCCCTGATCTCCCAAACTGAAGTGATTAGCAGTCATTCTATCCATCAGTCTATTTTAATTCCCCCCAAATACTTCTCTGATATTTTTCTATTTCTATAATGGTTTGTTTATTCTTTTCTACCACTAGAATAATATTTTCATCTTATTACTTCTTTATCTTCAGTACTGAAAATAGGGATACATGTAAAATATTCATTAAATACTTGTTGAATTAAATGTATGTTTTCCTTAGGAGGGAAACTGAGTGGGGAAAAATTAGAGAGGAAGACAAACCATGAGAGACTCCCAGCCCTGGGAAACAAACAAAAGCTTGCAGAAGGGGAGGAGGAGTGGGGGGATGGGGTAGCTGGGTGATAGGCACTAAGGAGGGCACTTGATGAGATGAGCACTGGTTGTTATACTATATGTTGGCAAATTGAATTTAAATAAAATATTTTTTTAAATGTATGCTTTCCCTTCTTAGATTTCCCATTTTCTTCCCATATCCTCTTCACTGTAATTGTTATGAGTATCAGCACAAATTTAACACCATGATCATAAACTTTCTCTATTTCTAGAACCTCCAGAACATTGTTCCTGGAAAGCCACAAAGGTCAATATAAGGGCACAAGGAGAGAAATGAGACAAAAGGTTTGCTGCACGTAGAAGGCAGAAACTGATGAGACTATTGATGACAAAGGAATGGAAGGGATGGTAACAGAAGTAAAGTGGGCAGTTGTGTGGTGTCACTTGAAAATTTTTATTTTATTTAAATTTAACTTCATCCATTCATTTTTATTCAAAACTCCTTATTATTTACCTTCCTCATGCTAGGAAACAAAGTATTCTCTAATTTTAGAAAGAAACATCATTAAGTTGCTTCTCTATACACTCTGTGCTGGTCATAGAAGTACCGTTTAGGTCTCACATTTAAAAAAAAAAAAAGTAGAAAACTAAAGACAGTCCTAGAAGGCACAGGCTGCATTCAAATACACGTAGACAACTACATATGCTAAAATATATATATATAAAATATTTTATTTATTTATTTATTTATTTATTTATTTTTAAAGATTTTATTTATTTATTCATGATAGACACAGAGAGAGAGAGAGGCAGAGACACAGGCAGAGGGAGAAGCAGGCTCCAGGCCAGGAGCCTGACCTGGGACTCGATCCCAGGACTCCAGGATCACACCTTAGGCCAAAGGCAGGTGCCAAACCGCTGAGCCACCCAGGGATCCCCTCAAAAGATATATTTGACAAATGGACTCAATATTAAAAAATTGTGGCTTTTGAGTTTTCCTTCCCACCACATAGTGCATTTAATATATATTTGTTGAATGAATGAATTATAGAGGAAAAAGAACAAAGATCTGACTAGCACAAAATCCTTGTAGAGCTTTTACTAAAACAGAGCTAATGAACATTAGGATTAATGCTGCAAAAAACGCAGTGGTTCAGTTTCTCTTAATTATTTTCGGTGGCAAAGAAGCTGATGATTAAGAAAATCATAGAACTTGGTTCCAACACATTCATAGTTAATTTTAGAATACAAATTACATAAATCATAGTCTTTACATTCAGCAACTATATAAATAGGTCTAAATTCCCTGGGAAGTAAGGTAAGCATTGTTGTTGTTATGCCTAGGCATGTGTATATGTGATTGTGTGTGTGTGTGTGTGTGTGTGTGTGTGTGTGTGATTGGCTGCATAACAGATGTAGAGAAAAATGATGCCCAGAAAAAGAGAATTGAACAATAGTTGTATAAACATCAGTAATACAAAGAAAGTAAAGAGAAAAGAGAAGCCCCAATCTATAAACACAGCTAGATGAATAGCCTCAAAGGGACTCCCTCTAGTCAAGATGCATAGATCTGATTCTAATAGGCCCCTTGGATACTGACGGCAGGCCTCTGATGTATGAGCTGGTGCATCTTTATTTGCATATTAAATACATAAATAACCAGCAATGCAGGGAAGAGATAGAGGGACAAATAGGAACACGACATTGAAAGGGCATATTCATCTAGTTAAAAACTCATTGGAACACAACCAGACTCTAGTGTACAGACAAAGACTCATCTTTTTGTAGCAGGGCCTGAATCCAAAACAAGATCAATCCAAAACAGTGCTCACCTGACCAACACAGCAAATGGGGCTGGAAGACAATTTGCAGATCATTTATGTGACTCTCCTTCACTCACAGAGAATTAAACTAAGGCAGGCCAGACTGATTCAGATAACATTAACAAGTGTAAGTTATGAACCATGCTACAGCATATAAAGGATGAGTGAGATATGGTATTATTAAAGGGCTTTGCCATTTATAGGGGAAGGGGTACAGATGAATAGTGAAATTCTATATAACATGATGAGTGGAAAGATCTAGGTTTGTACAGAATGCTGTGGAGGCCCAAAGGAGGTGTAGCAAAGAGGCAATATGGTAAGGGATTTCTCTAGTAATCAGCTGCAGGTAGTATAAATTCAATCTAAAACAGCTTAATTTTCTCTGATGGTGGGGAAAATTTACTCTATGCACTTATTAGTTCACTCTGTACACTGCTTTATGTCTGCACTTTGGTCCCTTTACAGTTAGTGACCTAGAACCAGGTTGCCTATTTTATGACTAACCCAGAAACCCCATGGAAAGCCACTCTTAAAAATTTCTCAAGATTCCATACAGGTTCTGCCATGGGGCAGCATGACATTTTCCCCCAATCCAGATTTCTTTTTTTTTTTTTTAAGATTTATTTATTTATTTATGATAGACATAGAGAGAGAAAGGCAGAGACACAGGAGGAGGGAGAAGCAGGCTCCATGCCGGGAGCCCGACGTGGGACTCGATCCCGGGACTCCAGGATTGCGCCCTGGGCCAAAGGCAGGCGCTAAACCTGAGCCATCCAGGGATCCCATCAATCCAGATTTCTAAGGGCAGCCCTGGCTGAGCCCCTGCCTCCAATTCCTCTTGAAACAAGAAACTAGAGTCAGCATTTCTATTAGGTAGGTAAGTGAGAGGTTTTCTTCTCTGTTTATAAAATATAAAACAGGTTCATGGTTTTATAACAACACTTATTCACTCAAAGTTCAACAAACATTAAGCCAAATCCTGTGTGAGTTTAAAGTGTTCTGATCACCAGTTCTGGTGTGTATTAGTGGAAGGTTTTCTCATACTAACAAGAAATTCTTGGACAGTTGGGTGTCTACAATTCAGCTGACACTATCAACTGGAAGTAGCATCAAATTCTACAGGTTAGTGGATCCCTCATACAAGACTGCTCTCCACCCTGCCCCACACTTCAGATGTCAATTACAAATCCAGATTACCATCTGGGCTTCTAACCAACCAGCTATGAATTACAGGTCCCAATGACTCACTCAAGTGGAATTAATATGCTAGAGTGGCTTAAAGAACTCAGGGAAACATTTTACTTACTAGGTCACTGGTTTATTATAAAAGGATATAACTCGGAAATAGTCAGATGGAAGGGTTGTTTAGGGCAATGATGTTGGAAGGGGTACAGAGCTTGCATGCCCCCTCTGAGCGTACCACTCTCCCCCTGTGGCCACATTTTCACCAACCCAGAAGCTCTCTGAACTCTAGGTTCTTGGGTTTTTATGGAGGCTTCATTCTATAGTCATGATTCCATTGGAATTTCTTGAGTAATGAGAGCAGTAAAGTGTTTTTTGTTTGTCAATGAGTGACTTTAGAGAGTACTTAAGGATGGTTGCCAGAGGAGGCAATCATGTGATTAAAGGGTTAGAACTTTCAGTGCCACCTTCCAGACTTCTGAGAGAGCAGGGGAGGGGTTGGAGAATGAGTTCAACCACCAGTGGCCAGGGATTCAATCAATTATTACTATTATTACTAAGTTTGAAAGAAAAAAAATCAGTGATTAAACCAGCAAAGTAATTTTAGATGGTGATAAGTATTATGAAGGAAATAAAATAGGATTATGAAAGAGAGTGACTGGGAAAGTTACTTTTTATTGGGTCATCAAGGAAGGCCTCCCAGAGACATGGCCTTTATGCTGAACTAAGCAGATCAGGGGAACAGCATTCCAGGCAGAAGGAACTGCAGTGTAAAGGCCATAAAGCAGGATCATGCTTGAAATATTCCAAAAGAAAAGGTAGGCAGTGTAGCTAACCAAGGGGAAGAGTGAAAGGTAATGAAGTCAAAGAAGTAGGCAGAGGCCAGTTCACAAAAGTCCAATGTCCACATATATGATCCATATATAGCACATGGCCTCACAAGGCATGGACAAATATTAGACAAGGGTGGTTAAATGCCACTTTGTTTTCCCAATCCTCAGTGTAGGAGGAAAGGGATCTTCCACATGCAAAGAAGGGGAGTCAAGAATAAAGTTTCTTATCACTCCAGGTAGGGTACAAGCAGAGAGGGAGAAGGAATTGCTTTGAGAGTTGAAGATTCTCCAAAAGACTGGACCTTTCCTTGCCTGATAGAGGAAAAATCTAGTCTACCAGTGGATCCAATGTAATAGCAAAAGTGAACCCTGGATAGTAGCCTGTTGACTCAGGCTGTGCTGGAGAGATGGACTGAACCCTTCTATGGAGAAGACAGGGCTCAGGGGCAGAGCTGCCCACATATAAGTAATTCACTGCTTCTTTTAAAGCACAGCTAAAACCAGTGAAACCAAATTCAAACTTCAGTATTACAATCAAATTACCTCATGCTTTGTATATAAAGCTTATGGACCTTAATTTAGAAGGTGAGCCCCCTCCTCCCTAAAAATGTTTTATTACCATGTAGTATTTATAATATTTACTTAAGGTGAGGATGCTCCAGACCCCATGAGTAGGGTAATCATATAATTTATTAAATGGATTCAGGAGAACAAAAAAAGGTGCTATTTTTTTAAAAAGATTTATTTATTTATTTATTTATTTATTTATTTATTTATTTATTTTAAAAAGAGAGATAGACTGGGGAGAAGCAGAAGGAGAAGGAAGAGACAATCTCAAGCAGACTTCCCACTGAGTGAGAAGCCCAACTTGGGGTGGGGGCACAGCAATCTCAAGACCCTGAGATCATGACCTGAGCCAAAATCAAGCGTCAGATATTCAACTAACTGAGCCACCCGGGTGCCCTGGAAGTGTTATTAATAAGAATCTTAGAACAGTATAAACTATGAGTGTATTGGACAATTTGGGACCTATTAAGAAATTATCTGTCCCTTTTTAAGACAAAGACCACCAGAAGGTCTTGAGATTTTATTTAAGTGAGGTAAGAAGTCATTAGTGAGTTTAATCAGGGGAATCACATGGTCTGATTTATAGTTTCAAAAGATCTCTCTGACTTTTGTGTGGAGATTGGATTGTAGGGGCAAAAAGAGAAGTAGGGAACATTTTAGAAGGGTTTTGCAATAGTTTAGGCAAGAGATGATAGAAGTTTGAACAAGGGTGAGACAGGTAAGAAAGAATAAGTATAATAAATACTTTTGAGGTAGAGCTCATAGAACTTATCAATGGATTAAGGTCTAGGGATGAAGGAGGCTGGGGTCCAACAGCATGCATTACTGAACAGATGAAGCTGACATTTACTGACAGTAAATGACAGTTTTCTTTATGTGTCAGCAACAGTGTGTGTCATATCTTTAGCTTGACCAGGTGAGAGTAAATAACAGTAACAACAATAATAACTAACCTCTTTTGACTGTCAGATACTAAGCACTTTATATGTATTGATTTAATCCTCCTAATAACCTATGAGATAGACATGATCATTCTCAACAGTTTACAAATGAGTGAGCTTTAGCACAGAGAGATTAGGTAACTTAAGTCACATAACTAGTACATCACAGAGCTAGGGCTGGATTTTATTGATTTGGGGCTCTGATTCCAGATTCTGCTTTTTAACCCCATGCCATGCTGCCTTTTTGTTTAACCCCATGATTTCTAATTCTAATCATTGGCCCCCTCAGTAGCATGCTGTTGGAAACAAGGGTCTCAAATGATAGAGTATGAGTTGGCTCACCTCCAGTTGCTCACTGAGATTGGAACACATGCCCCTCTTTCCCAAAGATGTTCAGAAAGAGAGCCACTGAAATCAGAGGGTCATGCACTCATAAAATGGGACTGTGATTCCACAGAGCAAGCAAACATTAATCCTGCATCTGTTGTAATTTATGAACTAGCAGGGGGTATGTTATCTTCCTTGTTGTATTAATTATTGTATTATCTTGTTGTATTAATTGTAATTAATCATTACAATTAGTTACAATTACAATTGTAATTACTATTATAATTAATACAATTATCTTCCTTGTATTAATTATCTAGGAGGCAGTCCTGTATGTACCATAGTTTAAAAGACTGTTCTAGAGTCAGATTCCTGGGTTCAAACTCACCACTTGTTAGCCAGGTTAGTTTAGTATATGACTTAACACCTTTCTGTCTGTTTCCCCATCAGTAAAGTGAGAATAATAACACTATCCCAGAGACTATCTAGTATTTCAACAAATCCCTTTCCTTCTGGCGAAAGAGCTAGACTGTAGTTCCGAGCCTCTAACGTGGTCTGGTATAGCCAGATGATGCTGGCTCTTGGGAAAAGGGACAAGTGATGGATGCCACCTTCAGATCTGGCCCATATAAATCTTCTAAATTATACTCTATTCTCTTTCTTTCCTGACTACTGGATGACTACAGAGGATTTAGCAGAGAGGACTCTGAGCTCCCAGGGGATGGCAGAACCACAGACTAGAAGGTATCTGAGTTTCTGAATAAACTTGTGGAAGACCTCCTGCTGGGTAGTACTATTTACTTTGGACTTTGTATAAACCGGAGTAAGACTTTATTGTGGAAACCAGTGAGAGTGGGGGGTTTGTTTATCAGAGTAACTCAAATTACTAATCCACATCAGTATATATACCTACCTCAAAGGATTACTTCAAGCACTAAAGTATCTATAAAGTACTGGTATAAAGGTGCTCTTAGAATAGAGAAGAAAAAGATTCTCTTTTTCCAAATTTTTTGTTATAGCAAGAAGATAATGTAGACCTCATCTGAAACTGAAATCATGGTTTTCCATGTAAGGCATCTTATTGTGATTGACAATACAGCCTATTTATACACAAAAATAGATGTAAATAGACTATATAAAATGAGCAAAATAGCAAGGAGGTGAGCAAATGTGACCCAGGGAAGTTCAAAAGACTGTGCTCTGAAGGTTTCTCTCATCCTTCCCAGAGTTCCCATGACCTTAGTGTGCAGGCAGGGCTGTGGGATCTGTATAGCTCAGTCTCCCAAATGTGTTTGCACAGGCTTGATAAAAAAAAAAATTAAACCAATGGGCTTATTACAACCCATTGTCTTTCTTTGGGGTAGAGGTAGACTCATTAGTAGTAACCTGTGACTCCTATAGCAAGGGGGCAGAAGAAGAGATTTTAAAGAAAGTTGACTATATCATATAGAATCAGAGATATATGTTTAGAAATGGGAGTCATTCTTGAGGGATGTTTAGATTTTCCTTTGAAAATCTTCTATTATTGCTGTAAATATAAAATCCCAGAAAAACTTCAGAGATTCAAAAGAACATTCAGCAAGGGATCAATTACAGTTCTACCCAATTGGAATATTTTGAAAAAAAGACTTAAGCAACTTGATAGCTCACTTGTATATTTACTTGCTTCTACCCACCCTACCAAGTATTCTTTAGACTCTTATTGGCAAATACATTTCTTGAAACTTGATGTTAATTTTTTCTGGTTCACCTTCAGGCTCTTAAAATGTTGTGCTCCATCATCATCATTCACCATCTTATATCTCTAATGTATCACAAATCTTATTTTATGATATAGTATTGTCAGCAGGTACACTGTTTAGGTGACCCAGAGAATAATATTTCATGGACATCTAAAGGGGACTTGTAGATAAATAAGCCTATCAGTTCAAAGATATTCATATATACATAGAAATGTCTCCTCATTGGAAATTTCCCAATGTACCAAAGTGTGTCTAATATAGTAAGCACCCAAATAAAAAGCTCCTTACAAAACCTCATACAGATATAATCCTAAGGAAGCCATGGTCACTTGGCTTAGTCCCAGAGGGCTGTTAAATTCAGAGATATGTAATCCAGACAGGACATCCAATATTTACATACATATTTCAACATTTTCAAAGAGGATACATTACATAAACAACAAAACATATTAAAATCCTTCTTTCCTATTTTATTATGCCCCAAGGCCTGGAAAACTGCTCATTTTCCATCCCCAGAAGAATTGCTTATGCTTCCATATCATTCTATCATGCAGATTTCTTTCTTTACAAGGTTCCTAATTTCTTCACAGAGCCCCCTAACAAAAGATGTGCCTCACTACAGACCTGTGGACACTAGTTCTCTTTTGTGCTCTTCTTTCTGTAAAAAAATAAATAAATAAATAAAAATAAAAAAAAAAAAAATCCACCTGCTTTGTTATTGGCCTTTCTATCCCATCATCATTCCATCAATTTTGTATCATAGAAGCCCAAAGAATTGCCTGGAATTGGTGAAAATCTCCTCTATTTTCAAGGAAAGATAGGGAACTGAGCAGGCCAAACCAGAACCTTCCTCATATGCTAATTATTTTGTCCTATCACACCTATGTTGCCTGTATAGGCTCATTTCCAAAGAGCCTTCTAATTCAAAAGCAATGCTTCGTAGAAAATAGAGACAGTCATTTGCCTCTGGTAAATGATTCAAGAAGTCCAACATGATAGCACCATCTCTCAAAGGCTTTGCACAGCTGAGCTTTAGGTTAACATAAAAAGTCCCCGTCTGTCGCCTGGTAAAAGAAGAATAGCTTATTCTCCTACTGGGACTAAACTAAAAGATGCGGCTGTTCCATCATATTTAGCAGTACTCCTGTAATGCACAAAAGCTTCTGTGGCACTGATTAAAAGGAGAAAATATCATCTGGCTTGAAGAAAGGGTCTGTAACTAAAACAAAAGTATTCTCACCCTTGACTAAACATTTACTGTCAACAATCTGTGTCTGTATATGGCCAGAAAAACAACACTCCCAAACACACATACACATAAACACAAATGTCCTATTCAGAATAAATCTGCTCCAAGAAACAATTACCTAGGAATAATTTTTCTTTGCCTTTTAAGCTAAATGCTTTACAAATGAACATCAGGATTAAACATGCCTCCTTCAGTAATGGGGGTCCACAGTCCACTTACGCTGCCAGTTTTCAAAAGAAAAAAGAAAAAGAAAGAGGGCTTATTTTCTTAGCCCTTATTATGGTCATTATGTTGGTCATTATTTCCACAAATAGGTTTCATTTATCCAAAATTAACTGTCTAGGGCAGCCCGGGTGGCTCAGCAGTTTAGCGCCGCCTTCAGCCCAGGGCGTGATCCCGGACACCGGGTATCAAGTCCCACATCAGGCTCCTGGGTGGAGCCTGCTTCTCCCTCTGCCTGTGTCTCTGCCTCTCTCTCTGTCTCTCTCTGTCTCTCATGAATAAATAAATAAAATATTTTTAGAAATTAACTGTCTAGATTCTTTACCCTAAGCTTCAGTTTAGTGAAGGGCATAGACCTGATTTTCTTTGTGTGTGTGAAATTTGTGTGTGTGAATTTTGGGCCAAAAGTTGAGTTAGGTTAGATATGGCTTTTACCCATTCCTTGCTGTGGACAAGGAATCTCTCTGCACCTTGATCTTCAAAAACTGGAAGGAGTTCATCCCAACATAACCATTATTTATAACACAACTTTTCTTTCTTGGATTTGAAGTCTTATTTAAGTGAGATCCAAATGTTGGAAACCTTGAATAAAAGACTTTTTCTTCCTTGTGACAATATAAATAAAATATTTCCTTATAAACAATAGATAAAACATTTTTTGTTTTATTTCCTACGCTTTTAATACCTCCACAAGGGAGAAATACCAACCTAAAATATGTTAACAGTATTTACACAATGTTATATGTCAACGATATCTCAAAAAAGCTAGAAAAAGATGTTAATGTTTTTACTATTTAAGAAATTGTTACTATAATTTACAATTAAAATTATTTCAGTTTAAGCCTTATACATTTTTGAAATGTTTTCTTTGTTAAATAACTTAGGAAAGAAACAGAAATTATTATAATAAATGCATTTAATAAATAGTCCTCTGACTTCCTTATTTTCCAATGTCTTGAAACTGTATTCCAAAACTCATTCATTCCTATTAACATCCCTATATTAAGTGGGTAAGTTATTTGTTAAAGGTAAAAGAGAAAAATCTAATTATATATTATACTTACTAGTTTCTTAATTTTGAGGTTTTCTACCCCATAACCTTCTATTTCATATACCATTTAAAATTTCTCATTTTATTTTTTTTAAGATTTTATTTTTTTATGCATGAGAGACAGAGAGAGGGAGAGAGAGAGGCAGAGACACAGGCAGAGGGAGAAGCAGGCTCCATGCAGGGAACCCAACGTGGGACTCGATCCCGGGTCTCCAGGATCACGCCCTGGGCTGAAGGCGGCGCTAAACTATTGAGCCACCGCAGCTGCCCTAAAATTTCTCATTTTAATGGGTCTTTTAAATAACGTTACCTCATTTATTTTTTTTTCTTAAAAAGGAGGGCTTTTACCCATTTAATTTATTATTTATTGCCCCAGAATGGCAAAACCTCACCTACAGATGCTTAACAAAATTATCTAAAGATAAATCACAAACCTTAGATTCTGCTCACATTGTAATGAAATGAATATAAAAGCAAAATTGGATTACCCGTCTAAGTCCTATGTTTGGAGTTGAGTGAGGCTCACATTAGAATAATGGAGATAGTCTGGAGCCTCACATTGCAAAGAAGAGAGAGATTTGGAAGCAATCCCAAAGGAAAATGATAAACATGTTCAATTATTGAAAAATACATCAGATGGAGAAAGCAACTGCTCTTGCTTAGCTTAGAAAAGAGACTTTGTTCACACATGGTTCCCAAGCACATTAAGAGGAAGATAATTAGCTATTCCCTTTCTCTGTCTAATTAGAATAGATGCACAAAAATATTTGTAGAAAACAATTGTGTACAAAATTGTTTAAATTGTTTGAATATTTGGGCCAAAAGTTGAGTTAGGTTAGATATGTCAAGAAGAAAGGTAGGAAATAAAGCTGACCTTATGAAAAATCATCAAACAAGAGACTTGCCTATTCTTTGGCTTTTTATGCTTCCATACCAACTCAGTAACCCTAATCTTCCCATTCTGTAAGGCACCAAACAGCCT
The DNA here is from genome assembly GCF_048418805.1 of Vulpes vulpes. NCBI lineage: Eukaryota > Metazoa > Chordata > Mammalia > Carnivora > Canidae > Vulpes > Vulpes vulpes. Next base: position 21,207,662 of record NC_132787.1, on the reverse strand, counting down.
TGTTATTTTTCACCATTCCTATCAAATCTATCTCAGTAGAAAATCTGATAAAGTAATCTATATTATGGTAAGTAACAGTTTATTAACACTTAAATATATTACTCCTCAATTCAATGCAATAAATTTTTTTGGAGTTCTCACTGAGTATTAGACTTTGTTGTTGTGCTTTTAAAAAAATGTTTTATTTATTTATTTTAGAGAGAGTGCATGAGCAGGGGGAGAAACAGAAGGGGAAGGAGAGAGAGGGGAAAGGATCTCAAGCAGACTCCTCACTGAGCATGGAGGCTGATGCTGGGCTCAATCTCACAACCCTGAGATTATGACCTGAGCTGAAACAAAGAGTCAGATGCTTAACTGACTGAGCCACCCAGGTGCCCTGGATGTTAGGCTTTGTATTGGACTCCTTATAGACTATTTTTGAGAGTCTAAATTGCTATAATCACTTTTAAAAGCAATTTGACATTTTTAGTAAAGGTAAAATATATAAACTAAAAACCAGCAATTCCATTCTGGTATGTATATCCAAAAAGAGAAAAATCACAAGAATATACACACAATAGTGTTTATATTACCAAATCAATGGGGAAAAAATCCAAAAATCCATTAATGGAAGAATGGATGAATAAATTGTGGTATATTTATATGATGAAATAACCTATAGCGGTGAAAATGACTCATCTGTAGCTAAACAATATGGCTGAATCTTACAGACATAATATTGAGTCAAAAACAGAAATACTCATATGATAAAAATCTGTTAATATAAAAATTTTGAACTAAAATATGTCTGAGAATACTTGCATATATAGTAAAAAGAGGAACCCCAAATTTAGGATTATTGTTACTTTAGAGGGAAGGGGATGAGATGGGATTGAGAAATGGCCCACAGGACACCTCAAAGTAATTCATCTCTCTTAAATCTATGGCTAGTACACGTACGTCAATTTTATTGTTATTCTTAATATTTTACACACATGTAATATTCTTTTCTTGTTATTAAATATTTAAATTTTTAAAGTAAAAAGAAAAGGTTGAGTTTCCTTGCACCATTATAATTTTTACAGCTGATTATTTTATTGTTTGAAAGAGTGAATTTTCTGGGGCCAAATATATACACGAAGTTTTAGACATTATTTTTTTTACCCTATTTTTAAGGTAGTTTACCCCCTTCTATGGGTGAAGAAACAGATCCACAATGTGTAAATTATGGTCCCAGGGTCTTCAGGATGAATAGAGGTGTGTGAGAATTTGAAACAATGTCACTCTGGTTCCAAAGTCTGGGCTCTTTCTGCTCCACCAAATGCTACAAAATGTTCTCCCACAAACTACTTCATTTAAATCTTAATAGCTCTCTAGGGAAGGTATTATTAAGTTCATTTTTAAGGTGAGGAAACTCAGAAGAATTACATGGCTTTCATATAGTCTTGGTGTACAAGAACTTAAATCCAAATCTTCTGATTCCTAAATTCAGTGATTTAGTAACCAAAACATTGTCATGTTCCTGATGATAAATCCTAGAATAACTGGGGTAGAGGGAGGATTTAAATTAACTTGCAATACATAATAGAACCACCAGAGTGGTTATCTGATAAAAATCTTCTCATTTTCTTTCCTCTAATATAAATAATCAAAGTAATATTTACCAAGAACGATTTTATATTCTGGTAATTTTAGAAGTGCTGACTAGTTTTTCTAGTTCCCAGATTCCTAACTCTCATGTTCTAATTCCTAGAATGGGAAACACAGGCAGAGAGGTCAAATGATGGGTTCAAGATCATAGAGAGTTCTCAGCAGTCATACCTTCTGACTGCCAAGTTCAAGCTTTGATAATCTAAATTGACTTTGCTAAGCAGGAAACTCCTACTTATTTCTTCATATCCACCTCAACATCTTTCTTATTTCATCCCACAAGGACTCTAGTACTTTGTTCTGTCTGCGGTAAGAGACTCAGTCTCTGTTGGCCAGAGAGTCAAGAGTACAAAGTGTACACTTTACGCTGGAATGCTATTTTGATTCCACTTGAACAGTGGGATCTTGCAAACATTGTCAGTACTGTGAACTCTTACTTTCTGATAATTTATTTTTAACCCAAAATAATTTATGTAAAAAATAAATAGGGGCTCTGGTTCAAAATGGTGATGTGGGATGATCCTAAACTCACCTCCTTCCATGCACACACCAAATTTACAGCTATATATGGAATGATTTCCTGTGACAAAACAAAACAAAACACCTAATAACCTAGAGGAGTGACCTCTTCACAATGGATACACAAGGGGGAAACCACATCAAAGCAGGATGGAAAGGCTGAGACACAATCTTGCCATAAGTCCCAATTGCTGGTGTGGCAATTTGCATTTAGGAACAAACTCAAAACTGGGACCTTCTACCCAAGGAATGAAGTGTTCATACTCCACATGAGGCCCTCTAACTTTTAAGGTTGGCACCTGAGAGACAAACCCCCAAAACACCTATCTTTGAAGACCAATAGGGCTTGTACTCAGGAGACCCATGGGGCTGTGGTGAACTGTGGAAGCCGTTCTTAAAGGGCTCACTCACAGTCACCTGACCCATGGCCCAGTACAGAAAGGGCTCACTCACAGTCACCTGACCCATGGCCCAGTACAGAAGCAGCCCTTTGTAAATAGCCCAGACTTTGTGTGAAAGAGTCTTGTTTCCTAATTTTAAAGCATTGGTCTGAGGGGCAGGGGCTTGCTGAGGGATGGAGGCTGGTAGGTACCATCTTCCTGCTCTCTCTCTTCCTTGCTAAAACCAGTGGGCACTATTTTCTTTTTTCCTTTCCTTTTTTTTTTCTTTAAAGATTTTATTTATTTATTTGAGAGAGAGTGAACACATGGGAGTGGGCAGGGGAAGCAAAGGGAGAGGGACAAGCAGACTCCATGCTGAACATGGAGCCCAATATGAGATTTGGTCCCATGACCCTGAGATCATGACCTGAGCTTAAGTCAAGAATCAGACACTTAACCCACTGAGTTACCCAGGTGCCCCTTTTTCTCCTTTTTCCTTTTTTCTCCTTTATTTCTTTTATTTATTTTCATTTTCTTCTTTTCTCCTTTTCTTTTTATACTTTTTCTTTTTTCTTTTTTTCTATGGAAACCATCTCTGCACTCCTTCTCTGCCTCTGTCTAGTCAGTGGTCATCATTTTTGCATTCTTCTTCTCCTGCACACCATACTGTCAGTATCTTTCAAAGGGGAGCTTCTACACACGTCTGGGGACCCAGTTCTTGCAGTTGCAATCCATGAAACACCCTTTGATTGGCTGGCCCTGGAGGTCAAGGGAAACTTGCATTCAAGATGACTATAACAATCAGAGATTCATTTCTTGGCAGAATTTCACTCCCAGTGTCCTGCACAGATAGCCGACTGAAACACACTCCCAATCTTTCTGAGAAAGAAGCCTGTCTGTATGTCCAAGCCCTTTGGCCTGAGGGGCAGGCTTCTGTTTTGGCACATTTATAAGGGCCTACCAGCCAAACTGTAGATGCATCTTTGTGGTCTCTTTCTGCCTTGCTACAGTTTGCCTGTGTCTTCCAGAAGGAGCTTATACCCTTCTCTGGTGGCCTGATTTTTCTTTTTTAAAAATATTTTGTTTATTTTATTTGAGAGAGAGAGAGAAGCACAAGCAGTGGGAGGAGCAGAGGGAGACAGATAGAGAGAGAATCTTAAGCAGGCTCCATGCTGAGCATGGAATCCAGCCCACGTGAGGCTTGATATCAAGCCTAAGATCATGACCTGAGTTGAAACCAAGAGTCAGACATTTAAACAGCTGAGCAATCCAGCTGCCTCTCTGGTACCCTGAATTTTATGGTTGCTGCTCTATATCAGTTGGCTCTGATAGCCAGTGGTGCTTATGTTTGTGGGTCCCAGAGGACTATAACCTACGGAGAAATAATTCTTTATCAGCTACCACCCCAGGGCACATGAAAAGGCAACAGACCCAGAAGCTCAATCTTTCTATGGAAGAGGCCTACTAGCTTATGGTTATAGCTGCACTCCCAGGGGCATGCTTCTAATTAAACATATACCTAAGGGTCAACAATAAAACCTTCTCTCTGGAACACTAGCCACTTCAAGTCAGAAAACAGTAAACTTTAAAATTTAGGAGATTTCTATCAGTGGTTCTCTTTTAATTTTATTTAAAATTGTATTTAATATGTATAAATGTGGAGGAATTTGTAGTCCCTGTGCCTATAGCTCTAGGAAGCATGAAGGGCATATTGTAGGGTGTGGAGAAGTATGGAGATGGCAGATGTAGAAATCTCAGGAGAATTTTTTTACTTGATTGGGAAAGTCATAATATAAACCTCTATCAGTTGATCAACTGATCAATCCATTGATATATATATGTTCATGTAGAAACATGAAATTTGTATTCATATACAAGGAGTAGCTACAGACAATGACAGATAGTAGTGGAAAATGCAACACAGATCTCTCATTTTTAACACTGCAATTTAAATCTAAATAAAGATGCTGCTTGAGTTAGTCTGGAATCTAGTATCTACATTAGATTTTATCCTAATGTCTTATATTAAGAAGTCTGAGCTGTTCTAATGTTATTGATAGCAAAAGTTTTGAATGAGATATGCAACAAGTGCTTAGTGCATTTCACATACATTCTCTTATTTAACTCTCAAAACTTTCACAGGATATAAGTATTGCTATTATCCCCTGCATTTATTCAGCAGAGGAAACTGAAGCTAGAGAGGTTAAATGCCCAAGGTCACAGAGCTGGAAAGTAGTGGAATCTAGATTCAAGTACACGTCCTCTGGCTTCTCAGTTGCTTTTCTTCCCAGCTGCACAATGATGAATCAGAAGCACCAAAAGTCTACTTTAACAACCAAAAATCTGATTCTATTCTGGTAATCCTAATGTTTTCCTGTTTCCAAGTGGAATAATGTGTATTATGCATTTTCTAGGAAAAGAATAGTGATGTTGAGGAAGACACGTACCTCTGCTTTCTGAGAAACTGTTCAGAAATTTTCCAGATCATGTCATGGGAATAGCTTAACCCCAGACCCAAGACATTTAGGTGAGCCAGGATGGAATGTTCTGTGAGAGGAAAGGGTCAAGCAAATATTTCATCTCTTTGATACAGACATTGTCCTTTATGTGTCCTTTGGCCTGAGAGAGCACAGAACAATAAGGTCAGCCAAACAGATGTGAGGGCAAAGCTCACCATGTGCTAGCTTTCTTCAGACACTATTATGAACATCAAAGACATCTTTGAAGTTCAAAAGGAAAAGTCATAAAGACAGCCTGAGGGTCTGTGAACCTGTGAAGGGCATGATTTCCTTGTCAGAAATGCTAGGATTTGAAGGGAGGAATTAAGAGTACAAAGAGACAAGTTACAAGAAAACTGAGCATCTTAGCTTCACTGATCATACCATGAAATGGTAAACTCCATGAAGACAGCCAGTTCTTTACAATCTACTGAAAGCCTAGTTCAGAGCAAGTAGTATATAGATAATAATTCATCCATATACATATATATCCATTTATTAATATGGATTGATTGAATGATTGATAGAGCACCTATTATATGCTTTTGTTCTAAGTGTTAGAGATATAGAAGTGGATGAACCAAATTTCCTATTCAAGAAATTAACAAATCAATGTAAATGTATATTATGTTAGGTAGTATAAGGGCTAGTAAGAAAATTAAAACAGAGTAAGAAGAAAGAGAATGAAGATAACAGACTGGGGAGCTAAATAGAGATAAGAACATGATCAATTAAGATGTTTCTACTAAGAGGCATTTAAACAAAGAAATTTGAAGGAATTGAAGGAGTGACCATGAAGATATGGAACAACAATCTAACATAATCATTTAATGATTTTAATTTCATAATCCCAATGTCTCCAACCCCTACTTGCTTGAGTGTAGGATGTCCAGAGTCTCCCTTCTGGACAACGAATCACCAGGTTCATTGTCACATGTTCTTGAATTAAACTTGGTAACCATCTTAACAGCCTGCTCTATACATGTATCCATATAGTATCAGTTTTTATATCAACTAGTGAGTACATTTCCTTTTCTATTTGTTGGTCATTTTCCTAAAAGGTAAATAGTAATGACTATTCCCATCTCTTACATCTAAGATAGTTTTATGACATTACATATAATAGAAAAGAAATTTGAAGCTTCTACTTCAATTTGAACTGTTTAAGTCTGTCCTAATGGAGTACTAGAGAAGTTTTAAGTCATATATTTACTCATGTGGATAATTCAGGTATTGGATAACACTTTTGACTGCCATATAAAAATGATATGTATGAGCTTTTGAATGTGCAAATAATGCTACTAAACTGGCATCAGTAGAAAATGGGTTTTGACCTATTATTACTTGTTCACATTGAGATGCATTATGGTCTTTTACTCATTCTGAGGAACCAATGTGAGATATTAGTTAATTAGGTTAATCAGGAAAATTATATATTATACATGTTTCTATGAGCCATGTCTCCTTCTATAGGTTCCAGCAGAACATAACATTGTTGGTGGTAGGCTATGAAATACACATTTAAGAAGGAAAATTTATTACCAGAAGTCTATTTGGACTGTCTAGTGTGAGACATCTTAAAAAAAGAAAACAAAATTGGACTTTGCTAACAGATTGAGATTTATTTTTTGTTTTTGTTTTTGTTTTTTTTAGTTTTTATTTTTTTTATATAAATTTATTTTTTATTGGTGTTCAATTTGACAACATATAGAATAACACCCAGTGCTCATCCCATCAAGTGCCCCCTCAGTGCTCGTCACCCAGTCACCCCCACCCCTGCCCACCTCAGATTGAGATTTAAATCTCAGCTCTATTATTAGCTGTATGTTTTTGTAGAAACTATTCTAGATTCTATTTTTTCTATAAATTGAGTTCATGGAATTGATCTCACATTGTGGTTGAGGTAAGTGAATTGAACATAGAGCCCAAAGGAGTGAACCTCAATTAAATGTTAGTTTCCACATTCCACTAAAGATCTACTTGTCATAATATTTCTAAAAATAGTTAACTATGTCCAACCAAGATGGAGTAAAAGGATATGGATTTACCCTCCTATCTAAAACAACCTTGTAAATGGACAAAATATATGAAACAACAGGACCTTATATAACAAAGGACAATGACCTTAAGAAAAAGAAAATAAGCAAAGTAAGCCTTATAATTACTGCAGCTTACTACTTTGAAGAACATTTCCTGGCCACAACATAGATAAGGGAAATATAGGCAGGGTCTGGCAATCTCCCTAATGTAAGGAGACAGAACTAAGAATCTGAGGAAGTAGTTCCCAGGGCAGAGTACAGAAGAGAAGAGAGCTGCAGACAGGACTCTGAAGAACTACAGAAAGTCCCTGTACTGATTAAACATGGGTATGAAGAAACATGTGTATGAAGAAAAATTATTAGAGAAATATGTCTGAAGCTTACAAAGGGCAGGAATAGTGCCTAATCCCAATAGCCAAGATGGAAAACTTTATAATTCATGGGAAATGGATTAGAATACTAATAAAAATTTTGCCTTTACAGTAGAGAAAACAACCTTAGATGAAACATTGCTCTGGTCCCTCTTAACAAAATTTAAAAGAATGGTCCAAAGGGATCATCTATTTCCAAGTAACTTAACCATGTCCTAAAATAAAGTTCAATAGTAATTATAGGAACACAAAAATATCCAGCACCCAACAAGGCAAATTACACAATGTCTGTCATCTAACCAAAAATTATAGGGCATGCAGAAGAGGAAAATAAAATGCATAATGAAAAGAAAAATCAATCAAAACTGACTCAGAGAGACACAGGTGATAGAACTAGTAAATATGAACATTAAATCAGTAATTATAGTTATATTTCATATGCTCAAAAATCTAGCAGAAAAGCTGAACATATTTTTAAAAATATTTTATTTATTTATTCATGAGACACACAGAGAGAGAGGCAGAGACACAGGCAGAGGGAGAAGCAGGCTCCACACAGGAAGCCCGATGCAGGACTCAATCCTGGGATTCCGGGATCACACCCTGAGTCAAAGGCAGATGCTAAACTGCTGAGCCACCCAGGCACCCCAAAAACTGACCATATTAAAGAAATGGAATATATAAAAAAGACAAAAATTAAACTTTCAGTGATGAAATTTCTGTTAATACTGGGTGAAATTAAGAGATTTGATATTTCAGAAGCAAAGCTTAGTGAACTCAAAAGCAGTTATAGAGACTATACAACATGAAACACATTGAAAACTATTTCAAGTATCCAACTTTATGTATGATTAGAGTCCTCAATGGAGTAGAGCAAAAGACTTGAAAAAAAGGTCAATTTTTTTTCAAATTTGATGCAAACTATAAATATACATATTTAAATACCTCAACAAACTTCTAGCATAAAAGCAAGAAGAAAACTAACCAAAAAAATCATAATAAAATTCCTTAAAGAGAAAATCTTAAAAATCTTAAAATCTTAAAGGCTACAGAGGGGGAAGGGGAATTATATGGTACATACAGAGGAATAAAAATGAAAGTGACAGCAGATTTTTTATTGAAACCATGTAAGCCAGGAAGTACTAGAGCAACATCTGTAAAGTGCTGAAGGGAAAAAAAGCTGTCAACCTAGAATTTTTCACCCAATGAAATTATCTTTTACAAACAAAGATGAAATAAATGCTTTTTCTACATATAAAAGTAGATAATAACAACCTGACAGTGTAACTACAAATATGTTTTAAAAATCTTTTAAGTAGAATAAAATAATATCTGGTAAAAACTTGAACCTGCAAAAAAAAGAAAGAAAGAAAGAAAGAAAGAAAGAAAGAAAGAAAGAAAGAAAGAACATCAGAAATGGTAAATACTGGGACACCTGGGTGACTCAGTGGTTGAGTGTCTGCCTTCAGCTCAGGGCATGATCCTGAAGTCCCAGGATTGAGTCCCACATCAGGCTCCCCTTGAGGAGCTTGCTTCTCCCTCTGCCTATGTCTGTGCCTCTCTCTCTCTGTCTCTCATGAATAAATAAATAAAATCTTTAAAAAAAGAAATAAAAAAAAAGAAATGGTAACCACTTTGGGAAATATGAAGAACTTATTCCTTATTTAAATCTCTTTAAAAGTTAATAGACTGAAGCAAAAATATTAATATGCATTATAGATTTTATAACATATATAGAAGTAAGATGTATAACAATAGTGCAAATACTGAAAGGGTAGAAATGGAAGTGTGTTTTATAAGGATCTTATAATATACTTGAAGTTAATTTTAAAGTTAGACTGATAAATGTATAGCCATAAACCTTAAAGCAACCTAAACTAATGCAAAAAGTTAGTCATAGCTAATATGCTAACAAAGCAGATGAAATGGAATCATATAAAAATACTCAACTCAAAGCTATATGATAGAAAGAAAGAAAATGCAATAAAGAACACAAGGGGCAGAAAATAAGTAGCAAGATGACAGATTAAAATCACCTGTCAAAAATAAAATAAAATAAAATAAAATCACCTGTCATGGAATGTACAAGGTCTGAACAAATAAAGGCAGAACTTACATTAGGTAAAACAGACTCAACTATATGGTTTGGTATGAGAGCTACAAATAAGTTAAATGTAAAGGAAAATGATATAATGTGAACAAAAAGAAAGTTGTAGTGGCTACATTAACATCAGAGCAAATAATATTACCATCAATAAAGAAATGCATTTCTTGATAAAGGGGTAAATTCATCAACAAGACGTCATAATCCTAAACATTAGACACCTAATAACAGACTTTCAAAATATGTGAAGTACAATATTTATAACTGTGAGGAGAAATAGATAAATCTACAAATATAGCCTGATATTATTTATTAGCTCTAGTAGTTTTTTGTGGGTTACTCAGGTGGTTGGTCAATTGATTTTTTACACATGTGTAAAGGTAATCTAGTGGATAAAGGGATGATGTTGGAATAATTGAATATTCACATGCAAAAGAGAGACTTTGGGCCATTCCACACACAATAAATATACAAAAAAAAAAAAAGCACAGTCCATAAAAGAAAGAACGTTGATAAATGAGACTTCATCAAAATTAAGAACTTTTGCTCTTTGAAAGCCACTGTTAAAAGAATGAAAAGATAAGTTGCAGACTGAGTGAAAATATCTTTAGAACACATATCTGATGAGGAACTTGTATCCCAAATACATAAGAAATTATCTAATCTCAATCATAAGAAAAGAAGCAACCCAATGTTTTTAAAAATGGGCAAAATATTTGAATAGACATTAATTAAAGATCTCTAAGTACCAAATGAGTGCATGAAAAAAAATGCTCAATGTCATTAGTCATTAAGGAATGCAAATTTTTAAAAAATGAGACACCATTACACACCTCTTAAAATGTTAAAATCAATAAGCCTGAGGATGCCAACCATTGACAAAAAAACTAGAAGTCTTATATCCTGCTTGTGGGACTATAGCATGGTTCAGTGATTTTAAAAAATAATCCAAAAGTTAAATACACACCAATTGTGTAATTCAGCTAATTCCATTTCTAGATATTTACTTAAAGGAAAGAAAAGTATATGTCTATACAAAGGCTTGCAGACAAATGTGCACCACAGCTTTATTGTAATAGCCAGACACTAGAAATAATCCAGATGTTCATTAACAGGCTAATGGACTAACAAATAGTGGTATATCCATAAAAATTGAATATATTTAGCAAGAGAAAAGAATGAACCATACATGCAATGACATGGATGAATCTCAAAATATTTATGTTGGATAAAAGAGGCCAGAACAAATAGAGTACATACTGTGTGTTGGTCAGTTTGAATGCTACAGCAAGTTACCATAGACTAACTGGCTGAAACAGAAACATTTATTTCTCATAGTTCTCACAGACTACAAAAAGTTCGAGATCATGAAAAAAAAAAAAAAAAGTTCGAGATCATGATGTTGGCAAATCAGTGTCAGTTAAGACCTGATCTGTAGATGGCTATCTAGTTTTAACCTCACACCATGGAGAGCAGAGCAGAGAGGAAGCAAGTTCCTGTCTCTCTTTTTATAAAGGCTAACTCATAAGCCCTCATGACCTTATTAGCTCCCAAACCGTCCCCCCCCCCACACACACACAAATGCCATCATATTAGTGCTTGAAAATATGAATTAGGAAGGACACAAACATTCAGTTCATACATAGTATATAATTCCCTTTATATAAAACTCTGCAAAATCTAAATAAATCTACAGTGGCAGAAACCAAACCAGAGGTTACTTGGGGATGAAGTTGGGTTAAGAGCAGAAGAGTAGAATTACAAATAGATACAATGAAACCTTTTAATTTTATGGACATGTTCATTATCCTGACTGGGATGATGATTTCACAGGTATATAAATGGTCAAGTCTTATATGCTAAACTTGAGTGATTTATTGTATATTGTATTAGTCCATTCAGACTGCTATAACAAAATACTACAGACTGGGTAGTGTATAAACAACAAAAATTTGTTTCTCATAGTTCTGGATGCTGGGAAATCCAAGATCAGGGCAGTAGTATGATCATATTCTGGTGAAGGCCCTCTTCCCAGTTCATAGCTGGTGCCTTCTACCTGTGCCTTCACATGGTAGGACAGGCTAGGGATTTCTTGGGAGCCTTTTTTACAAGGCACTAATTCCATCCATGAGGGTTCCATACTTATGACTTAAGCACCTCCCAAAGGCCCCATCTCCAAGTACCATTTTGGGGAGTCAGGATTTCAATATATGAGTTTTGGAAGGACACAAACATTTAGATCATATTCATAACATATATAAACATTACTCCAATACAGCTGTAAAAAATACTTAGATCCAATTTATTTGAAATAAACATTTTATAATTGCATTATGCAGTACTTCTCTAAATATGTCCCTCAGGACTAACATTCTATGGATTTTAATAGGTTTTACTAAAAAAGAGGATTCCATGGTTTAATAATTGAAAAAGCCTGGGATTAACACACTAATTGATTTATTTTGGGTAAGACTTCTGGGAGATTTTAATATGCAAATATGCATTGTGACTCTTCAATAGAGGAGAGTTATTCAGTATTTCCCTAACTAATTTGACCATAGAAATTTTCTTCTGAGACTTTTTTGTAGGAATCACATTCCTTAAGGCTTTACTTTAGAAAATGCTGGCATAAGACATTATGATGATTTAATAGTAGATACAGTTGCTAAGGGTTGCTGGAGGAGAGATGGGTGGGGTGATCATGTAACTGAGTGATAGGCATTAAGGAGGGCACTTGATGGTAGTAGCCTGGGTGTGTGGTATTTTAAAAAATATTTTATTTATTTACTCATGAGAGACACAGAGAGAGGCAGAGACACAGACCAATGGAGAAGCAGACTCCCTGCAAGGAGCCTGATATGGGACTTGATTCCAGATCCTGGGATCACTCCCTGGGCCAAAGGCAGATGCTCAATCGCTAAGCCACCCAGGCATCCTGAGCCTGGGGGTTATATGCAACTAATGAAGCACTAAATTCTACCTCTGACACTAATGATACACTATATGTTAATTAAATTGAATTGAAATAAAAAAAAAAAACAGTAGATACAGTTACTATAGTAAGAACTTTGAACTTTCTTCTCAAGAAGTATTATAATTTATGATTAAATAATGTGACCCTCATATAAATTCAAATATTTGAGAAGATTTTTCAAATACTTAAAAAATTATTTGCCAGAGGATTGCGGGGAAGATGATGGAGTAGGAGGATTCTAAGTTCACTTCATTCCAGGGATATCCTAAGATAATAGCCAATTCAAGGCAACTAACTCAGAAAATGACCTGAAGACTGGCAGAACAGACTTTCCACAGTTAAGCACAGAGAGCAGGCCATATTGAAGAGTATAAAAGGGGCAGAGATATGATTGGGAACCAAACTCATGGGACACTAACCACAAATGAGAGGGATTCTACAGGCACAGAGAAGAACAGGAGCAGACATCACACCTGGCATTCTGGCACAAGGGAACTTCACTGGGAAGACAAGTCCCCATAACACATGGCCTTCAAACACAGTAAGGCTTACAGCAAAAGAGTAAATGAAACAGAGATAAGCAGTATGCCTGATTAAAAAAAAATTGAAAGTGATAGTCATAAAGATACTCATTAGAATTGAGAAAAGGATAAAGAATTTCATTGAATCTTCAACAAAAACAGCAAATTTTTAAAAACTATCAGAAATAACTCAACTGAAATAAAAAATACACTGGAGAAAATCAGTAGCAAAGTAGGAGGGTCAGGAGAATAGACCAGCAAGCTGGAAGACAGAGTGATGGAAGGCAACCAAGCTGACAAAAGGAAAAGAGAGTAATAAAAATGTGAGTAGCTCAAGGGAACTCAATAACATCATCAAGTGTAACAACAGTTGTATTAGAGGGATCTCAGAAGGAGAAGAGAGAGAAAAGGGCATAGAAAATTTATTTGAAAAAATAATAGCTAAAACCATCTGAAATCATATACTTAAAACATGGTGAGGAGGAATAAAAATTCAGTACTTTTAGAATGGGTTGAAACTTAAGAGACCATCAATTTCATAAAGACTGAAGTACACATAAGATGTCATATATGAACTTAATGGTAACCATAAATCAAAAATCTATAATAGATACTCAAAAAATGAAGAGAAAGGAATTCTAGCATATCATTATAGAAAGTCATCAAACTACAAGGGAAGAAATCAAGAGAAGAAGAAAGGAAAAAAAGAAGAACTAAAGAAACTAGGAACTAAGGAACAAAAAACGATAAAATAAGTAACAAAAAAAATAAGTAACAAAATGACAATAAGTACATTCCTATCAATAATTATTTTGAATATAAATGGACTAAATGTTCAATCAAAAGACATAGGGTGACTGACTGAAAAAAAGCAAGATCCATCTATATACTGCCTACAGATGACTCACTTCATACCTAAGGACATATGCAAATCGAAAGTGAAGGGATGGGGAAACATTTATCATACAAATGTAAAGCAAAAATAAGCCCTGGGTAACAATATTTATATCAGACAAAATAGGCTTAAAAAAAGACTGCAATAAACAAACAAATACCTAATGATAAAGAGAATAATCCAACGAGAAGATATAACAATTCTAAATATTTATGCACCCAACATAGGAGCACCCAAATACATAAAGCAACTATTAACAGACATAAAGTATGAAATTGATCATAATACATTAACAGTAAGGACCTTATCCACTTATATCAATAGATAAGTCATCCAAGCAGGAAATCAAGAAGGAAACAGTGGCTTTGAATGACACACTGGACCAGATATACCTAATAGATATATACAAAAAATTCCAACCTAAAATAGTAGAATACACATTTTTTTAAAGTGCATATGGAACATTCTCCAGAACATAGGTCTCATCAAATTAAAAAACACTGAAGTCATACGTATCTTTTCTGGCCACACTAGTGAAACTAGAAATCAATTGCAAGAAAAAAATCCAGAAAAAGGACAAATACGTGGAGGCTAAACAACATGCTGTTAAACAATTAATGGTTCAACCAAAAAAATCAAAGAAGAAAATAAAAAAATACATGGAGTCAAAGGAATATAAGAACACGATTGTCCAAAATCTTTGAGATACATCAAAAGCTGTTCTATGAGGAAAGTTTATAGCAACACAGCTCTGTCTCAAGAAGCAAGAAAATGTTCAAGTAAATAACTTACTGTTACACTTAAAGTAGCTACAAAAAGAACAGACAAAACTCAAAACCAATAGAAGAAAGGAAATAATAAAGATTAGAGTAGAAATAAATGACATTGAAACTAAAAAAAAAAAAAAAGAAAACAATCACAGATCAATGAAACCAGGAGCTGGTTCTTGGAAAAACTGAACTGTTAAACCTCCAGCCAGTCTCCTTAAAAAAAGGAGTGGGGAGGACTCAAAAAAATAAAATCAGAAATGGAGGAGAAATAACTGACACCACAGAAATACAAAGGACTATAAGAGAATATTATGGAAACTATACATCAACAAATTAGACAAACTACAAGAAATGGATAAATGTTTAGAAACATATTACTTTCAAAAACTGAATCAAGAAGAAACAGAGGGCAGCCCTGGTGGCGCAGCCGTTTAGCGCCGTCTGCAGCCCAGGGTGTGATCCTGGGGACCTGGGATCGAGTCCCACATCGGGCTTCCTGCATGGAGCCTGCTTCTCCCTCTGCCTGTGTCTCTGCCTCTCTCTCACTCTCTCTGAATGAATAAAATAAATAAATCTTTAAAAAAAAAGAAGAAGAAGAAGAAGAAATAGAAAACTTGAACAGACCTATTACTAGCAGTGAAATTGAATCAGTAATTCAGTTTTCTATTTCAGAAGAAATAGAAAACTTGAACAGACTTATTACTAGCAGTGAAATTGAATCAGTAATTCAAAAAACTCCCAACAAAAAAAGTCCAAGCCCAGATGTCTTCAGAGGTAAACTTTACCAAACATTTAAAAAAGATTTAATATCTATTCTTCTCAAACCATTTCAAAAAATAGAACAGGAAAGAAAGCTTCCAAATTCATCCTACAAGACCAGCATTACCCTAGTACCAAACCAGGTAAAGACACTACCAAAACAAAAACAAAAACAAAAACAAAACAAGAAAGAAAGAAAGAAAGAAGGAAAGAAAGAAAGAAGAAAGAAAGAAGAAAGAAAGAAAGAAAGAAAGAAAGAAAGAAAGAAAGAAAGAAAGAAGAAAGAAAGAAAGAAAGAAAGAAAGAAAGAAAGAAAGAAGAAAGAAAGAAGAAAGAAAGGAAGGAAGGAAGGAAGGAAGGAAGGAAGGAAGGAAGGAAACTGTAAGCTACTATCTCTGATGAATATACATGAAAAAATGTTCAAAAAATATTAGCAAACTGAATCCAACAACGTATTTTTAAATATCAGTCACCACAATCAAGTGGGATTTATTTCAGGGATTCAACGGTGCTCCAATAATTACAAATCTAAGTGACATATATCATTGATAAGAGAAAGGATAAAAACCATGTGATCACCTCAATAAATGCAGAAAAAGTACATTTGACAAAATACAACAACCATTCACGATAAAAACTTGCAATAAAGTAGGCTTAGAGGGAACATACTTCAACATAATAAAAACCATATATGGAAAACCTACAGCTAACATCCTACTCAATGGTGAATAACTGAGCACTTTTCCTCTAAGATCAAGAACAAGATAAGGATGTCCGATCTTACCACTTTTCAACATAGTACCATACGTCCTAGCCATAGCAATCAGACAAGAAAAAGAAACAAAGGGGATTAAATCAATAAGGAAGAAGTAAAACTTTCACTATTTGCAGATGACATGATACTATATATAGAAAACCTAAAAGACTCCACCAAAAAAACTACTAGAATTGATACATATATTAAGTAAAGTCATAGAATACAAAATTTATATACAGAAATCTGTTGCATTTCTATTCACTAAATATGAAGTCGCAGAAAGAGAATTTAAGAAAATAATTCCATTTACAATTGCACCAAAAATAATAAAACATCTAGAAATAAGCTTAATTAGGATGCAAAGACCTATACTCTGAAAATGATTATAAAACTGATGACAGAAATTAAAGATTACACAAAAAAATGGAAAGATGTTTCATGCTCACAGATTGAAAGAACAAATAATGTTAAAATGCCCATACTGCGCAAAACAATCTATAGATTTAATGCAATCCCTATCAAAATACTAATAGCCCACTTTTCACAGAACCACAAAGGACTCTAGCCAAAGCAATCTTAAACAAGAAGAACAAAACTATAGGTACCACAATCCCAGATTTTAAGATATAGTACAAAGCTGTAGTGGTCAAAACAGTATGGTACTGGCACCAAAACAGACACATAGGTCAATAGAACCAGTACAAAGTCGAGGAAAAAACCCATGCTTATCTGGTCAAATAACCCACAACATAAGAGGCAAGAATTATACAATGGGAAAAAGAAAGTATCCTCAAGAAATGGTACAAGGAAAACTTGACAGCTTCATGCAAAAGAATGAAAATGGGCCACTTTCTTATACCATACACAAAAATAAACTCAAATGGATTAAAGACCTAAATGTAAGACCTGAAACCATAAAACTCTTAGGAGAAAATCTAGGCAGTGATTTCTTTGACATTGGTCTTAGAAACATTTTTCTAGATTTGTCTCCTCAGGGAAAGGAAACAAAAGCAAAATTAAAATATTGGAACTATACCAAAAGAAAGCTTTTGCCCAGTGAAGGAAATCATGTCCATGGGATTTAAAAAAATTTTTTTGTTTTGTTCAAAACAAAAAGGCAACCCACTTAATGGGAGAAGATATTTGCAAATGATATATGCAACAGGGGTTAATATCTAAAATATACAAAGAACTTACACAACTCAACACCAGAACAAACCCCAAATAATCCAATCCCCCCCAAAATTAAGGATCTGAATAGATGTTTTTCCAAAGAAAATATATGAAATGGTCAACAAGCACATGAAAAGATGCTTAACATCACTCATCATCAGGGAAATGCATATCAGAACCACCATGAGATATCAATTCATATCTGCCAGAATGGCTAAAATCAAAAACACAAAAATCAACAAGTGTTGGTGAGGATGTGGAGAAAAAGGAAACCTTAAGCACTGTTGGTGGGAATGCAAACTGGTACAGCTGCTGTGGAAAACAGTATGGAAGTTTCTTTAAAAATTAAAAATAAAATTACCATATGATCCAGTAATTCCACATCTGGGTATTTACCCAAAGAATATAAAAGCACCAATTCAAAAAGATATATGCACTCCTATGTTTACTGCAGCATTATTTATAATAGCCAAAATAAGAAAGCAATCTAAGTGTCCATGGATAGATGCATAAAGAAGATGTAGTATATATACATATGGAATATTATTCATCCATAGAAATGAATAAAATCTTGCCATTTGCAACAACATGGATGGATCTAGAAGGTATAATGTTCAGTGAAATAAGTCAGAGGAAGACAAATACCATAGGATTTCACTCATTGGTGGAATTTGAATCAGAACAAAGCAAAAAGGGGACAAACAAGAAAAACACAACAGATTCTTAAATGTAGAGAAAAAAAACTGATGATTATCAGAGAAAAGGTGGGTGAGGGGATGGGTGAAATATTTAAAAAGGATTAAGAGTATACTCATCTTGATGAGCGCTGGGTAATGTGTAGAATTTTTGAATCACTATGTTGTACACCAAAACAAATATAACACTGTATATTGATTACACTGGAATTAATAACAAATAAATGAAAAAAGTAAATGAATTTTCTTAAAAAGAGTACACTTATCATGACGAGCACTGAGTAATGTATAGAGTTGTTGAATCATTATATCATATACCTGAAACTAAATAAAACTGTATGTCAGTTATACAGTTATACTTCAATTCAAAAAATTCAAAAAATATATAGTTTGCCAAATGAATAGCTCATGTTCCTCAATGAATGCTTCACATGAGATACCTCCCTTTTAAAAAAATGACAACTATTGTTCTGAGCAGTTTTAGGTTTACAGAGAAATTGATACAATGTACATAGAATCCCCATATTCCCCTTATCACTTACCCAATTTCCCCTGTTATTCACATCTTGTGTTAGTGTGTTACATTTGTTATAATTGATGAGCTAATATTGTATTATTATTACCTAAAGTCCATAGATTACATTAGGATTCACTTTCTGTGTTTTACATTCTATGGTTGGACAAATGTATAATGACCTGTATCCACCATTTGCAATATGATACAGAAGTGTTTTACTGCCCTAAAAAGTCCTCTTGATCCATCTATTCATCTTTCCTTCCCTCAAATCTTGCTAAACATTAATTTTTTTCAGTCTCTATGGTTATGAAGTGCATATTGACAAGTGAAAGTAGCCAGTCTGAAAAAGCTACATTTGTGATGTATTTGTGATGCCAAATATATGAAATTCTGGAAAAGACATCATAACTATATATGTAATATTCTACTGCATGGATATACCATAGTTTGTTTATCCAGTCATCTACTGAAGGGCATCTTGGTAGCTTCCAAGTCTTAGCAATTATAATGAATATCTGTGATCAGTTTTTCTACAATATCTGTGCTCAGTTTTTGTGCAAACATGTCTTCATCTCATTTGGGTAAATATACCAAGGAGTGAAATTGCTAGATTGTGTGGTAAGAGTGTAAGTTTGGGTTTGTAACAAACTGAAAACTGTCTTTCAAAGTGGCTGCATCATTTTGCATTCCCATCCACAATGAATGAGTTGCTTTTGCTTCACATCATCATCAGTATTTGGTTTGACAGTGTTCCAAATTTGGGCCATTTTAATAGGTATGTAATGGTGTATCAATGTAATTTTAATTTACATCTCCCAGAGGATGTATAATGTAGGACATCTTTTCATATGCTTATTTGCCACCTGTATATTTTCTATGATGAGGTGTCTTTTTAGATCTTTTGGCCATTTTCAATATGATTGTTTTCTTATTGTTGAATTTCAAGAGTTCTTTATATATTTGGAATACCAGTCCTTTAGCAGATATGTGTTTTGCAAACATTTTCTCCTAGTCTGGATTTGTTTTTCACAAAAGACAAGTTTTCAATTTAATGAAGTCCAATATCCATTTTTTCTTTCAAGAGCTATGCTTTTGTATTGTATCTAAAAAGTCAATACCAAATCCATTGTCATCTAGATTTTTTTCAATGTTATCTTCAAGGAGTTTTAAAGTTTTGTGTTTAACATTTAGGTCTATGATTCATTTTGAGTTAATTTTTGTGAAGGATGTTAGGTCTGTGTTGACATTCACTTTTTTTTTTTTTGCATGTAGAGATATTCAGTTATTCCAGTATTATTTGTTGAGAAAACTATCTTTGTTCTATTGTATTGCCTTCACTTCTTTGTCAAAAATCAATTGACTATATTTTTGTGAGTCTATTTCTAGACTCTCTATTCTGTTCTACTGATCTATTTCTCTGTTCTTTCACCAACTCCACATTATTTTGATTACTGCAGATTTTCTAAAAAGATTTTATTTATTTATCTAAGAGAAAGCACACAAATGGGGGGGAGGGGCAGAAGGAGACAAAGAAGCAGACCCCCTGTTGAGCAGATAGCCCTACATGGGGCTCCATCTCAGGACCCTGGGATCATGACTTGAACCAAAGGCAGACACATAACCAACTGAGCCACTCAGGCACCCCAATTACTGCAGCTTTATTTATTTATTTTTTTAATTTTTATTTATTTATGATAGTCACAGAGAGAGAGAGAGAGGCAGAGACACAGGCAGAGGGAGAAGCAGGCTCCATGCACCGGGAGCCCGACGTGGGATTCGATCCCGGGTCTCCAGGATCGCGCCCTGGGCCAAAGGCAGGCGCCAAACCGCTGCGCCACCCAGGGATCCCTACTGCAGCTTTATAATGAGCCTTGATATCAGGTTATATCTGTCCCCTTTGTTCTTCTCCTCGGCTGTTCTGAGTTTATTGTGTTTCCATATTAACCTAGAAGAAGTTTCTTAATATTCACAAAATAACTTTCTGGGGTTTTGATTGGGATTACATTGAATTTACAGATCAAGTTGGGAAGATCTGACATCTTGACCATACTGAAACTTTATACAAGGGATCTTTTAATGTTAATAAAACTAAGCACCATAATTTCCTTCTTGTAGCTTTTCTTTTCCTAGTTTCTTTCTCTTTCATTCTTTCTTTCTTCCTTCCTTCATTTCTTTGCTCCTTCCTACTTTCCTTCTTTCCCTCTCTCCCTATTTCTTTTCTTTTTTCTCTTCTTTCTTTCTTTCTTTCTTTCTTTCTTTCTTTCTTTCTTTCTTCTTTCTTCTTTCTTTCTTTTTCTTTCTTCTTCTGACTTCTTCCAATATGTCCTCTTCTCTCTCATTTCCTTTTTTTGCACTATAAAACATAATTTCTGCCAAGAGCTTACAACCTAAAATAGAGAAATAAAAATCCCAGGTATAAGATGGATAAAGTGTGGTAGGAAGGAAAAAAGGTAGAATGAATAATATGCTGCACTTCATCACCTACACAAAACCTTAGCATGTTGTACAATACCTTTTCAAGGCACTTACTTGATATTAGTTAAATAAACAAATGAATGAATGACTTGGAAATATGACATCTTAATCATTTATCAGTAGCAGAGTCCATTGACATTAATAGAGCTTCTTTGAATTATTCTTGTCTCTGGCTATGTTTAGATTATTGACAATTCCTTATACATCTAGTTCTGTAAGTACAAAGTATGCTATTATATGTTGCATCAAAAATATATTCTTTCTAAACTAGTATACACGCATCCTTAAACACAGCAAACAATAGCAATAATACATTTCTCTGTATGCTTCAATTCATGAAACTACCAGTGATGAAAAGGATGGTATTTTGATAATAGCATTACAATGTGGTATCTGTGGGTGGATCTATGACTCAGAGATTGGATTTTCTTCTCACCCAAGGTGCTTTTGATAAGATCTCTTAAAATGCAATAACTTTCTCATTTCAACTAATTATTTTTCTCTGTAATGTACTAAGAACCCACTCTTTTCTCATGCTAAGTATTAAAGTTGGGCCATCCAGAATAATATTCTTGAAAAAAAAATCTGAAAGAAAATTTGGAAGGGGAGAAAGTGTGAAATAGAAAAGGATTTTCCAACCCTGTAAAACAGTTCCAACCTTTTAGCAGGAGCATATAATGACTTAATAATAATAATTTAACAATAATCCATTTTCCAAGGCATGTTCACAAATCTAACCTAGCCTGTCACATGAAACCTGTGAAGGAGAGACCAAATGATTCACCTAAAATCAAAGTGGTAGGGTGCCATCTCAAACCCAAATCTCCATTGTTCTTTTCACTTATGTCTGAGTCTTCAAGTCACTGTCATTACAAAATTATGCACTGTCATCACAAAATTATACATCTAGTAGATAAGAGCTCTATATCAAGAGTCTAGATGAAAATCTTAATTTTGAACTTTTTCTCATATTACTTCTCCTCTGCTGCCAAAAAGAAAAGTTATACTTTTATTTTCTCAATTTGGTAAGTAACCAAACTTCTTACAATTCAAAGCAATAAAATTTCATTGGCCACCATAAGCAATAAAATAAATAGTGACTTGCTTTTCCACTTTTGATTGAAATGAGACTTATATAAACAAGAAATTTTATGAGATATGGAAGTAAACATGTATTTTTCTTGTACTATTTGTCTCCCCATGATCCACAACTCTGTGCTAATTTTCAATGCTACAATGAATCACAGTCCAAAATTAAGGGATATCCTAACTACAAAAAAAAAAAAAAAAAAAAAAGGAGATACTTCTCAACTAAAATTATATTTGTTTGTTTATAGAGTATGTGACTGTGTAGTACAGAGAAGACTATGCTTTAATGTAAAGCATAAGAAGCCTAAATGTTTGTATATCAATTGTTCAAAATCAAATGAAAATGAACTATAAAACTAAAAAGTTGGAGTAATTTTTAAAAATAAAGCCAGATGTAAGTCTTAAGAGTGACTTGACTTATACTATTTTTAAGTTATGAAACTAAGAAAACTGCTTTCTTTGGGCAAAGTATTATAACCATGGTATAGTAGTTTTTAGAGAATTGGGTGCCAGTCCTGGATCCACTACTAATAAGTACTTTATGGGCTCAGTCTTAGCATCCTCATTTGCAAAATAGTAGGTTGGGACTAAGATATTTTTCATATCTGATGTTCTACCATTCTAAATTCCTTTGCAAGGACTTCTAACTACTGTGAGAACCATGTTTTTATTGATTTCTCAATGTTGCATATTTTAATGAGAGATGTTTTCAAATAGTGAAATACATCACATCAAATGTCTGAATTGCACTAAGTTTACAATGCACTTTTGACATACAACATCTTGTTTAGTCTAATTATAGCAAAGCTGAGTTAGGAGTCACGTACATAGCATCATTGTTATCACCTACCTCTGCAAAGACAAATGAAAGACATGAAAGCAAATGCTTTCTATGAACTTTGCGTATTTCTAGTAAATAGGAGTTATAAAATTAACAGTCCTCGATCTCAGGAAGCTGCATCTCAGACACATAGAAGAGACTAACTTATGGTGCATTGAAAGAAATAGGCCTTCCAAATGTCCAGGATGATGTTCAATGTAAGAGGGAATGAAGCTCATGAAACTTGAGTCAGAAATGTGCTGAATCTTTTAAGATTTCTCTGGAAAAAGTTACAACCAATTTTCATATTAATTTGTATAATATTATTTGGATGGCATCTGTTCAATACCATAGCTTTGACACTGGTCATTAAGAAAAAACGTTTAAGGGAAGTATAACACATGTTTAGAGAAGTACACAAATCACAAGAGCACAGGCTAATGAGTTTAAGAAAGGAGAGCATCTCCAACGTCCCAAAAGTGCCCTTTGTGTCCTCTGCTTGTCACTAGCACCCAAAGCAATCACTATCCCGGCTTCATTTCTGAATTTTATGTAAATGGTATGATATAGTAAGTACTGCTTTTACCCAACATTAAGCTTCTAAGCTTCATCCATATTGTTGTGTATAGCTATAGTTTGTATGGTCTAATTGCTGTGGGTATTCAATTACATAAATATATTTCAAATTTCTTACCTATTCTAATGTTGATAAGTATTTGGATAGCTTCCAGTTTCTGGCTATTATGGATGATAGTGCTATTAACCTTTTTACATACATTTTTTAAAGAATTACACACATTTTTTGACAAACATAGCTATGCATTTTTAAATCTTTCCTATGCCCAGGGTATGCATCTATTCAACTATACTGGATATTGAAAAATGCTTTTCTGAAGTAGTTATACCAATTTATACTCCCATCAGCAGTATATGAGAGTTGCCCCATCCTCACCCCCACACCTGTTACTAAAGCACTTAATGACATTTTTATTTTTCATGTACCTTATAGTTGTAAAAGCAAATGACTTTGAACCAGTGAGCTTTTATACATTAAAAAAATGAAATAATCTGATTAATTTTGCAGTAAAGATATGCTAAATTTATCCTAAAATTTTTGAGAAAATATTAAGAGCTTTTTTTTTTAAGAGCTTTAAGGAAGATACAAAACATGGTTTTTCTCTCTAAGTATGCTGTTTGTATGAGAAAGCACTTAGGTGACATCACTGCTGTGATATGAGAGTCAGAATCAACCAATGATTTTTAGCTGAAGAGTTCTAATAGTAGTCTGGGAGATATGGAGGTTTACTAACATGAGGAAAGTAGATATTTTGGAGGGGTGAGGAGTGAAGTAATTTCCCTGAACTATGTGTATGAATCCCAGGAAGAATTCATTTTGAGATACTGAAAATTAGGATTTTTATTCAGTTAATAGGGTGAAAGTAAGTTGGGTAATATTAGTCTAAGAAATTCTCAAACACTGATTATTTCTAACCTCAGAGGTCACAATTCTTCCCAATGTCTCTATCAGAGGTCTAAAAAATGTCATTTATAAGAGTAATCAGTGAAACCAAAGGTGCATTCACAGCTCAAGTCATATTGTGGTTTAGAAAAAAATTAGAATAATTATGGACCATTTGTCTTCATTTTTTTAAGCTTACACGATGAAAAGCTTTAGTTGATATAAGAAATGATTCTCCCTCAAACAAAGTAGAAAACTCAGAGCCATGAAAATCCAAAGCACTGTTTAGCAGCTACAGTGGTAGGAAAACTCATCTTTCTAAGTCTCTTCTAATAAACTAGCCATTCCCATTTTTCTTTACTATTAGATGATCTCATCACCTTATATTTGGATTGCTTCAACTTTTCCTTTTTCTAGCTATTGCTTTAAATTTTTCTTCTGGAAAAACAATGCAAAGACATGTCCATATACTTTGACATCTAGAAATCACCAAAGTTGAGTTAGTCATGAATCCCTTTATTGAAAAATATTTGTTGATCTCTGTTCCAGAAAGATTCCAAAGATAATATTTTGAAATCACTAATATAATCTGATAAGTAAAATATTTTAAGTGCTTAGTATAAAATTTAAATGAAGTTTACTATATAGCCCTTTCTAGATATCTCTAATTATAGACTGTATTTCCTTCTGATGAAAAAATGTGGAATATATAACTTCTGAATTTCTTCATATTATGAAGATTCAATGAGCCCATTAAGAATACTTTTCTCCTCCCTCCCTGTATTTAAATGAAATGACTCATGTTTGCATTATATATTTTTTAAAGATTTTATTTATTTATTCATGAGAGACACAGAGAGAGAGGCAGAGACATAGGCAGAGGGAGAAGCAGACTCCATGCAGGGAGCCTGATGTGGAACTTGATTCCAGGACCCTGGGATTATGATCTGAACCAAAGGCAGATGGTCAACCACTGAGCCACCCAGATGTCCGTATCTGCATCATATTTAGAGCACACTGTAAACTCCATCGGGAATGAAGTTTTCTTTATATTAATCATTTCACAGTATCCAATATAATGACACATATAAAAAGTTATATAATGCTAATTATTTGATTTGTTAAGAAATAAAAAGAAAATGATGATAGCTAACTTGTATTGAGCACTTCCTTCCAATGTGTCAATCACTATGTATGTATGTGCATTTATTTTCACACGGACTTTTAACAATACCCTCCAGAATCATTACCCCTGTAACAGATGAAGCATCTGAAGATCTGATAAGGTAACTCACCCAAGGCCACTTGAACAAGGTCTGCCTACGCCCTTAATCACCATGCCTTCCCAAAAGAAAGTGCCTTGGCAAAAGGGGAGGGAGTGTTGTCACAAGAACACTGACTAATCATCAACAAAAGGTATATTTCCATTTACATCTCAACCACTGACCACTGAAAACCCATCAGTACATCAGATATCCATTCTGAGGCATTCTCATGACCTCATTATAGTAGTAACGATTTTTCCTTTTACGTCTTTCATTTCAGAAAGAAGTCATGTGGGCAGCCCTGGAGGCCCAGCGGTTTGGCGTCGCCTTCAGCCCGGGTCGTGGTCCTGGAGTCCCGGGATCCAGTCCTGCGTCGGGCTCCCTGCATGAAGCCTGCTTCTGCCTCTGCCTGTGTCTGCGTCTCTCTCTGTCTCTCATGAATGAATAAATAAAATCTTTAAAAAAAATTGTTTAAAAAAACAACAAAAAAGAAAGAAAAGCATTATTGAAGTGATGCTCTCTTAATTAGAATTTTGCTCTTATAAAGACTAATATGAAGGTGATAGCTTAAGTTCTGAAGCTGAACCTGGGAACACAAATCATAGATTGGTTGGTTGGACCATTTTTGCATTCAGGACAACCAATATTTAGAATACAAGGTGCAGACAGTAAGTTTCATGGGAGTAGGGGGGAGAATGCATTAGATACAGCAGCCACCACAATTCTAAAATATTAGTCTCATAACTGAGGTTCAAACAAAATTTTGTGGAAGCTCAAAGAAGGAAGGGAAATAGTGTTTGAGTGAGTGTTCTTCCACCTTCAAGCACCCTACTCAGGATGCCACTGTAGTATTGTGCCCCTCAGCTCCAGGTCTATCCGGAAAGAGTGATTAAAGCTGCGCTGTTCGGAAATTAGGGGAGGGGATCACTACAGCTGAGGTCTTTTGTCTCATGGGCAAAGACTGGGTGGTAAAGCCACAGCTGTTTCATTAAATCATGCAATCAGGGTTATTTTAATGATTAATGACACTATCCCCATTTAAGACCAACATAAGGAAATACATTTTAAACTGCAAGAGAAATAGGTTCCCAAGTAGAAAAAAAAAATCCTGATATTAGTATCTAGTAGACATAGTCATAGTCACAATTTATTGAGCACTTACTCTTGGCCAGACACTAGTAAGAACTTTATAAGAATTATTTTAATACTCATAAGACCCTGAATAAGTATTTTTCCAATTTTTCAGATGAGGATATTGAAGCTTGACACTGCTAGAAGCTTCTTTCAGCTCAAGCAGTTAATTGGTGGCTTAGCCAGCCTTGCCACCCAAGTTGACACAACTAAAAAGTCATAGATGGGGGATTTGTTATCTATAATCCAAGAGTACAGTAAAATAACTCCTGTACAGTATTGCTGCATCCCAAACCCTCTGCCCTTTGACATTTTTCATGCCTCCAGTTTTTGTATGTATGGAAAGAAGACTCACATTTCAGTTACTGGAAAGGTAGATAGCAATACTCCCCACACCTATGCAAGTGTTCCCCTAAGCTGCTTTGTGATGCCTAACAGCAGCCTTTAAAAGCAGTGCTGACATGAATGTCAGGCACACTCTGATACCTAAGGATTAGGGCAGATTGTGTTTCAAAATAGACATGGTTTACACTATATCAAGCCTAGCATAACCAGACAAAAGATGACCCAGGCTCCTCTTTGTACCACAAAAACTTTCTTTCTAATAATAAAGCATTTCTCTATAAGTACAGTCTTACAAAATGATATGTCTTCTCTCCTCCTTGAGATAAGGTAAGTGGAGAAAGAAAAAATGTAATATGGAAATAACTGATATAATTATTTCTTCAAATGTCTAAATCCTGTAAGCATATAAATATAATCCTATACTTGTGGAACACAAATTCCCGGAGGGCAGGAATGTGTCTTGCTTATTTCACTAATCCTCACAGTTCCTAGCAGAGTGATCTGCACTTAGTAGGCACTAAGAAGTGAATTGAGTCAATGAGTTAGTTTATTCCAATTACTTGATTAGAAAAAAAAGAAGAAAAATCGTTTGAGAAATAGTCTCTCACAATTTCAAATGAGACCTCTTTTATAGTTCCTTAGAAATACAATATTCCATTTAGAATTTTGGTAGGGATTTAGTAAAGGTAACTTTGTGCCTTAAATATAGAATCTGCCCAAACTCTTCAACTATATTCTCCTTCTAAGAACTTAAAATGTATTTATACTCTCTTTGATTCATTATTATTTAGAAATAAGCAGAGAAAAAGCATATGCACATACACTAGAATCCCAAATATAATCACATGAGAATGTGAAACATGTTTCCAGTTAATAATAAACAGTATTTCTGACTCTGATATTCATGATATTTCAAGTGCAGAGACCATGGCATTTCAGGATAGCAACTACCACAGAGATCTACTAATAAACTCTCTCCTTCCTCAACTAATAAGCAAGAAAATTGAAACCTGGAGGGCTACAGTACCACTGCCTAACGTGACACAACATGTTAGTAGTTAATTGAAGACTAGAAACCAAGTTTCTTAGCTCCTGGTTCAAGTTGCCTTTCTCCAAAGTTGATCTTCCAGCTTTTCCAGACTAAATCAACTCCACCCCTTTTGACCTGACAGCCTCTCCCAGGGGATCAAAGAATCAGCCCCATTACAAACAGGGTTGTTTGGTGTCTTGTTATTGTTGTTGTTTCCTTAAAAACACATGTTTCACACCATTTCTTCTTAGGGCTTTGGCTTTGAGATTTTTTTTCACTAGTACATAGAGGTCTTACTTTTGTCAACAGCACACTTCAAGAGCGAAGCAGTCACATGATTGCACCTTGAGCAAGACATTGAAAAGGAAGATTTGTCTGATAACCTGAACTCTTTCATGCCAGGGGACATTGTAACTCAAGAAAAAGTGTTCTCTCTTCACTGAGGAGTGGATGTTATTTAGTTTGTTTTAGAGCTCTCTATTCTGACAAAAACACTTGCAATAAAATACTTTCAACATTATGTGGCAAAAATAAATAAAACAAATAAATATATAAATAAAGTGAAGCCTATCTAGAGGGTACTTTAAAACCCAACATTCCCATTATGCACCAGCTTACCATTCTCTGGATAATGACTAGAGTAGTAGTTTTAATAGTTCTATTATTCAGAGAACTGTCACAGGGTTAGCTAAAATCACTTAAGGACATATCCTTTAATATTTTAGGATCATGGTATTTCTCAAACAGGCAAACATGGGGAAAGAAAAATCCAACTCTACAGAGTTAACCAAATCAGATTTTCATGCAATATAGAACAAGGAATTTATTGAGAAAAGGAAAACAAAACGAACGCTTGGTCCGAGACCCAGCCTCCAGCTATAAGCCATATCTTTTTTTTTTTTTTTTTTTAATTTTTTTTTTTTTTAATTTTTATTTATTTATGATAGTCACAGAGAGATAGAGAGAGAGGCAGAGACACAGGCAGAGGGAGAAGCAGGCTCCATGCACCGGGAGCCCGACGTGGGATTCGATCCCGGGTCTCCAGGATCGCGCCCTGGGCCAAAGGCAGGCGCCAAACCGCTGCACCACCCAGGGATCCCTAAGCCATATCTTTAATAAGGGTTCACTTGGTGGCCACTTCAATAGTGCAGCAACTTACAGAGAATGGTAAGTTGGTGCAGAATGGAAAAGTTGGGTTTAAAGTATCCTTTAAATAGGCTTTATTTATATTTTTATTTGTTTTATTTACTTTTGCCACATAATGTAGCAAGTATTTTATTCCAATTGTTTTTTGTCAGAATAAAGAGAACTGTAAAACAAACTAAATAACATCCACTCCTCAGTGAAACACTTTTTCTTGAGTTATGATGTTTCCTGGCATGAAAGAGGTCAGATCTATTTCTTCAAGAATATTTTCCAATTCCCCAGGCTTAAAGGAATCAACAGACGGAGGGAATGAGAAGTGCATGCCAGAAGTCCCTGTATCACACTGGGTCTGCATTTACTCCTCTGGAGTCCCTTGTTGTCTGGGAAAGGAGAGTGAGCCTGGTTGATACAGGGGGACAGGTCTGCTCAGTGTTCAGTCACTTAATGTCAGCTGGCTGGGGCAGGACTCCAGGGGAGAACAGTTTATCAGCCACAGAGCTCTTGGGAAAGCTCACCACTGAAGAATGGGCCCCAGGGGAGCAGAACACTATCAACTCAACCATCTGAGTTCTGCTTCCTATTATGACTCCTTTTACCAAGAGAAATGATTTCCTAGTGGTTGGGCATGTTTAAATTTATTGCTTTATTTGCTGCCTATTGAATTAAGGAGGAAAATCCACCACAAGAATTCCTTAACAACATTGAAAGGTCATTTGTTTCATCAATTCTGTCCTTTCAGAGCACTCTTTCTACCTAGAATTTCTCTAATGGCTACTTAATAATTCTAGCATTTGGTCTCAGCAGTCTTCTCTGCATGAAACACCTGTTTTGGCAAAGTTCAAAAGGCCTCTATACTCACTAAAAATGATCTGTTTGGGAGAGTGTTTTTTTTAATAATTCCAAAGTTTTCATTTCAATTGTCAGCATACCCACATTCAAGCAATTGTGAAACAAGCACATACGTTTTAATTATCTAGATCCTTCAGGGTTATTTCGAAGAAATTCTTCCACTGATCTGTATAAGTGACATTGAGGCCAAAAAAATTCCTTTTCAATAATATAAAATATTATTCACATTATATTCTTCCCAGAAATGATGTTTGTTTTGATTACTATTCACAATAACGAATAGTATAATGATTACTAATCTATATAAGGTTACATTAATTCAAATACCTGGTTCTCAGCAATAGTATTTTAGCTGCATAATAGATTGTATGTACTCAAATTTATTTCTTAATGTTCATTTAATTCCTAGATACTCCACTATATATGATAGTCTTCTTAGTGATAGTATTATGTCTAGTTTGACTTTTTGACCCTCATCTACCACCCGTTATTTATGGCTATTCACATATTTTAACTCATTTTGAGATAGTCTGTTCAATTCTGTAATGTACAGGGTGTAGGTCCCATGAGGAGTCACCAGGACACAAAGTTAACAGATTCTGACTTGCAGCTGGACAGAGATTCTCCTCTAGCTTCCTACCAATGCATTAGGACCCTGCGAGGGTCCTTGATCTGATGCCTCAAGTTCAATAAACTGGAGGTACCAGTATGTGGTGCAAGTATTTGGCAACCTCTCAAATGAAAGGCAGCAAAACACAGTGGAAGGTGGCTTTGAAGTCAAATTGAGTTTAAATCCTGCTCTGACACTTAATCTGTGAAATAACCTTGGGGAGGTTATTTTACAGTTCTTTGACTTCTGGAGAGAAAATTAATCATAAAGAATTATAGTTGGGTTTAGAATGGTTGGCTATGCAGAGTGGTGGTTAAAGGTGCAGCCTCCTAAGTTCCAGTCTGGTCCTGTCTGCCATTTTCTAGTTGCTCATCCTTGGGCAAGTTAACTTAAATCACTCTACATCTTTATTTCCTCACCTGGTGATAATAGTTAACTTCTCACAGAGTTTTGGAAGGAATTAATTTTAAAAATAAATGAAAATCCTCTTTCACAATATTTAGCACATAGCACTCAATATTAGTATTTATTTTTATAAAATTTATTTCAGGCTCCTAGCATTCATAGGTACATAATATCCTAAGTCCAGTGTCTTTTTCATCCATACTCCTGTCCATGGTCTCTTTTCTCTGTTTCTAACTAATGTCAGAGGCCACAGTCATGAGAGTGGAAATAACTACAGAGCTAGTGAAGAGAACTTATATTTATAAAATCTCCTAGAAAATATATTCTATTTTCAACTTCGTAGGTATTATTTTGAAGCCCTTAAAACTATTTCTGTCTTTGAAACACCCAATCCCTCAGCCATATATTTTCAAGAAAAAGCATCCTTTACTCTCTCTCCTAAAATATCTGTTTATTTTTTACTGAAACAGTTGTAACTGGTGTGAACACTCAGCAATCAAGATACTTTAGAAATGTTTTTCTATTTTCATTAAATAGTGTTTATCCCAAAGAGAAATGCTTTATGCCTTCAGCATAACTTTTAGAATGATGCATATTTATGACATAATCGTATGCCACTTTTGGAACTTTTTGCATTTAAGTTTCTAAAAAATGATATTTACATAAATTTTCCTCAGGCATTTGTGTAATTCTCTCAAGCACACTCTTCTATGATTTTACATATACATATTCCTTTCATCTTCTAATAGCAGATTTGTTTATCTCCTCATTCAATCAGAATATTTTAGATGAATACTGAAATAATTATTGGCTTTTTAAAAATCATGTAATCACAGCTGAGTATGGCTGTAAATGATATACATATTTTATCAGTTTTAAGATGCACTCATTCTTTATAGCAAATTTCATATAGATGGGTTTTTTAATTACTTTTGATATATAGTTTATAAATGAAGGTGTCTTACCTTTACTACCATCTAGAGAAAGTTTACTGTCAACTTAGAAACTTTGGAAACATGGAGAACATTTCCACTTACTATCAGTCTATAATTTATGCATATATTATCTGTGTATAAGTGTACTTTTATATACATCAATATATTAAATATAAATACATAGTATTATATATTATATTAGCAATAGGATATGTTACTAATACAGCTAAGATGCCATCTTTCTCTAATTCTTCCTCTAATAATCATTTTCACCCTCTCCCTTCTATTACCATCACTGTTGATCATGATTATTGCACCATCCATACCCATTCAGTAATCATGCTAGGGGATACCAAAGGATTCAGTGTTTCTGTGCTCTGCATTCCTTCTCATAGTCTCTCCATCCTTCCCTAGCCTCTATTGCTAACCTAACATATGTTCATGGACACATGCATGTATATGCAAGCATACACATACATACACACACACACGATACTTCAAGTCCATGTCTACAGTGAGTGTTGCCTTAACCATGTTTAAAAACTTATATGTTATTTTCTGTTGTATTTTTACATAGGTAAATTATACATATATGATAAAATATATATTAATTTATATATACATCTATATCTTTGAGTATATCCATATAATAAGTATGTAATTACATACATGACAGCACACAATTTTATTTCCTTCTTTTTAGCTAAAAGTTGTTTTTCTTTCATATGTTAATATGATGCACACAGGAAGCTAAATATTCTCCCAATTCTCACAACCTGAGAGCAAACTTGACACAATTCACAGACACTCTCTTTCTGTGTACAATATTTCTAGGTTGTAACTTGGAGCAGATGGGAGTTGGAAGTAGGGGAATGGCACAGAATGTCTTAAGGATTTCTTTATATGTGCAGCTGCAGTCCCCATAAATATTAGGTTTGGATGTTTTCTACACTGCATTTAGGTATGTCAAAAGGAAAGAGAGTTAATAAACACAAGCTGTGAGAAAGTCAATCTGTTTTCTTTTTGTTTGTTTTTTTTTAAGATTTTATTTATTTATTCATGAGAGACACAGAGAGAGAGAGAGAGGCAGAGACACAGGCAGAGGGAGAAGCAGGCTCCGTGCAGGGAGCCCGATGTGGGACTCGATCCCGGGTCTCCAGGATCACGCCCTGGGCTGAAGGCAGGCGCTTAACGGCTGAGCCACCCAGGCATCCCGTCAATCTGTTTTTAAGCATAGTTGCAAAGACTATTTTATCCCAAGTTCCTTTCTCAGTACTGAGCACATAGTAGGCACTCAAAAAATACATAGATTAAGTGACTGACTGACTAAATGAATGAATGAATGAATGAATTTACTGCAATCAAGGTTCAAGCAAAAATGAAAAGTGGGGGAAAAGAAATTTCTTTTCTTTTTCAGGAATTCATCACTATGTATTGTGAAGACAGAGAAGAAAATCTAGTGGCCTAGAACTCATGTGCTATTTTCCAATCATGCAAAAGAACTTCCCAAGTTTTCCATTAAAGAATTGGAGTCCTGATCTGGTTACAGAACCCTAGATGTGGACTGAGATCAAAGTTGAAGAGAGGTCACTTAGTCTAAACATACTCATATTCCTTAATCAAGAAGCTTGTGAACTGATGAAAACCTTGTTCTCTCCATTTGGCCTCAGTCAACCTATGCAGAAAGCTCCGGAGTCAACAGCAAATATGTGAAAACATAATTCATACCTCATAATGACAGTCTGGTATTATCAATAGTCTCCTGATCCTAGTGCAGCTACCTCATATTAATGATTACTCCTAAATGACCTACTAAAATCCAATAGAAACATCTTCTACACAAGGAGTAAACACTTTCTAGATTTAATACTAGTACTAAAAACAGGCTGGGAGGCTTGGCTGCTGCCACCTTTAAAGAAAGTGTCATCCAGCAATTTAGCCTTTACAATCTTTTCAGAAGTGGGTGGCCACCTTAGGAATAGCCTCACAAAGGATGCTTAGAATGCAATTGACCAGGCTTCTCTTTGGACACTAGAAATCCAGCTGACCTTCCTGATCTCCCCTGACTCAGCATTTGCTTAGACTGTTGTATTTGCATACATTCCATGCAGTCTAATTCTTTCTAACTTAGTAATAAAAACATGGCAAGATGGCATACACACCATGTTTCATGCATTTTAATGTCCTAATATTTGTTAACTTGGAATGAAATATAAAATATATCCAGTTTTAGCACCCTAGCAAGCTGAATGCCTGGCCATCTGTTCATTTCTAGCTTTTATACTTCTTAGTCATTTCACTTCTGCTTTTAATTCTAACTGCCACTTTTATGCTGATGGCACAAATCCTGAGACCCTTTTTAATGCCATTTTCAGTCGTCCTTCTGACCCTTGGCTCATCTAAAATGATGGCTTAACCTCAGTTGCTTTTAAATTTATGTTTGTACTCAGGAAGTGTTTTCTTGAATAATACAATTCTATTTTTTTAGATCTTATTTTCTGTTTTTCTTTTCTTCACGCTGGCTAACCCAGTCCATAGTGTGGTCCCTAGCGCTGTCATTTTTTCTTATATGTCTTACTCTCTCCATTTCATCATAGCTGAAACTTTCAATCACATTATCCCATTGCACATTATGATTTTGCTTTCACACACTCTGCTTAATTAAATAATTTGTTGACACACTCAGATTTCTGTTTACTCTAGCCCTGGCATTCCAGCCAAGATGATTACATCTAGGGCTTCAGGATCTGCCTGTGGTAAAATGCTGAAGTAGGGAAAATCTGTTTTTGAGCTTTCTCCCATAGGGCTTATTAACTCTATTTCCTCTCTTTTCTTCTTCATTTCCCTTTTCTCTCTTCTCTCTCTTTTTCTCCAACATGTGACCTGATCATCTATCTTAGATATTACATCCATTACTGATTTTATTTTATTATTTTTAAAAGATTTTATTTATTTATTTATTCATGAGAGACACAGAAAGAGAGGCAGAGACACAGACAGAGGGAGAAGCAGACTCCCTGAGGGAGCCTGATGTGGGACTCGATCCTGGGAGTCCAGGATCATGCCCTGAGCTGAAGGCAGATGTTCAAACGCTGAGCCACCCAGGCGTCCCACCATTATTGATTTTAAATACTCTCCTTTATTTGTCATTAAACCCTAACTAAAGTTCATTGTCTCTATATGGTTAAAATATGGTGAAATTAGCAAAATCCTATTATTACTAAAGTATTAATAAATAATAAGCTTATCAGTTTTTAAGCACTTAAGTTAGTTCAACTCTGTTGAAAATAAAAAGAACTTATCGAGTATCATCTGTGCTCAGGGCATCATCTGAGGTGCTAGGCATATAAAGGGGAATAAGATATCCGTCCCTGGTCCATGTAATCTAGTAAAAAAAAAAACAGGCACAGACAGAAAATTACAGTATGTTATGATGGGTTCCATGGCAATTGGAGCACAGGTAATGGGCAACTACTCTGAGCCACCCTCTATTTATAAATTCCATTTCCTTTCTGAAATGGGTGTTATTTCATCAGATTTTTTTATTAATAGCAATTTTTTTACAACTGCTGAGAAAACACTATATGCCTGGCGTTGCTCTAAATACATAACATATACCAATTCATCTAATTCTTATAAGTGATAAATGATACTAGTAAGTTGACACAGCCTCATTTTATAGATGATAAAATTAAGACACAGAATGCTACATTATTTGCTTAGAACCATGCAAATAATGTCAAAGATGTCATTTAAATCCAGTCAGTTTGGCTCTAGAGCAGCACCTTCCAAAAGAATTTTCTGTGGATAATCAAAATATTCTATATCTGCACTGTTCAATAGAGCAGCCACTAACCACATGTAGCTAATGAGCATTTGAAATGTGGCTATTTGCAAAAGAGAAATTGAATTTTTAATTTTACTTAACCTTACCTAATTTTGATAGCCCTAGCTCCTGGCCTGCTGGTCAATTCTTCATCACTAAGTTTTATTCTTTTCCAAACCAATGTGATAGTGAAGTGAAAAAGAGGAACCAGTTTATTCAAAGATATTTGGTGTGACTTCCCATCAGAGATGTTGACAATTTAATAGTCTGCTCTAAAAAATACTTTAACCCCTGAAGAAATAAATGCTCTCAAGGTGGAATAATTAATATGCACCTGAAATTTAAAGGATGTACCTCTCATCATTAACCTCTCATCAAGGCATGTTCATGGGTAGATGAACAGCAGGTACCAGTTACTTTGTCTTGTTCCTCCTAATACTATCAAGAGAAAGGATGATAAAACTCTACAATTAGAACTTGGGTAGAATTTAAGTACTGTATTCTAAGCATTGTGTATTTCCAGCCAATCAGAGACAAATTCAAAATATAAGTTCAATGTGGAGAAGGTAGGGAAAGGCTCTTTACGGTCATAATAATAATATTGGCAACAACAATAATAGCATTTATTGAACATTTTTTATGAATCTAGCAAGCAATTTCAATGGATTATATATTTGTTATCATTTTGTCCCTACAACACTGTAAGGTGGGAATTGTGATGCTTCCAACTTTGCTTTTCTTTTTCTAGGTTGCTTGGGCTATTCTATGTTTTTTGGAGTTCTATACAAATTTCAGGATTGTATGTTCTAACTGTGAAAAATGCTATGGTATTTTGATAGGGATTGCATTAAATGTATAGAATGCTTTGGGTAGTGTAAGCATTTTAACAGTATTTGTTCTTCCAATCCATGAGCATGGAATGTCTTTCCATTTCTTTGTGTCATCTTTAATTTCTTTCATCAGTGCTTTTTAGTTTTTAGAGTACAGGTCTTTTACCTCTTTGGTTGTGTTTATTCTAAATAGGATTGATACCAGGGCAGCCCGGGTGGCTCAGCTGTTTAGCGCTGCCTTCAGCCCAGGGCGTGAGCCTGGAGACCCGGGATCAAGTCCCACATTGCGCTCCCTGCATGGAGCCTGCTTCTCCTTATGTCTGTGTCTCTGCCTCTCTCTGTGTCTCTCATGAATAAATAAATAAAATCTTTAAAAATCAATAAATCAATAAATAGGATTAATACCTTAATTTCTCTTTCTGCTGATTTATTATTGGTATATAGAAGTGCAACAGATACTTGTACTTTGCTTTTGTATCTTACAACTTTACTGAGTTCATTTACCAGTTCTGGCAGTTTTTGGAGGGAGTCTTGTGGGTTCTCTATATAGAGTACTATGTCAACTGCAAATAGCAAAAGTTTTAATTCTTCCTTTCTGATTTGGATCCCCTTTATTTCTTTTTGTTGTCTGATGGATATGGCTATGGACTTCCAGTACTATGTTAAATAACAATGGTGAGAGTGGAAAAGTGGAAAAGTTCTCAGCTTTTTCTCATTAAGGATGATATTAGTTGTGGCTTTTGCATATATGGCTTTTAGTATGTTCCTTCTAAATCTACTTTGTTGAGAGTCTTTATCATGAATGAATGTGATACTTTGTCAAATGCTTGACCTACAAGTATTGAAATGATCATGTGGTTCTTATTCTTTCTCTTATTGATGTGATGTATTATGTTGATTGATTTGCAAATATTGAACCACTCTTGCCATCCAGGAATAAGTCCCACTTGATCATGGTGAATGATTTTTTTAAAAGTATTGTTGGATTTGGTTTGTTAGTATTTTATTGAGGATTTTTGCATCTATGTTCATCAGGGATATTAGCCTGTTAGTTCTCTTTTTTAGTGGAGTATTTATCTAGTTTTGGTATCAGGGTAATGCTGACCCAAAAATGCATTTGGCAGTTTTCTTTTCTATTTTTTTTTGAAATAGTTTGAGATGAATAGATATTAACTCTTTAAATGTTCGGTAGAATTCACCAGTGAAACCATCTGGTCCTGGACTTTTGCTTGTTTTTGTTTTTTTTAAAATTACAGATTCAATTTCTTTGCAGGTTATTAGTTTATTCAAGTTTTATATTTCTTCCTGTTTCAGTTTTGGTAGTTTCTATCTTTCTAGGAATTTACTAACTTCTTCCAGGTTATCCAATATATTGGCATATAGTTTTTCATAATATTCTCTTATAATTGTTTGTATTTCTGTGGTGCTGGCTATTATTTCTCCTCTCTCACTTGTAATTTTATTTATTTGGGTCCTTTCTCTTTTCTCTTTGGTAAGTCCGGTTAGAGGGTTATCAATTTTATTATTTTTTTCAAAGAACCAGCTCCTGATTTCATGGATCTGTCATTCTTTTGGGGTTTTTAAAGTTTCTGTATCACTTATTTCTGCTCTCATCTCTATTACTTTCTTCCTTATGCTGACTTTAGGCTTCATTTGTTGTTCCTTTGCTAGCTCTTTAAGTGTAAGTTGGATTGTTTATTTGAGGTTTTTCTTGCTTCTCAAGGTAGGCCTATATTGCTATATACTTTCTTCTTAGAACTGCTTTTGTTGCATCCCAAAGGTTTTGGACCATTGTTTTCATTTTCATTTGTTTCCATGTATTTTTATTTCTTCTTTGATTTCCTGGTTGATGCATTCATTGTTTAGTAGCATGTTATTTAACTTCCATGTATTTGTGTTTTTTTCAGATTTTTTTATTGTGGTTGACTTCTAGTTTCATAGCATTTTGGTCAGAAAAGATGCATAGTATGACTTTGATTCTCTTGAATTTGTTGAGGCTTGTTTTGTGGCCTAATTTGTGATCTATTCTGGAGAATGTCCCATGTGCACTTAAAAAGAAGTGTATTCTGCCCTTTTGGGTTGGAATGTTCTGAGATACTATTATGTCCTCTGGTCCAGTATGTCATTAAAACCATTTAAACAAACAAACAAACAAACAAACAAACAAACAAACAAACAAACGTTTTTCCTTGTTTATTTTCTGTTTAGATGATCTGTCCATTGATATAAGTGGGATATTAAAGTCTCCTACTAATATTGCATTATTATCCATTAGTTCCTTTACATTTGTTATTGTATTATGTTTTATGTCCCAAGTTAGGTGCATATTTACAATTATGTCTTCTTATGGGATTGTCCCCTTTATGACTATATAATGCCCTTCTTTGTCTCTTTTTACAGTCTTTATGTTAAAGTCAATTTGTTCAATAGAATTATTGCTACTCCACCTTTCTTTTGACATCCATTTGCATGATAAATTTTTCTGACCTTCACTTTTTTTTTTTAAGATTTTATTTATTTATTCATGAGAGACACACACAGAGAGAAAGAGAGAGAGAGGCAGAGACACAGGCAGAGGGAGAAGCAGGCAGGGCGCCCAATGTGGGATTCGATCCCAGGTCTCCAGGATCATGCCCTGGGCTGAAGGCAGCACTAAACCTCTGAGCCACCTGGGCTGCCCTGACCTTCACTTTCAATTTGTACATGTCTTTAGATATAAAATGTGTCTCTTGTAAGCAGCACATTGATGGATCCTGTGGGGTTTTTTAAAA
This sequence comes from Vulpes vulpes, assembly GCF_048418805.1. Classification (NCBI taxonomy): domain Eukaryota; kingdom Metazoa; phylum Chordata; class Mammalia; order Carnivora; family Canidae; genus Vulpes; species Vulpes vulpes. The sequence continues at coordinate 21,168,075 of NC_132787.1, read as the reverse complement.
ATTTATTTATTATAGTCACACAGAAAGAGAGAGAGAGGCAGAGACATAGGCAGAGGGAGAAACAGGCTCCATGCACCGGGAGCCCGACGTGGGATTCGATCCCGGGTCTCCAGGATCGCGCCCTGGGCCAAAGGCAGGCGCTAAACCGCTTTGGATCTGCTTTTGCCACCCAGGGATCCCGATGGATCTTGTTTTTTGATCCATTTTGACATCCTATGTCTTTTGATTGAAGGAGCAATTAGTCCATTTACATTCAAGGTAATTATTGATAGATGCATTTATTGTCATTTTATTACTTGTTTTGTCATTGGTTCTGGAAATTTTCTCTGATTCTGTTTTGTTTTTGTCACTTTTAGTTTCTCCTTTACACTCAGTGAGTCCCCTTTAATATTTTTTGCAGGGCTGGTTTAGTGGTTATGAACTCCTTTAACTTTAGTTTGTCTGGGAAACTCTCTCTCTCTCTCTCTCTCTCTCTCTCTCTTTAGTGCATAGTCATCCATCTTTACCTTTTTATTTGTTTATTTATTTTTTTATAGATTTATTTTTTATTGGTGTTCAATTTGCCAACATATAGAATAACACCCAGTGCTCATCCCATAAAGTGCCCCCTCAGTGCCCATCACCCAGTCACCCCTACCCCTCGCCCACCTCCCCTTCCACCACCCCATGATAGCCTTCCTCGATAGAGTATTCTTGACTGCAGATATTTTCCATTCAGCTCTTTGAATATATCATGCCATTCCTTTCTGGCTTGCCAAGTTTCTGTTGATAAATCCCCAGCTAGCCTAATGAGTTTTCCCTTGTAAGTTAAAGACTTTCTTTGTCTTGCTGCTTTTAAGATTTTTTTAAATCACTATAGTTTGTAAATTTAATGAAAAGTTAATTACAATATGTCTTGGTGTTGGCCTGCTTCTGTTGATTTTGATGGGAGTTCTCTGTCTCCAGGATCTAAATGTCTGCTTCCTTCCCAGGTTAGGGAAGTTTTCTGCTATTATTTCTTGAAAAAAGTTTTCTACCCCTTTTTCTCTCTCTTGTTCTGGAACTCCTATGATTCAAATGCTATCACATTTAAAGGAGCCATTTAATTCTCTAAGTCTATTCTCGTGTGTTATAATTTTTCTTTCTCTCTTTTGTTCAGCTTCATTATTTTCTATTATTTTGTCTTCTAGGTCATTAATTTGTTCCTTTGCTTCTTCCACCCTGATGCTCATTGCATCAAACCTGTCTCCAATCTCATTTATTGTATTTTTCATCTCTGACTCTTTTTTTTAACTCTTTTGTCTCTGTGTTAAGGGTCTTACTGATGTCTTCCATTCTTTTCTCAAGTCCAGTAATTATCCTTATGATTTTTGCTTTAAAATCTGTCAGACATGTTACTTTTATCTGTTTCACTTAGATCTCTGGCCATGGCCTTACCTTGTTCTTTCATTTGGGATAAATTCCTCTGTGTTGGAATTTCTGTATAAGTCTCTACCTTCTTCTATGTGTTAGAGAAGCTGGTTATGTCTCCTGTTCCTGAATGAAAAAGAAGTCATGTAGTGCCCAGGGCCTGGCATTTCAGGGACTATCTCGGGCTTATGCTACTTGAACTCTGCTATTGCGTTTTGACTGCTTTATCCATTAGGCCAATGGTCTCTGCTGCAGAGGCTCTTCTTGTCTGCTGTTGGTGGTGTTTGGCCTGAATGTGGTGCATTTTAACTAGGTGTGCTCTGGTCTGCTTATGAAATGAGACATGACACCAACTTCATCAGAACTGAGACCCTGCACAACTCTGAGTAGATATAGTGTGAGCAGAGCTTTGTGCTGTTCTTCTAGGGAAGGGACCTACCATGCTAGGACTGAGGCAAGCTTGACTGAGAAGGGCAGCTGTGCCAAAGCATGGGGCAGGGGGTGCTTGGTATAAGCAAGTTAGGCAGTCAGTGTCAATGCTGATCTTCTTCCCTCAGGTAGCATTCTGTGTTTATGCTAAGGGGTGGGGAAGGGAAATGGCCCCAGCCAGCTCCTTTGTCCCCAGAGGTGCCTACAAACAGAACAGTCGGAAGAGTTAATAATCTCTCCACTGTGTGCCCCAGGTGCTTTTCAGATTGCTGTTTCCATACTGTCTGCCCCCAGGCTGTTTGCCTGCCTTCTCTCCAGGAGCAGAGTAGTGCCCTCTGGGCTCTATCCCAGTTAAGCCCACTGACCTTTAAAACTTCAGGCTTTAAGCCCTGTTTGTTGCAAGAACTCATGAAATTCAGCCTCTCTCATTTTCCAAGCCAATGACTTTGGGAAAGCATTCTCCTTTTGAATTCCTCTCTTCCTCTCTTGCTCTTCCTCTCTCTTTGTCTCTCTCTTCTCTAGAACCAAGGCTCCCTCCTGTTCACAGCACTTATGATTTGTTTCTCTCCCAAACTACATCTCTATACTTTCTATCTTCTTTAATGTGGCCTCCTCTCTCCCTTTAGTTGTGGAGTTTGTTCTGTCAGTTTTCAGGTTGACTTCTGAGATATTTTGGGTGACTTGATAATTACCTAGTTGTGTTTGTGGAATGAGATGAGCCTAGGGTCGTCCTACTCTGTGGCCATCTTCCTCTTTTCTCTTTGCACCTCCAGTATTTGTACCCATTTTAAATTTATATGAATTTCTTTAATTCCATGTCTTCTTTTTCTGAAAACATTTCATAACATTAAGATAATTTCTTTTAGGTTTTAGTCCACAAATTCATTCAAGGATTTATTATCCTTCACATGCTAAGCACTGCACTAATAGATAAGGAAACCCTCACTCTAGTCATGGTTTAAAAATATAAACCCTGAGAAAGCTATTTAAGCTTTCTGTGTTCAGAGCACCAAAATAAAACTATGTCATGGCTCTCAAATGCTTATAGAGCCAAGGAAATACCATAAATGAATTTGAAGCTAAGACATTTCATTTACACAGAATCCAAAAAGGCACATTCTTCACTTCCACCAAGAAACTTGCTCTCTTCTATTTTTTTTAAACACAAAGCCCTCTCATATTTTGTTTTCCTCTTTTTTTCTTTCTTTCTTTTCTTTTCTTTTTTGGAGAGAGAGAGAGATAAGGAGGAGGGGGAGAGGGAGGGAGAGAATCTTAAGCAGGGTCCATTATGGAGCCTGACATGGGGCTTGATCTCACAACCCTGAGGGTCATGACTTGAGCTGAAACCAAGAGTTGGCCAGTTAACTTACTGAACCACCCAGGTGCCACTTGTTTTCCCATATCTGACAGAGTCAAATATTTTCCTTTCTTCTTAAATTTACTATAAGAAAACAAAACTACAAATGCAATGGTCAATATCAACAGATCATTGGCCACAATATTATCAATCCATCAAGGAATGACAGGATGGTGCACACTGGAAAGCCAAAACCCATCTACAAAAAGCATCTGCTGCTCACCATGTAGAAATGCAGGCCCAGTACTGCCTAATATTTCAAATTTTCAAGAGAAAGGCAACATATAGGTTTTTTTTTTTTTTTCAACATATAGGTTTTTATTTGAAAATCATTCACTTGAAAAATGTGGGCAACCAATTCAAAGAATTATAAGAACATAATGTGTCATCACTGTGGAGAATAAACAACATATAGTTAGGGCCAGCTGCAGCCTAGGGTTGTCAGTTTAAGACATTAGGATTAGTTGTTCTCTGTTTTTTCTTACTCAGTTTTATGATTTTCATTAGAAATCCTGAGATTGGGATCACAGTGGCAGGAATCCAATTAAAATCACAGCTACAACTCCCAAAGAGAGTCTTAATGTTACCTAGGTCTTGAAAGAAAAAAAAAAAAAAGAATCATCCTAGGAGACATCACTCATTACATTTAATAAAGTAGCTGGTAATAAGAAGCTTGGACCATTGGACCCAGCGATTGCACTACTGGGCATTTACCCCAAAGATACAAATGTATTGCTCTGAAGGGGCACCTGCACTCCAATGTTTATAGCAGCAATGTCCACAATAGCCAAATTATGAAAAAAGCCCAGATATCTACCAAAAGATGAATGGCTAAAGAAGATGTGGTACACATATGTATAATGGAATACTACCCAGCCATCAAAAAATTAAATCTTGCCATTTGCAATGACATGAATGGAACTAGAGGATATTATGCTAAGTGAAATAAGTCAAAGACAATTATCATATGATCTCACTCATACATGAAATTTAATAAACAAAATAGAAGATCATGGGGAAGAGAGGAAAAAATAAAACAAGACAAAATCAGGGATGAAACAAACCCCATAAGACACTCTTAATCATAGGAAACAACCTGAAAGTCCTGAAAGGAGGGGTGTGGGGGGCATGGGGTAATGGGTGATGAATATTAAGGAGGGTACACGATATAATGAGCACTGGGTATTATATAAGACTGATGAATCACTGACCTCTACCTCTGAAACCAATAATACATTATAAGTTAATTGAATTTAAATTTAAAAAAATGTTTAAAACAAAGAAGCTTGAAAGAAGATCATTAACTGATAAATTAGGAAATGCATGTGTTTGGGTGCCATTTATAATTCTCTTGAGATTTACAAAATAATAGACTTGTGATATTTAATGTTGCTAATATTGATTGAAAGTTGTATAAGTTTTCTGAAATGGAAAGATCACTTGATATATTATTGACCAAGTCTTTACATCATCAGCATCCATATATTTCCATGTCACAAAATGCAAAGTAGGACTGATTATATTACTTAGTCCCATAGGTTCAGTAGACACATGGTTTCCATTGTGATATGCATACACTATATCAGCTTAAGTATCTCCAAGTGACTAATGGTACCTAAAAATAGTTTCAGAGAAGACGAATTGTCATGCCATTTATTAGCCATATGTCCTTCGACATATTCCTGAAACTCTCTGAAAAGAGTCTCTGGACTCTTTTTTTTCATCTGCAAAATAGGAATTTTTGTGACTATTAATCAAAACATTATATGCAAAAGGCTGACATAAGGTAGGTACACTCAGTAAATGTTCATTGAATTAAGAGTGTGAATAACCAACTGGCTTTGTTTAGAAGACTCTGGAATATCTAGGACAGGGTTTCTCATAAGAATATCCTAACAAATTAGGGAATTAGTGGTGGGAAAAAATGGAAATTAGAGTATGCACATAGGAAATTACACAGAGCCCAAATTTTATCTCTATAGCAGCCAGACTGTCAAACTTTGGATTAACCTTTGGGTGGATTCAGATATACAATTTATACTTTAATAATAAAAGACACTGAGAAAATCTAAAGACGATTTTCACATTTTTTGGTAACAAATTCCTTTAATATTTGTGCAGTTTGTTGTATCCCAGATCATTCTTAAATTTTGACTTAAAAAGGACCCATTTTATTATCACATCATCAGGGCAGAAATTAAAGTAGAACTGATACAGCTAAGGGGGATCAGGGCAAGAAACTCATACTATACAAGCTCAGAATGTGCCAAGGATTCAATTTAGTTTATGAAAATATCAGAGACTGTCTGTCACAGCTGCTCCAACCTCATGAGACTCTCTATCCATGACTCCATGAAATCACTGCAGGTGGCCAGTTTCTAGGCCATTACAATTCTTTAAATAATAGCTAAAACAAGATACAAGAGCATTTATCAAGCATAGAACTGAAGATTAGAAGAAAACTTTTGGCTGGTAGATGCCTGTAACTTTTTGATTGGTTGGGGGTGGGGGTGGAGGATCCTTTTAAAATAAGGAATAATTTAGAATTTCTGATATTCTGATATTCTGATATTAATAGTTGGGACTTATGTGAGTTTTTGACCTTGGGTAATTGCCCTTCCAGTACTGTATGTTGTTCTTCTAAGACTTGCATCTAACCTTTGGCCCATTTTGGAATCTCTCCTGCCTTAAAGATGGTGTACAGATTGCCTGAGACATAGACTAACAGCTGTGTTTTTTTCTGGCAATTCAAATACTTTGAATATAGGTCTTGGCAGTTAAAATGCAGCCTGAAAACTCTGCACTGAAGTTCTTCGAGAATTTATCAATTTGTGTTTAGGGACTTTTCAAATGGAAAAATGAAGTCATTCATGTTTTCACAGGCAGTTCCAAATTCCAAATTGTGTCAAGGGTAAAATGTTTCTGTGTTTGAAGGGCCAAGGCAGACTTACATAACCCAGAAGAGGACAATATAATGCTACCCCAGGAACAAAATATAAGGCTTTAAAATTTTGCTATTCTATAACTTTACACAATAGGAAGTGGTTCTTCCTCACCCCTTAGGGAAACTGAATTTGGTTTTCATAGAAACCTATAAGGCCCAGAGAATTAGAAATTCAAATACTTATCATAAATAAAGAAGGTTTTGTTTTATATTTTCCACATTTGGGAAACTGTCTCTCCAAGGAGTTTTGCCAGTGACATGCTCTATGAGTTTTTCAGTGTTGCTACTGGTAATTGTGATCTGTGTACTTTTTCTTTTCTTTCTTAAAACAATTGAGACTTCAGAGCCTTGAAGACTGACTGCTACATAAATTCACAGAATTCATTAGTCAGATATTTTTCCAAGCTAGATTCTTCTTATTAGTCCATCTTTCACTCATGATTTAAGCCCTGAAATGGGATGTGGGCTACATAACATTAAAACCCAGGAAAGGGTAGGGTACATTGTAATTGTTGAGAAGTTGAGAAGTATATGGAGGGCTTTCTATTTGTGGTAAAGGTTTACATACTTGTGTTTGTACACTAGTAAGAGTTTCTACAAAGACAATGAGCTGGTTAAACTAGTAATAGCAAATAAATAAATAAGTCTTTGGTTGGTTTGGAACTAAGGTATTCAAGAGGTAAATTCTAGAAAAGGAATTGAGAGGAGATGAAAATATGGATCAACAGGAAGGGGTGCATCATATCATTGAGTGAATATCCTGGCTTGGTTTTTAATTCCAGACTCCATGATTTTTCTACAACACTGTGCTGCATTCTGTCTACAACTATTTCCATTTGGGAACCCAGCAACTGATTTCAAACTGTAAGTATATACATTGGTAATATGTGCAAGCAATGAGCTTGGTGAGGAAGAATGGTGAGTAAAAAACACTATTCACCTTTAAGAAAAATTGAAAAAAAAAATTGATAAGACAGCTTTTCTTACAGATTCTCTGTGCCAATTCTTTTTTAAAGCAAATGTTTCTAACAGAAACTCTGATACACACCCTAAACCACCACAGTGAAAGCACAGGATGTTATAAGAAAGAATTTAAGAAGAAAATATTAAAGAACTTGGAACTCAAAATCTCCCAGAAGTTTCTTTCATTTACAACAGAATAAAATCATGAAAACTCTGTAACCAAATACTTTGTTTTAAGGGTGGGACAAGATATATTTTTTTAAAGGTTATAAAAGCCAACCCAAACTTTTATTCAAACTGATATTATTTGTTGTGATTTGCTTGGCTTTATGGCAAGCACAGGTAGACAAAATGTTCTCCACAGAGCCTGAAGATGGAAGATAGAATGGTCATCCCATTTCCCTTTAGAAGGTGAACAAACAGAATGTATTAGCACAGCAGTACCTAAAATGATTATGCCTATCACCCACTTTCCTGTTTCTTCACCTAAAATGACATAGAAGCCATCTATGTTTTCTTGCAGTGTTTTAATTAGAATATATTTTTTCATGTTTCATTTTTCCATTGCTCTGTCTCAATTTGGTTTTCTCAGTAAATTAGAAGAAAAACTAAGAAATCAGTAATACATAGAATTTCATTATCTATAGTAATTTGTGATTTGGAGTAAATAAATTTACTCACTTTATGTGTTTGAAAGTTTAATACAGTTCATGTTAGTCTGCAAGTATCTGGACAGTTATAAACTTCAGAAGGCCTACATTTTTAAATTTTCTCCTAGTTTTTTATTTCACTATATACCATTTATTTTCACTTACTGAGATAAGAATTTATCAAATTAATTTATACTAAAGAAGTAGCATTCATTTATTTCACAAATATTTATTAAACATCTAACATATGCCAGACAATAACTAGACACTGGGATATAGTAGTAATATCTATAAAGAATCTTTGCCCTTACTAATCTATAATGATCCATCATAGAATACAGACAAACAAGAAATAAAATATAGGGTGCTATATTATAATGACAGTAGTACTTACAGAGAAGTACATGTCAAGAAGCATCTAAGTTTAGGTGGGATCAGGAAAAGTGTATAGAAGGTACATTCCACAAACATCTCCCTTCTGGGTATTTTTCAGTACCTAAAATTTTTCTCATTTGTTTGTTTCTACATTTGTTGTCATTCTGCTCCCAATGTACGTAAACTTCTTAAGGACAGTGACTGTTTTGCTCATTCTATGTGTCTGGAGCCTAAACAAGGTCTGGCACACATTGGGTACTCAGTAAGTATTTGCTGACTGACTAATGGTAAGAAATGATGCTGAGAATGTAAATGACAGCTTTCTACGTGATGATCAAACGTCATTTCCCAATCAGTGGAAAGCATGGAATGATTTTCAGCAGGGTATCACAGCAGCTCCTTGGAGAAAATGGATCAGGCAGGAAAAAAGTTGATGAACTTCAGTAAGGGAGCTATGCCCAAATGTGAGTTAAAATACTTGATGGCAATGGAGTTGAGAGAAATGAAAAGATTTAGGAGGCATTTAAGACGTACCATCAACAGTGATTGGATGTGGCTCAAGGAGGGTGGGGATTAGTCCAGAAGGATTCTAAATCTGAATCCCTGGATAGTTCGATGATGTTAATAGTATTCATGAAGATAGGAAGCAAAGGAGCAAGAAGTTTTCTAGGGGAATATGAAGAATTCAGTTTTGAGCATATGCATTTTGAAGTGCTTCCATGATATCCAAGTAAAAATGTCCAACAGATAATCAAATACACGAGTCCAAAGCAGAGAAGGATCTCTGGTCTAGAGATAGAAGTTGAACTTCTAGTTCAATATTGACATTCAGTTGAATCCCAAACTTGTTAGAAAGTTGCAACAGGACAGAATACCTTTTCTTTCCATTTTCATGACACTTGGCATGCCACACTTGCTAAGCATTAGCTGTTGCTGATGACAACTTCCTGGTGTCAGACTAGTCTTCAAGTTGAAGTGCTGAACTGAACTGACAGGGGCCTGGCCTAGTGCAATTTCCAAATTGCTTGGCAGCTGAAAGAGGTGAAAAACTCATTACCAAGCCATCTGTCCTGAGGTTCTGTCCTGATTTCTAGGCCAGAGAAATTTGAATAATTCTGAGAGAATTTAAATAGCACACACAGATCAGTAAATTCATTCGCTATCAGCTCTATATCCTAGTTTTTCCAACTTAAATAAAACCTCAGGAAGTTGAGCAAGGTGGCAGTATTAGCAAGTTGATACTCTAGAGGTAGCCTTCATTTCAGAAGAACACATAATTTTAAGAGGATCAGAGGTATTCATTAAGTACACTATATTTTTGTTACTGTTAGTTTTTTCCTCCAATTTCTATGATCTGCTTTAATCCTATATTGGGGTATTCCTGTACAATAGCATTAAAGAATAGGCAACAATGAAATTAATATAATGGTCAATTTGAATCTCTTGCTTCTTGTAGAGAAACTTTTTTGGATTCAGCTTTTCTCCTCTACTTCTCTCTAGTCCTTTCCTCTGCTTTTTCTTTCCACTTTTCCTCACTGTCTCTCTTCCTCCTTCTGTTTCTTTCTTTGAATATTAAAAGAGAAGGAAATTTTGAGTCAGATACACATGGGTTTGAATCAGATCTCGAATTTAGTTTAGTTAAATGGTCTGAAAGTGTTTTCTAAGTTTTAAATAATTAATAATAATAGTATTGATAATTAAAAATACCATGGGGTTACTATGAGGGCAAGATGAGAAAATATACATAAAATCCACTGCATAAAAACGGCTCACAGTAGGTATTCCATAAATATAGTTTGTATTCTCTTTCCATTTCCATTTTCCTCCATTAAGAAGGTTACTGGACCTCAGCATAATGAAACTTGTTAAGCACTGTTAAATTAGGTTCAGTGAGTGATGGAAGAGAAACCTGGATGATAATGGGTTCAAAAAATGAATGAAAAATAATGATCTATAGACAGTAAGTGACTTAGCCATTCTTTGGAAAAGTAGACGAGGGCAAAGGAATATAGAACAATGGAGCCACACTATGAAAGAGAATCAGAATCAGGGAAAAATTTTTGTTGGTGATTATTGGTTGTTTGATGGAAGTTTGAGTATCCCCATAACAAGGGAAGGAGGAATATAAAAATGAAAGTGACCAAAAACAGAGAAAATACCTTAAGGGAATAGAATATAATAGCAGCACTGATAAAAGTTAGCTATAAAAACAAATAGCCAAATGAACACAAACTTTTTTTGGACAGTATATAAGCAGGGCCTTTGGAGACCCTGACTCGCTATGACCTAGAACTTCAGCCTATTATTATTAGCCAGCAGGACCAAAGAATTCAGTGTTCAGGGCTGAACTATATGCAGCTATATATAGGGGCCGCCTATATACAGCTGTCTTTTCCTAATGCCTGAAATGGCAATTACTTATTATACATCAAGTGGTTCGGAGCCATAGAGCTTAAAGAGACTATCTTCAGGGAATTCAGACATTAGTTTGAATGTGAGTTCTATAACCTATTATTATTATTTTAAAGATTTTATTTATTTATTCATGAGAGACACAGAGAATGAGAGAGGCAGAGACATAGGCAGAGGGATAAGCAGGCTCCTTTCAGGGATCCCGATGTGGGACTCAGTCCCAAAACTCCGGGATCACACCCTGAGCCGAAGACAGGCGCTAAACCGCTGAGCCACCCAGGCATCCCTCTATAACATACTATTTAAATAATCTTAGGAGGGCAGCCCCGGTGGCGCAGGGGTTTAGTGCCACCTGCAGCCCGGGGTGTGATCCTGGAGACCTGGGATCGAGTCCCACGTTGGGCTTACTGCGTGGAGCCAGCTTCTCCCTGTGTCTCTGCCCCTGTCTCTCTCTCTGAATAAATGAATAAATAGATCTTTTAAAAAAATAAATAGTCTTAGGAGAGTTTTAAATTTTCTTTAAGCCTCAGTTCTTTAACTCAAAGTAAAAGTAATGGCTCCCACCTATTATTGGAGACAATGTACGTCAAGTAATTAATAATGATTAGCACACAGGAAAAAATTTTCTTTGTGGTGTTTTAGAGTACTGAATTTTCCTATTTGCTTATTATTGAATATTTTTTTGTCTTCTTTCCATAAAACATTGAGCACTTCTAATTAATGTGTTTGCAGAAATTTGAGCTGGTATCACCATCAATGGTGCTATTATAGGGTGGTGGAAGGAGGAGATTGCCCAGGATTCTGAATGTGGTTTGAGTCAATAGAACTGTGACATTCCCCCCAAAGAAATCCAGGCCTTCTGTGCCACAGACGGCATGTGACACATAACTTATCCATAGTATCCAGCCTCAACAAAAGAAAAGAAAGAAAACTTTCATTAAAACTTTTTAATGCTTAAGACATTATCCTCAGGAACTTTAATTAAGACTTTGACATCTATTCATCTATTTTTTTCAGATTCAAATCAAACTGATTTTTTCCCAATGTAATGGCAATTATAAAACCAATAAAAGCACAAAATACAGAAATTCAGAGGTAAAAAGAATGTCTCATTTAACAGTTTCATTTACAGACATTATTACTATAATTATCATAATTTAATAATTATTGTATTTAGCTAGTAGTTTTGAGTAGGCCAATCCATTAAGAATATATTTTTAATGTAACAAACTCAGAATGTAAAAAAACATAATTTATTAATAACCCAGTTTTTATATTGTCTTTCCTTAATCCTGAGTTCATATTCCACCTAGAAAAGGCAGACTCTATTAAAAAAAAAAAAAAGAAAAGAAAAGCAGATTCTAACATTAAGTCCCACCTGTTACATAATTAAATTGAATACTGAAGACTATTTGGAATTGCTTAAAGTAATAGGGCAAAGGGGGGCTTAGGAAAGACCAAATAGAATGATTGTTTGATATAGTAAAGAAGCACTTCTCAAACTTTCATGTGGATGCAAGTCAGCTAGAGATCTTGTTAAAGAGCAGATTCTGATTCAGTAGACCCAGAATGAGATCTGAGATTTTGCATCTCTAACAAACTTCCAGGTACCAAGGATGCTATTGTTCCCCCACCATACTCTGGGTAGTGAGGAAGAAACTAGAATCCAGTAATGAGGAAGGACAATGGTATGTGCCTATAGCTCAGCATCATAGAAAACCCCTGAAAACTCAACCAGCAGCCACCTGGCATCTGGAATCTCTTATCTTCTAACATGACAGCTCTCTGACATTCTGATGCTTATAACTGACTTATATCCATCCATAGGCAGAAGTCATAACCTCTGGAAATGTTTCTTTATCTAGAAACCTGATGGCATTGGTCAGATAGCTAGAGAGAAGTAACAGTAAAGGTGACATCATCTCCTGAGTTGAAAGAGCAAAAACAAGATCAGGAATCTAATCAACTGCCTTTATCAGAATTGTGCCATTCCATATACCTAAAACTCTGATATGTCAATAAGATCTCAGTAAGAAAAAAAAAATGATTGGGCCATTCTTCACATATTCCAATGGTGACTCTAAAGGTAGATCACTTGAGAAAATTATAACAAGTCTTTCTATTAAGATTCTTTTATGATCAGCCTATCATTATAAATAGCTCCTCTCCATCTTTCTCCAGTATAAAACAAATTCAGATTCACATTCAATTTTGGTAGGCTTTAATTCTTTACTAAATAATTTTATTTTAGAGGGGATCAAATAAAAAATACTTGAATATATGAAAACCTTAAAGACACATTCTCTAGTGAATTTAGAAGACTGTCAAAAGTGTACTGTGCATGAAGATGTTTACTCAGCAGGGAACTTTCAAAAATATTTAAGTGTTTTATCTTTAACAGCCAAAGAGAATGTCAAAAGCCTCGCTTCCTGGCTAGACAATAAGCATCCTGTCCTAAGCTTAGCCGAGTACACAGCATATCATTTCAATTGTTGCGTGAGTGATGGCGTAAGTACGACAGCTGACACCGTCACCAAACTATATTCTTGGAAAAAAGGCAATCTATAAACTCAGAGAGGAAGATTTTGCTAGCTGAGTGTTTATATCTATATTTGCCACCTGGGGAAAATAATAGCTTTATTTTAGAATGTGTTGTATAAGTAATGATATATCCTAAATTTTACAAAGGAATAGCAGATGCTTTTGGTTTTTTTCAGTCATTGCCATTTTGTTTTCTGGGTATGTTAATGTAAAATTACTCTCCAAAGAGTTTTGCAAATTTATCTGTACCCTTCCTCTGGGCAAAAGAGTTGTTGCAATTACTTCAGAAATGGAAACCCTGATTTCTGTTTCGCAGGTATTTTTGAAGACACAGCAGCACAGTGGGACTTATGTTCACTTGTCTTTGTTCCCCTGATAAGCAGGAAAGCATCCTGGAGGGGAGAGAGAGGCACAGGCTGTCACTGGGAAGCTAAGGTTCATGTTCCCTGTGAGAGCCATCTCTGTCACTAACATGATGCTTTACTTAAACTACCCAGACAAAAATAGATCTGCACTTGAGCTGGGAAAGCAGTGGGGAGGAAATGTATAAAACTACAAGTTTAAATATTTCAGCTCTGTCTGTGAAAATGACTACTTGTTTGTCAGTAACCTTGATCAGATTAGTTCACTTAAACTGCCACAAATTGATCCACCTTTCCTATCATCCAAGTGAATTACTTTTAAAATGATAATGAACACAGTCAAAGAAAATGTAGCAAATTAACTTGAAGCTGACACTCTATCAATTTGGACCAACACTGATGACATTTGGATAGGAAACAATATTGAATTAAAAGCATATTTGCCCTTTTAAAAAATAAGAGGTAAATTTCAAAACAAATAACCAATTAATAATGATTTAACTGTATCAATGAACTTGTTCTAGGATGTAATTATTAAAATTAAAGCTACAATTACCTTTTCTCCATTAGGCTCCAATTGTTTTATAGGGATTGTTATCTTTCCAATTAGATTATAAACTCTTTAAGGGCAGCAATAATGCATTTTTCATTTATGATTTAGAGCTACATCACAAGATCTCTGTGCTACCCATAAGCTCAACATGGATAGAGAGGTGGGAAAGGATTCCAATCTAGCCTCTAAGGAGTCCTCCATTTGCATTAAGGGGATAAAACATCCTCTGTGTCATCAAATTCCTAATTACTCTATTTCTTTTTTGCCACAGCTAGATTAAACTAGACATATAATGGGGATTTGGTGACAGAGGGAGAAGGCTAGGACATTTCATACCCTTGTCTCACTTTATGATTGTGGCCCTGATGCTACAGAACTCATTGTGCTACTTCTGAGAACTGAATGTAGTAAATCTGACCTTTCCTGAAGTTTAAATTTCTATTCCTATACTTTAATAAAATAGAAGTATCTCTATGCAGTGATTCTTGGTATAGCCATTTATTTTGTAGTTATAATACCACTAATATTTACTATTTATTGGGCATGTTTTAATGATGCATACTCTAAATAGATTATGTAATTTTATATACTCAAAAACCCTATGAAGTACCTATTGTTAGTGCCAATATAGAGATAAAGAAGTTGAAGCATCAAGATCTTAACTCTTCTCAAACATCTGAAAAGTGAAGGAAAAAGTATTTGAAACTGGGTCTGACTACAAAGCCGTGCTCTTAATGTGAAGGTCTTGAACATCTGCAACTTCTTCTCATCTTAGAAAATAAAGCATCTCTATGTTTGTCAGGTTGTATGGCTACTGAATAAATGCTGTATAGTGATATAAGGAAATAGATGGAACAATTATTTGCTTCAAGTTCACCTAAAACACTACCATAAAAATGCTTAATGAGATGCAGTTGAATGCTGAGATGTAGTTGCTACCTTCAATTGATTTAAAAAAAAAATGAACTCAGCCTTGTTGGATGATAGATCCTGAATAATTTATGAGACAAGAGATAGACTAGATTGAGAAAACAAAATATTTTGTTCCTTCTCTCACGAGGTCAACCATAATAGAAAGCAAAAGAATGGTTGATGCAAACACCAGAAAAAGAGTGAAAAAGAGAAGTCACAAATTGGGAGAAGAGACTTGTAATGCACAGAACTCACAAAAAGAACTTCTGCAAATGAATCAGAAAAAGAAAGAATTCAATAGAAAAATGAACAAAAGGCTTGAACAGGCTCTTCACAGAAGGGTAAATACAAATGGCCAATACAAAGAAAAAGATATACTGTCTTAATAGAAATCAATAGAGGTAAAAATAAAATCTCAGTGAACTACCATGTTATATATGCCAGATTGGCAAAATACTACAAGTTGGTTGAGAATATGAAGTAACTCAAGCACTTACACAAGGCTGGTGGGAGGACAAATAGATATGACTACTTTGTAAAGCATGTTGACATTATCTAGAAAGTTGTTTTACAAAAAAAAAAGAAAGAAAGAAAGAAAGTTGTTTTACTCCTAGATGTATGCCATAAGGGCATATATCCCTTGTCCCATTGGGGACAATGTCCCATTGTCCATGTATGTGGCGGGGGGGGGGGGGGAGGCTCATAGCAACACTAGCGTAATAATCAGGAAAAGAAAAGAAAAAGGGTAAAAAGAGAGGCATCTCAAATATCAATCAACAATAAATGGATACATAGATTATGGTGTAGCCATGTGATTGAATATTACATAACAGTGAAAATAAATACATGTAAAGCTACATGTAATAATGTGAATGGGTCTCAGAAACTAAGGATTAAACAAAAAGCTGTTGCAGAAAAATACATGAAAAAAATTTCATTTACAAAGGTCTTTGACATGGAAGATTAAGTGATATAGCAAAGGAATGATAATGCAAAATCCAGGCCAGGACAAGGATACTCTATGCAGAAAAAAGTAGAAGATGAGACTTTGAAAAGACTCTCACCAGACAGCAAAAGTAAATGTAGCATTTTCTTCTTAACTTAGGCAGTGGTGTCCAGGTGTATATTGCATTATTATACTTTTTCAAATTTTTTGTGGCTTTTTTTCAACTATAGGAAAAGAAATATAACACAAAATTGACCATTTAACAACTTTTAAATGTACAGTTCAGTGGAAATCATCATTCTTAAATAAAAAGAATTATTTTTTTTGTCTAATAATATTTGATTAAAGGGGTTTACAGCAATACTTGGTGATAATTATATCACTTTCATATCTTTGGTGAATTTTAGCCAGTTCATGATTGTAAGAAAAACTCTCATTTTGGTAAGTTACTATATTGAGAAACTTGGTTTTCATTGCTGAGAAAAGTACATTGAGTTAGTCTGGGGTAAATTAATATAATATGTAGAGGAAGATTAAGATGTTCCATCTCAGGCAGCTCCGGTGGCTCAGTGGTTTAGCACCACCTTTGGCCCAGGGCGTGATCCTGGAAACCTGAGATCGAGTCCCACATCAGGTTCCCTGCATGGAGCCTGCTTATCTCTCTGCCTGTGTCTCTGTGCCTCTCTCTCTCTGTGTGTCTCTCATGAATAAATAAATGAAGTCTTAAAAAAAAAAAAGATGCTCCATCTCTTGAAATAAATAAAAAGTAGCAATATATTTGCAATGGGATCTGAAGGTTCAGTAACACCTAGAGTTTATCTGCTACTTGTAGGATCAATTGTAAAACAAATTTAAAGTCACATAGTCATTTTATTGCATTCATTACATTTCAGTACTCTTTATAATTATTATTATCTCTTAATTATTACTAGTCCAGTAATTAAAAAAATTGACAGTTGCATCTGTACATTTCCCAAATATTACGTAGTTAAAAGTAACAAGTAATTGTTTTATAATGCTTTCCATAATACCAATCCAATCATTCCTGTGTTCTGTGAGGAGAAAGGATAAAATAGCAGGTATGAAACCCAATGGAGTTATTTCAAATTTTCCATCAACTCACACTTTCTAGCATTATTGATCTCATCTCTTTCTCCAACGCTAGGATTTCAGACCCAAGCTTAGCAATTTCTTGTTGCAGTTGTTCATTTGTTCCCTGTGCTCTTGCAGCATGACTTAATCATTTGTTTAAATCCATTCGTAACTCCAGAAACAGCGGGAAAAAGAAAGGGAACAGAGCTGTGTTAGGCAAAAACTTTCTGTTTTGTAATAAAAGAAGCCATTGAACACCAAAGCTGATTATGAAACAAACCAAATCAAGGTCTGAAAATTCCACCAGGGAATGAAGCATGATGGGAATTTTCAAGTCCTAATTTCTTCTCTGCCTACAGGAGTTCTTGGTTAAAAGCAATGTATAAACTCAATTTTAAAAAAATCTGGCAAGACTTCAAAAAAAGTAGCTTAATCTGCTATATTCTATGACATTTGATAG
The DNA here is from genome assembly GCF_048418805.1 of Vulpes vulpes. Taxonomy (NCBI): domain Eukaryota; kingdom Metazoa; phylum Chordata; class Mammalia; order Carnivora; family Canidae; genus Vulpes; species Vulpes vulpes. The sequence continues at coordinate 21,150,690 of NC_132787.1, read as the reverse complement.
CCAAGTCATGCTTAAACAAGTTCATTCATTTAATAATTACAATATATTATCTGATACATTTGCTTTTTATAAACTAGATTTTTTTTTCATGAAGTATTGTTCAGATTTTTTAAAATCTCAGTTTCTTTACAGGATAGTTATCAATATTCACCATGTGTAATTTTATGTTACACATTTATTATTAAGGACTTAGCCAACAATGCACCATGAAGAATAATGATAATACACTTTACTGGTTCTGCTTCTTTGAGATTTTAATTAAAAGTAACCACATGGCACCAAGAAGGTGGCATACAGATGATTTATGAGAAACAACATGGCAATGTAAATTAAAACTTTAAACAACTGTTTCATTGAACAATAACTATGTTTCTTTTTTTTTTTTTTGAAGTGAACATAACGTCAAGATTTTATTGTCTGCATAACAAAATATGAAATTTAGAACTGGATCACTTGGCCCTTTCTCTTCTTATCTCCTCCCAGTTCAAAATGCTTGCATCTCTTAATAGCCAGCATTCTCTTAGATCTGCAGTTGGGCTCAACACATTCAAGCCTCAGCACAATCTTCTTTGTAGTTTTAGCCTTTTTCCAGAAGATCGGCTTAGTCTGCCCACCATAGCCACTCTGCTTCCGGTCATAATGCCGCTTTCCCTGGGCGTAAAGAGAATCTTTGCCTTTCTTGTACTGTGTCACTTTGTGGGGTTGGTGCTTGCCACACTACTTGCATAAAGTCCGGCAGGTTTTAGGAACATTCACCATCTTTGCGAGAGCGCTATCGGCACGGAGTAACTGTTTCACTGCATTCTGAGAGGCTAGATGCACTAGATCCACTAGAATCCATTGGATGACAAATCTCAACTTCCACATTCTCAATTGCAGAAAGAAATGAAATACTAAATGTAGTATCTAAACCTATTATAATTTGTGGGAGCATTCACTTAAGCATTTTCTGGAAATTAATATCTGGGGTAATACACACAGTCCCAATTTGATGAAATTGCAAATAGTGATGCTTCACTAAATTTCTATAAATCTCTGATATGCTTTCCTATAAAAAGTAAAAATATGTGTATATTACAAATATATGTGTATATGCATATATATATATATATATATATATATACAGATATACACACATACACCTACCCACATACACACATACATATATTTCCTCTACCCTATCCCACCCATACTCTAGGTGGTACATTTTTAGTCAGTGAGATCTAGCCAACACATTGTATTATACACATATTTCTAGCTAAAGGGCATTAGTGCACCACTACCACACTGCAAAGGCCCTCTCTGCCAAAGAGTACTCTACCTGATTTTCTTAAGTTAACTAGGTTCTAAAACATGTATTGTTTACTCTGTTGTAACTGCTCTATTATTTTTTTATGGTGAAGTTTTGACCCATGATGAATGACAATAAGTCAAAGAGTACAGAAGTAATATTTTTTTAAATATTTTTTTCTTTATTTATTTATGATAGTCACACAGAGAGAGAGAGAGAGAGAGAGAGAGAGAGACAGCCAGAGGGAGAAGCAGGCTCCATGCACCGGGAGCCCGACGTGGGATTTGATCCCGGGTCTCCAGGATCGTGCCCTGGGCCAAAGGCAGGCACCAAACCACTGTGCCACCCAGGGATCCCCCAGAAGTAATATTTACACAAAGGTGGTGAGAGGGGGGAAGCAGATCACAAGGTGTTTTCAAAGAAATGACTTAGGAACCAGAAGTAAAGAACGTAAAGCACATATTAAATTTTGAAGGTCCTTTGATCTACATAAACATCATAAGCATCATTGCAAGGTGGATAATTAACCAGCAAAGAGAGATTTTCCATGTTAATTGTCTGGAAAGCATTTCCATAGGGCTGTCCCCCAAAGAACCCACTGAGAAATGATCCTGCCATTTCTGGAGATCCATCCCCAGAATTAAACCATCTTTGTGATGTCCAAAAGTTTTCCAGAGGCATGGTCTATTTTGGGAAGTGATTTAAAAGATGGCTTTTCATGGGATAACAGTATTCAAAAAACTGGACGGAAGGCACGTTACAGAGTGAAGGGATGGACTACATCTGGGGAAAGTAAAAGAATAAAAAAGAGGACAAAATGTCAAGAGATAGAAATAAATAATAAACTGATGTAAGTTTAAATTTCATGTCTAAACTGGCACAGTTAATATAAAATGGAAGCCACTCTTCCGAGGTTGTTGAGAGGCTTTGAATGGCAGAAGACAGTGGATAAATTAGTCCGTAATGGTTAATCTTGCTCAATCAACAAACAGTGCCTGGCATGTATGTGTGTGTGTGTGTGTGTATGTGTGTGTGTATAGTAAGTAGTTAGTGAATGAATCCACAAATAGCCCACATCACCCAAGTAAAATCAGCCTCTATCTAGGAAGTAAAGGCCAATCTTGTTTTCGAAATTGTAGGTAAAATGTTATAAAAATTGTACCAGCAGGAAGATTCTATATGTGTACATCTTACTACCTTTGATGTTAAAAAAAAAAACAATTCTAAGATATCAAAGCTAAGCTATATGTTTAATCAGAAAACAAAGGAGTTTTCTCATAAGATGTATACTCAAGGGAAAACTTATGAGAAACCATAGGGGACATTTATGACTTTTTTTCCTAAATTTTTAACCTTGATATGTCTTTTATTAGGCCTACTTCACAAAAAATAGGCCCATGGCAATCAATCAGATTGAGTCCTAGAAACGATATTTTGTTTCCAAAAGTTGAATCTGTTTTAAAAAACATTTATTTTCATATTTTCTACAAATATTTCCCCCTGTTTATTTCCACATCTCATATATTGAGAGAGAAAATATGTGAACTCTTCCATACACCTCCTTTTACTTTCACCTTTCTCACACACAAATGTAATCAGGGGGAAAGAAAAGTTAAAGAGACATAAGAAAATCCACTTTGCAATAAATAAAAGAGTGTTTAAGCTCTGTCAATTATTTTACCTGCACCTACCAAATATTCAGAGGTTTGAGGGGTGAGGTTGTGGAAGAAGAGGCAGAGGAAGTGGGAAGGCCCCAAAAGAGATACATTCACTCTGTCAGCAGTGACCAATCTTACTGACCAAGCTGGAGACATCACTGCCAATAAGATGCAGCTCCACTATCATAGAACTGTCATTCTAAAGATAGGAATGCAAACAAATAAATAAGCAATAATAAAATAAGCATAAAATTGGAAATGTTATGAAAGAAACAAATGAGAGCTGGAAGGTAGTAATAGCTGTTGAGTGTATTGGTAATGGAGATGTACTTTAGTCAAGGCCAAATGAGGAGATAGCTATAGGAAGGTGAGGAAGCATTTCCCAGGGGAAAACAACCAACACTATTGTTGCTGAGGTAGAAAGAATGTGAGGAGCAATAAGGAATCAAGAACAGACACCCACAGTGACCAATTCCCCTTCTGCAAAGATTGTTCTGGTTGTCTTAAAGAGAATGGACTGGAGGAGTCAAGAGCAAAACTGGAGGGGTTGTTGTAGAAGTCCTGGTAATAGAAGTGGCCATCAGGACCAAATGGCCCAAGGAGATGTAAAGAGTGAAGAGATGTGGTTTGCTGCTGGAGTGGGAGTGGTGACACAAGAAAAAGGAAGATTCTACAGTGACTCCCAGGCTGCAACCTTAAACATTTGGGTTGCCAGGGCTGGCATGCACTGATACAAATAAGATCAGACATTGGGAAACAGATTTGGGGGAAAGGCTTGGGTGACTGAAATCAAGAATTCCATTTAATGCTCTTTCAGTGGATTGATTCTGTAGATTTATTCTGTCAGAAGTGGCCATGAGCATAAATTCACTTAAAAATAACCTCATTGTTGATCCTGTTTGAGCCATGAAATATCTGCTTTGTAAAATAAGATTACAAAACTAAATACTGTAATTATTCTTCTCAACCTCTTATAACAAGTAACCATATGAGAACTATAATGATTCTCAGTGTACAGCACATTTTGAGCTTCACAGAGGAAAGTGCTGATAATATGTGGAAGGGTCATTAATTTAGTATCCAGAAATGCATTATTGGATGCAGTAGTGCTAAAAATAAGAGTAGAGATCTAAAAATACTAGCACAGTCGCCTCCCATATAAATGCTCCCTCTAACATATTAACAAGTAATATTGCTCCTGTTCATGTATCCTGGCCTAGATTAAGAGTCTGTGAGCATTAAAATAAGTAATTTGACAAAGCTTACAATCTAGAAAGGTATTAATTAGTCCATTATGTAGTCAGGTTCTTGACTAGAGGACTAATTATTAATTGTACAGAATTACTCACAGAAAGCTAAACATGGGTCTTCATGTGATATCAGTTGTTTCATTACATTGATTTTCAATGGTTTGTATGAAATAGTGCATGCAATAACAGCTATTGCCCAAATTTCATTGTCCTCCGAGGCACTCATCAACCAAACTGATGAGATATATAACTCATTCTTGAATATTTCTAGAGAATTCCCAGTTGGATCAATTTAATAAACATAAAGAAAATGTGTACCATGTGTCAGAAACTGCAAGGGGCTGAGGATACAAAGTTTTTATAAACTGTCTCAAATCCTCACTTCTATTTTTAAATAGTAGCTAATATTCATTGAGCACTTAGTGTGTTCCAATAAGTGTTTTAAATAGGTTCAAGGAATTACTCAGAGTCAGTTATTTTTATACAAATTTCCTCACATTACAAGGAATAGAATGACCAACTTGTCCCTGTTTGCTTGGGACTGCCTCAGTTATTTTTTTAAATTAAGGTGAAATTCACCTAACATAAAATTAATCATTTTAGATTGTATGTTTTGGTGGCATTTAATACATTCACAATGTTATGCAATCACAACCTATCTAGTTCCAAAACATTTTATCACTCCGAAAGACCCTCTCTAACCCATTAAGTAATCTCCTATTATTCCTTCCTCACTCCAGCTGCCAGCAACTACAAATCTGTCTCTTGTCTATAAAGATTTACCTATTTTTGACATTCCACATACATAGAACCATACAATACATGACCTTTTGTGCCTGGCTTCTTTGACTTAGCACAATGTTTTTGAGGTTCATCAACATCGTAGCATATGTCAATACTATAATTTTTTTGTAGCTAAATAGTATTTCACTGTAAGTATATACCTTATTTGTTGATTGTCAGTGTCAGACATTTGGGTTGTTTCCACCTTTTAGCTATGGTGAACAGGGCTTCCATGAGCATCCATGTACAAGTATTTGAGCACCTAATCCCCATTCTTTAGGGTATATACCCAGGAATGGAATTCTGGAATCATATGGCAATTCTATGTTTAATTTGTTGAGAAGCTGCCCAACTGTTTTCCACAGGGGCTGCACAATTTTATATTGCCATTAGCAATACAGAAGTGTTTCAGTTTGTTCACATCCTTGTCAACACTTGTTATTCTCCAGTTTGTGTGTGTGTGTGTGTGTGTGTGTGTAATTATAATCATCTTACAGGGTGTGAAGTGGTGTTTCTTTGTGGTTTTGAGTTTCATTTTTCTAATGAAAAATGCCTAATGATGGTGAGCATCTTTTCAGATGTTTATTGGCCATTTGTCTATCCTCTTTGGAGAAACAACCATCAAGTACTTTGTATATGTTTTACTTGTATTGTTTGTCTTTTTGTTGTTGAGGTCTAAGAATTTGTATATATTTTGAATTTTAACTCCTTATCAGATGTATTATTTACAAATATTTTCTCCCATTGTGTAGGTTGTCTCATTACTTTCTTCATAACAAAAGTCCTAAATTTGATGAAGCACAATTTATGTTTCTCTTTTTGCTGCTTTCAGTGTCATATCTAAGAATATATTGCCAAATCCAAGATCACAAAGATTAGGCCTACATTTGCTTTTAAGAGTTTTATAGTTCTAATTCATATATTGGGGTCATATCATTTTACATTAATTTTTGCATATGGTATGATGTAGGGGTACAATTTCATTATTTTGCATGTGGATACCCAGTTGCTCTAGTACCATTTGTTGAAGAGACTATTTTTTCCCACTTCATTGTCTTGGCACCCTTGACTTAACTGTCAATTGGCCTATGTTTGGCAGTAGTTTTTGTGACATTGGCTGTAGAAACACTTTTCTAGATATGTCTCCTCAGGCAAAGGAAACAAAAACAAAATTAAACTATTGAGACTACATCAAAATAAATTGCTTTTACATAGTGAAGGAAATCACCAACAAAACAGAAAAGTAATTTACTAAATGGGAGAAGATATTTGCAAATGATGTATCTGATAAGGAGTTAATATCCAAAATATATAAAGAACATATACAACTAAACACCAAAATATTAAATAATCTAATTAAAAATGGGCAGAGGACCAGAATAGACATTTTTCCAAAGAAGATACACAGATGGCCAAGAGACACATGGAAAGATGCTCAGCATCACTAATAATCAGAGAAATGCAAATTAAAACTACAATGAGATATCATCTTACACCTGTCAGAATAGCTAAAGTAAAAAACACAAGAAATAATGAGTGTTGGCAAGAATGTGAAGAAAAAGAAACCCTCATGGGAATGCAAACTGGTGGGAATGCAAACTAGTACAGCCACTGTAAGAAACAGTATGGAGGTTCCTCAAAAAATTAAAGATAGAATCACCATATGATTCAATAATCCCACTACTGGGTATTTCCCCAAAGAAAATGAAAGTACTAATTTAAAAAGATATATGCACTCATATGTTTCTTACAGTATTATTTACAATAACCAAGAAGTATAAGTAACCCAAGTGTCCATCAATTGATGAACGGATAAAGGAAGAGATTATATATATAAATTATACTATATGTTATATGTATGTAATGAAATATTACTCAGCCATAAAAATGAATGAGATCTTGCCATTTGCAATATGGATGTATTAGTGGGTATAATGCTAAGTAAAATGAGTTAGTCAAGAAAGACAAATACCATATGATTTCATGCGTGGAATGTAAAAAACAAAACAAATGAACAAAGAAAAAGAAGATTCAAACAAAAAGACAGACTCAAATACAGAGAATAATCTGATGGTTGCCAGAGGAAAGGCGGGAGGGGGAGATGGCTGAAATATATAAAAAGGATTAAGAGTACACTTATCTTGGTAAGCACTGAAAAATGTAGGATTTGTTAAGTCATTATATTGTATACATGCAACTAAAATAACACAGAGTGCTAATTATACTTCAGTAAAAAAAATAAAATAAAACAATAAGAAGCTACATTAAATACAAATACAGCACAGTGAGATTTCAGTGTGTTCTACACATACACATTTTGTAATGCTTATACAGAATGGTTTAACAAAACTTCTTACAAGATATATCTAAGAAGCTACGTTAAAGACACAATAGCATAGTGCAATTTCAGGGAATGGAACATGTTCCCATTTTGTAATGCTTATACAGAATTTTTTTTTCCAAAAAAGATTTTTAAAAAAGAAAGAAAAAAAATCAATTGGCCATACATGTTTTGGTTTATTTCTAAACTATCAATTCTATTCTGTTGGTCTATATGTCTGTCTTTATGCCAGGACTCAAACTCTCACTTCTTGAAGTGGAGGCGGGTAAGGCAGAGAAAGGTTCATACCAAAAAATACATACATCTACAAAAAATGTAAAAATAGAGCATCTATCATTCAGGAGCTCACAGGCTAAATCAGGAATGTACAATCCCTTTAAATGATACAAAATATGTCATGAAAGTACACATCACATTTGTCTAGGGAGAGGGATCCATAGTTTTCCTTAGATTCCCAAAACAAACAAAAGAATGAAAATTAATTAAGAGAACACTCTTAATCCTAAGTATATATTAGAATCCCCCAGGAAGCTTTTAAAAACTACTAATTCTTGGAAGTCATACCTATAGGTTCAGATTCGATTACATGGGAGTGAGGTCCATGTATTAGTATTTTTTTTAAGATTTTATTTATTTATTCGAGAGAGAGAGAGAGACAGAGAGAGAAAGACACATGCAGAGGGAGAAGCAGCCTCCATGCAGGAAGCCTGATGTGGGACTCCAGGATCACGCCCTGGGCCAGAGGCAGGTGCAAAACCGCTGAGCCACCCAGATCTCCGTATTAGTATTTCTTTAAAGTCCCCAAGTTATTGTGATGTGTGGCCAGTGTTAAGAACTCCTTGTCTTTTTTTTTTTTTTTTTAAGATTTATTTATTTATTCGGGAGAGGGGGGGAGAGAGAGAGGCAGAGACACAGGCAGAGGGAGAAGCAGGCTCCATGCAGGGAGTCTGATGTGGGACTCGATCCCAAGTATCCAGGATCACACCCCGGGGCTGCAGGCGGCGCTAAACCGCTGCACCACTGGGGCTGCCCAAGAACTCCTTGTCTAAAGGGAGAATCATTAGTATCATAAATGATATCATTTACTATATATTATATAAATAATTACAATACAGTATGATGAATACCAAATACAGATATCTATAATAACTGTTCTCTTTTCCCTTAAGGTATCTTAGATTATGAAATTTCTGATATAATTTGGAGACTGAGAAGAAACTTTAAGAGAATTTTTAACTCAAATCCTTATATATATTTTTATTTTCTCTATCTGTTTCTGGATGCTGCCTCAAAATATCTTACTGAGCCATGTTTGACTGCAACCTCAGAAACGCTGAGCCAGGGCCACCAGCAAAGCCTCTCCTGGGTTCCTGACCCTTAGAAATTGGGTGAGACAATAGATATTTGTTGTTGCAAATAACAAAGTTTTGGGATTATTTGTTATGCAGTAATGGAGGATAATGCAGATGGCAAGTAAATATCTAAATGCTGTATAAAATAAGCATGCTCTCCATGAATGTTCCCATGTGTAGAAGAAAGACAATGGTTGGCCTTGTGGTGAGGAACTTGGATTCCAGTTGAGCCTCATTAATTGCTCTGTAAAATGGGAATGATAATACTTATTTCCTTGTCCAGAATTGCATCACATGTCCACACCTAAATCAATTATGGCTCATCCCTTTGGCTTAGGCTGGGGCTGTGACTGGTTAGAGGGAAATAGATATATACAGAGCATCAGGGTGTACTTGGACAAAGTTCTCATGTTTTTTGAATAAGATTAGAAACCATCTCCTATCATCACATACTAATAACATGACCTAGAATAAATTGCCTCTCTAAGCCTCTCAGAACAGAAACATTGATGACAGGTCTTGAGTGCTTACAGTGGGTTAAGTAAATAAGAGAAACAAATAAACACAAAAATTATAATTTTTTAAATGTTACATGCCAAAGAAGCTTTGGAAAGATAATTTTGATGTAACTGCCAAAAGTGTTCTGTATTTAGCATATAAAATTTAGAATAGGGCAGCCCCGGTGGCGCAGCGGTTTGGCGCCGCCTGCAGCCCCGGGGTGTGATCCTGGAGACCCGGGATCGAGTCCCACGTCAGGCTCCCTGCATGGAGCCTGCTTCTCCCTCTGCCTGTGTCTCTGCCTCTCTCTTTCTCTCTGGGTCTCTATGAATAAATAAATAAAATCTATAAAATAAAATAAAATAAAATAAAATAAAATAAAATAAAATAAAATAAAATTTAGAATAGAAGATTAGCCTTCCCTAAGGCAACCACCTATAGCAATGGCAGGAATGAATTATGTAATGTGATGGTAGTACTAAGGAAATTAATAGTATCTAAAATATCTTCCAATCAGTAAAAAGGAAGAATATTTTTCAAAAGTTGAAAAATTGCCTGCTGAGGACTTCTAAGAGAATCTGGAAATTTAATTGAGGAGATTTTTTATTCTAGTTAATTGATAACATGACACCAATAAAGAATTATTTCCTAATGCCAACACATGGACACAAATAAAAAACACAGTATGGTAAAATTTAACTTTCTTCAGCAAATGAACAAAGAGCAAAATAGCAAAGCAAAGTTTCCTATAGATATAACTGAAAATAAATTACAGGAGAGTTTTATAGCACTTAAAATCTTCAATTTTTATAGATTTCCAAGTTTGCTGAATAAGGACTCGGGGCCCATACATTTTTAGACTGCATTTTTTTCTGTGCCACAAATGATTTTCTATATATCTTTTTTTCCAAAGCTAGTGAATAGTTAAGTTTCACTGTCCCTTTGTATGAGCTGTATCCTATAATATGGGTAAAGAAAACAACAATAGCACTTTATGGGCTTTATATAAAGTTAGTGGAAAAGAGATCATCTGGGTAGTTAATATTTTACAGCTTCTCTTAGGCATTTATTTGGTAGCTCATGGGACAGGCAATGTACCATGGAAGCAAGAGTTTGTTTTAACCTTTAATAGTAGCTTCTCCCTAGATCCTAGTTTGGACATTCAAATCAGTCTTCACACTTGAAGTCCTATAAAATGTGGAGTGAGGAGTAGGGAACACAGGTAGAATAGGTGAGACTCTTACAAGAATCAAAATATCATAGTACTGGATTCTGGACATTTTTAATTCTAAGTAGTCTAAATATTTTCTTGTTAGGTAAAACTTGAATGATAATTCTTCATTAAAAGAGTACTGGGGGGTAGCTCAGTCAGCTAAGTATCTGACTTGATTTTGGCTCAGGTCATGATCTCAGGGTTCTGGGATCCAGCTCTGCATTGGGCTCCCCATAGTGGGGTGTCTGCTTATTTTCCTTCCCATCTGCCTCTCCCCCTGCTTGTACTCTCTCTCAAATAAATAAATCTTTAAAAAATTTTTTTTAAATAAATGATAAAAGAGTACTAAGTTTCTAATATACAATATGTCATGTTTGCTTGTAGATATGTAGATATCTACATACAGATACTTTATTTTCAGTTGTAAGGTTGCTTTAGTTAGAATTCTAGACTCAGGAGTTATTTGTTATTTAACCACTTCATGCCTCAGTTTCCTTGCCTATAAGTACTTATTTCAACTCTGTAAAATGAGGATAATATCTACCTTATATATGATACTGGTATTAGGATTAAATGAGTTAATACATGTCAAGTAGTTAGAATAATGCCAGGTACAAATATTAGTATATTTTTTATGAAAAAAAAGTAAAACTGTATATATTCTTTTTACTCATCTCTAACTCTTTTGTGCAAAACCTGTTTTTTACAGCAGTGGCTGCTGTGGTTTCTAATCTTAGCATGGAGAGTTTATTTAACTGGATGTAGGAAGGCCATGGATTTACAGGGTTCTGATCCTATCACACCCAGGCCTCTGCTTTACACTCTAACCTCTTATGACAATGATAGAATCACTACCATCCAACTTGCCTGGCTGCTTCTACAAAACAACTTAATTCTCTGTGTCCAGCTCACGGGGAACAGATGTTAAAGTGAAAAAATAACACCATAACAATTTCCCCTAATTAGCACCTTTGTAAGTAAACTGAACAAGAAGACTGAACTGTCCTAGAAACTAAATTACCCTCTCATTTGTGGGCGAACCTTCCAGCTTAGGGGATGAGTCACTACAGTGGAGATAACTCCTCTGTGCCTCTTCTGTGAATAAATGGAGGCTTCAGTCTTTCAGGTTCTAAATCTGGCCATTTCTAAGAGTACTTTAATCATTCTCCATTTTTTAAGAGCCCATGTTTTCACACTATCTTTCTTCCTTTTTTTTTTTTTTGACTTCTTCTCCTTCATAAATACAAAGTGAGATAACTGTACTTTTAACATTATAACTAAGAAATTCCACTATTTTGATGACCTCCTATCAGGAACAGCATAAAAATATTACCAGGGGCGCCTGAGTAGGTCAGTTGATTGAGTGTCTGCCTTTGGTCCAGGTCATGATCCCGGGGTCCTGGGGTTGAGCCCCATGTCTGGCTCCCTGCTCAGCAGAGAGTCTGCTTCTCCCTCTCCCTCCACCTCTCCCCATGCTTGTGCTCTTTCTCTCTCAATAAATAAATAAAATCTTTAAAAAATAAATAAATAAATAAATAAATAAATAAATAAATAAATAAATAAAAATATTACCAAATTAAGAACTAGTAATCTCTTAAAAGAGAGAGAGAGAGAGAGAGAGAGAAAGGGATTGAGGGGAGGGCGTAACCATTTTATCACAAGAAGTTCCCAGTCAAAAATCCCATCATACCAATGATGATTTTAGATGTTCTAACATGAAATCCAGTATTCATTTGAGAATATTTTCTCCTGACTTAACATGCAGTATCCTCTGATAGCATTAATTTTAATATAATGAAAGGAAACTCTAGCATCTCAACTATTTCATTTGCATGCTATAATTTCTATATGATTCAGTTCCATATCAATTTGAAGCCCAGGAGCCGAAAATAAATGTATCATTATCACCAAATTGCATAATTTTTTCTCTTTATAAAGATGAATTTATTCTTAAAATAAATTTATTCTAATCCAGCTTGAAATACCAGCCACTATCACAGTAGACTATTCTGAAGGCTAAAAGAAAAGCTAAGGGGTCCTCTGGTCTAAGTCAGATCATTTTTAGAACCCATCAAGGAGAGGGGTTTCAAACCCCATCTTAGGATTCCCAAAGGAAAGAAATTCCATAACATCTCCCAATAACTTCTTCGGCAGCTTTGACTATAGGGTATGACAATATAGCAATGAAATATATATCCATAAATCAGTCTTGAAAATCTTTCATATTCCACAAACGGAATTTCTCAGGTCACTAAACTAATATTTTACTTTTCCTGCATTAGACAAGTTGTTAAGATGAAATTTTAGCAAGTTGTCTTTTATTGAGCCTCTTATTTTCTTTTTCCTTTAGTGTATTTTAATAAATGACATAATTCTTACTAAAAATTCTTTATTTTGACTTAAAGGATTTATTGTGAAACTGCCCCTATGGTGATCTTTAATCATTGTAGATAATATTGTTATCTATGATATTCTTCTAAAAAAAGGCCCATACTTATTCTCTCATGTAAAAGGAAGGAAGGAAAGAAGGAAGGAATGAAGGAAGGAAGGAAGGAAGGAAGGAAGGAAGGAAGGAAGGAAGGAAGAAGTAAAGGAGGGAAGGAAGAAGGAAGGAAAGGAGGAAGGAAGAAGGAAGGGAAGAAAGAGGGAAGGAAGGAAGAGAGAAAGAGAGAAGGAACAGACCAATACACATTACTGATTGGTCATGGATAGCTGGAATATTTTTGCTGCAAGAATACTAACCAATCCTTTTAGGAATTTGTTTTGTTTTGTTTTTTGTTTTTTTGTTTGTTTGGTTGTTTGTTTTTTTCTTTTAGGAATTAAGTACAAATGCAAGTTTATGAAAGTCTATCAGTTTTTATAGCTTATAAGATTGAACGTTCCTTTTTCAAAAGGACTCATAAATGTTTTTGTTTCACAAAGAATGTTTATCTTCTTGAGTTTCTTTCATATGCTCCTAAAGAGCAATGTGGTTTTGTTTAGTAGGTATTTATTAATACCCACCATCTATCAAACACTGTGTTCAAGGATGGAGATACAAAGATGAGTAAAACCAGATTCATACCCGTGGAGCCTGCAGTCTTGCAGGAACCACCAACACATAACAAACACATCATTTCCATGCAAGGTGCAAGTGCCATAAGGAAAGCTTCTCCTGGAGTATGGGAGGCCAAAGGAATATGACGTCAGGGACGGCTTCCTAGAAGAGTTACTGTAACTAGCAAAATTTCTAATTTATTTTTTAAGAAAATAGTCTGTGTAATAGAAAGTTTAAAAATACTCAGTATTTATGGCAGGGAACTGGGAGGGCATGTATTAGAAGGTGAGAGCAGTAGGAGGCAGAGTATAAATCAACTGTGTCACTGACAAAAGATTTCATCTAAAACGCTCAAGCAGAGTTGGTGAACATTCACAGATATGCTGCTAAAATTCTGACACAATCACAATCTGGTTTTTTTCCACACCAAGCAATTCTCTGACACTGGCCGAATGTCCTACAATACAACTCAATTCTGACACTATCTATCTGAAGGTAGCATAAGGTTCCACAGATTAAAGGCTCAGTCCCATAAGACCGGCCTCCCTACCCCACCCACCAACACACACACTTTAATTCCAGGTTTCTGACCCACCAGCTATAAACTGGTGGTTCCCATGACTCCCTCCTTGGGTTTGGTTAATTTGTTCAAGCAGCTCACAGAACTCAGAAACATTGACCTATATTTACCAGTTCATTATAAAGGGATATAGCTCAGGAACATCCAGATAGGAGAGATATATAGGACAAGATATAAGAAGGAGCATACAGCTCCCATGTTCTGAGGGTGCCACTCTCCTCAAACATCCATATGTTCACCTACCCGGAAGCTCTCCACACCCCATTCTTTTGGACTTTTATAGAGACTTCATTACATTGGCATGATTGATTAAATCATTGGCCATTGGTGACTGAACTCAATCTCTAGCCCCTCTTGTCTCCTGGAAGGGGGTTCCCCTGGTAACCTACCCTCATCCTCAGGAACTAGCCAAAAGTTACCTCATAACATAAACTCAGATGTGGTTGAAACATGTTTGTTATGGATATCAAGACACCTTTATCACTCTTATCACTTAGGAAATTTTAAGGATTTTAACAGCTCCCTGCCATAAATGTGACTTAGAGCAAATACATATTTCTTATTATAAATCACAGTATCACAGTCCCCACCCTGGTCTTCAAACACAAATCACTAATAGCAAAATAATCATAAAAGTCAAAAGATATTGGCAACATTACTAAAATCTCATTCAGTTATCAATAACTATCCAGACCATAATCATCATATCGTATGAAAATGTCTTCTAAACTAAGGCCACTCAGGTTTTCAGGCTTCCTTTCCATCTTCTCAGGTTCCAAAAGCAATAGCAGTGCCAGCAATATATGGCTTCACCATGGGAAGAGACATACCATTTCTTGCTCTGAGGCTTTTTTGAGATGTTAATTTAGTATTACATTTCCCTCATTACATAACCCATTTATTTATTCCTTTACCCATAGCTATTATTTTTCTTTCTCTCTGTTTATATCCAAACTTTCACCTGGGAAGGGACATTAGATTCAGTCACTGTGCTGGTCTAGATTGCAGGCAGCAATACTAGTCTAGAAAGTGCCTCCCATTCTATCCATACTTACTATGATAGGTAAGTTTACACAAATGCATAACTAGTGGGCTTGTTTTACCACCAGGCAATATAGCTGCATTTACTGTTAATCCCAATTTTGCTAGATGAAGTAAAGGCTCCCCGCCCCACCAGGTCCTTAGGAATTCTGACATAAATATTAAAAACATAGTGACAGTTTCTTACTTAGAAATTATCCCTGGTTCCAACCCCTGTAGTTGCAGCCCTATGACCACTGTATCAACTCTACTTATTGTTTTTTCCCAAAGAAGACTGCATTATTATCACTTGGATGCTTTAAACAGAGAAATATACTTGAAGCCATACTTCTGGAAAAAGGACTAGAGAGCATCTCTGCATTTATTTTTAAAACAATAATCCTAGATCAGGGCAGCCCTGGTGGCGCAGTGGTTTAGCGCCGCCTGCAGCCTGGGGTTTGATCCTGGGGACCCTGGATCAAGTCCCACGTCAGGCTCCCTGCATGGAGCCTGCTTCTCCCTCTGCCTGTGCCTCTGCCTGTGCCTCTGCCTCTCTTTCTGTGTCTCAATGAATAAATAAATAAAATCTTTTAAAAAAATAATAATCCTAGATCATTGTTTCATAAGAAACTTCCCTCTATCCCCTGGGTGGACCAGTATTTGGTAATCACCTTTTAAAGAAATGACTCTCAAGTTTTGATATATTTAAGAATAAGTGGGGTTGGGGCACCTGGGTGATTCAGTCAGTTAAGCAACTGATATCTGCTCCAGGTCATGATCTCAGGGTCCTGGGATCAAGCCCTGAGCCCTAAGTCACATTCTCACATTTGGTGAAAGTTTTAACACACAGCAGACATTGGTCAGTGCCCACCCTTACTCCTTTGGCTTCTTCCAGCTGCCAATATTTACATCTCTGGCCTGAGGACATTTCCCAGAACTGAGGGCCAAAGGCCTTACATAACAAACAAAATAGAAGAGCCAGGATGAGCAACCTCAGAAGCAGCCCTCAACCAACAGCTCTCAGGGACTCACATGTATAAATGTTCCAGCTCCCTGGCTCTTTGGTGAGGTGATTCTGGGGCATGTGCTTACCTGCAATGAATAAGCTCTAGCTGCTCATTGTGGTAGCTGGCTTAATAATGCACCTTTCATACACTGCCTTCCCTTCCCTGTATTCTTTCCCTATTCCCCTTACACTGATGTGCTAAAGCTGGCTCAGACCAGGTCATGTGAGCCTGAGAGCTAATTGTTAATTTCAGGAATTTTGCAAGCCAGATTACTTCATGTTGTAGCTTGAAATAGGCCATAGTGGGAGTATTTATACCCCAGAAATGGGCTATAAAGGAAGGAAGGAAGCCTTCCCCAAGAGCCAGTTGTTAAACACTTACCATTAGACCACTAAATTATGATGTTGTCATTATTCACTTGTTCTATTAATTAGTCAATCTTACTGCAACAAGTAGACAAGGACTGGCAGTAGATCAAGGTTCACTTCAAGGTATGCCTCATAAAACTGTACTGGATTGTAAGAGATCAAGAAAGATGTTGCCTAGATAGGTCATCTTTCCATTGGGCTTTGCTTGGGGGTTTACATATACAAATAGTTTTAGGAGACTAAATTTTCAAATCCTCAACTTTCATAAGTGCTCTTTCCAAAAATTGATTTGCCAAAGAATGAGGCTACTTCTCCATGGTCCTTCTCCCCATTTTATAGAGAAAAAGAAATTCCTTCACACACACACACACACACACACACACACACACTCACACACACACACACACCCCAAATCTCACTACTGGGCATTTCTCTGGGTCTCCAAGAAACTTTTTTCTCTGGGTAAAAGTCTCCAAGGCCCCAAACAAAGTCATATAGGGAAAGACTTATTTGGAAGAAGACTCCTTCCATTATCAATCAAAACATCTTGAATACACAGAATCTTCTGTTCACCCCTGTTTTATATGTATCTACATATAGATAAATAAATATATTTTTATTTTATTACAATATTTTAGAACATAATATTTTATATATTTAATAATACACAATATATAAATATATGTGAATATAAATATATATAAACATAGTTGTTAAGATGAAGTTTACATTAAAAAGGAAAATATTTTGACCTCTTTTGAAATTTTCCTGAATTCAAAACAATTAAGGAAATACAGATTAATAACTCTGATTCTTTTTGTTGTAACTGGAGTGCTTTACAGGACTACCTAAAAATTTAAGACTTTGAAAGACCCCGTAGCTATAAATTTTACATGCCTTCTTTGCTATTTAGGGTGCTTTATCCAGTAAGGTAATTAAGATACATATAGTCAAATCATATTGTAAAATATTTAGCCAATTACATGAATTCTCATTTCATTTTACAAGATATTCAATATTTTCTACTTCTTAGTAACAAAAAAAATGAATTTACTGAAACTTACAATTAAAATAAATTTTAGATGTCAACTTAAAAATGACTGAAAGGGGATATAGTTTTTAGGAAAATTCATTTACTGGGCACAGGAGCAAAGAAGTTTGGCATTTCGAGCTGAGGCTACTTTCACAGATCCTTACTATTAGCCTGGGAAGTCCAGCATCTACAGAGGTGGATTGGACAGGGGCAAATAATACCCTTCCACAATATCCAAAAGAAAGAAGAGGGGAAAAAATCCTTCTGAAAAATTTACTCTCTGCAAGTGTTCATTATAATTGTTATTTAACAAAGTGCCTTCATTGATGTGTGAAAAAAAAGTTTGTGAAAACAATCTAGATGTTACTTTTAAAGCACTGTGATCTTTGAAAAAAATTATGTATTTATTCAAATATATACAAGTGTTGCTCTAACTTTATCAGCACATATGCTCAAATATACACATCTGAATATTGACTTTTATCATATTTAAAAAGAGTGGTAAAAGGAAAAAAGGAAACCCTCTAATTTCTATGAATAGTCATTAATCCACAGCCAAGAGTATATCTCATTGCTTTATTTTTTCAAGCATATGAAAAAGTTAGCTTTTTTTAGATCCTATGATCTAAGTGTACCTGGTGTAAGTTCTACTATGGAGTCATACCAGATAGTAAATGTCTCTATTTATAGTATCAAAGCAGTAAATGTGTTTCTAACATAGGCTAAGCCTGGGTATTTATGAGGCACCTGCACAGTCTTTAAGAGTTCATTGGCAGAACACATTGAATCATTTCTTCTAAAAGCATCTACTAAAAACAACCCTCTTTTCCCTCTTTATTAGGAATTCCAGAAGTTATGGTCTCCCATAAAATCGAAATCACGTGGAAGTAAAATTTATATTCTTCCAGAAAGTTCCTCCCAGCATTACAGATGATGTATCTGTGGCCCTCAAACTCTGTGGCAGCCATCTACAGTGACTGTTCCAATAAAATTCTCAATTTTAACTTGTTTTGGCAACTTGATGATTACATTTAGCCAGGTTGGAAGTGTAGCGGCAAATAACATTTCCTTGATCAAGAAAAGAGAAAGTGCGCGTATATGTGTGTTTTATCAAACAGCAATCTAGGGCCTCTGGGTGGCTCAGCTGATTGAGCCTCTGGCTTTTGGTTTCTGCTTAGGTCATGATCTCAGGGCTGTGAGAAAGCCCGCTATGGGCTCCTGCTCAGCTCCAGGTCCACTAGGGAGTTTCTCCATCCCCTGCTCTGCCCTCTGCACATGCACACACATGTGTGCTCTTTCTAAATCAATCAATCAAATCTTTAAAAAAAAAATCTAAATGGCTACTCTTTGTTTAAATAACTGTAGATATTGCCTTACTTTTTTTTGGCATAAACAATGTAAAGAATGGCAAGAAATAAACTCTGTTTTAGTGGAAAGAATCCATACTTATTTTGTTTTCTAGAAATGGGTGAAATAATCTATCCTGACAGTTCATCTACTTGTGTATGTTGGGAAATTCGCTTAAAAATTCTTCTCTGGGACACCTGGGTGGCTCAGCAGTTGAGCGTCTGCCTTCAACTCAGGGCATGGCCCTGGAGTCTGGGGATCTAGTCCCACATCAGGCTCCCTGTGCGGAGCCTGCTTCTCCCTCTGCCTATGTCGCTGCCTCTCTCTCTTTGTGTCTCTCATGAATAAACAAACAAAAAACAAACTTAAACAAAATTCTTTTCTTTTGCAAATGTGTTCAGCAATATTGATTTAGCTTCTGCTTCTCATGTTCAAGCCATGAAATCAAATCATTACTTATGTGCATGAAGGGAAATGAAAGACTCAGAAAATGATTTCTATTTGTATATATATAAATGTATACATATATATATGTATGTATTTTTAAATCTAACACATTTTAGAAAGAGAAAGGGAATAAGATTTCAATGGTGAAAAGAACTATGCACGTTCAATCTAGAGAAGGATACATATGCTTAAATGACAATTATGAAAGGGAGCTGCCATTGGTTTTACTTATTATTGATGAAGGACAACAGATTTAAGAATTACCCTGTGGACTCAGGCTCCATTGAGGGTAGCTCCTCAGGCCCATTATGGAAGCTTCCACAACCTTCTACTTGGTAGAAGCAGATAAAGGGCTCTACTCCCTGCCTTCCTCCCTCCACCTATTTCCTTTTCTTGTTTTTCCTTGTCTCTCTCCCTTCTTGGTAGCACCCAGCTTAGCTGGTGCACTTTTGTTTTTCCCCATCTTTAGTCTGCCCAGTTATATCTGCCCCAGTTTATTGAGGAGCCTCAATTTGTTCTGTATAAACAAAAACATCTTGTTTCTTTCAGTAAATAACTGCCTCCACATATTTCTACCAATTCTCCCCCTCCCCTTTCCCCTAGCAGGCCTCATCCCTTCCTCTTCTAGGTGTTGGCTCCTCCAGTGTTAGAGAACTGAGAAATGAAGAAATGGGACCAATGCCTCCTTACTTGACAGAGCAAGGAAGGCTGCAGTTCTCACTGTTGTCAATTCTGTTTCTCTAACCAAGAGCAACTGGCTTTGTTGCTGTCTGTGTGCCTGGGGCCAAACACTGGTCTGGAAAACATGCAGTTCTTTGCAGGACAGCCTCCATTGCAAGGTTTCCAGATTTGGAAGGGGGGCTCTGGACAGACTACCCACCCACTCTTAGTTCCCACCCCTGGCCATCAGCCCCACAGTCTCTTGCTTCAAAGAATTCCTCTTCCAGAAAATAGCTTAGCCCCATCCCTCTCAACTTTCATGCTCTTTTCAGCCTAAATGGAGGAAGTACCACTGTGTCTGTGCAACTTGCTCTTCCAGGCTGTTTCTTTGCAAATCTTTCTCTACTTGTCCCAGGAGCAACTAGCACTCAGCAGGCCCAATGGGTCTCAAATTTTAATGAAGAGATCCTTAGTTTCTCACTCTGTGAAGGTGAGGACAGCAGAAGAGTTCAGGCACCCTGTCTCCTGCCATCCCCCATCTATTCACGCCCACCCTCTCCACCCCACCTGCCCCATCCCCACAAACTGTCTTGGCAATCTTGAGATCTCCTTTCCTTGGTCTTGGGAGGTGATAATGCATATATATGGAAAGAACAGCTTCTTTCCACAAAGACAGAACCTTTCTAAAGGCAGCATTTTCCCTCCACTCACACAGACACACACACACACACACACACACACACAGTTTACTTGGGGACCTTATCTAGGATGGGGAAGCAGGGAAGGTGGTTGGTTATAGAGCTGGTTCTCAGCACCAGCACCTCTCACTATACCCTGGCAGCACTCAAAATGTAGGATGTGAGGTATTTGGTGCCCTTAATCCCTCAATAATACATAAGGAACAACATTTCTATCCCATTATGCATGGAATGATCTAGATAAGTCACTAGGCAACTTCCTGACTTTAGGTACATTTGAGAGAGAGTTCTGGACTCCTGCTCTTGCCTTGCTGATGTTCAACCTTCCTGCTGATATTGACACTAGTCAGGCAGTTCACTGTTTCTCCTTAGTCTCAGAATAGTACCTGGTATATGGTACAGATACAAGATACAGACCAAAACTTATTAACTCAGGTACTCTCATAAAATAAAAATATACAACAAACTCAGTGAGGGTTAAGACCTAGGAGCAGAAACTGACAGCTAAGGTCATCCTATCATTTTCCCAAGGACCTGTGCATATACCCTAGTTCACATCTGCCAGAAACAGCCTTCTCTGTATATGCATTTTATACCAAGCAGAATATTCTTGAATTACTCCCCATCCTCCCTCAACCCTGAGGGAAAGAGCATGCTGGATTCCCTTGAGTTGTGGTTACTTCCATGTTTATATAAAAGATGTATGCTTTTCCTCAGGTGATAGATTTCTTTTTATTTCATTGGATGTGCATTTTATCCAAATCCCACCACCTCAAGGCAGAAGTCCAATGGCAAAGCTTTAGCAACATCATTCTAAGTGGCACCAGAGTTAAATGTATAGAACTATCATTTTTACAGAAACCAAAATATATGCATTAAGGCAAGGCAACTGCCCAAGGCTCCTGTGTTTTGGGGACCATAGAAAACAGATACTTGTGTAGCAACTGAGGTGGTATCTATTGGAGGAAAAGCAATAGCTGAGTAGTTGGTGAAAGGAAAAAAATCACAAGGTCTTGAACACATAATTCTAGAAATCTATAATTTCTAACAGTTATCACCAAGGAGAAGGGATAAGATTGTCCCTTCCCTAACACACATTCTCCAAGAGGTCCCTGAGACTTCTTTTCCCTACAATGGTTACAATAGCACTGCCCTTAAAGGTTTTATTACCAAAATTCTGCCTGTTTCCAAATGTGGATGGAGGAAGGAAAACGAATGAGGGATATATTTGTATGGAAGTGACTTCAAAACTCTGAAATTATGGAGCTGTTATAAATGAGCTTCTACATGGTTATGACTCCAGAATTTTTTTCCAACTCTGAATTTACAGGCACGAAATTTATTTTTCCTTGGCCACAGATATACATCTGTTAATGAAAGTGAACTTCAAAACATGTTTCTTTTCTCAAGATTTATGTCATGAATGAGCAAGGGAGAAATGGAACTATCTAGGAAAACCACTGCATGGTTCTACCTTCTTTTTAAGTATCAAAAATACAACATCACTCCATTCTCAATTATATTCTTATGTACAAAACACATAAAAGATTTATAACTGATTTCTTAATTTACCTGCCTTGATAAAAAATTTAGAGTATTAACAACTCATTGCATTATAGAATTATAATCTCTAATTTGATTTCCTGGTAGTATACAAGAATTAATCTGTCCTTCCCCAGTTGAATGTGTCAGTAACTCCTTGGAAGTAAATTGCTCTTCACAGGAATATTTAGAGAGAAAACAAACAAACAAACAATCTTATTCTCTAGGAATATATTTTATTATATATTTCTAAATATGTAGTTATATATGCAGATTGTCCAAGTTTATCAGGATCATTTCTAAACACTGCCTTAAAATAGTGCATAAAAGTGCATGGCACATATTAACTAAGTTAACAATCCTCCAACTTCACCGGGTCCTACAACTCTTGCACTGCTCAGCCAATGCTAACAAACTATAAGATCCAAATTTTATAGTGAAAAAGCCATATTAAGAAATAACTAGCAAGTTCTAGGCACACAACCCTGTCTCTTCTCCAGAGAAATGGAAAGTTAAAATAACATCAATAAGCTGCTTCCTGAGCCCTTATAATGCTGGGTACAATGCTAAAGTCTTTCCATATACTTCCCACTAAATTCTTGTGACAACCCTATGAGGTAAGTATTTTAGAGATGAGAAAATTCTCATTCTCTAATAAGAAAAAGCCAGGGACTGAATTGCTTCGACTTGATTCACCCAGTAGACGGGGGTTGGGCCCTTAGAAGCAGAGTTAAGTGTAACAACAACTTATTAGTCTATAAGGCCTGAAGTTAAAGATTTCGCTTGGGCTTTTGCCTCTTTTCACACATATGACTAGAAAAGAAAGAAAATAAAACATAAGGCAGGATCCTAGAAATTTTTTCTGCTCTACGTCAAGTTTTTAAAAGGTTTGACCAGGAGGTCCTTCATAGTCCCATTTCTATTTTTTTTTATTCATTTCATATTTAATACTTAAGTCCTAAAAATGATAGAAACTGTTTCTCTTTCTTAGTGAAAACAGGTGACTGTAAAAGTCAAAAAATATCAGTGTCCCTTTGATCCCATCCTAGATTTTCCTGCTGTCAGGTGGATCCATCATAAACAGTTTATCTCTGAACTCCAGGTATTTGAAAGTAGAAGACACGATTGCATATATAATAATTAGCAGCACAACCTAAAGAGTTTATCTCACTCTGAACAGCTGTTTCCTCCAGACTCAGGGCCAATATTAAGAGAAAGTCAACATATTTACAAACAAGATTTAATAACGCTCACAAGAATAGATTTTGCTCCCAAATAGGGAAACTACACATTGTTTCAAAAGGTTATAAATGCAGTGCCTGAAAAATCCGGCAGGTAAGCAGCAGGACTAAGAGTCTGTTTTTGGAATGGTCTGCTAGCAAATAGAACAGAAGCAAACTTATGTTCAAGAAGCATTTCATCAAGGGAGTATGGGAGGGACAGCACTATTTACATCCCAGTCTGCAACTTCTCCCTTCTCCCACCCTTAGTACCGTCTGGTCATCTTCTTGAACTTCTCATGGTGATAGTCGTCAGTGGCCTTCTCATTAGCAGGACGCTTGCGGTTAGGAGGGGGCCGCTCAGGCTCTGGCTTCTCGGTGTCACCCACTCTCAAGGGTCGGGCTTTGGGCTCATCTTCGTTTCTCCGTACGGGGGCATTGAGCTCCTCATGATAAAATCGGTTGTGCTGCACATAATTCACGGCCACGTTGGTGGGCACAAAAGATGTCTCACTGTCTTTCTTCTTGTTCTGCTGCTCTGCCAGCAGACGAGCCTTGGCATCCTCCGTGGAAACGATATTTTTTATTCTAGCATCGCTGCCCAGGTCCACCTCGGGGATGCCGCTCAGCATCTGGTTGGAAAGCATCTCTTCGGTCTTCTTTGCTGAGGAAACACGGATGTTTTCTGGAAGTTCGTAGAGACGGTCCTCTGCAGTCTTCGGCTTGACTTTCTGTTCTTCATGTTCCACCAATCCCTTTCCTCTTTTTCAGCTCTGTCTCAATGGACTTCATCATGTCGGCATCCTCATCCCTTCTGTTGGTTTCTGCGGAAAATGACGTCCCCAGGTGGAGGTCTTCCTCTTCACTGATCTTATCTCTGCCTCTTTCCTTCAGTTTCTTCATGTCCACCGTACCACCTGCCTTCATCTGAAAGGGATCATCCACGAGGGTGGTCTCTTCTTGTACCTTCTCTCCTACCAGCAGGGCCACAGCACTCACCCCATTGGGCCTCTTCCTCAAGTTTTGCACCTCGCGAGTCTCTTCCAGTTTTAATCGAACCTCCTCTGAGTCCTGCTCATCTTCCTCCGACTCCCCCGGCGCCGGCGGAAACTCTTGCGGGTGACCCGCATGGTAGCGCCGGCCCCGCGGTCCCGCCGCCGCGCCCCTGTTCCCAGGCCGGGGCTCCATAGTCCCATTTCTAAAGGGAAGGTGGGACAATCTTGCAGATTTAGTTTGCTCTGACTCTCCTTAACACTGAGATGTATGCAAATAGAAGCTCCCTCATGAATATGTAAGCAGTACATATTTTCCAAATGTCCGCGTGCATTAACAGCTAATGCAGCATTCCCCCAGGAACCTTTTAAAAATCTGCCTGATGTTAGAGTGAAGGGCTTTTTTTCCTTCTGCAACACCCCAATTTTAACATCCTGTGATGTATAGTTGTTTTACATATTCTTTCATAAATGAGAAGAATTTCAAGGAGTGAGTGACAGGCAAATCTCAACTTGTCAGGGGTGATTTCCCTGCACAGGGCATCTGGTGAACCTGACTTCTGCATTCATGGAGCTAAATCCTGCACCAGCTGATACACAATTAAGTGTAGCATCATTCAGTCTAGGCTGTCAGAGAAGAAAACACCGAGGCCTCATCATATTTCTGTGCCCAATAAAATAGAAGGTATGCTAATGAACAAAAGTGATATAATATGAAGCCACAGGATCATGGAAATTTAGAATGAATGCTTAGATGAGGTTTATCTATTACATCACTCAGGCAGGAGTCCCATTTGCCTAGACATAAGAAACAACATTTATCTATTGCTATGTGACAAAAGGCCACAAACTAGCAACTTAAAACAGTGCCCATTTATTATCTCACAGTTCCATATGTCTAAAAGTCTGGTGGTTTTGGCTGCATCCTACAAGGCCAAAGTCAGAGTGTCAGCTGGGCTGAACTCTCATCTAGATGCTCTGGAGAAGAATCTAGTCTCAAGTGCATTCAGCTTGTTGGCAGAACACAGATCCTTGCTACTGTAGGACAGGAGCCTCCATCTCCTTGATGGCTGTCAGCCCAAGACTGCTCTCAGTTTCTCAAGTTCTTTGAGCCAACAATAGCACACGAAATGTTTCTTGGGTCTTGAATCTCTTTCTCTTCTCTTCAGCCACTAGGAGGAGAAAGCTTGCTGCTTTTAAGGGCTTATGTGATTAGATCAGATGTACCTAGTTAGGGCACTTGGGTGGCTCAGCCTGTTAGGTGTCTGCCTTTGGCTCAGGCCATGATCCTAAGGTCCTGGGATGAGTCCCACATGGGGATCCCTGATCACTGGAGAGTCTATTTCTTCCTCTGCCCTTCTCCTCTGCTCGTGATCTCTTTCTCTTTCTCTCTCTCAAATAAATAAATAAAAGCTTACAAAAGAAAAGATGTACACGGATAAACTCTTTTAAAAGTTAACTCTGGGGGTACCTGGGTGGCTCAGGGGTTGAGCATCTGCCTTTGGCTCAGGGCGTGATCCTGGAGTCTCAGGATCGAGCCCCACATCGGGCTCCCTGCATGTAGCCTGCTTCTCCCTCTGCCTATGTCTCTGCTTCTCTCACTGTGTCTCTCAAGAATAAATAAATAATTTTTTTTAAATAATAAAAAATAAAAGTTAACTGCCATATAATATACCACTTTTCAATGACTCTTGAGGAACCAGTTTAGAATTCTGCCTACTACATCTAGCAAGCAGAACTAATACAAATATTGTCAGACTTGTATCCTCAAAAGATCAAGACATTGTAAGAATAGGCAGAAGCTGTTAGAAATAACACTGAGAATCATGATTAAATTTCTGGACATGGAAGTTTCAAAGTTAGACTGAAATGGTAAAGAGTCCTTTGAAGAGAGTTGCAACATTACTTTAGCAATTAATTTTCCTTAATACATGGTTTTAGAAGACACTAAACTCTCCGACCTTGCCTTACAAAAAATAAGAAATGATAGCTGTCCTGCTGACCCCTACATCTTTAATTCAGCAACCCCTTGATATCTGTTCCTTCATTCCTAGCTGATGTCTTTACATTAGCCTTGACTCATATTGCACTCCATCCCCTGACCTGCTCCCCCCAGTTCCTGAGTCCTTAGCGCCCATTCCTGTTTACTGCCTTCTATCACCCATCAGGCTCCACTGGAGCTAACTGCAGTAGCTCTTCCCAACCAGGTCTGCATTGCTTCTGGACATTATGTAAGCAACCTCCCAGAAGCCACGTCTCTCTGCTAAGCCAAAGGGCCCCTGTGATTGACTTCTCTGAGCATTGCATCACCTACCAAGGAAATCTGCCCTATCCTCAAAGAATAACTGGTTCTTCCCTAGCTAAACTTGTAACTCTTTAATTCCTGTTGTTTGCCATCCGTTCTTATGTACTTGTTCTTCCATTTACGCATGATAAAAATTTATCATCTACTATTTATTTTACTCAATTGCTTATTTAAAATGACCTGTGACTCCTTTACATTTAGATCAATCTTCTCTCTTGGATTAGGCACACTTGCAGGTCGGCAAGGTACCAGCAAGTGTTAAAATGCTTTGCGACCTATATGCCCAGTGATGATGATGTTCGTGATGCTGAGATGTTCTGGTTAGACATCCCCAATTTAATGCCTATATATCACCCAGATGCCAAAGCCAAAACCAAAAAAGTTAAGATGAGCCCAGGTTTATAAATGGTAAATTGCCAACCACATTGTTGGAAGTTGAGAAGTTAATAGAAGTTAAGAATTTTGAGATGCCCTTTCCTATTTAACTGGAAAAAGTTGTTCCTAACTAATTTTCTTGTAAGTACATTCCCTGGTCCCTACAAATTCAGAGACCAATGTCAGAAATCTTTTTTTTTTTTTCTGAATATTAAACATGTATATTTTATCTTGATTTTGATTTATTGAAAAATTCATGCAGGTAAAATAAAGTGTTTTTCCTTAGTCACTGCATTCATTTTAAAACAGTGTTGACCTATCACAGTTTCCTAAGCTAAAATGGCAAGCCTTGTGAAATTTCACTTTTTTTATGAGTAAACTTTATCAAAGCAGAAAACTTTGCTTTGAAAATAAATTTTGAGAGCAGCCCAGGTGGCTCAGCAGTTTGGTGCTGCCTTCAGCCCAGAGTGTGATCTTGGAGATCTGGGATCGAGTCCCACATCGGGCTCCCCGCATGGAGCCTGCTTCTCCCCCTGCCTGTGTCTCTGCCTCTCTATCTCTGTGTGTGTCTCTCATGAATAAATAAATAAAATCTTTTTTTTTTAAAAAGTAAAATTTGAGAATCTAAATGTAAGCATAATCTTATTATTTTCTAAAAATAAAAAATATTCTAAGTATTCTTGGCCACAGGTTAAAAATTGTTGTTAACATCATTTAAAATGTTTTATTTCTTTTCCCTCCACATCATTAGATAAGTCGTCCCTGATTCCAGATAACAAAAGTGAAGCAGTATGGCGATTGAGGGAATCAGTTTCTGATAATATTTCCCAGATCATCATAATCAACTTGAGTAGCAGGCATGGTGGAAGCCCTCAGGAGTAGGAGAGAAGGGTTTTCATTCAACAGCAATGTCATTACCAGACCTTTGCCCTGGACTTCACCCTGCAGAATCCCTGTCCGGTCTTTTTCCTGCCTACTGGATCCAAAATAAAGCTTTGTAGCCAAAATATTCAGTGACAGATGGCTCATTTCATTGTTATAATGTCACCCTTTGGGTCTCTGAGGGGATGCTTCCAGGAATAGAAAGCAGGACAAATACAGGACTGGACTTAGAATCTAACACAATCAGGGTTTCTCCAGCCACTGATATAATAAAGAACTTCTAAATTCTTTTCATCTAACAACATGAGTGGCCCCTCTTCTCTATATATGGTAATTAGTACAAAGACTGTGGCAGAGATTCAACCCCTCCTCTGACCCTGACAAGTTCAATGATTTTAAGCCTACTCCTCAATTTCCTTATAAGTAAAATGAGCATATAATTGTATTTAGCAAAGACGCAAAAGTAAAAATAAACATGTGACGCTACATCAAATTAAAAAGCTTCTGCACAGTGAAGAAAGCCATCAACAAAACAAAAATGCAACCTATTGAATGAGAAGATGTTTGTAAATCATATATCCAATAAGGGGTTAATATTGAAGATACATAACTCATACAACTCAACAGGAAAAAAATAATTAGCTTTGGCTAAGAACCAAATAAATGGTAATTAACATTTTCCTCCTTCTCTTTGACTAATTTGGTTTTGTATAAAAAACAAGAGGCACAACATAGGAAACCTATTAATGGAAATGATATTTTATTGATATATTTTTTTAAAGATTGTATTTACTTATTCATGAGAGACACACACACACAGAGAGAGAGAGAGAGAGAGAGGCACAGACACAGGCAGAGGGAGAAGCAGGCTCCATGCAGGGAGCCTGATGTGGGACTCAATTCCGAGTCTCCAGGATCACCCCCTGGGCTGAAGGTGGCGCTGAACCACTGAGCCACCCAGGCTACCTTATTTTACTAATATTCTTAATTCAGAATGGATTTAGACTAAATAAGACTAAAGTCAGCATCTTATTGTGTTATTCTTTTTTTTTTTTTAATTTTTTTTTTATTTATTTACGATAGTCACAGAGAGATAGAGAGAGAGAGGCAGAGACACAGGCAGAGGGAGAAGCAGGCTCCATGCACCGGGAGCCCGACATGGGATTCGATCCCGGGTCTCCAGGATCGCGCCCTGGGCCAAAGGCAGGCGCCAAACCGCTGGCGCCACCCAGGGATCCCTTATTGTGTTATTCTAAAATGGGGATGAGATGGGGACAGTTTCCCACTGAAACAGGACTCAAAAGACAGTTATTCTTTCTACTGTTGAGATCTCTAAGGCTATGGGAGATTGTAACTTAGTTCTGGTCACATCTAAGCACCCTTAATAAAATTTCTTATAGTGCTTATTAGAATTGGTTCTAAATTTCATTTTTTAATTGCTTCCCTTTTTGAGAAAAGGTATGAACTTTTTCCAGCATATGCATTTACAAAGTTATAATTCACCAAGATTCTGGGTTGTTTTTTTATTGTGGTGGTGGTTATTTTTCATTTTTTTCTCTAATTTGGCACATCCTAATCTTTCCCCTAAGGTCTGTATTTATATTGCTATTTTTCAGTTTGTCTTGGTATCATTGGTTCATCATCTGGCACCTGAGTCAACATGGTTTCACCACCATTACCTATACAGCACTACCCTATCTGAATAGATCTCACAACTGCCCTCCTCTGTTTTTTATGCCTTTGCCTGGGTCTGCTTTCCCATTAATGTTACCTGCTCCTAAAGAATGCCTTGAGGAAGTGATGGTGCTTCACAAGAGTTTTAAAATCTTGACGTTCGTTTGAGTTTAGCCACTGTGTATCACTGGATTCCTAGCTTCCTTTCCTCAAGACTTTTTTTTGTTTTGTTTTTAAGATTTTATTTATTTATTCATGAGAGACAGAGAGAGAGGCAGAGACATAGGCAGAGGGAGAAGCAGGCTCCACGCAGGGAGCCAGACGTGGGACTCGATTCCAGGACTCCAGGATCACACCCTGGGCTGAAGGTGGTGCTAAAGCGCCAAGCCACCCGGGCTGCCCCCTCAAGACTTTTTCCAAACTGAGAGTAACACCAGGGGTTCCCTGAGTAGCTCAGCGGTTTTAGCGCCTGCCTTCAGCCCAGGGTGTAATCCTGGAGTCCTGGAATCGAGTCCCAGGTTGGGCTCCCTGCATGGAGCCTGCTTCTCCCTCTGCCTGTGTCTCTGCCTCTCTCTCTCTATGGGTCTCTCATGAATAAATAAAATCTTTAAAAAAAAACAAAGACTTACACCAAGTTAATCAGATTCATGTTTTCTAAAGCTCACAAGCTTTCTAATGATTAATTTGGTCTTGATGACATTTATAGTTAATCATTAAGTTCCAGAATCTTTACATATTTTACTCTTAATTATTATGATAACTTCATGTATTAATAAGTACTATTATCCCCATTTTATAGATGTGGAAACCAAAAATCAGGGAATTTAAGTAACTTCCCCAAGAGCCTATAGTAAGTGGCTGCCTTTCCCACTAGGCCAATATTTCCCAAAGAGTCCCTTGGAGGACATAATAATTGTTCTCAAATGTATGTATGTATAAAAGTTATCTGACATGTTTATTAAAAATGTATCCCACAGTCCTTCAGGCTCCATCCTCCAGATTCTGATTCAGTGGGTGGACCCACGCTCTGCCTTTCAACAAACTCTCTGGCAGATTTTGATGCAGGCCATGTGTGCAGCCCCTCAGCTCAGGAGAGATGCAGACTGACTTCATTCCCAGCTATTTACCAGCACTTAATGAAGTACCGCATTTCCTGCTTTTCTTCTCCTTGAAGCCATAAATTAACCAAATTCTGAGATTTACTTTTATAGCAAAACTTAAGCTGACTGGGGTTTTCCAGAATTCAGGTTTTGTTGGGAGGCCGAATTCTAGCCTGAGGATCAAAAAAACTGGTTTCTTTGTCGCTTTCCTTTGCTGACTTCTTGCATGTCATTTGATAAAATAACCTTATTGTGTCTCATTCTTCTCCTCTATAAATGGAATGTGAAAATTCACGTCTACTACTCACTGAAAAGACCTCTAAAGACGAAAACTGACCGTGGGAGGAGCATGAAAAGCTCCAGGCAAAGAACATGGCGTTGAGTCCTCAAGTTTCAATTACTCTTTTATCTAAGCGGAGAATACTGATTTTATTATGGTTGCCATTTATTTCACAAAACACAAGGAATAATGTATTTTGTTGGCATTTGTGAGACTGGCCTACAGTACTTTGTAATGCACAGGTTTTTTGTTCTTAGAAAAGTTATTTTAAGCCGATATAACTCATTTTCTTCATGTGTGAAACTGGAAGACATAATAATATTATCAACTTCATGCAGTATTATCAACTTCATGCAGTGTTATCACTTCATGATTTGCATAAATGAGATGTGATGAATTACTCAGCCCAAATATTTTCATTCTCAATAGCCTAGCTTCCAGCTATTGATAATATCAGTATATTCATGCTTATGTCCCTGTTTTGCAAAAAACAAATATGAGGCTGTCTCTACTCTTAGGAAAGTTACTCTGAAGCAGATGAGAGAATCTAATCTGATACCGAAAACAACAGATTTGGTGGGATTTTCACAATGGGGAAAAAGAGAGAAAAGCCAGAAAAGTGTATATAATATGACCCTACCTTTTAAAAATGATTTTAAAACAATTACCAATTCCTCAATAGCTTTGTATATATCCATTAAACACACATATAAAATATGTGTATATATATTTATATAATACATAATTTACTAAATATACACACACATCATTAATATAAGATGTTTTGGAGAGAGAATAAAGAAAATAAAGTAATAAAGAAAAGGAAGGAAACAAGAAAGAAACATATTCTTAAAACATATTTTAAAAATACATGGATGTCCATGATTTAAAAAAAATTTGTAAAAAATAAATAAATAAATAAAATAAAATAAATAAAAAAAATAAAAAAGCATTTGTGATTATGATCCCACCTAAGTAAATTTGCATTTGTGGGTATGTATAGAGATGAGATACATAACAAAAGACAAAACACCAACGGGGGCTATTTCAAGGTAACGAGATTTAAGTGATCTTAACTCTTCGTCTGTATTATTAGACTATTTTTATGATGACATGTTATTTATAATAACTGGAAACATTTTACAGATGACAGACTGTGTCAAAATATTTATTATTGTACATGATGTATTGTTTAATTTTGTCTTTTCAAGTGGTCTCTAAAAGGTATGAATTATTTTGAAATGAGAAAAATGATATTCTTCAGAGATGTATTCCCAGTAGTAACAAACTGCAGTGGAAAAAAGATATTCTTAATAGAAGGCCAAGGCTATTTTAGGTACCCAAATAAGGCAAAGTATACAATGAGCTGGTTTTGCCAGAACAAATTCAGCCACTCTTCTTTTTATTTTTTCTTTTCCTTCTGTAGATGTTTTGAATTATTTAAATCTTGGATTTGTTGAAAGAATCTATTTTTTTCAACCTTTACAGTATGTTTTTACTTATGTTTTCAACTCATTATTATTTTCTACAACTCCACATGTCCCAAGCTGAACTCATTATTTCCTTTCTACCTCAACTTACTTATCTTCCTGTCTCCTTTTTTTAAGAGGTATATGATCACCTTCATCAAAGTCATCCATACTGGATATCTGGGATCCACCCTGGATTCCTCCCTCAGGATCCAAAGAGTCAGTCATTTCTATAGATACTATATCCATCAGATCTCTCCTTATTACATCTCTTCTCCATAACAATTGTCCTCATTGGTCCTACCCAGATTGCAGCAATTATCTTTAAAATAGTCCCCTATCTCCACTTAGAAAATTTGATCAAGCAGGAGAATGTCTAAATTTCTACATTAGGCAAACAGATGTGAGTTGTTTGCCTATCTTCGGCTCCTTCAATGAAACAATCTTTTCAAAACATGCTGTCTTGAGGACTGTCAGTCACAATATTCTCATCCTGCATGATGTTACAAGCCAGGCAGTGAGAGCTTCATTCCCTTAGGCTTAATGACTGGTTCAGGGATGGGTTTATGATAAGTAAGGTCAGACAATCTGTCCCATTATTTCTCTGCTAAAAATAGAAGAAAAACTCTCTCTTGCTTTTGGCAAGTTACAGATTAATAAACTGTGATA
Source organism: Vulpes vulpes (assembly GCF_048418805.1). Taxonomy (NCBI): domain Eukaryota; kingdom Metazoa; phylum Chordata; class Mammalia; order Carnivora; family Canidae; genus Vulpes; species Vulpes vulpes. The sequence continues at coordinate 21,117,599 of NC_132787.1, read as the reverse complement.
GTAAGTAATAAAATAATAATTATAAAAAATAAACTGTTCTGTTAAGACTTATTTCCTTGAAACTTTCTAGGAGGCCATGTTCAAACAGTGTAAAGACATAGAGCAAGCCAATTCTTTTATTTGTCCTATGAGTAAGCAAAAAGTTTTCATCTGGTTGGGAACCAAGTCCAATTTTAAAAAGGTAGCCAGATTAGTAGTGATTTATGATGATTTCTACTGTATTATCAGTGTAGTCATTCTTAAAATTAATTACAATTTCTAATTTCAATGAGGTTATAAATATCTATATTTATCATCCCACATTAGAGGATTGTCATAGCAATTGTCTATTTTTTGTTCTTTTTATTGATTAATAATATGCATAAAGAGTGCACAAAGTATAGAGCTTAGTAAATGTTCACAATTGAATATAACTTTGCTACTATAAATTTTTATGCACATAAATAAATTTTAAGATATCTAGAGTCAGGACCATGTTTTCATTTTTCTCAACACCTGATTCAATCCCAGGCCTATTGGCAATGCCCACTATTGATGTCACTGTATTTTACCTGCCAGACATTTTATACTTGAAAGTCATCAGGTAAAAGGATAGAAAGGATAAATGCAGGACATTTATTTAACAATATTTCTGTCAATAGCTAACAATTATCAAATGCTTATAGGTAATATTATTATCTCAGTTTTACAGATTAGGAAACTGGTAGATGGAGATATAAAAAGTGACTGAGATCAAATAGCCAGTAAATTGAAGAGTAAGACCCCAAGAAAAAATTCAAGTTAAACCATTGAGTCCTTCCACTATGATAATTACTTTTTCCATTGAGATGATAAAAACTTAACAATCTTTCTAAAAAGCAAGAGACAATGCACTTTACTTTAGTAAACATTAACAATGATTCTGTCTTGAAGGAAGAAAGCAGTTGAGTGAACTCTAAGCATCTAAAATTCTGAAAAAAAGACAAGCAAGAGCACGTTATAATTTAAGACTTACTTTTTTTTAAAAGATTTTATTTATTTATTCATGAGAGACACAGAGAGAGAGAGGCAGAGACACAGGCAGAGGGAGAAGCAGGCTCCATGCAAGGAGCCCGCCGTGGGACTCGATCCCGGGTCTCCAGGATCATGCCCTGAGCCAAAGGCAGATGCTCAACCGCCGAACCACCCAGGCATCCCAAGACTTACTTTTTTATTATAGCTATCTTCCACTTCTTCCTGGATCCAAATTACCTCTACAGCACTGGCTTCTTTTCCATATTGTTGCTTATTTGGAACCTCTGGAATCCTCAATTTGGGCTCTCTTCCTGATGGGTGGTATGATGCTTCTGAGTGGGCAGACTGTCTCTCATCTCTTGAAATGCCTATACATTTTATTATAAGACAATAAATGAGAAGGTCAAATTGTCCTTGAAGCCATTGAGAAAATCCCAACCAAAACCCCACAAAATCACACTTACTCAAATTGCTTAAGGTGAAGAAATTCTTCAGGTTCTTTAAGATATGTTAGAAATGGAGAGGGTGGTCCAAGATGGTAGCACAAAGACCCTGAACATACTTCCTCCTATGGACATGCTAAATCTACAACTACATATGGATTAATTCCCTCTTTAAAAATGTGATAACTAGCTGAACACCTTCCTCCACAACAAGGGATAAAAGGGCTAGGAGAAGGGTAGGGAGAAAAAGGAATAGGAGAGGAAGTCTAACCAAAACATACACATGGCAGCATAAACCAGGGAGGGATCTCATGGACCAGAACCTCTCTTTGAAAAGTGAAGGGTTTATGCCCCCACATTGGGCCCCTCAGCCTTGGGACCTGCACCAGCGAGGAGGCATGAAAAATGTCTGGCTTTTGAAATTAATAGGGCTTTTATCCAGGGGACCCAGGGGACCCAGGGGACTGTGAGAATCTGAGATACTCCTTTTGAGGGGCTCCTGTGTAAACTCACTCATTCCAAGAAGCAGGGCAAAGGCACCACAGTTTGAGAAGTGACTGGATTATTTGTAAGGGTGACTAAATTGCTAATTTTAAAACATCTGTCACAGGTGCATTAATTAGCTGGGATTTTCCTTGGGGGCAAAGCACTGGAAAGTGACATTGTTTTTTTTTCTTTTTTAAAAGATTTTATTTATTTATTCATGAAAGACACAGAGTGAGAGACAGAGGCAGAGACATAGGCAGAGGGAGAAGCAGGCTCCATGCAGGGAGCCCGAAGTGGGACACGATCCCAGATCCCAGGATCACGACCTGAACCGAAGACAGGCGCCCAACCACCGAGCCACCCAGGCATCCCGAAAGTGACATTTTTTGCACTCTTTCTGCCTTGTTAACATAGGCAGGCACACATGGACACAACCTTAATAAAGCTATAGCCTTGCCTTGCTCCCAGAGGTCATCCCAATCCTCACTAAAGCCATAGGTACGCTTTACTCCTAGTGCTCTTCCCTGGCATTATTAATACTGCAGGCATACCTGCTCCCAACACTTTTTCCTGGACTCAATAAAGTCACAGGCAACCACAGCCTTATTAAAGCCAGTGGGAGTGCAGTTCACATGGAGAAGGCCTCTTGATTGTCTGGCTCTGGTAGTCAAGGGACTTGTGCTTTTGGACCTCAAGGGTCTATAACAATAAGAAAGACAATTCTGGGCAGCAGACAGCACACTGAAATAACACCCCCAGTCTGTACATGAAAAAGGCCCACTTAATTGTCCTGGAGCTTCACCCTGAGGGACAGGATTCAGGTTTGCCCCTGATCTAAAGGCTACAGAGCTGTTCTTAGGGAATATAGGCAGGGACATACTATGTACACACCTTCCCTTGGCCTCACCAGAGCTCACTGGTACCTCCCAGAAAGGTGTTTAACCACTTGCTAAAGCCCCAATTCTTGCAAATGTTTCTCAGGGGACACCTCCAGATCTTTTATCTAGGGATCAGCAGGATCTATGATTGCAATACCTCACAATAACCCCAAAGCAAAAACTTACATTAGATACACAAAAGATAATGAGATAGGAATCTAAAGTAATACTAAAATTCATAAAACCACAAAAGAAGAAAGAGAAGAAAGGAACACAGAGGAACTACAAAACCTCTAGAAAACAATGAACAAAATGGCAACAAGTACATACCTATCAACAATTACTTTAAATGTAAATGGACTAAATTCTCCAAAGATTTAGAGTAACTGAATGGATAACAAAAATAAAAACAAAACAAAACAAAGCAAAACAAAAACAAGACTCATTATTTTCCCACAACAGACTGACATCCCATCTAAAACACACACACAATGAAAGTAAAAGGATGGAAAAATGATTTTCCACACAAATGGAAATAAAAACAAAGGTAATATATGACAAACCCACAGCAAACATCATACTTAACAGTGGAAAGCTGAAAGCTTTGTCTAAAATCAGAAATAAGACAAGGATGTCCATTTTCACCACTTTTATTCAACATTGTATTGGAAGCCCTAGCCATGGCAATTAGGTAAGAAAAAGGAATAAAAACATCCGAATAGAAAAGAAAGAAATAAAACTATCACTATTTGCAGATGACATCATTCTATCTATAGAAAACCCTGAGGATTCCACCAAATAACTCTTAAACTAATAAATAAGTTCAGTAAAGTTACAGGACATAAAATTAGTATATTAAAATTGGTTGTACCTATATACTAATAACAGAAATTTATCAGGAAGAAAATTTTTAAAAAAACATTCCATTTGCAATAGCATCAAAAAGAATACAATACCTAGGAATAAAATTAACCAAGGAGGTGAAATACCTGTAGACTGAAAATTATATAACAATGACAAAATAAATTGAAGATACAAATAAATACAAAGATATTTCCTGTTCATAAACTGGAAGAATTAATATTGTTAAAATGTCCAGATTACCAAAGCAATCTACAAATTTAATGCAATCTCTATCAAAATTCCAATGGCATTTTTTTCACAGAACTTGAACAAATAATTCTAAAATTTTATGGAACCATTAAAGACCCCAAATAGCCAAAGCAATCTTGAGAAAGAATAAAAGTGGTGGTATCATGCTCTCTGATTTCAAACTATACTGCAAAGCTATAGTAATCAAAACAGTATGGTATTGGCATAACCACATAGATCAATGGGACAGAAAAGAGAATTCAGAAACAGATCCACACATATATAGTCAATTAATCTATGACAAAGAAGGCAAAAATATACAATGAGGAAAGGACAGTCTCTTCAATAAATGGTTTTAGGAAAACCAGACAATCACAGGCAAAGGAATGAAAGTGGACTGCTATCTTACACTATACACAAAATAAACTCAAAATAGAGTAAAGACTTAAATATAAAATCTGAAACAATAAAACAAGAAAATATATGCAGCAAACTCTTTGACATTAGTCTTAGCAATATATATATATATTTTTTTGATCTGGCTTCTCAGGTAAGAACTACAAAAGCAAACAAAACAAAACAAAACCAAAAACAAATAGGACTACATCAGACTAAAAGGCTTCTGTATAGTGAAGGAAACCACCAATAAAATAAAAAGGTAACATTCTGAATGGGAGAAAATATTTACAAATCACATATCAGGTAAGGGGCTAATATCCAAAATATATAAAGAACTCAAAAACAAAAAACCTGAACAGCCAGATTTAAAAATGGGTAAATAATTTGAATAGATATTTTTCCAAAGAAGACATACATAGATGGCCAATAGGCACATGAAAAGATATTCAATATCACTAATAATCAGGGAAATGCAAATCAAAATCACAATGAGATATCACTTCAAACTTGTTAGAATGGCTGTTATCAAAAACACAAGTAATAACAAGTGTTGGTAAGGATGTAGAGAAAAGAGATTCCTTATTCACTGTTGATGGGAATATAAATTGGCGCCACCACTATGGAAAACAATATGAAGATTCCTCAAAAAATTAAAAATAGAACTACCATATGGTCCAGCAACACCATGTCTGGGTATTTACCCAAAGAAAATAAAAAAACTAATTTGAGAAGATACATGTTTACTGCAACATTATTTACAAAAGCTTCCCAACACCATTTGTTGAAGAGGCTATCTTTTTTCCATTGGATTTTTTTTCCTGCTTTGTTGAAAATTAGGTTCATTTCTGGGTTTTCTCTTCTGTTCTATTGATCTATGTGTCTGTTTTTAAGCCAGTACCATATTGTCTCGATGATTACAGCTTTGTAACAGAGTACAGTACAGAGTACAGAGTACAGATGCTACCAGTTTCAGTTTTCTTTTTCAATATTTCTTGGGCTACTTGGAGTCTTTTCTAGTTCCCTACAAATTATACAAATTATAGGATTACTTATTCCAGTTCTGTGAAATACATTGATAGTATTTTGATAGGGGTTGCATGAATGCATAGCTTGCTCTAGGTAGCATAGACATTTTAACAATATTTGTTCTTCCAATCCATGAGCATGGAATGCTTTTCCATTTCTTTGTGTCTTCCTCAATTTCTTTCATGAGTATTCTATTGTTTTCTGAGCCCAGATGTTTCACCTCTTTGGTTAGATTTATTCCTAGGTATCTTACGGTTTTCGGTACAATTGTAAATGGGATAGATTCCTTAATTTTTCTTTCTCCTGTCCCATTTTTAGTGTATAGAAATGCAACTGATTTCTGTGCGCTGATTTTATGTCCTGCCACTTTGCTGAACTCATGTATGAGTTCTAGCAATTTTGAGGTGGAGTCTTTTGGGTTTTCCATATAGATTATCATGTCATCTGCAAAGAATGAGAGTTTGACTTCTTTGCCAATTCAGATGCCTTTTATTTCTTTTTGTTGTCTGATTGCTGAGGTGAGGACTTCTATATACTATGTTGAACAATAAGGGTGAGAGTGGATATCCTTGCCATGTTCCTAACTTTAGGGGAAAAGCTTTCGATTTTTCCCCATTGAGAATGATATTCACTGTGGGCTTTTTGTATATGGATTTTATGATATTGAGCTATGTTGCCTCTATCCCTACACTATGAAGATTTTAATCAAGAAAGGATGCTGTGTTTTGTCAAATGCTTTTTCTGCATCTATTGAGAGGATCATAAGGTTCTTATCCTTTCATTTATTAATGTAGTGTACCACACTGATTGATTTAGGGATGCTGAACCACCTTTGCAGTCCAGGAATAAATCCCACTTAGTCGTGGTGAATAATACTTTTAATGTACTGTTGGATCCTATTGGCTAGTATCTTGGTGAGAATTTTGGCATTCATGTTCATCAGAGATATTGGTCTGTAATTCTCTTTTTCAGTGGAGTCCTTGTCTGGTTTTGAGATCAAAGTCATGCTGGCCTCATAGAAAGAGTTTAGAAGTTTTCCTTCCATTTCTGTTTTTTTGAAAGAGCTTCATAAGAATAGGTATTAATTCTTCATTAAATGTTTGGTAGAATTCCCCTGGGAAGCCATCCAGCCCTGGACTCTTGTTTGTTGGGAGATTTTGTATTACTGCTTCAATTTCCTTCCTGGTTATGGGTCTGTTCAGGTTTTCTATTTCTTCCTGTTTCAGTTTTGATAGTTTATACATCTCTAGGAATGCATCCATTTCTTCTATATTGCTTAATTTTCTACTGAACAGTATTGGGAAAATTGGACAGCCGCATGCAGAAGAATGAAACTGGACCATGTCCTCACACAACACACAAAAATAGACTCAAAATGGATGAAAGACCTAAGTGTGAGACAGGAATCCATCAAAATCCCAGAGAACACAGGCAGCAATGTTTGTGCCCTTGGCTGTAGCAACTTCTTGATAGACACATCTTCAAAGGCAAGGGAAACAAATGCAAAAATAAACTATTAGGAAAAAAAAAACTATTAAGACTTCATCGAGATAAAAAGCTTTTTCACCCCAAAGAAAACAGTGGACAAAACCAAAAAACAACCAATAGAATGGGAGAAGATATTGGCAAATGACATGTCAGATAAAGGGCTAGTATCCAAAATCTATAAAGAACTTATGAAGCTCAACCCCCAAAGAACAAATAATCCAATCAAGAAATGGGCAGTAAACATAAATAGACATTTCTCCAAAGAAGACATACAAATGGCCAACAGACATGTGAAAAAAAAGTTCAAATCTCTCAGCAACAGGAAAATAAAAATCAAAACTACAATGAGATACCACCTCACATCAGTCAGAATAGCTAATATTAACAAGTCAGGAAATGACAGATGTTGGCAAGAATGCAGAGAAAGGGGAACCTTCTTACATTCTTGATAGGAATGCAAGCTGGTATAGCCACTCTTGGAAAACAATATAGAAGTTCATCAAAAAGTTAAAAATAGAGCTACCCAAGATCCAGCAATTGAACTACTGGGTATTTACCCCAAAGATACAAATGCACTGCTCTGAAGGGGCACCTGAACCCCAATGTTTATAGCAGCAATGTCCACAATAGCCAAACTATGGAAAGAGCCCAGGTGTCCATTGATAGATGAATGAATAAAGAAGATATGGTATATACATTCAATGAAATACTACTCAGCCATCAAAAAGAATGAAATCTTACCATTTGCAAAGATGTGCGTGGAACTACAGGATATGCTAAGTGAAATAAATCAATCAAAGAAAGACAATTATCACATGATCTCATTCATATGTAGAATTTAAGAAACAAAACAGAGGATCATAGGGGAAGAGAGGAAAAAATAAAACAAGACAAAATCAGAGAGGGAGACAAACCATAAGAGACTAAATCATTGGAAACAAACTGAGAGTTGCTGGAGGGGATGAGGGCGAGGGGGATGTAGGGTAATTGAGTGATGGACATTAAGGAGGGCACGTGATATAATGAGCAGTGGGTATTATATAAGACTGATGAATCACTGACCTCTACTTCTGAAACATAGGTTAATTAATTGAATTCAAATTAAAAAAAAAAAAAGTACCGCAGGGGGGAAAAATTAATTAAAAAAAAAAAAAAAAAAGAAATATCTCCTGCACTTTCTTTCCCAAAACAACTTTCTTAATAAATGTCCAAACCAAACCAAGTGGTAGTAACCACACAAGTCATGCCAGTCTGTGTTTGCTTTACTAAAATGGTGATCTTAAGAATGATGAATGGATGATGATTCCATTAAGCTGTCAGCCCAAACTACTAGGCATGCAGCACTGTAAATTACCCATTTCTTCACTGTGCTCCGCTTATTTTCAAATATTAGAATAGGATCCAGATAGGCTCAGAAGGACCCCAGAAGAATATTCTCTGCTCTACCTGCCCTGCCTCCCTACATCCTGCAATCTCACAATGACATACTTCAAATCTCATCTTGCAGGAGTCACAAGGTCAAATTGGTTGGTTCTATGCAGTTCCAAACAATAGTTGACTTTTAATATGTAGTTTTTCCTGAGTTATAGTAACTTTAATATTATCACAAATATGCATGAATATTATTTCTTTCTAAACAAATAAACCAGAGAGATACCCCTATCATAGCCAGAAAAAAAACATTTGGTTAGGCAGAGTGATCTCTCCCATCAGTACAATACTCAGCCATTAACCAAAGCTGCAGGTGGATGACTGAGGTAATGGCTGTTAGATGGTTCGAATTAAAGAAATAATATCAACTGCTGAACATGTGCTATGTTCCATTTACAATGCTTATCTCATATCTTACAACCCCTGGGTTAGGTGCAATTGTTTTCCTAATTTTACAGATGAGGAAACAAAAGCTTACAGAACCTGCAAGTGACACTGCTAGCAGCAGAACTAGGATTCCAACCCTGCTTCAATTTTTAACTCTAGAGTTAATTTTAGACTTCACACAGGAAGCTGTTCATGACATTGGGCCAAACACATAGAGAAATCAAGCTTGGTCCACCACAGAGAAGAAAATACTGGGTTTTTTTTTCCGAATATTTGATATGTCTATGAGGGTGTTACACAGGCAATTGAACCTAAATTCCATTATGAAACAAAAGAAAACTAAAGAGCATGGAAAGTTGGTACTCTTTCAGGAATAATAATAATGAGGTAACACCCTTGAGGCCCCCACTAAAGGCTCTGCCTTTTTTTTTAAGTTTCCCATCTGTACTCCTATAGGCATGAAATTGAAAGAAGACACTCCCATGCCAAACAAATCCAAATTTCCTATCTGAATTCTCTAGAATGTCTCCTTTTTCAACCTACTTATTTTTATTTTATTCTTTATTTGATTTCAGTGCATTCTACATCAAAGCAATAGTTCCCAGGCTCTCTTTCAAGTCTTTAAATTTCATTGCCTTTATTCAATTTATTCTCATTCTATTCTATTTTCATTTTTATAGTCCATCTTACTCTATTTTTTTTCTGTGGCTGTGAGCATTATGAATACCTCTGCTCCTGTCCCTGTGAATGTTATAAATCCTCTGCCTAAATCATCTCTACTTTTCTCACTTTCTGTCTGGCATAGCTAAAATAAACCCCATATTTGCATAATAGATAACATCTATATAAACTCTGTGTATATATTTGCCAAAGAGGCAAAAATATATTTGTTAATTCATGAATTTATTTGCAATTGAGATTGTAGGTTTATTCCAAAGTATATATATAGATTCTCTGACATTTAATTACACATCTAGCAATGATTTTTTAAAAGAATCATTAGACAATGAATTATATTAAATGACAAATACACAAAAATATCACATAATAGTGATAATTATAACTGATAATGTATCACTTTGATAATGATAATAAAGATGGCAGTGATGATAAATCTATACACTAAATACTATTATACTTGTATACACACACAAAAAACCTATCTTCCTTAGGTGACAGTAAATAAACCTATAATGAATAAGCCTATGAAGATGGTTGACTGTAATCATCCCACTATAATATTGTCTTTTGCACAACTCCTACTTAGTGATTTTGAACTCAATGTATTTCCAAAGGCATTGTCAGATGCCAGTGCATACGTAAAGAACACAAAAGAGAAAAAAATAGAACAAGTGCCTTAAAACATTATCAATTATCAATAATTTTCTACTAACAACATCTGGAAAGCTGCAAAGTAATTCCCATTGCCCTCTACGTTGTAGATAATCTAGGTTCACATTTACTTACTTAACTGCTGCTGTCAGGAGGCTCTGTTATTACCGTTTATTATTTATGGAGTGCCAACAGGATTTTAAGACTCTAGACTGATAGGACAAATGAGATGAGGCATAAAAACCCAGGAGTAGGTGGGAGTATTAAGTTCTTGCTCTGTTTTTTGGTTTGTTTCTATGCTACTTTCCTGGATGAGAGAGGGCAAAAGCATCATTATTCTTGATCAGAGAAGGAAGGTAGGAAAAAGAAGAATATGTGGTCAAAGTCAGGACATGTCAAAGAGATGGGAAAAAATGCCTTAATTCATCTATTATAATTCTAGCATTAGGAAGGATAGTATTCTTTTGACTCCCAGAAAGAAAAAAGAAATCCAAGAAATGAATTTGTGAAGTCAAACTTAATTTAAGAAAATAAATTGAGTAAGAAAAGCGAGGATTTGCTTCGATGCTTAGTCAGTTGAATTTTATTAGTGCTCTTTTTACTGTGAATTATGTGATACATTAAAATACTTAATTCATATTCATTTGCCATTAATTTAGTTAAATGGCTCTGTGGGCCACTCTTACTATAAAGACAACTAACAATAATGATAGAATTGAGAAAGATATATTGCAGCACATGCATCATTTTTCAATACTAGAGGTAAAATAGAGTCCAGGATTCTGCAGCCAAACTACATAGGTTCAAATCCCAACTCTGTCACTTACTAACTGTATAACCATAGGCAACTTACCTAACCTCTCTGTGTCTCAATTTTCTCATCTTTAAATATGGATAATAATAGTATCTATCCCATAGAGGTGTTATAAAAATTAAACTAGTTAACATATATAAAAATTTAGAATAAGTGCCCTCCATATATTAGGCACTATTTAAGTATCTGCTGTTATTTGGAAGATATTTTTGAAAAAATATATGACTAATTATGACATTCAATTCTTGTTTTAGTAATACTCATAAAACCAGAAATAGAACAAAATTCTTAATTTTTGAGGTATCAGTTAAGAATACTGTTGGTTGAAAATAACAGAAAACTCCATGAAAGGTGGTTTAAGCTACAAAAACATTTTGTGTTTATTTAAAAATAATCTCAGAAGCATCCAGTCTCAGAATTGGGTCAGTGAACCAAAATATAACCCTGTGCTCAGGCTCATTCCAGCTTTGTGTTCTTTTTTTTTTTTTTTTTTTAAGATTTTATTTATTTATTCATAGAGACACACACAGAGAGAGAAGCAGAGACACAGGCAGAGGGAGAAGCAGGCGCCATGCAGAGAGCCTGACATGGGACTCGATCCCAGGTCTCCAGAATCACGCCCTGGGCTGAAGGCAGCGCTAAACCGCTGCGCCACCCGGGCTGCCCCCAGCTTTGTGTTCTGACCATGCTTAGCTGCCAGCTCTTCATTCTCCTGCTGGTTGCTTATGATTAGAAGGGCTGCCATAGGTCCACACATCAAGACTAGATACAGGGAAAGGAGAATTGCCACAAGTTCTGTACTCACATATGAACTGACACCTATCTCTTAAGAGGATTCAAGTTATCTCTCTCTTAAGACACTAGCAGACATCCTGCAACAGAAGTAACAGGCTCTCATCTTTAATGAGAGGCCACAAAATGGCTTTTGGGTCAGCTCACTAGCAAGGTCTGTTACTTTGATAGAGACAGTCTATCAGAAATCAACAACAAATGTCACACATATGGTAAGACATTTAAAGTATTCTGATTGAAGCTCAGAACAAGAAAATCTGCTTATTTACAGATATTATTCAATATTTTTATGGAGGCCCTAGCCAAAGGCCATAAGCAAAGAAAATTTAAAAAATAAATAAATAAAATAAAAAAATTTAGATTTGAAATGAAATAAAAGTAAAATTCAATTCCTTTGTCTCATTAGAAACATTTCAAGTGTTCAATGGCCTCATTTGCTAGTGGTTACCATACTGGACAACTCAGAGAACACTTCCATCATCTCAGAAAGTTTGATTTGACATTGCTGTAGTTCAAAGGTAAAGTTGTGAGTATCTATCAGCCTTTAAAATGTGAGTATTTGTTGCATGTTCACTTACTCTATTGACAATAATCTACTGAAACACACAAGTGCACAAAATGTATGTATAAAATTGCAGTGTTATTAGGAGTACTCAACAACTGGAAATGATATATAAGTACCAATCAACAGAAGGTGATTTAATAAATTATAGTCCATTCACATTGTAACATATCATATCATGAAATATTTGAATGACATAGACAGACCTATATGTAATAATAAGGAAAAATGCTTGCCATATATTGAGTAAATCAAGCAAGTTACACTTGTAGAGTATGATCCCATTTTGATTTTAAACTATGTGTAAGCTTTCATAAATTGTATACATACATTTGCATATGCTTCAGGATCAGGGCTAGGGGAACATAAATGAGGTGCTTAGAGCACAAAATATAAGGTGCTCACATTCAATGCCTCTTTATTTTTACACACTAGAAGCCTCACTCACTGTATCAGAGTGGCCTTGATGTGGGACTTGAAAAACCTTTGAGAAGAACCAAACATGAGTAAAGGAATATTTTCATTTAACTCTTTTTACTTATATGTTATTTGATTTTTTCTTTTTTTTTTTTTTTTTCAAGGAAAGAGGCAAACTGAAGCAAATTGTTTAATGAGGCCTGTATCCAAGGGACCAATGGCTACCACACAACAATGAAAGACCTTCTTTGGCCTGGGGCCCTGTAGAGTGCAGCAGCACATTAGTATTTGAGCTAGTGTTCAAGTTCACTTCCACATAATTTCACAGAATTTTCACTTATTTTATTAATTCTCCAACCCTTTGAACAGAGGAAATACTATCAACACTGATTGTCTGAATGATCACACTTACTTTTAAGTGTATTTTTTTAATGTTCTCAATGCTTATTAGTAATAGATCTTCTAGGGTCAGTTTCTGTATAATTACCATGTAATTGACTGAGCAAAATTTTAATGACTCTTTAACAGCACAGAAAGTAGTCAGTCATTTGCCAAATAATTACATTAGCTGAAGTCACTGATCTATGTACCAATGGATATTCTGCTAATCATGGAATCTCTAACGTGAATATGAGTGACTTCAATATTTTTTCTTTCAGCCTATTTATCTTTCCTTCTGACCAATATTCATTCTCTTTGCTATTTTGTTTTTCCAAGTTTTGAGCTTTATGTGATTATTTAAATGAGATTTGATAGCCTAATTTTTTTCAAGAGAGCATATTTGTTGTATCCTATTAGCTTCAGTAATTAAAACTAACAATTGGTTTAGCTTTATTTTATTATGCATGTTTTAACAAAAGATAGAGTAGGAAGTGTATCCTGTGTTTTATACTGATAATAAATTGACACAATCTTCTTGCTATTTTTATATTATCTCCATATGGTGTGAAATATTTCCATTGTGTTTTGTTGTTTTTCAAAGACAAGACTAATAGTTTCCTTTTCTGTTTTAAAACCTTCTGAACCCACCCATAAAAAATTCAACCCATAATTCCACCACCCAGATTCACAATTATAAATTAATAGGCTGAAATAAACAACAAAACACATTTCAAAATACAGATTAACTGGTTTTTATTTTTCCCAAGTGTAATTTTAAAGACAAATCCTCTGCTGTGATGTCAGCATGTCATAAGTCAGTTTATGGAAGAGTGAATCCTTTATCTAAGTCAGCCAGTTGTTTGGGCTCCATGATGCCAAACAATGGATTTGATCATTTTTCCTAGTGACTTGACTAATTTTGGTAACATGAACATACTGATAGTTGCTTAGAAATTAAAAGTAAGATTATGTCAATTTATAATTTTAACCAAAATTCCATTTCAATGGGATAGGTGCTTACTTATTCGTTAGAGAGTAAACAAACTAAATTAATATTTTAATATGAAGTAAACTGGCTCATGTCTTTGGATTCACGTCTGTTTGTAAATTTTATCTATGTTTCCTATTTAAACAAAGAATGAAATTACTTTTAAGGAAAAGAAATTAACTATTTTTAAATTAGCAGACTCATCCTATTTCAGATATGTGGTTATTTTCTGGTTAGATTAAGTTGCATGAAAAATAACATTAATTTGTTTCCTAATACAGTTAGTTAGCCTTGAAAATTTTAATTTCTTAAAATCCTTCAGCAGTATGTTATTTCCATTATTATAATTACATGGAAGCATTTGTCAATAATCTCTATCGAATATTTTAGATGTTTCTTTCTGGACCTTAGTTTACCTACTAACAAATAAATTTAAAATTAGAAAGTTAAAAGAAAAAATCTCTATAGTTCTAAAATTCTATAATTCTATCTGAATTTTGAAATGGTCTAATAAAGTATATTCTTGCTTCAAGTTAATTTGATGTTTTTTCTTTTAAAATTTCTGCCTAATTACCACATTTCTCTGCCACTATTACAAATTGGCTACTTATTGCTATCACTATTTGAATTAGGTGTGTTAATAAGATACCTTATTTGCAAGGGATGGAAACAGCATATCATGTTAGTTTAAAACAAAAAATGATGGTTCATATATCTGGGAGATTCAGGGCTTACTAGCTTTGGGTAGAGAAGCAGAATCCAGGTGGTCAATTGCCGTCAGGTCAATTTGTCTCTCTCCATGTCTAAGCTCTTTGGTTTGGGTTTATTTCCAGGCATATATTTTATGTGTAGCATAAAAAATGCCTGCCATTAGCTTCATTTGTCTTTACACCCAACTCAGGCAACCACATTGTTGCAAAAGTGTACATATTTCTTGATAGCTCTAAAGCCCTGGGACCAACTCTGTTTGGCCTGATGTGGGTCATGCAGCCAAATCTGAACGGAGTCCAGTGGCCAAGAGGATATATATTCTCATTGCCTGACCTACATCACACACACCATCCTGATATCAACTATTTTAATCACTAAAGTCACTCTGTTTGGATCCATGTGGACTTGGAGTGAAGGAATGATCCCCACCACCACCACCCGCCAAATTAGATATGCCATATTTAAAGAAAAAGGAATGTGGGGCAGGTAAAACCACAAGATGTCCACTGTGTCAACTCCCAACTTGAGTTCCTAAACAGTGTACTCTACTATCTCATCTATTTGTGCAGCTGTTGTTAATGCAGTTGAGATCAAATGTTTGGTTTATGACACTGACTTGATATTTTCCAGAATCTAGTATCTTATATGCAGTGATGGAACATTTTTAAAAACACATATATTTAAAAAAGTATAAAATACATACTATTATAGAAATATCTTTTGTCAGTATTTTTTCAATAGTTTTTTTTAAACTTTTCTATGTATTATCTAATTTATAATTTAGATCAGTAAACATTATTCACTTGTTCCCTTTCCAAACTTGTAAGATTTGAGACCTAGTAAATTTTCTATTTGTCCTTAAATTATTTTATTTCTAAGCTCTTCATGGGAAAAAATTGTTCAGTAAACTTGCTTTATGAAATCCACTTACAGCATCTACCTACTTATAGAAAAATCTTTATATTATCAATTAAGACCCTGTATAAGATACAAAATGGACATACAATAGTCAGCAACTAGATTCTTTTTTTTTTTAAGGGTTTTATTTATTTATTCATGGGAGACATAGAGAGAGAGAGGTAGAGACATAGAGAGAGAAGCAGACTCCCTGTGGGGAGCCCAATATGGGACTCAATCCCTGGATCCCAGGATCACACCCATATCCAAGGGCAGGCCCTCAACGGCTGAGCCACCCAGAAGTCCCTTTAAAAATAAAATTAAAATTAAATTAAAATAAAATAAAATAAAATAAAATAAAATAAAATAAAATAAAATAAAATAAAAAAATTGGGGGCAGCTCAGTGGCTCAGAGATTTAGCGCCGCCTTCAGCCCAGGGTGTGATCCTGGAGACCTGGGATCGAGTCCCACATCAGGCTCCCTGCATGGAGCCTGCTTCTCCCTCTGCCTGTGTCTCTGCCTCTCTCTCTACCTGCGTCTTTCATGAATAAAATAAATAAAATCTTTAAAAAAATAAAAATAAAAAAGATTTTATTTATTTATTCATGAGAGACATAGAAAGAGGCAGAGACATAGGCAGAGAGAAAAGCACAGCAACTAGATTCTAACATGCTTATCATTTCTAAAAATTGAATTTTAAGCCACTAACCTTTTCAAGCAAGTTTAACAAATATTTAAAATTGTTAATTATAAAAATAAATTTAGCACCCAGATTCAGTGTCTTACTGGTACTTCCCTCAGCATTTTAATTGTATATAATTGATCATGATTTATCCAAAATATGTTTACTATAAGTTAATGAGTTCTTTAGAGAATTCACACTAGTGGGCCTTCTCAGACAAGGTCTACTGTGCTTGAAGTGAATAGTATCATTTCAGATGCAAATCAAGAATAGATTGGAATGTAATGTGACTCACTGAGCCAGATATTCCGCACCTCCGAATAGTCTTTTGTTGTAATTAAGCACCACTGGCTACCTTTAGGCTATTAGGGAACCTATTTACCAGGTTAGCCAGCATAAAGAACGAGTAACACTTTTTCCTTCTCTCTTTAAGGAACATGACATTTATTTCTCCTGGCAGTTTAACCAGGTTCTGAGTAGGTGACTTTTTGCTTCTTCAGATAAATTATGTAAAGATATTCAATAAATCAATGGCTCTAATTTAAAATATTTGTAGCACTGGATAAAAGCCAGCTGCCTCTTTTTCATGGAACCTTTACAAAAGTAACAGTCACCACTTGCCTTTAAATATATATGTATATATACATACATATATAAAAATATATTTAATATTTAGCTATAAAAATTGTGGGAAGACCTGATCTACTGATTTTGGAGAAAGCTATTGGGGAATTCTCATGGGAAAAATCTTAACAAAAGTGTTCAACTCCATTGCATGAAGGAAAGTCTAATGAGAATCAGAAAATGACTCTACCCTCCTTTCCAAGTAATAAGCAGGGATTATTGCTGAGAGGGATCAATGTCAGGTCAATGTACTACTAGAAAGGCCCTTAGAACAAACCAAAGGATGAGGGCAGCAGGCCATGTTTTGATTCTCCCACCTATCTCATTTTCCCCTTTGGTGAAATTTCCCTAGATGTCACATATCCTGGATATAGTATCCACGATCATAAGAACTGATCCATGCAGTGGATATATATATATCCATGCAGTGAAGAGTAAGAAAGCACATTAAGTCTTCCATTTTACAGACCAAGTAAACAGGATCTGACTCTAGTGGGAAGCAGCCCAGAGAATTACCTGGGAATCTACCCACAATAAGGATGAAGGAACAAATATAGTGCTTAAGAGCTTGGACTTCAGTATTTAATTCATTCATTCATTAACTTAATTAATAGATTGGTTAAAGGTACCTCCAAGGGTACCTTTACCACTCACTAGATGAATGACTGAGGAAAACTGTCTTACATTTCCATTACCTTCTTTCCTTAACCAGAAAGTGGACATAATAACAGTATCTATAGTGTAGGGATATTGTGAGTTCCTGGCACAAAACTAAGTATTCACTCTAAAATAGTGATAAAACAGTAGCCCAGAGACTGGCCATGGTGTTGCGAAACCTGACTGACAGAGAAGAGTTAATAAGGAAACAGAGTGTCCCTTTAGTGAAGTCAGCCACAGTGTGTCACAGCATGCAGGGAATGGGCATCCATCCACACCCACATTGGGCGGCCTGTTAGCCAATTGGCCATCTTTCTAAAAATGGAACATGTGGTTGCAGTGCAAGACACCATCGAACTGGCTTCAAGAGTCCTTAGCAAAGCTTAATCATAGATTAAAAAGTAAAATAAATAAACTCTCTGATTTGAAAATAATTTCTCTAAATCATCCAGTCTGTTTCCCTTTCCTAGGCAGGACTTAAACATCTCAAAAAAGTGTACCACGAGTTTAATTTCAAGTATCTTAGAAAAATAATTTTCACAACCTCACCTACCAAGCTCTTTGAGCAGCTCATAATCTTTACCTCAGAAAGATTTAAAAAAAAATTTTGACTGGGTATACAATGATCATTTCTAATGCATAGTGATATTCTGTCTCTAATGGCCAATTCTTATTCTTTCTGAAGGGTTTATTTCCTTTAACCAACTTTTCAGATCAGTACATTGAATTTTTAATGAAAAAATGTGTAATATTTTAAGTTAGAGTTCTACATACAATGTCATTTTTAGAGCATTTGAATTTGAAACCATGGGCATGAATTTCAGTTTCAGCTTCCCACCACAGTTCAGTTTGACTCTCATAAAAAGTGAATAGTCTCCTATTCTCCCTTCCAAAATATACCTTGGTTTCATTGTCCTCAGCTATCCCACACATTAGACTCACCCAGGGAGCATTTAAAACATTCTGATGCTGGGGCCCCACCCCCAGAGAATCTGAGTTAATTGCCCTGGGGTGTGGCCTATCATTGGCTTGTCCTTTAAAATTCTTAGGTGATTCTAGCAAAGTTGAGGACCAAGGGTCTCTGAGGAATTATGTAGGGAAAGGCATCAAATACCCCTTTCTCTTTCTTTTGTCCTTTAGTTTCACAATTTAGTCATTTTAAGAAAGATTATAATATGAACATGATCTCTTTAATTAAGAATACTCAGATGACTACATAATGATTCTATCTTTTTGTTTGAGTGATTTGGAGAGCAATGATATAGTAACTCCTGCAGTTACTATATAAAATGGTCTCATAAATTGTATTTTAAAATTATTCAAACTGTGTTCACCAGCTAATGAACTTTTTTCCCCTCTATAAACCAAAGCAGACACAAATTTCTTTCTTTTTTTTTTTTGCTAGACACAAATTTCTCTAAAAAGTAAGTAATGACCATATTTCACCTTCCACAGAAAGAGGTATTCTGTTTCTAATAACATCGCCACAAGTCTCCCAGGTATCCAGACCTGATTTTTCCATCTCTACCACAGTGCTTTGTAGTGAGTTAAAAAAAGCTCATTTTATTTTTGATTTACAAACAAAAATACCCTATTTGGTGATGGGGGTTTGGGTAATCAATGCCTCCTACTATTTTATAGTGATTTTTAACTGTGATTCTGTTTGTGAACTCTGCCCCTGCTGTTTCTGGAGCTGTTGGGTTCCTGCCTTTCCACATTGTTCACCAGATCTTCATTTAATAAATATTTCTGAAGCACCTAATATGTGCCACCTACTATTTTAAACTGTGGACCTACCATCAAGCAACACAGGCCAGAAGAGCCAGTTCTGTCATGGAGATTGCTCTTCAGAAGGGGAGACAGGATAAAAGACAAATAAATAAACATGAAAATGTACTCTGTGTAGTAGAGAGAATGTAACAAGTCACAATCTTGTATTCCATACAACACACTTTGGGAAATTTTGGTCTCTATGTGCATCTAAATAAACTTTCCCCCTCCCTGGTTGTCACAGACTCTAAAATGACTTAGTTATTTAGTACCAAGAATTCTTTCACTTCCCTCTTACCAACAAACTCCTATGGAATTAGATCTAGCTTAACTTTCCAGAATTTCATCTGTTGAAAGCTCACTCCATCCAACTCTTTCATCATGAAGTTCAGGAGAGAAATGTTGAGGGCAGCCCGGGTGGCTCAGCGGTTTAGTGCCGCCTTCAGCCCACGGCGTGATCCTAAAGACCTGGGATAGGATCCCACGTCAGGCTCCCTGCATGGAGCCTGCTTCTCCCTCTGCCTGTGTTTCTGCCTCTCTCTCTCTCTCTCTCTCTCTCTCTCTGTATCTCTCATGAATAAATAAATAAAATCTTAAAAAAAAAAAAGGAGAGAAATGTTGAAAGGCACATGCTGTAACATTTCAACTGAACTTACGCTTACTTGGAAGTCTTAATATGTTGATTATTTTCCTCTTGCTTTTCTGTCATTTTTCGGTTGGTTTTTTACTCTAAATTTTCTTCCTATTCTAGTTCGTACACTGACCAAAGATGGGATTTTCCATCTCCTTCTATTAACCTGGATATTCTTTCTCTTCACCCAGCACCTGAATTCAGTTTGGCCAGTATGATTTCCCTCCACTCTTCTCAAGTTTTGTCAACAAGCCTGGAGGCTCCACACTATCAGGACTCAGCAAATACATATGCTATTTCCAACTCTGTTGGTATATTAGTTATTCAACAGTATTTACTGACCATCTACTATGTTCTAAGATCCAGATGATGCACAAGGGTTACAAAGATGAACAATACACGGCCCATTTTCTATGAAGTCTACTGATGCTTTAAAGCAACAGGGGATAAGGCCAGTTGGTTAAACACACACACAAAACTATTTAAGTGGAGGCTCATAAATAACTGAAGTATAAAATACTCACTTTAAACCCTTAAGTATATACTGACTTACCAAATTTTTTAGATACAGGGTCAAGGTCTTTTCTTCCATTGCTTATTGGAATTTTGCATGCTTCTTGTGTAGCCATAACACATCACCTATAATTTCTAGTTTTAAGTTGCTTAGACTAAGAATGCTATAACACTATAAAAGTATCTGGGTATCAAAACCATTTAGATTTTTGGAGGGGTTTTTTCTCCAGTTTTCTTGCTCATACCTATTCTGATAGCATTTGTTCTAGCATTTCATTATTATAGTCTTTCCAAAGTACTGATACATTTTCAAGAAACAACTCTCTTTCATTCCACACTTAATATTTCATCAGTCTAATGTTTAATTAAATTACATGTTTTAAAATATCAAGTATAATTAACATAATCAAGTTTGAGTACAAACATGACTGACTCTTGGTAAGTGCACACCCCAGGGGAGGGAAGCAAAGACATGCAAACAAGAGGGAGACCTTCCAGCTGGGAGCATTTAGTGCACCTTGAGTTATCTATCACAACATTTCAGAGACAGCAGGAATGCTCCAGTTAATTTGCCAAGCTGCTTAAGAGATCTACTCATATTATATTATTGTAATACAATATAAGTGGTTTAATAAAGGCTTATGCAAATTGTTGTTATATCTTAAAAGGATCCTTCCCTGTTAGCCAACAAGAATGTTGCTGTTTTGGACTTATTTCTTCTTCTTTCTCCTTTTCTTCCTCCTCCTCCCCTTTCTTTCTTCTCCTCCTCTTCCTCTTCCCCACTTCCTTTCCTTCTCCTCCCACTCTTTCTCCTCCTCCTTCTTCTTTACCTTTGATTATTTCAAGTTATCTTATGGGACAAGCAATATAATTGCATAGTGAAAATTTTTTGCAGTAAAACAGTGAAAAGTATCTCTGCTACCACTGCTGGCCCTTTTTCCCAGATGCAAATGTTACCAGTTCCTTCTGTGTCCTTGAGGAGTTTTTTTAAATGAATATAAAAACACATCAAACACATAATCACATACATCCTTTTTCCTTTTATAAAAATACAAAATGTTAGCATACTAGTTCTGCCACTCCTAGGATGAGTTTTGAAATTTTCCTTCACTCTCATGGGAGACAGAATTTTCATCAAGCAGGTCAAGAACTTGTCAAATGCTCTGTGTTTAGCTGACTAAGGCTTCCAGCTGATGACCAGATTATGTCCCCATTACTACTATATCTTGATTTTATGCAAGTTTTGTAAAATATATCAAGAAGACATCATCTGTTTCCTCTCTAAGGTCAGTTCAACATCATTTCTTTCTCGTTTATTCATTTGTAAAGTATATATTTGGTGGACTCTCTTAGAGGTGTATCTTTTTGACATATAGTACTGTTATACCTTCCCTCCTATTAGATTTTCAGTGATCACTTATTTGGTGCATGAGATAAGTTATTTCAAGAAAATACTTCAAACAAGTCTTGGTATTTCCCTTTAGCTTATATGTGTGTATACATGTTGCAATGTGTATTCATTTTATTTACAAGCCATGTGCTTTACATTTGTTGTGGTATTTGTATTTTTAAGCAATACTTCCAGTCTCTTTAAATTATTTTCTCATGTGTGTCACTGAGAAGTTCTTTCAGTCTTATTTTTCTTTCCATGTCCTGTTTTTCTCCAATGAAATCAGCATCATGGCTTTATCTTACAACTTGTTTTGTTTTCTTTACATTTTCAATGTAGAACCCTCTTAAACAAGCCAGCTAACTCTGGGAAAATACATTTGTTCTTTCCCATTTTGCAATATGTAAGTCACCCAAGAGCCTATCATTCCAGGATATTAAGTCATGGTCCAGGTATCTAATCCATTTCACTAACACTAACTGTATTGTCAGTAGTTCCCTTCCCAGAGATTCCTCTATCTTTTAAATGTTCTACTCCAATGAAAAAGAAACAATGGAAACATGGCCTATAATCCACTAGTTTCCTGCTTAAAAATTCACAGTCCTAAAGATATGTTCCTAATCTTTTGTTAGTGTCTTTTTTCTGTTCAAGAATAAACAATTTGTTAATTTGCCATCTTTGTTAATTACTTAGTTACTTTATCCAACAAATATTTATTTAATGCCCAAGGGCTGGATTTATTAAAAATTATTAAATTTGACAGTAATTTATTATTATATAGCTATAGTGTCTATAACTTAAACTGGTAAATATTACATAAAAGTATGTTACAAAAGATAAAGGATTGGTGAGGAAGAAGTAACTAAATCTGGTGGGTAGCAAGGTAGTGGAAGCAAGTAGGAAGGCTTTACAGAAGACAAAATCTGGGATTTTAGAAATAAGTAGGAATCTGTCAGGCAGGTAAGGTAGAAAAGCACAAACAGAGAACAGGTTTGGGTGTTAGACTGATCATGATAATGAACTAAATTCTGCACATATAGATTTTGAGGTAACTATAAGCTATTCAAGCAGAGGAGCCCTGTAAGGTATGAGAACCATTAGTCTGAGTCCAAGAGTGAAGACTGAATAAAACATAAGCATGGGTAATTATTAAAGCTAAGTTTGATATGGATTGAAAAGTTAATAAAAGTAAACAAGTGGGGTATCTTGTATTAAACACTCTTTCAAGTAAGAGGTAAAATTTAGGATTTTTAAAATCCATTTATCTGTCTTAACAGGATAGTAATAGAAAAATACACAGTGCTAGTAATAGAAAACATTAGTAATAGAAAAACCATAGAACTTCCAGGGAAGATGATGGAGTAGGAGGACCCTAAACTCACTTCATCCCACAGATACAACTAGATAACACTCACACCAGAGCAAACAACCCATAAAAGGACCAAAGACTGGCCAAACAAACTCCACAGCTAAATATAGAGAAGAGGCCACATAGAAAGCATAAGGACTCTGTAAGAACCTAAACCCTGCAGGTCTGAACATGAATGGAAAGAGCTGTGGACAGAGAGGGGTGAGAAACAGACTATCACATCAGGGAGTGTGCAAAGGGAAACAAAATCCCCATGGCATTTGGCTTTGATAATCAGAGGGGCTGAATTTTGTGAGTGCTTTCAACCAGTGGGACTTAAAGCCTGGAACTCTCAAAAGTAGCAGGCTCTGCTCTGCAAGGGACCAAAGGGCTATAGGAAGCTGACTCCCTGTCTCTAAAGAGACAGCATAGCAAAGAGCCTGCAGAGATACAGCTTAGAAGTAGCAGTTTGAAAAGCACCAGGGGCTCATAGGAGAAAAAGTTATCTACTAATCTCAGAGTTCATTGAGGGATTTCTCCAGAAACAAAGGAGCTGCAGGCACCATTTCCCACCCCTGCGCTTCATTATAAACACACAACCACTTGCAGGAACCAGTGCAGAGTTTGCACTGACAACCTAACTTGCTTACACCACACCTCGCCCCCACCACTAGCCAGAATTGCCTCAGTCCCAGTGCTGTGGATCCCCTACCCCAGAAGACCCATGCAAACCTTGCCATCTGTCTCTTGCCTCCCCCAGAGCATGCACAACAGCATGCTAAAACTGTACACCCTGCCAGCGCAAGCTCTGTGGAACAGCCTCTTGCCTGCCTGGTTTCCACAGCAGCTGGCTGACCCAGCTCTTCTGCCTAGTTAAAGGAACCAGGACCTTTAACTGGTTCCCAATGCCAGGGAAAGGACCCACCAATGCCACCTAGTTAAAAGTGCACCTCCTGCCCACTACTTTCAAGAGCAAGAGACATAACTGACTCTCCTAACAGAGAAACTGATTCAGAGAGTTTTGCAAAATGGGGAGACAAAAGAATATGTCACAAATGAAAGAACAGAATAAAACCAGAGCAAGAGACCTAAGTAAAATGGATATAAATAGCATGTCTAATAGAAAACTTAAAATAATGATCATAAAGATATGCACTGGACTTGAGAAAAGAGTGGAAGACATGAGTGAGACTCTTAAGACAGAGATAAAAAGAACCAATCAGAGATGAAGAACACATTAAATGAAATTAAGAATACCCTTGATGGAATAAATAGCAGGCCAGGAAAAGCAGAGGAATGAAATAATGAACTAGAAGTAATTAAACTGAACAAGTGAAAAAAACAGAATTATGCAAAACAGGAACACACTTAGGAAACTCAGTGACTCCATCAAGCACAATAACATTCTTATCATAAGGATCCCAGAAGGAGAAGAGAGAGAAAAGGGTGCAGAAAATTTATTTGAAGAAATAATACCTGAAAACTTTCCTACCTGGGGAAGGAAACAGATATCCAAATCCAGGAAGTACAGAGATCCCCCAACAAAATCAATCAAAGGAGGTCTGCACCCAGACATATAGTAATCAAAATGGCAAAAAAAAAAAAAAATAATAATGATTAAAAAAATGAAAAGCATCAGGAGAAAAGAAGACAGGGATGCCTGGGTGGCTCAGCTGTTGAGTGTCTGCCTTCCACTCAGGGCATGATCCTGAGGTCTAGTATCCAGTTCCACAACAGGCTCCTTGCAGGGAGCCTGCTTCTCCCTCTGCCTATGTCTCTGCCTCTCTCTGTGTCTCTCATGAATAAATAAAATCATAAAATTAAATTAAATTAAATTTAAAAAGAAAAGAAGACAGATTCCCAAGGGAAATTCCATAAAGCTACCGGCAGGTTTTTCAGCAGAAACTTTGCAGGCCAGAAGAGTTCCATGATATATTCAAAGTTTTGAAAGGGTAATATCTGCAGCTAAAAATATTCTACACATCAAGGCTATCATTCAAAATAGAAGGAGAGATAAAGAGTTTCTCAGACAAGCAAAAACTAAAGGAGTTCATGACCAATAAAAAACCTTCAAGAAATATTAAAGGGGACTTTTTGAGTGGAAAGGAAAGGCCAAAAGCAATAGTATAAAAAGTATGTAACACAAAAGCAGGAAACAACTATTTATGTATATACCTAAAACATGAAGGAGAGAGGAGTAAAGAATGGGTTCAAACTCAAGCAACCATCAACTTAATAAAGATTGCTATATGCCAAAGATGTTATATATAAACCTAATGGTAATCACAAATCAAAAACCACTAATACCTATGCAAAGAATAAAGAGAAAGGAATCCAAGTGTATCACTAAAGAAAAACAGCAAACCATGAAAAAGAGAAAGAGAAGAAAAGATTAGAGAAAAACTACAGAAACCATCACAAAACAAGCAACAACATGGCAATAAGTACATAGTTATCAATAATTACTTTGAATGTAAATGGACTAAATGAGCTAGAAAAAGAACAACCATAAAAAAAAAAAAACCCAAAACCAGTAAAAGGAAGGAATAACAAAGATTAGAGCAGAAATAAATGATATAGAAACTAACAGCAACAACAAAAACAACAATAGAACAGATCAATGAAATCAGAAGCTGGTTCTCTGATAAGATTAACAAAATTGATAAACCTCAGCAAGATTCATAAAAAAGAGAGAGAGAAGACTCAAATAAACAAAACACAAATGAAAGAAGAGAAATAACAACCAACACCACAGAAATACAAACAATTATAAGAAAATATTATGAAAAAGTATATGCCAACAAGTTGAACAACCTAGAAGAAATGGATAAATTCCTAGAAACCTAATTTACCAATATTGAAGCAGGAAGAAATAGAAAATTTGAACAGATCAATTATCAGCAAGGAGATTGAATCAGTAATCAAAAAATTCCCTACAAACAAAAGTCCAGGACCAGATCATTTGTGATTCACAGGCAAATTCTACCAAACATTTAAAGAAGAGTTAATATCTATTCTTCTCAAACTATTCCAAAAACTAGAAGGAAAACTTCCTATTAGGCCAGTATCACCCTAGTACCAAAATCAGATAAAGAACCCACAAAAAAAAGAGAACTATGGGCCAATATTTTCAATGAATATAAATGCAAAAAATCCTCAACCGAATACTAGTAAACCAAATCTAACAATACATTAAAAAAATTGTTCAACAAAATTAAGTGAGATTTATTCCCAAGATGCAAGGGTGGTTCAATATTTGCAAATCAATCAACGTGATACATCACATCAATAAGGGAAAAGATGAAAACCATATAATTATTTCAATAGACACAGAAAAAGCATTTGACAAAGTACAACATCTATTTATGAAAAAGCCCTCAACGAAATAGGTTTAGAGGAAACATATTTCAAAATGAAAAAGGCCATATATAAAAACCCCACTGTGAACATCATACTCAATGGAAAAAAACTGAAAGCTTTCCCCCTAAGGCCAGGAACAAAACAAAGATGTCCACTCTCATCACTTTTATTTGACAAAGTACTGGAATTCCTAGCCACAGCACTTAGGCAACAAAAAGAAAATAAAAGGCATCCAAATCGGAAAGGAAGAAGAAAAACTTTCATTATTTGCAGATGACATGATACTCTATATAGAAAACCTGAAAGACTCCATGAAAAAAAAAAAACTAGAACTGTTAAATGAATTTAGTGAAGTTACAGGATACAAAAATCAATGTGCAGAAATCTGTTGCATCTCTATACACTAATAATGAAGCAGAGGAAAGAGAACTTAAGAAAATGATCCCATTTGCAATTGCACCCAAAAGAATAAAATACCTGGGAATAAATTCAACCAAGGATGTGAAAGACCTGTGCTCTGAAAACTATAAAACACTGAGGAATACTAAAAAAACAAACAAATAAAAAACTGATGAAATAAATTGAAGATGACATAAAAAAATGGAAAGGCATCCTATGTTCATGGATTGGAAGAACAAATATAGTTAAAATGTCAATCCAAAGCAATCTACACATTTGATACAATCCTTATCAAAATACCAACAGTATTTTTCACAGAACTAAAACAAACAACCCTAAAATTTTATGGAAGCACAAAAGACCTGAAATAGCCAAAGGTATCTTGAAAAAGAAAAGCAAAGCTGAAGGAATCATAATATCGCATGTGAAGTTACATTACAAAAGTGTAGTAATCAAATCAGTATGGTACTGGCACAAAAATAGACTCATAAATCAATAGAAGTGAATAGAAAATCCAGAAATAAACCCACAATTATATAGTCAATCAATCCTTGACAAAGTAGAAAAGAGTCTCTTCAACAAATGGTGTTGGGAAAACAGGACAGCTATATGCAAAAGAATGAAACTGGACCACTTTCTTACACCATACACAAAAATAAACTCAAAATGGATCAAAGATCTAAATATGTGACCTGAAACCATAAAATTTCTAGAAGACAACACAGGCAATAATATCTCTGACATCAGCCATATCAACATTTTTCTAGATACATATCCTGAGGCAAGGGAAACAAAAGCAAAAATAAATCATTAAGACTACATCAAAATAAAAAGCTTCTGTACAATGAAGGAAACAATCAACAAAACTAAAGGCAACTTACTGAATGGGAGAAGATATTTGCAAATGACATATCCGATAAAGGGTTAGTATCCAAAGTATATAAAAAACTTAAAAAACTCAACACCAAAAAAAAAAAATAATCCAATTAAAAATGGGCAGAAGACATGAATAGACACTTTTCCATAGAAGACATACAGATGGCCAACAGACACAAGAAAAGATGTCCAACGTCACTCATCATCAGGGAAATGCAAATCAAAACTACGATGATACATCACCTCACTCCTGTCAGATGGGTCAAATCAAAAACACAAGAAACAAGTGCTGGCATGATGTGGAGAAAAAGGAACATTCATGTACTGTTGGTGGGAATGCAAACAGTGCAGCCTCTGTGGAAAATAGTATGAAGATTTCTCAAAACATTAAAAATAGAACTGCACTACAATTCAGTAACTACACTACTGGGTATTCACCTAAAGAATACAAAAACACTAATTCAAAGAGATACATGCACCCCTATGTTTATAGTAGTATTATTTACAATAGCCAAGATATGGAAGCAGACCAAGTGTCCACTGATAGATGAATGAATAATGAAAAGGTGAAAATATATTTATATATATGAATTATTATTCAGCAATAAAAACAAATGAAATGAATTTGCAAGGACATGGATTGAGCTGGAGAGTATAATGTTAAGTGAAATTAGAGAGTGAGAGAAAGACAAATACCATCTGATTTCACTCACATGTGGAATTTAAGAAACAAAACAAATGAGCAAAGGAAAAGAGAGAGAGAGAGAGAAACAAACAAACAAAGAAATATACTCTTAACTATAGAGAATGAACTGAGGATTACCAAAGGGGAGGTGGGTGGGGGGATGGGTGAAATAAATTGTTGGGGATTAAGGAGTGCACTTATGATAAATACTGGGTGATGTATGGAATTGCTGAATCACCATATTGTACAGTTGAAACTAATATACACTGTATATTAACTATACTGGCATTAAAATTTTAAAAATAAAAAACAATAGAAAGAGCAAGAGAAAATAGTAGTAGAAAAAGTATATAATGTCCTTAGGGCCAAGAACAGCAACTCCAGCACACTTTGCTACTTATAACCCTAGTTCTGAATCATTCTTTTCAATCTTTTTTGTTAATATTACAACAGATCCTCCCTGAAAATTAGACAGACTATAATCAATAAGTTACTTCAGGTACCTTCAACTGAATTGACCAAATCTTTGCACCCATTTACTAATTTAACACTTGGTCTGTAACTTGCAGTTACTGCTATCATGATGACCTAGCAACTGGATACTTTTGGATATTTATGAATGTCAGAGGAATAATGGGCCAAATGTGACAAATGATTATTCAATTAACCCTGTGATTTGGTTGCAAAAGTTATTGATTATTTAGTATTTTAAGTTTAACAATGAATTCAATATAAATGAAAGAACTTTAATATGTCCTCAATATGTCACTCTATCGGCTGGGAGTAGCTTCACTGTTTTTTAAAATATTTTATCATAACTATGAAGTGGCTTAATTTACAAAGATGAAAAAAAAAGCAAGACGTTCTGAAAATTCCAACAAGGAGACACCAAAAATCATCTATGAGAAAAGGAATTCAGGCAAAGCAGAATTGCAAAATGCTGTGCTGTTTCATGAGGGAAGCACACCCACAGGGGAGAAACTGGGCTGAATGAATTTTCCTTTTGTACAATTCAGGCTATATAGGAAAATTGCCAGGGATGTGACAGAAAGCTAAGCTTTCAAATTCCTTTCACTTCCTTGCCATTTTCAAGAGCAAACCAAATATGTTGAATCATTTTGTTTAACATAATTTCTACCACCATGCTCCTTTATAGACTGCAAACTGAAGACATTCTAATTCAAGTTACAAGGATTAAACTTTGTTCAATTTAAAATTGTATCCAGTACCTAGGTTAGCTCCTGGTCGGTGCAGTTGGTCAAATATTTGTTAAATTAAATAAATACATTTTAGCTATACCCATCTCCATGCAAAATGTCTCTTTTGCAAGCCTACAGTGGAGTTAGTTAGATGAGCAATTCTTCCTCTAGTCTAACCTATGAATAGGCCACCATGATGCCTTCATATTCTTCAGAATTTTAAGGGGAAAAAAGCACATAAAAATGTAGATCTAATAGATGTGTGTATATGTTGTAAAAACTTTATTTAAAACACTAGTGACAATGATAGTAAAAGCATCTATTTACTTTCAAATTCTGCTTCAATACACTCATTTTTTTTAAGAAGCTAATAAACTCTGGGCAAGGACAATGCTGACCCCATTTCTTTTGCCTCACATAATCTCAGTCATTATTGCCATCTCTATTATCATTGGCATCTCTATTTCATTTCTCTTTACAATCCAGGACAGAAATCATGTTTATATTACATACCAATCTTCTCTCCTTACTTTGTTCTTCATTGTACTCTTCTTCTCTCCCTCAGAGACCAATTATTTATCACCTGCTATATGTTAAGTACTGGAAACACAAAGGCAAATAATACTTAGATTCTATTCTCAAATAGTTTATAAGCCTATAGAGTACATCAACAGTCATAATAATTATGAAATGTACTGTGGTTCACATGTAGAAAAGGCAGATAATTCTGACTTCCCAAAAGAGGTAGCACATGGACTTGAATGACAAGTTGAAGTGAAGCAAGGAGGTAGCCATGTGCAAAGTAGCATGGAAACAAGGGAAACCACAGCACATTCAAGAAGTAAGGAGTTTTAAAGAAGACTCTAGATAATAAAAGATGAGATCAGTAGCTAGACAGAAGTAGGTAGGACTAGATAAGATCACTTAAGTCTCTATGCCATCCTAGGAGTTTGACTTTAACCTGAACCCTCTCTATAACATTTAGTTAGAATAGCATTTTCCGTAATAGAAAAGGGTTCTCTGATAACACAACTGAAAGTATACTGAAGGCAGAATAAGAATACAGGCAGAAACACAGTTTAGGAGAGGCTGTTATTGTACTTTAGAAATGACATCTGAATTATGGTACTGAGAGAGGGGAAATTTAGCTCAAAGCCCTCCAACTAGTTGGGAGGAGATGACCATAATCCTCCAGGAAAGAAATGATGTTGTCCTAAAACAAGGCTGGGGCAGTAGATATAGGAAACAAAAGAGATGAATTTAAGAGATTTTCTCTCTCAATTTCTATACAACATGCCTATTGTTTTGAATTTCTTCTTAGAATCTAAGTATATGTGAGTGAAAACTGTTGACTTTCCTGTTTTATAGACTGGATAAAAATTGTCTAATGTTATTTTCAGTTGTAGGTATTTGAGATTAAGATCTAAATATAAGTACACTTATAACTTATATTTATAACTTACAAATGTACTTATATTTAAGTACATGTAAGAGTGGTTATAACACTTATAACCAACTCTTACCTGGAAGTACCTGCTATAAAAGAACTTAATAATCAGTCAGAATCCTAGTGAGCCAGCTTCCTAAATGGACGAAAGTATTTGGTAGAAAAAAGAGCTTGAAGAGTGAACCTGTTAAAATTTAAGTTAAATCATCTCACTCCTACTCAAAATCTTTCAATGTCTTTCCATCTTGCTCTGAGTAAAAGTCAGTCCTTTACTTTTTATTGATTTTATATTAACAATAGGCTACACAGGAGTAGGAACATGACTGTCTGACTTCAATTCTTCATGTCCTACTACTCTTTCCCCTTCATTATGAGGTGGCCATGCTGGACTCCTCGCTGTTTCTCAAGTCCACAGGCACACT
Source organism: Vulpes vulpes (assembly GCF_048418805.1). Taxonomy (NCBI): domain Eukaryota; kingdom Metazoa; phylum Chordata; class Mammalia; order Carnivora; family Canidae; genus Vulpes; species Vulpes vulpes. Next base: position 21,086,078 of record NC_132787.1, on the reverse strand, counting down.
TGGGCATTGAGGACTTGCTCCTCGTTTCCCAATTATTCTCCTAGCTTGCTCCCTCACCTCCTTCAGGTTTTTCCTTACCTTATCACTTTATTTAAAAATAAATATCTCTCTCACTCAGCATTCTCTGGCCAATTTTTTATTTTTCCATAACACTCATCACAATCTAATAAACTTTATATTTTACTTATCTTGTGTAATATCTATCTCCATCTCTTCCACAACTACAGAATAAGTTCCATGAGGACAGGGATGTTTAATGTTTTTCTTTCTCTCTAGTGCTTAGAACAATGCCAGGAGCATTGTAGAAACAAATGAATAAACTGCTAATTGACGTGACTGTCAATCATGGTGTTTGTTCCAAAGACCTAATGGATTGACTAGCAAAATCATGACCATGGAAAGAATCCTACAGTTAGTTATTGTCTTTTCCATCAGGAAATCACTAGCAAAGTCAGATATAGTCTGAACTGTTTATATGAACACAAAATTTTATATAAGGCACCATAATTAGAACTTGGTTCATAATAATTAATTTATAACCATCTTTGCATGACAATTAATGACTATAAAGCTGTGTTAAATTCTTTAGCATGGTATAAAAGCTGTGCTTATTCACAACTGCAGCTTTCTATCCTAACTGGTAACAACCAAATGCTCATTATTCATTACCATTAAGAAAGCTTTTTGTTGAGAGTAATTCCATTGCCTTTAGCTTTGTGGTTAGACATCTTAGGGTCCTAACTTGAAGGTGATCGTGTCAGTTGAAGCAATCATCACAATTAACAAAATTAAATTACTGAGTGATACATCCAAAGACTCTTTTTATAATGGTCTTAATTTTTGGAAGGTTTTTATTGCTATTTGATCTTAAAATACATAAATGATTGCTCATTATAAAAAAACAACTAATATAGACATAGAATTTATTTTTATTTTTATTTTATTAGACATAGAATTTAAAAGAAAAAGTTTGCCTTCATCCTTCTCCCTAAATCCTGTCCTCCCCTGAAGTAACAAATATTAGTGGTTTGGCATATATTTTTCTATGCTTTTCCTATACATTTACACAAATATGCACACCCAGAGTTTTAGTTTTAGAAGATATATATCTATGTAATATAGATATACATAATTATAATATATACATACACAAATACATATAATCATATATAATTTTTTTGAAAAGTGATTTCTTTACATAGCAGTGTGTTTTGAACCTCTTCCACATCAGTACACACTGAGTTCAGCAATTATATATCTAGATTTATCCTACTTTCTTGATTTAATTACTGAAAGTGTCCCAACCATACATAAGTATTATGAACTATAGACAGGTAGGATCTGCCAGCTAAATATATTGTGAATTATTTTAATTGTATATATCATTTCTCTAAATTTTACATTAATTCCTTATCTTTTCAATAACAAATACTTTATTTACAACTTTGAGTACAACAAATAAATAGGTATTGAATATAAATCACTCTAGCTCTTAAACATAAAATCTCATTTCATTAGAGGAAGCAAAACTTAATCAGATTCTTTTGCATTTTTCATATTTTGACTACATCTCCTAATTTGATCTTCAACAAATTTCATCAAGGTTGAGTTAACTTTCATCCCAAGGTCAACATGGATCACATTGTTTGTGATTCTAATATGGAGCTGACACCTAAAATGTTACCTGTATGATTTTTTTCAATAATTTATGAAGAAATGGAGATAATAGGCTTCCTCACTGGAGAAAATGTTTAGTGATTTCCAGAGGGACAGAGAACAAGCAATTTATATATGTATATTTATATAAAATATGTATATTATATACATATATAAACACTCTTAATATTCTGTAGACAAAAGATTTTCTTGAATTACTCTCTCACATGAATATATACTATTTGTCACACACGGTTGTCAAATAATATTTCTCTTTTGTTTATATGAAAAAGCCATTTAGTGAGGTATTATCTTTTCTCTGAATAAACACATTGTTCTTTAATTAACAAAAATTAAATATAAAAATAGAAGTTAACAACAGCAGGAATTCTGAATAATAACACAATATTCATCCTTTAGTTATAATAGTCTTTGTGTTTTATCAAAATCCCATTACAGCTAACAACAGACATTAGAATTGGATTTCAGCATTTTGACTATAACCTGATTAATATCTAAGAAATCCTCATAATTTCCACACCTTTTAACGGGTGATTTTTTAAAAAGCCAGGGATCCCTGGGTGGATTAGCGGTTTGGCACCTTGCCTTTGGCCCAGGGCGTGATCCTGGAGTCCAGGAATCGAGTCCCGCGACGGGCTCCCGGCTGGAGCCTGCTTCTCCCTCTGCCTGTGTCTCTGCCTCTCTCTCTCCCTCCCTATGTCTATCATGAATAAATAAATAAATAAATAAATAAATAAACAAACAAACAAACAAACAAACAAATAAATCTTAAAAAAAAAAAAAAAGCCAAATCTGGGCGTTCAAAAAATACCAGAGAATAGCAACTGGAAATAATTGATCTCTACCTATTTAGGATCAATTTAATAAACTGTGGTAAATTAGCTGAACTGAAACTTTCAGGCTTGGCCAATTTATCTTTATATATGTACTGACACATTCTCAAACAAGACTTCCAAATTATCAGATAAATATTCCTTTTATAGTAATTCTACACCTTTGTCCACTTTGCATAAAGATCGCCTACACTAATTTATGACATTCTGCATACTCTTGAGATTGTTCATAGGAGTTCACTAATGACAGTCTAGGTGTGAGGAATAAAACTTGGTTTTCCTGCTATTTGACTCTATGCAATTGTTATAATTCCCTCGGCTCAGATTCAAGTTGTAATTGTTATATGAGATGGGATGGGAAAGACAATTACTTGCTGTCTCATTCCTCTGAATATTTCAAAGCATTGTCATCATAACAGAAGCTCTAATGGTAATCACGGTCCATCTTTAAACCTGAGTGAAAAATTTTAGAAAGAAAAAGATCATTTTTTTAAAAAAAAATCCCAGAGTAATAAAACATTAGTCACAGCCAATCCGACCCAAATCTCAGTTTGATAGAAATTAAGCTTGTTTTCTGCCAAGTTTGATCATAATTTCTAGAATGTAGTCTTATGAATGCAATCATTCACATATTTTAAAACAAGATATTGATTGAAAGGTTTTTTAATTAATTAATTAATTTATTTATTTATTTCTTACTTACTTACTTACGAGAAAGAGACAGAGACCATGTATGCAGGGTAAAGGGAGAGGGAGAAGAAGAGAAGTAGATTCCCCACTAAGCACAGAGCCCTATGCAGGGTTCCAATCTCACGACCCATCATGACCCATGATTCATGACCTGAGTTGAAACCAAGAGTCAGATGCTTAACTAACTGAGACAACCAGGCACCCCTGATTTGAAAGTTTTTAACAATCTGCAATTAAGGTGAAAATTTGATTAAAAAGAAAAATTCACGTATATGAAGTGTCCAGAAGAGGCAAGTCCATACAAACAGAAAAGTAGATTAATGGTTGCCCAGGGCTGGAAAGCTGAGTAAGGCTTTGGAGAGAGGGGAGAAATGGACTGATTGTTAATTGTTATGAGGTTTCTTTTAGGAGTGATGAAAATGTTCTAAAATTGATTGTGGTAGTGGTTTTTCAACAGTGAATATACTAAAAACCACTGAATTGTCTACTTTAAATGGGAAAATTGTATGTGTCAACTATAGTGCAACAAAATTGTTAAAAATGTCAATAGAGATTAAGAACAAAAATTTTTAATGATCTAGGCAAATTATGTGATAACATTAAGGGAAAAAGCTGAAAGCAAAATAATTTATCCAGATATGTCCAATTATATGTAAAGTATATAGCATTTATTTCCTAATTTTCTTATTTTCACTTAGTCTATGAAAGTATTCATTTGCACATTTTCTTCTATTTTTCTGTGTATTTATCTTATATCTCCTTAACTTGGCAATAGGAGCCTGTGACCAAAACTCAATATTGTATTTCTTTCTTGTTTCTCACACAGAACCTGCTAAGGTCATTTATATCTAGTGAATAATAAAAAGCATTGCTAACGTATTAGACAGCTGATTCTAGTATATTAAAATTTTAGACATATGACTCAATACATACATTTAAGAAAAGTATTTCCATCTTCATGATGTGGAGTTTGGAATAAAAATATATTTGCTCTACTGTATTTAATTCCAAATGTTTTCATTTGTATAATTTGCACCCAGTGTTAGATTGAAAGAAAAGAAATTATTTGGAAGTATCTTTCAACCAATTTCATTCTTTATATTAAAGATATAGTTGAAGCAATTAGATATCAAAGTAATCTGAGAAAAGGAAAAATTAGATTGAAAATAATCATACTGGTAACAATAACTACATTATAGAGCATTTATTCACATTCCATAATTTATTATTTCATTAAATTATCCCCCAAATCCTAAGAGATAAGTATTATTCCTATCCCCTTTTTGCAGATAATAAAATAGAAGTTTGCAGAGTTTCAGTAACTTGCCCAAGTTCATAAAGCTTATAAATAACAAAGATTCAAACTGAGGTTTAGTTGATTCCAGAAACTGAGCTTTAAACCACAAAGCTATATATCTTCAATTTGCCAAGAACATGTTGTTTTTGAAAATCACACATTTCAATCACTTCTCTCCTTTTTGGAATTAAGTTCATTAAAGATTTAAAGAAGTTGACAAGTTACACTGAGTATAAAACCAGGAATATTGTCTCTCCCTTTTTTTGCAAATAAAAAAATGAGGTATTTTGGAAGATGTTTTTCCTAAGATTCATAACTTTGGTGATTTTGGACTAGAAAAGGTAATTCCACCGCATTTCAATCCCTTAAATAAACTTAGCCACCTTGCTGAGTCACACTAGTCCCTCCTGAAGAGTACCCTCAATATCTGCATTAAAGTTTCAGAACTTCTCAAGCCCTGCTCTTTTGACACCACCTTCCCCCCTTATTTTTTATTCTTATCAAACTCTTTTTCTTTATGAAGACTTTTGCTTGGTAACTCAGTTTTGACTCTAGCACCAACAGAATCTGTTCCCTGGCCCAATGTGCTAACATTTTGATAAATGATATCTCACTCCCCTCCCACCTCTGAGCTACCTGGACCTCACTTTCATCAAACCACACACACACACACACACACACACACCTGACAAAAGTAGGCAGGCTATGCTAATGGAAGCAGGCAACACACACTTCTCTCCAGCAATACCTCTCCAGGTCACATTTATAGAGACTTAAGCATTATTTAGGAGGCATAATCTTAGATAGAAAAACGTGAGAGCATTTTCTGACCTCTGGGGAGGGAGTACAGGGAAAATATGGAACAGAAAGGATTCTTCAAAAATCCAGTAAAATTCTGCAGATTTATCTTAGAAAAAGCCTCTAGGGAAGAAATCCTTCAACAATTCTGTGTCGTTCAGTTCAAGGTCCAATAATATTTTGTGGAAGGAATAGCTCACAAGAAGGCAATTTCATTTTTTTAAAGATTTATTTATTTATTTATTTATTTATTTATTTATTTATTTATTTATGATAGAGAGAGAGAGAGAGAGGCAGAAACACAGGAGAGGAGAGAGAAGCAGGCTCCATGCCAGGAGCCCGACGTGGGACTCGATCCCGGGACTCCAGGATCGCACCCTGAGCCAAAGGCAGGCACTAAAACACTGAGCCACCCAGGGATCCCCAAGAAGGCAATTTCAAATCAACAAAATCAAACTAAGACACCAGGGAGTGGGACAATGTGAAATAAATGAAACCAGAGGGAATAAAATTTAGGATTTGTTGGCAGCCTCTGTTGAAGAAGGAAGAAGAGAAAGAGGAGAGGGAAAGAAGGAAGGAGGGAAGGAAGGAAAGAAAGGAGGAAAAGGAGGAAGGAGAGGGACGGAAAGAAAGAACTGGGGAGGAAAAGAAGGCAGGCAGGGAAGGGAGGGAAGGAAGAGGTGGGGGGAAGGAACTATTCAGTCTCGTGAGAAAGACATGAACTTTTTATTAAAAAATATGTCAGAAACTGAAATTCCATTACTGTTTCTAGCAAACTAGAATGTTCTGTCTTTCTCTTTTTGCTCAGTCATTTTCTCCTAACTCTTAATCTAACCTCTTCCTTCAGAGTTCATGATAAGTATTTTTCTTCACTATGATATTTGTCATGCATATGTACAGCCTTTGATTCTTCTTGCATAAACGTAAGCAGTTGCATACTGCCTGGTCCATCTCCCTAACCTCTACTATTCACTCTCTACCTCCCAAGTGCTTGGGCTTCCTCTAGCACAGCTACAATCACATCTTCTGCTCTCAATAATCATAAAGTACAAATCTGTCTGGCAGAGAAGGCCAAACATGACTTGGCCTCAACTCATACTTCCAACTGATCTTATTTCTCAGCTCTTGGCTTCTTATTAATAAACTTCAAGGTTTTGATGGCACACAAGCAATAATGCCCTCTGAGTCCCAATCATGGGCACCTATCTAGTTGTCTTTCTATCAGGAGAGTGGTAAAGGAAACAGCAGAAGCAGCTCCTCCCCAGAGAAACTCACAGCCTAATGAAGGCAAAATTAACCTCAGCAATGAACTTAGAGTTATACTGAAGATGGACTTGCACTTACTCTGATGCTTTCTAAAGAAGATCTGAAGAAGGGCAGAAACTATAATATATAAAGCACTTATGAGGCAACATTAGAATCATATATGTGTGAGGACTAAGTATAGGTAATACTGCTCATTAAGCTTTGTACTAAAACTGATGGGAAAATCTTCCAAATACATTTGTGTTCATTTACAACCCTCTTTTATCCTGATCCATGCAAGGTGAGACAAATTTACCCCCTTCTTTAAGGAATAGTTGTGAATAGACAAGAAGATGTGAGAGACAAGATGAGATTCTGATCATGCTGGACTAGGTCATTGCTACTATGAAGTTAGCCTTCAATTTCCAAATAGGCTTTCAAAATAATGGGGGGGGGGGGGGTGGCAGTGAGGGACCCATCAAGCCAACATCTCTTGATCCTTGAAAGAACTCACTCACCAAAAGCCTTGTTACTAGTTACTCAACTAGTGTGTCAAGGAAATTTACTTTGATGAATACAAACAGGCATTTTTTACAACCACCATTATTTATAGATGCAAATACTGTGTAAAATATAGTGCCTAAACTCAGCTGTGATTTAATACTACCTATTTCCATAATGAGTGTTGAAAGGATGGATTAATAGAGCCTTCAATTAGACATGTAGTAATAATCTAGGGGCTTCTTTTTTATGAGTTTTTTTTTTTAAAGATTTTATTTATTTATTCATGAGAGACAGAGAGATAGAGAGGCAGAGACACAGGCAGAGGGAGAAGCAGGTTCCATGCAGAGAGCCCGATATGGGACTCGATCCCGGGTCTCCAGGATCAGGCCCTGGGCCAAAGGCAGACACTTAACCGCTGAGCCACCCAGGCGTCCAATCTGTGGGCTTCTTCAATTATTTGAATTAAAATAAAAATTGAGGATTGAAAATTATAGGGCTCTCCATAGAGTTAACAGTAAACCACCAAAAAAATGTATATATAGCAAACAAATTTTCACTGGTTTGTGTAAACATGGCATTATATTATACATAAAACATAGTAACTCAAGAAAGAAAATATATGAATTTGTTCAGCATTCAAATGTAGATATATGCTTGTAACATAAAGAAATTGATTACTGGTTGGACTTGTTTTGAACTAATAATGAAATAGGAAACCCTGGTGCCAATATAACTTACCCTATCCCCTAAACATTAGGGGGATAGATTTTTCCATTTTGGAGCTAAAGCAAGCAAGAAAAATGTTTGCTTTTTGTTTGCATTTTACATAACTCTAAATCACTTCAAAAGACTTTAATATTAAAAATATGTTTAAATATTTTAAATTGTTGTCATATAGATTTAAAAATAATTGTTTGAACTAAAGTCAAACTCATTTGTGTGTGTAAACATTGTCATTATCTCACCACATGATTTTTAATTTCTTTTTTAAAAGTAGGCATTTTCTACCTTAGTAATATGAATGTAGTTAACAAGCTACCAAAGAAAACTTATAGCTCAAATAGACAGCAATAGAACTGACTGAATTTCATCCCTCTAAATTCTTCTGACAGAGAATGTGCAAGCATGTGGTTTTATTTACAGTTTCTCCTTCCTTATTTACGTTTCCCTATAGATCACTATGACTTAAAAGTATGAGTTCATGTTTTTTTCTGGAAGTTTCTAAGCATAATTACAAAGAGTAGCAGAGAAAACACAGCAATAACAGTGCAGTGGTTTTAGTGACCATTTCTTGAGCCAATGATGACATTCTGCTTGATGTTACTATTATTATGTTTAAACCCCCTCAGGATGTATTTTCTTCATCATTCTATCCTCCACAGCACCTAGCTATGCACATTATAGATGTTCATTATTTGTTAAGTGACTGATCAAATAAATGAAGATCTAATAACTGGAGTCATACTTCTATTCAGAAGAGAAGAGTGGAACAAACTTACCTGTATGCCTTTCCCAAATGAAATGAAAAACTGGATTGCAATAGAAGTAGTTTGGATTTCATTATGACTAGTCAAGGTCCTTCTCAGTTCACTTTACTCTCAAAATCACAAATTGAAAAGAGACAAAAGTATGAGTGTGCCTCTTAAATTTCTTAGAAGCTTTTTATTATCCTGATGAAGAATAAATGACTTACACAATTTAAGGGGTTTTCAGAGTTGACAGTCTTATGGAGGATATTTTTGTTTTATCATTAAAGTACATTCTCTAATCCCTTCTTTACATACACATACACACACACACACACACAAGTACACACAAATAGACATTACATCTGAAAAAATTTTGGAGTACCTCCTAATGTAAGCCTGACTCGTTATAGATTGGTGCTTCCTAGGGTTTTGTCTTTGGCCACCTCTCTACTCTGGGATGGAAACCCACTGTGGCACAATATCCATGTGGGCCCACCATGAAAAAAAATACAATGTGAATTTGAACCTCCTGCCTATTGTGCCATGAGTAACAAAATCCTTTGTCTTTGACCCAGGAGTATTGTGTCCAAGCATTTGTGAAACTCTAGCAGCCTAACTTGTTAGCTTGCAAAGTGATTAAAATCTCAGACTCTTCACAGTTTGTGCCACTTAGTCCTTTTCTATTTCCTTCCATCACCTATACACTGAAGTCCAAGTGCTATAGGGCTCAATGATCTGAGTGGACCTGTCCCTCTCATCCCATCATCTACCATTCCCATCTTCATAATAGTTACTCATGATCCACAGCTGATCATAGCTCTCCAGTTAGCATATCCTATTCCGTGTCTTCCCATCTTTCTCATCTTCTCTCTTCTGCCTTCTAATCTAATTAAAATTGCCTTCTAATCTCCCCAACCCACTTCTTCTTTTTCCCCTTTCCCACCTCAAACTTTCTTAGCCTGCCACCTTCTTTTCATAGCATAAACACAGTTTAGGTATCCATCTGAGAGCGTCCATCTGAGAGCGTCCACCCATCTATCCCAACACTAAATTCAGATCCCTTCTCAGAGCACCCTGAGAATAACTCAATCATAGTCCTTGCCATATTTTTGCAAGTGTCCATTTGTGTGCCCGTCTCATGCATCAGACCCTGAGTTACATGAATAAAGGGACAGTATCTTCTGCATCTTGGTATCCCCAGCACCTCATTTGATGCTGGCACCTGTCAATGCTCAGTAAATACTTGCTGAACTGGTAAGAACTGAAATAAACCAAACCGATTTTATTAACTCTAATGCCCTTAATTCTTACTCAGAGAAGAAAATAATCCTTTTCATTTGTATTTTTAAACTGGGAAAATTGCTTTCTTGCTTCCTTTTTAAATACTATTTTCCCTTTTAGAATATGACTCATTAAGATTTAAGTCTTTCCAGAGGAGGTAAGAATTTAATAAAATGCTCTATAGAGATTTTATATTTCTCCAAATCTAGTTTTATTCTCTAAACTGTATTGGATTAGTCATGTGATTCTTGATATTAGTAACTGAAAAGAAAGTAGCCCAATTCTTTAACACTAAGCATTTAAGGATTATACTGAATAATGCCAGAGAATATGGGTCATGTGAATAGAGTCAGCATTGCCTGAGTGCTCTGACTCCTGGAGACTCCCCCCCACCCCCACCCCCAGTTAGGGTATTGCATTATCAGCTCTAGAGCAAATATTTTCTAGTCTTTAGTTAATTGTGTGGGACAATGTGTCAGTCACACTGATTCAAGAGGTGGGGGAGAATGTCATTATTAGATTTTTCAGGACCATCTCATATAAATGTGTGGTGAGTAATCGATCTTTAGAAAGCACACAGAGAGCTCTACCACCAGGCCTTCTGGAACATCCCAAATCCATTGTTAGTAGCATTTAAGTAGTTAATAAATGGTGGAGACTGCTTACCATTCCCTTGAGTACCTTAGGGAAGGATTTATCCTTTTAAAAAATGAGGAAGAAAGTTAAAGAAAAAGAAGGGTGCGGAGGAGAACAGACCATTGTTAGCATACTTGGTTTTCAAAAGTTCCTTTATATTGTTTCATTGACACACATAAAATAATTACAGGCAACGCAGTTTCTTTTTTCTTTTCTTTTCTTTTCTTTTCTTTTCTTTTTTTTTTTTTTTTTGGCAACACAGTTTCTTATCTAGAAGCTAGCACTGGTATGTTGAGGCTTCCAGATAATCCCTGCAAGCTCAAACGAACCCATCCACAATGCAGTACATAGACCAAACACTGTGCCATACACCCAACCAAGGAAAGCTATGTCTAATGAAACTTGGTTAAAATATCCTTGAATATTTTATTGAGTATAATATTTATAAACTCTAGGGAAAAAAGAATTCTCTCACAGCTTCTCATTGAACTTTCCAGATAATATAATCTCTGGTCCCTCTGAACCTACATTAAGAATTCAACCAATCAGTCAATCTTAGAATTCGATCAATCTTAGACTTGCTGCCATCAAAATACTGTTATTTTTTAAATGGGGTGGTAGAAAAGGGATATGTTCTATCTTCACCTCAATCAATGTTACAAAACCAAAATATGCCCCCTCCCTAACTCAAAGGCAGAGCCCTAGACTAAGTACAAATCCATATTGCATCAGGACAACTCTTCAAAAAAACTAGCTTGTCTTTTTCTGAATCCTCTGCTTACTACCAGTGGAAAGTATAATGCATCAAACTACCTAAATATAATCTGCCAATGTGTTAATGAATTAATGACTTGAGAACTACATATTTGGACTTCACATAAGTGGGAGTGACTCCAGGAGTTGAAATATCTTGTTGAAACATTTGACTATGAAAAATAACAGATGATACATACTATAAGAACATATTTCTTATCATCTTACTAATACTGTGGTATTGGACAGAAAGTCTAGAAATGCCTAATCTCTTTTGCTTTCTTATAAAATCTTATGGTTAGTATATCTTTTTTAAGACAGCAGGAAAAAATCTTTAGGTAAGCTTATGGAAAAAATAATTTTATTGTCTATTTCAGAAGATATTGGTAGTGACATATACATATGCAAAATGTTTTTGTCCATTTCCTAAAATAAAAATTTTATAAAAGAAAAAGTTCAAGATCTTGAAAACTAATCAATGCACATAAGATTCTATGCATACAGATGCTCAGTAGGGAAATATGTTCAAAATAGCTAGAAAGTAGCTCTCCAATAATGTTGACAATGCAAGATTATTGCAATATTTGCAAAAGAGAATTGCAACAAAAGAAGACTTGCATATTTAATTCATTAGTTTTAATTTCTTCCTGAATATCAAGGGGATTAAATTCCATTTGCATCAGACTTTGTTGTTAATCCTAAGAATTTATTAGCCCCTCTCCACCATTGTTTCATAAATACTTACTTTTTTCTTTCTAGAAGTTCTGAGATTTTAACCTCACTGGTGCCAGAATATCAGTGTAGAATCACTATACTTTCAGGCTTGGATTCCTGGAGCAGGTACAACCAGGTTTGTTGTGAGTTGTCCCAGGAAGCAGCTGTGCTGACACTTACAATAGGAATGTTCTCCATTTAACTTGGCATGGTCTACTGCCTTAGATATATGAGTAAATAACAGGCAAGGGAGAACAGCCACTCATTCAAATCATCTATTGTATGAAAGTTTGTGCTTGACTGGCTCAAGTATGCTTATTATAATAGATTTTTAGATATTCAGATGGCATCTGGTTACACAAGCATGGTGGTAATTATAAAATCTATAGCCTATCGTGCAGATCACAACCTATTTCCCTGACTACCATCTTCTTTGTTCTAAGAAGGATGACCATTTTAAGATAAAAATTCTGGGTCTGTAGGATGCATGATATAAAAAGTTGTTTTCATGGTTGTTTATCAATTCTACTATCTTAGAGACACTAATTTTCTGACTCATCACAGCTTTTTATTTTTCCCTTTAAAAGAGTTCTACCATATTGTACATTAAGTTTTCGGTATGTTGATGTTTTTCACAGTTTTACTTTACAGCTCCATTTTACATTTAAATTCCTATGATGGTTGCATCCTTGAGTTGTAGCTTTGCATGACAACATTTACCCCAGTGCAGATAAGAAGCAGGCGCATTTCAGCACTTCTGAGGAAGTCCTGAGAAGCAAAGTTCCACTCATTCCAAAGGTGGGGTTTTAATGACAATGCTAATCCCAAAGCAAGGATTTCAATTGCAAATGACCTTATAGAGACCTAGAAAAATATTCTATTTATAGTCCATGCTGCAGATAAAACAATTTAGTGTTTATTTGTATTTCTTATGACAAGGAAATACAAATCTAAATTAGCTCCTTATTATAAGAAAAACAGTAGCTGTCTATAATCAAGGAAGGACCATATGTCTTAATTCAAACCCGAAAAATTGAAATTGATAACTCTTAAATAAAAAATTCCAGCTGCTGGGGATCCCTGGGTGGCTCAGCGGTTTAGCGCCTGCCTTCAGCCCGGGGCATGATCCTGGAATCCCGGAATCAAGTCCCACATCAGGCTCTCTGCATGGAGCCTGCTTCTCTCTCTCTGCCTGTGTCTCCGCCTCTCTCTCTGTCTCTGTCTCTCATGAATAAATAAATAAAATCTTTAAAAAAAAAAAAGAAGAAGAAGGCAGGAAGTTAGTATCCTGAACTTTAAAAAAAAAAAAAAATTCCAGCTGCTGCCCATCCTTTTTAAAAATGTCTTCACATAACTGGTATGATTTAAGATTGGCTCACTTCTTTCCAGTTTGCCAGAAATGTTCAAAAGTAGCAATAATATTTGCTTTCTTAATGCAAAGGACTCCATCCAGGTCTTGTCAGCAAATCATCAAATCTATTTATCCAGATTTATCTGCCTAGATCCTTGCTTCTAAATGCATTTAAGCCTAAGCCACTGATAGTTTTGACATATTTTATGTTTGCATATTAGATTATTCTGCTGTGCTGTTAAAAATCCATCTTCAGGGGGTGACTGGGTGGCTCAGTTCATTGAGCAACAGACTCTTGATTTTGGCTCAGGTCATAAGATCAAAGCCCAATGTTGGGCTCCCCACTTAGTTGGGAGTCGGCTTGAGGTTTCTCTCACCCTCTGTCCTTGCCCCACTCCCACTCTCTCTTTCTCAAAAATAAATAAATAAATATTTTTAAAAATCCATCTTCAGTGAAATGAGATTAGATGATTTCTAATCTTTTATGTTCAAACTTTCTATGTTGTTGAATTCTCCAAGGAAATGGGTACCGTTTATAATGGCAGTATATTTTATGGTTTACAAGCCTTGAAATCTGAACTTCTTTCTTAATCATGTCTATAGTAATGGCTAAGGCCTTTTACTTTCAATTACATAGGAAACATAGTTGGCATTGCGACCCGAGAAAGGACAAGTTCAGATGGGAACAAACAAATTAAAAGAGAATACTAGCAACATCCTATGAAGTAGAAACGTACTAATTCCCTGTTGTCATTAAATTGAAAGTGATATGAACTAATGAAAGCAGCAAATCTAGGTGTGACATGAATATGGAGATTCAAAACATACAAAGGGGAAAATAAGAAGTCCTTCTGCCAAGGTTGCAATCTGATGAGATATCACCATTTTTAAAAGAAGCTGAGCTTCCAAAGAAACACACAATCTCACTGGTGTTTTCACGAAAAGTTGTATTGGGAAAAAAGGAAAGACAGCTGTCAATATCCTAGCAATAACAGAGGTGCCTGTGTTATATACACAGGAGATTTGACTGAAGAGAAGCATGAGTAAGAGAATAGAGGTTTGAATGTCTCTCTGTATTAGTAAGAAATTTAACTGATTCACTAACCAGGGTTTTTTTTTTTTTAATTATTTTCAGTTTTATTATAAATTTAAATATATGTGAGATATATTCTCCTAGATATACACCAAATTCTTCATGGTGACTATTTCTAGGAAGTGACATTTTGGGGATATACTGTATTGTTTATTTTTTTATGTGCATGTATTTTATGCAATAAAATGTATGCCTCTTTTCTTTGAAATTCATACATAGAAACTATGATAAATCCTGTAGTTTAAAAAGACAAAAACAAAGACAAACCTATCCTGGCCATTCATAATAAGACTTCATTTATCCTGAGCTAAAACCCTTTGACAAGTTTAATAACTAAAACTTATTAGCTTTAGTTATTTTGTGGATTTTTTTTCTCTAAAATAAATTATTTTAAAGTAAAATTCTAACATAATATGGGCAGGCAATACATTGTTTCTAATGTTGCTGCCCCTTTTTATCAATAAAAATGCAGCCCAGTACTAAACTCAATCACAGTCGGCCAGGGGATACACCATCATAATACAGGATTTACCAATTTTCCCAAAAGCTTGCTATAGGCAGGAACGTCAGGGATTTCTTTCACTTTCCATATTTGCATTTCCCAGTAGGACACAAGTGACAGAAAATATATGTATATGGACGGAGTCCAAAGGACCCACAATTCACAATATTTGGGGTACAGGGTGAGCCAGAGATTAAAGTTGCTGTAAGCAATAGCTTCTATCTTGGCACTTCCTGTCATCCCTCAAAAATAATCATTCTATTTTGGTGCCAATCTTACCCCTGGTCATTTCATATACATCTCATATAAACTGTATCTAAAATGTAATTCACTTGATTCTCACTCTTTGTGAAATGTTGCAGGTAGGATTATCCAGAAAATATTCTAAAAGTGAAGTTTGCACACAGGATGTTATAAGGTGTGTTCTTGGGAGTCGACATCTATACTGATGTGAAGGAAGTAGGACTGGACAAAAGAAGCAATTGGGTTGCACTGAAGTTCTATCAGAGCTTCATCCATCCTGTGGTGACTTCTGCAGCTGGAATGGCCCTGCCAAATTGGAGCAAGATCAAAAGGCAGTCCCCTGAGGGGACCAGTCTTTAGATGTAGGCAGGGGTAGCACATTGGGAAAAATGGCTCTTTCTAGCCCAGCAGAGTCATCAGTTATAAGAAGTCTGCCATTTTACTCCCAGCAGCTAGAGGAGTTAGTGCTTCTATCCTGAAGGGTGGATCTGAGCAGTGCTCCACAGTGTCCAGAACATCAACTATACTAACCTCTTTCTATAACAGCAGTTATCACGGGATCCCTGGGTGGCGCAGCGGTTTCGCGCCTGCCTTTGGCCCAGGGCGCGATCCTGGAGACCCGGGATCGAATCCCACATCGGGCTCCCGGTGCATGGAGCCTGCTTCTCCCTCTGCCTATGTCTCTGCCTCTCTCTCTCTCTCTGTGTGACTATCATAAATAAATAAAAATTAAAAAAAAAAAAACAGCAGTTATCAGAGTAAGTCATTTAACTGAGGCTCTTCTGTTTGGTTCATTTGTACACTCTTAATGTGATACCATGCATAAATATTCTCTAGCTCATTCATTAATTCTTTCAACTTGTTTCAATCCAACAATGATGTGTTGAGTACCTACAATACGTAAAGTACTGCTTAGCTCTGGTGATACAGAAATGGATAAAGCATACTGTAGAAGAACGATAATCATGTTATAAAATATTTATTGAGCTTTTACTATGTGCTAGATTCTATTAATCTCATTTAAATCTCTAACAACTTCATAAACTAAATTCTATTTTTCTCCCCATTTTTCAGTTGAAAGGACTTATGAATTGAGGGGTTTAGTAACTTTTCTAAGGCCACTAGGCTAAAATGGTTTGGAACAGGGTGTAGACCCCAACAAAATGGCTCCAGAACTAGAGCCCCTAACCACCAGGCCTGGAGAGTTGGAGAAAACATCTTGAAGGATGTGATATGGAGAACAATTTGGGTGATGATTAGGATTATGGAGTTGAATGAGGCTTAAATAGCACTCTAGGCAGAGATCTACTACTGACAAAGAAGTGAGGTGGAACCACAAGTAACACAAGTTTACTAGAGTATAAAAGTGCAAAGCAGGGAGTGGCAGAAAATAAACTAGAGATGGAGGTGGGGCCAGGTTGCAGTGAGCCTATATGCCATGCTAAAGAATGTTCACTTAATCCTGGTCAATGGAAAGCCATTTGATAGCTTAAATAAGGAAGAAGAAACTGAGATTTGAGCTTCAAAAGATCTCTCTACCTGGTGGAGGATTTAGGGTACAATGCCATGCTGAGGATAGGTAAATTAGTTGTGGGGAAAGAAGGAGAGGAGACACTAGCATGGCTGGCAGCTGACTGGGTCCTTGGTGTTGTTGCTAACACAAGAAATTCAGAAGGAAACTTAAAAAAAAAAGATTTTGTTTATTTATTCATGAAGAGACACAGATAGAGAGGCAGAGGCCAAGGGAGAGGGAGAAACAGGATTGCTGCAGGGAACCCAATGTGGGACTTGATCCCAGAGCTCCAGGATCACACCCTGAGCGAAGACAACTTTGATGGGGAGAGGATAGGGCAGACTGTGATAAGGAAAGGCCAGAGGGTAAATGTTTAATTCAGGTTTACACTGTGTTTAAAGAGATTACAGAACATATATGTCCTCTGGGCAGTTGTATATTTCAATCTGAAGTGCAGATAAGAGGTGAGGGCTGGATATAATTTGGAGACTGATTAGAATGTGAGTGATAGTTAAAATCATAGGGTTAATATGCCATTATAGAAGTTTTCTACATTAAGTGTTGAAAATAAGAGCAATAGACTGAGTACCAAACCTTAGGAAAGGATAAGCAAAGAAGAATTTACAAAGGAAGACAACGGGTTAGAGAGAGAAGTACCCAGTATCAGAGAGAGAGAGAGAGAGAAGAGAGAGCATCTTATGAGAGCTTTACAATGAAAAGAGTAGTCCCTAGTGTTAAAGGCATGGATAAATCAGATAATTCCAGTGCTGCAAAGTGTTATTGGGGTTTGGCAATATGCAAGTCATTGCTGAATTTGCCAAGAGCACCTCTTGGAAGTGAAGATGGTAGGAATCCTCTTACCCTGAGTTGGCGGGGTGAATGGGAAGTAAAAGGGTGGAGAAAATGGTGCTGAGAATTCATTCAATAAGACTGAAAGGAAATGAACACAAAATGCGGAGCCAGTATGAGAAGGACATTGCTTTAAAAAAAAAAAAATTCTTAGACAGTTAATAAATGATACTAGGGAGACAGAAATGCTGAGATCTGGTCCCTACCTTAGAAACACAAAAAGCCATAGTAAAATGTGATGAGAGTGGGAACAGCAGTATGAACAAAAAAAAATCACAGGAAAAGGAAAAAGGCCTGGACTCTGCTTAGAGTTCAAGGCAAGGGAATAAGTGAATTGGCAGAAGATCAACAGATGATCAACAGAAAATTGAACAGCTGTGGAACAGCATGGAGAAATATAAAAGACAAGACAGGCACCTTGGCTGAAATGAATGTTCAGCGGGGCTGAGTGCAAGAGATTGGGGGAGGTGAGAGATAATGCTAGAAAGGTTAGACTGAGTTCAAATCACAAAGGGCTTTGTTTACCACATTAAAAGTTAAGCTTTTTCTGCTAAGTGATGGAGGAGCTTACTGAAGAGCTTTAAGTATACTAAGTAATAGGAAAAAATGTGTTTTATACACTGGTAAGAGTATTACTGGTAGCTTGGAGGGAGCAAATCAGGAGTTAGGGAGACAAGTTATGAGACCACTGTCATTTATGACAAGGAGGTGGTTAACACAGCAATGATGGGAATGAAGAGGAAGGACAGATCTGAAAGAAAATTAGAGACAAAATTCACAGAATATGATTATACTGAAGGGGGGTGGGAAGGAAAGGAATAGTAAAAGATCATTCCAGAATTCTGAATTGGTGGCTGGATAAATACCATTAGAATGAACTGAAACATAGAACCTATAGCAGTATTGTAAAGTTTAGGTATTCCTGAGTGGCTCATTCAGTTAAAGTGTCTGCCCTCAGCTCAGGTCATGATCCCAGGGTCCTGGGATCAAGCCCCATGTTGGGCTCCCTGCTCAGTAGGGAGCCTGTTATTCCCTCTGCCTCTGCTGTTCCTCCTGCTTGTGCTCTCTCTCTCTCTGGCTCGCTGTCTCCCAAACAAATAAAGTCTTTGAAAAAAAAATAGTTTACAAAATATAATGACTTTGATCCTGAGATGCCCATGTGGCATCCAAGAGTACAAACATCCAAGTACCCAGTATAATATGCATGTGTGGAGTCAGAGAATGGATGGGATTTGAGGGTAGAAATTCAATGGATGGTAGATAGAAGAATGAACACACAGAGAGGAGAAGCACCTGAGGACAACATCCTGGAAAATATACATAAAAAAGGCAACAGAAGAAGTGGTAAATGTTTGGACCAGCCATTGTGGGAAATAGGAGGGAGAAAAGGCCAGGGAAAAGTATAGGGATTATTACGTGGCATTGAGCTTGACCTACAATGGGAAATTTACTTTTGCAGGGGTTCTATCTACAGGGCTTATATGGATTTATATAGCAATGTTAGGTGACCCTAAAAGAATAGGTGATTTGAACTTGGTAGGAAGTTTTCTAGGTATATATATAAGTCAGAAGGAAGCAATGTCAAAAAATTTGAAGGTACAAATCTTTTTGTTGTTAAAAATTATAAAAGTAGAAGATGGAGGGAAGATGGCAGAAGAATGGGGACCTGTGTTTCATCTGGTCCCTTGGATTCAGCTACATAACTATCAAATCATTCTGAACACCTGTGAATTCAACCTGCACTCTAAGAACAGAATTGCTGTGATTCTACCAATAGAAAAGTGAACACTTTCTGCAAGGTAGGAGGTGCAGAGAAGTGAATCCGAGTTGATACATGGACAGATCAACCGCAAGGGAATGGGGGGGGGGGGGCTCCATAACCTGGTTACCAGAAAGTGACATAGCAGTGGAGATCAAAATCAGAACTTTTAGAAGTCTGCTCCTGTGAGAGAAGTCCCTACCTGAAAGGTGTTCAGGTGGCAAAGCAGAGCAGAATCCTAGGTGGGACAGTATGGTTGCAGGATCCCCAGGGTCACAGAAAGAATGGGGGTGGCCGAGTGTAACAGAGTTCCCAAGCACTAGAGAGGGGAAGCTGGCCGCAATTAGTGAGCCCTGGAGTGGCCTCTCAGCTAAGTGTTGCCATAAACCTTAATTCTAGCACAACTGGGCAACCACTCTCCAAGCAGGGACCCAGCAGGTGACAATGGCTGTGGGATTCAGCTCCTTCCCCCAGGAGGAGTGGAGAGGATGTGCCCATGGTCAGGGAAAAGCTCCCCAAGCAAGGGCCCAGCAAGTAGTGGGCCACAGTGAGACCACCCCCCCCCCCCACAGGTATGGGTTTGCACCACAGGAGCCTGTGAATTTGGCACACGTGAAAGGGATTGACTGCCTTTCCCTCAGGGTGTACTAAAGAGTGGGGACCTCAATTGTTCAGCTCTGGGGCTGAAGATCGGGGTGTTGCCATTTTTTTACTTTTTTTCACCTTCTAACACAGTGCAAAAAGCCCCCAGGGAACAAAAGCCACATAAAGCAATGCGAAGCTGGACCCCTGGCAAGGGCAGGGCAACTCCACCCAGGCAAAGAAACCTGAGAATCAGTGCAACAGACCTCTCCTTGAGAAGATCAGCAGGATCCTCAGGGAATACCAAGTTTACAGATCACTCAGAACCAAAAAATTCCTATACTAGGGGAGAATAGTATATAGAATTAGAGGTTTTTTCCCATAAGTCTTTAGCCTTTCTGTTTAAAATTTTCTTTTTGGGGGATCCCTGGGTGGCTCAGCGGTTTAGCGCCTGCCTTCGGTCCAGGGTGTAATCCTGGAGTTCCAAGACCGAGTCCCATGTCAGGCTCCTTGCATGGAGCCTGCTTCTCCCTCTGCCTGTGTCTCTGCCTCTCTCTCTCTCTCTCTCTATCTCTCTCTCTCTCTGTCTCTCATGAATAAATAAAATCTTTAAAAAACATTTTCTTTTTCTTCTTTTATTCCCTTTTCTTATTTTATCAACTCTTTTTTTAAAAAAAATATTTATTTATTTATTTATTTATTTATTTATTTATTCAGAGAGAGAGAGAGAGAGGCAGAGACACAGGCAGAGGGGGAGAAGCAGGCTCCATGCCGGAAGCCTGATGCGGGACTCGATCCTGGGTCCCGAGGATCACACCCTGGGCTGCAGGTGGCGCTAAACCGCTGCGCCACCGGGGCTGCCCTTATCAACTCTTTTTAAGTCTTTTTTTAAATTTTCATTTCATAGATATATTCTCCCTTTTTTGTTTCCTTTCACTGTATTCAATTTTATTTTTGTATATATATATAACTTATGCTTTCTACAATTTTGGTATTTCGTGTCTTCTAACAGACTAAATACACTCAGGACCAAGTGGATCACCTGTCTTGTCCATTTGTGTGATTATATTCTCTCTTTCTTCCCTTTTTCCCCCCTTTTTCTTTATTTTTCTGGTTTCTGACTTCTTCAGATTTGTCTAGGGTGTATTTGGCTTGGGTTGCGGTTGATATTTTTTATTTTGTTCTCTTGTTCATTCTTCTCTGTGCAAATGATGAGAAAGAGGAATTCACAACAAAAGAAGAAGCAGAGATATGGATATAAGGAAAATGTCAGAAATGGAATTCAGCATAACAATTATAAAATTACTAGCTGGGCTTGAAAAAAGCATAAAAGACACTATAGAATCTCTTAGTGTAGAAATAAAATCTAATCAGGCCAAAATTAAAAATGCTTTAACTGAGATGCAGTCTAAAATGGATGCACCAACAGATAGGGTAAATGAGGCAGAAGAGAGTCAGTAACATAGAAGATCAGATGATGCAAAGGAAGAAAGCTGAGGAAAAGAGAGAAAAACAAGAGACCATGAGGGGAGGCTTTGAGAAATCAGTGACACCATAAAGCAAAACAACATTAGAATCATTTGGGTTCCAGAGGAAGAAAAGAGAGAGAAAGAGAGGGATGAGAGGTATTTTGAGCAAATCATACTTGAGAACTTCCCTAATCTTGGGAAAGAAACAGGCATTCAATTCCAGGAGGTAGACAGGACCCCCCCCCCATATCAATAAAAACAGATCAGCACCCCAACATATAGTAGTGAAGCTTGCAAATTTCAGAGATAAAGAAAAATCCTGAAAGCAGCTCAAGATAAAGACTCCTTAACCTACAAGGGTAGGAACATTAGACTGGCAATAGATCTATCCACAGACACTTGGCAGGTGGGAAAGAGCTGGCATGATATATTCAGGATACTAAATGAGAAAAAATATGCAGCCAAGAATAATTTATCCACCAAGGCTATCATTCAGAATAGAAGGAAAGATAAAGAGCTTCCAGGACAACAAAACTAAAAGCATATGTGATCACTAATCCAACCCTGCAAAAAATATTAAAGGGAGAAGTCCCCTGAAAGGAGAGTCCAAAAGTAATGTAGACCAGAAAGAAACAGACAATCTACAGAAACAGGGACTTTACAGGTAATACAATGACACTAAATTCATATCTTTCAATAGTTACTCTGAATATAAATGGGCTAAATGCTCCAATCAAAAGACACAGGGTATCAAATTAGGTAAAGAAGCAAGAGCCATGCTGTCTACAAGAGACTCATTTTAGACCCAAAGACACCTCCATTTTGAAAGTGAGGGGTGGAGAACCATTTATTATGCTAATGGACATCAAAAGAAAGCTGGGGTAGCAATCTTTATTTCAGACAAATTAGATTTTAAACCAGACTATAGTAAGGGATGAAGAGTGACACTGTATCATACTTAAAGGGTCCATACAACAAGATCTAACAATTATAACTATTTATGCTTCTAACTTGGCAGCAGTCGAATATATAAATCAATTAATAACAAAAATTAAAGAAACACATTTATAATAATACAATAATAGTAGGGGACTTCAGCATACCACTCACAGCAATGGACAGATCATCTAAGTAGAATATCAACAAAGAAACCAGGGCTTTGAATGACACACTGGATCAGATAGATTTCACAGATCTATAGAGAGCATTCCATCCCAAGCAACAGAATACAAATCTTCTCAAGTCCACATGGAACATTATCCAGAATAGATCACATACTGGGTCACAAATCAGATCTCAACAAGTACCAAGACTGGGATTATTCCTTGCATATTTTCAGAACACAATACTTTAAAACTTGAACTCAATCATAAGAGGAAATTTGGAAGGAACTCAAATACTTGGAGATTAAAACGCATCCTACTGAAGAATGAATGGGTCACCAGGAAATTAAAGAAGAAGTAAAAAAATTCATGGAAACAAATGAAAACACAACAGTTCAAAACCTTTGGGACAGCAAAGGTAGCTGTAAGAGGGAAGTACCTTGTAATACAAGCCTTTCTCAAAAAAAAAAAAAAAATAGAAAAGTCTCAAATAAACAAGGTAACCTTAATCCTAAAGGAGCTGGAGAAAGAACAGAAAATAAAGCCTAAACTAAGCAGGAGAAGAGAAATTATAAAGACTAGAGCAGAAATCAATGAAATAAAAACCAAAAATCAGAACAGATCAATGGAACTAAAAGTGAGTTTTTTGAAAGAATTAACAAGATTCATAAATCCCTAGCCAGATTTATCAAGAAGAAAAGAGAAAGGAGCCAAATTAATAAAATCATGAATAAAAGGGGAGAGATCATGACCAACACCAAGGAAAAATACAATTTTAACCAACTATATGTCAACAAATTTAGGGAATCTGGAAAAAAATGGATGCATTCCTAGAAATGTATCAACTACCAAAACTGAAACAGGAAGAAATAGAAAACCTGAACAGATCCATAACCAGCAAGGAAATTGAAGCAGTTATAAAAAATCTCCCAACAAACAAGAGTCCAGGTCTGGATGAAATCCAGGGGGGATTCTACCAAACATTTAAGATGAATTAAGACCTATTCTTCTGAAGCTGTTTCAAAAATAGAAATGGAAAGAAAATTTCCAAACTCATTCCATAAGGCCAGCATGACCTTGATCTCAAAACCAGACAAAGACCCCACCTAAAAGGAGAATTATAGACCAATATCCCTGATGAACATGAAAGCCAAAATTCTCACCAAAATACTAACCAATGGTATCCAATAGTACATTAGAAGGATTACTTACCACGACCAAGTGGGATTTATTCCTGGGCTGCAAGAGTGGTTCAACATCCCTAAATCAATCAGTGTGACACACTACATTAATAAAATAAAGGATAAGTACCATATGATCCTTTCAATAGATGCAGAAAAAGCATTTAACAAAGTACAGCATCCTTTCTTAATTAAAATATTCATAGTGTAGGGAGAGAGGGAACATACCTCAATATTATAAAAGCCATATACAAAAAGCCCACAGTGAATATCATTCTCAATGGGGAAAAACTGAAAGCTTTTCCCCTGAGGTCAGGAACATGGCAGGGATGTCCACTCTCACCACTGTTGTTCAACACAGTACTAGAAGTCCTAGCCTCAACAATCAGAAAACAGAAAGAAATAAAAGTGATTCAAATTGGCAAAGAAGAAGTCAAATTCTCATTCTTTGCAGATGACATGATACTCTATATGGAAAACCCAAAAGACTCCACCTCAAAATTGCTAGAACTCATACATGAGTTCAGCAAAGTGGCAGGATATCAAATCAGTGCACAGAAATCAGTTGCATTTCTATATACTAACAATGAGACAGAAGAAAGAAATTAAAGAGTTGATCCCATTTACAATTGTACCAAAACCCATTAAATCTCTAGGAATAAATAAGAGGAAAAGGATCTGTACTCTCAAGATTACAGAACACCTCTGAACAAAATTGGGGAAGACACCAAAAAAAAAGAAAAAGGAAAAATATTCCATGCTCACGGATTGGAAGAACAAATATTGTTAAAATGTCTATGCTACCCAGAGCAATCTACACATTCACACAACCCTTATCAAAATACCATCAACATTTTTCACAGAGCTGTAATAAACAATCCTAAAATTTGTA
Organism: Vulpes vulpes; assembly: GCF_048418805.1. Classification (NCBI taxonomy): domain Eukaryota; kingdom Metazoa; phylum Chordata; class Mammalia; order Carnivora; family Canidae; genus Vulpes; species Vulpes vulpes. Next base: position 21,061,644 of record NC_132787.1, on the reverse strand, counting down.
TGGAACCAGAAAAGGCCCCAGATAGCCAGAAGAATGTTGAAAAAGAAAACCAAAGCTGGTGGCTTCACAATGCCAGACTTCAAGCTATATTACAAAGCTGTAATCATCAAGACAGGATGGCACCAACACAAAAACAGACATATGGATCAATGGAACAAAATAGAGACCCTCAACTGTATGGTTAACTAATCTCAACAAAGCAGGAAAGAATATCCAAGGAAAAAGGACAGTCTCTTCAACAAATAGTGTTGGGAAAATTGAACAGCCACAGGCAGAAGAACAAAACTGGACCACTTCCTTATACCATACACAAAGATAAACTCAACATGGATGAAAGACCTAAATGTGAGAAAGAAATCCATCAAAATCCTAAAACACAGGCAGCAACCTCTTTGACCTCAGCCACAGCAACTTCTTGCTACACATGTCTCCACAGGCAAGGGAAACAGAATCAAAAATGAACTACTGGAACTTCCCCAAAATAAAACGCTTTTGCACAGCATATGAAATAGTCAATAAAACTAAAAAGCAACCTGCAAAATAGGAGAAGATATTCTCCTCTCTCTCTCTCTCTCTCTGTGTGTGTGTCTCTCATGAATAAATAAATAAAAGATAAAGGTCTACTATCCAAGATCTATAAAGAATGTATCAAATTCAACACCCAAAAAACAAAGAATCCAGTCAAGAAATGGACCAAAGATATGAACAGACATTTGTCCTAAGAAGACATACAAATGGCCAACAGACACATGAAAAAAATGCTCCATATCCCTTGGCATCAGGGAAATACAAATCAAAACCACAATGAAATACCACTTCACACAAGTCAGAATGGCTAAAACTAACAAGACAGTAAATAACAGATGTTAGCAAGGATGCAGAGAAAGGGGAACCCTTGGGCAGCCCGGGTGGCTCAGTGGTTTAGCGCCGCCTTGGGTCCAGGGCCTGATCCTGGAGACCCGGGATTGAGTCCCACGTCAGGCTCCCTGCACAGAGCCTGCTTTTCCCTCTGCCTGTGTCTGTGCCTTCTCTCTCTCTCTCTCTCTCTCTCTCTCTCTCTCTCTCTGTCTCTCATGAATAAATAAATAAAATCTTTAACAAAAAAAGGGGGGGAACACTCTTAGGCTTTTTGTGGGAATGCAAGCTGGTGCAGCCATTCTGGAAAAAAATATGGAGGTTCCTCAAGAAGTTAAAAATAGAGCTACCTATGACCCAGTAAGTGCATTACTAGGTATTTACCACAAAAATACAAATGTATTGCTTTGAAGCGGCATCTGAACCCCAATGTTTAGCAGTAATGTCCACAATAGCCAAACTGTGGAAAGAGCTGAGATGTCCATCAACAGATGAATGGATAAAGAAGATGTGTATACACATACACACACAATGGAACATTAGCCATTAGAAATGATGAATACTTATCATTTAATTGATGTGGATGGAACTGGAGGATATTATACTGAAAGAAATAAGTCAATCAGAGAAAGACAATTATCATATGGTTTACTCATTTATGGAATATAATAAACAGAGCAGAGGATCATAAGGGAAGGGAGGGAAAACTGAATGAGAAGTCATTAGAGAGGGAGAAAAACCATGAAAAAATCTTAACTATAGGAAACAAACTGAGGGTTGCTGGAGGGGGGGGTTGATGGAGGGAGGGGGTAATTGGGTGATGGGCATCAAGGAGGGCACAAGGTGTGATGCACACTGGGTACTATATGCAACTGATGAATTATTGAACACTACATCTAAAACTGATGATGTACTATATGTTGGCTAATTGAATTTAAATATAAAAATGATAAAAGTACATTTTGGAAAATAGGAAAAAATCTTCACATTTCCATCATCTACATAGCTAATATCTTGATCGGTTTATCAACTTTTACAAAATATACATAATTACAACCATAGTCATCTATCCTCTTATTTTAAATAAACATTATAGGGGATCCCTGGGTGGCTCAGCGGTTTAGCTCCTGCCTTTGGCCCAGGGCGCGATCCTGGAGTCCTGGGATCCAGTCCCACGTCGGGCTCCCAGCATGGAGCCTGCTTCTCCCTCCTCCTGTGTCTCTGCCTCTCTCTCTCTCTCTCTCTCTCTGTCTGTCTATTATGAATAAATAAATCTTTAAAAAATAAATAAATAAACATTATAATGTAGGCATTTTCCATGTTGCAGCATCACTATTATAATTAATTAATGGATTGTTAATAAGTGTTTCAAATTCCAGTTTTGGGATACTCCAAATCACAGATTAAGATCTTCATTTCTGTGAAATGAAGAAGAGGATTATAAAACATCCACTAAATTGCCAGGAATAAAAAGGAACATGACTCACTTTTAGTCTTACCATTAGAGACCCATGGTATTCTGATGTATATCTCTTAGACATACATCTCTTATCTTGATGTAGCAAACATTACTCCTCCCCTTGGTCAACTGTGTTCCTCAACCATTTGAAATTAGGGATACTAACATAAATTTGTTTAGAGTACCAGTCAAGGTCTGTATCTAGTAAGTGCAAGAATTACATTAGATGGGTCTTCAGCCACCCCCAGAAACCAGGGCTTCCCTTTAGAAGTATACTAAAAAGATATTCTATATATTCTTACCTTAGATACATGATAAGGAAGTTATAAAATTTCATGGGTTCTCATTTTTCTACCCTTTTGTATTCTCCTGGGTTAGAAAAGATTTATTTTAGGTCTGCTGAAAGACTGGATGATTTAGTGGAGTGAGAATTTATTTTACTTTTTTGCAGAACCCCTGAAGTCTTCTCTGGCAAAAATGGATCCAAAGACACGTGAAGAAAAATTCTCATTGTTCAAGTTAGAATTAAAGATGTACTAAAATTGGCAAAAATCAAAATATACACTCAGAATCTTGAGCCTGTGTTTATGATGGTGAGTGCTGTGTTAATGAGTCTTTAAAAACATGGTCTTGATCTGTGATCTGGAGTATCCAAAAATTAAAGTTAATTATAATTGTAATTATATAAAAATTATATCATATAAAAGCTATGTTACATAATTGAAAATGCTTCCATTATAATATTGAACTGTAATGTTAAATTAAAATAATAAATGATTATATGTAAACTATGGTTGTAATTATGTATATCACATGGAAAGCAATACACCAATCCAGATATGAGTTGTGTAGATGGTGGGAATGTGAGGATTCTCCCCCTCTATCTTCCAAAATATAGTTATACTGTTCTTACAAAAAGAAAATCCATCTATGCTTGACCCAGCTAGGAAATAGGTAAAGTAGCATATTCAATAGATATGATTCTATATCATGGGAGCTTATAAATTTTTTCCACTAATGACCTTCATTCACCTCTGCTCTACTTTGAAAAACCAAGCCCTAAAGCTTGCCTCTCACTATCTGGAACAGCTAAGTGCCTGAAACCTGAAATCTCGTATTCCATCCCTAGATGTCAGCAGCCTATCTTTCTAGCTTTTTCATGTCTTTACCACGATACTTGCTTTTCAATATCACCAAGAGCTACTATTCTTTCAGTATCACTTTATTCTTAGAAGACCCCATTTCTCCTGCCTTGACATCTCCAGATCTTTGATTCATCAATTCCATCCCGGATGACTGATATTCTTCTATTTCTTTGTCTAAATTCCAAAGTATTGATTTCCCCTTACAGATGCATTATATTGGAAGAACACCTAATTCAGGAGACTGAACCCCACCCAGGAGGCAACTTTGACCACTACAGCAGATATTGGCGATGGCCTTCTCAATATCCTTCTTCTTTACTAAGAGAATCTGATTTTCTTTAGCATACTATATGCATAGCCAAAGATTACTCTCTTAAAAATAGAGGTAACTATTTTTAGAGGCAAATGAGATATACTCAGTAGTCATCTGGGTAGGTGTTCCAGAAAGCTCTTTAAAGGAAGTTGACTCTTGGAAGGTGTGCTCCTTTGGGCCTTTCTCCTTCCTTCCTTCTTCACACTTTTAGCTGAGATGTGATGGCTGAAGCTTCAGCAGAAATTTTACAACCATGAAGAAACATTAAAAATGTATCTGCACACTAAGGATAGTGAAACAGAAACCAAGAAGGAGCCTGGGGGCATTGACAATATTGTATAATTATGACATAGACTATTTTATGTGAAAGAAAACGAACCTCTACTTTTTTTAAAGTCACCATTATTGGATAATTGTTACTAATTTGACAATTCCTAATAAATACACCATTCATTCATGCACTACCATGTATTTGTTGGCTGGCTGCTTTGAGTTCAACATTATTTTAGAAGTTTGGGTAAAAACAGAAAAAGTATAAGAATACCCTAAATACTCCAAAAAATTAGAGTAAAAATATATCCCTCTTTCTTCTATTTAAGGAAAGACAGACATATCTTAAACATTAAGATAACTTCACAGCAATATAGCATATTTTTCAAGTACATTAAAAAGTATAGGCTATAAGCACTGATGGTTATCAAAGATGACAGAGGTGATCCATGAGTTGTAGTTATTGAGAAAAAAGGTGATGAGGCTTGAGTTGAACTTGAAAGAAAAAAAAAAGGATGGAGGGTAAGGTTAAAGCATTTCTCCTCATGCTGTGAGGAAAATCATGAGCAATGGATCAAAAAGGAAAATAAAAGCATAAGGTCAGGAGGTACTAAGGACCAGTGTGGCTAGCTGGACTGATTTTGTTGTAAACCCCCTTAGGTAAGACAGTCAGCTTCTCTCACTGTTCTGGAGCGTTCCCTTCTTCAAAAACACCACATGTTTATGGCATGCTCAGAGATTGCTGGTTGAACTCTATACAACACTATCAGTGGCACACGAGGTTTATGACTACAGAATATTGACCTTTCCTCACAAGGTTCGAATGACAAATTACGTGGGATTAATATTTCATAGCCCTTGGTTTCCATGTCTTAAATTGTTAGCCAATGGCCACAGTGTTTGTGCTAAATGAAGGCACTCTTCATGTTATACTGTATGGGGCCCTCCCTGACGTGGTGGGAACTGCCTGCCCATGGCTTCCTTCTGTTCAGTCACTGTGACTTACTGGTTTTGTCCTATTGTGGTGTAGTAGCTAATGTATCACATTGTCAGTAACGGCTTTGCTGTAATCTTTTACCAAACAATGTCACAACCAGAATACACTCCTCTTTCTATGATCACAGTTCAGACAGCTACACTGGCTATTCAGTCACTGAAGTTACCTGGAGACAATATTTAACCATCTGTGTACCACTGGTATGAGAAAGAAAATCACTGACTGCAGTAAAAACCAATACATTTCTATTTTCTTCCTTTTCTCTCCAGTACAGATTCTGACATGCCTCTAAGCCTCCAGTTAACTGACCCTTTTCCTCATTACTTTCTTTTCTCATGACTCAGTTCCTGTTTCTTTGAGTCCTTAATAATATTAAATGGTGTTTCTCAGATTTCTTCTACAGCCATTTAGGATTTCAGCATAAAGCTAATCTTTCAGTAACTCAATGCCTTGACTAATGGCCTTAACCTGCACAAACACTCTTAACCTGTTTTTATTTTGACAACCTGACTTCATTTTCTAAAGCCTGCTGCTGTTTAAGAAAAAATATCACAGACTGTCTTCTAGGCATGTTAGAAACCAAATTTATATAACCTGAGTGGGAAAGTCCCTTGGGAGGCTTTTGGGAGATGAGAGAGAACAGACCTTTATCCATTTCTGCTTCAAGATGAGGACTGATGCTCTCATACTTAATTCTGTTTCTGCTCCAGACCTGAAAGTGGGTGGCAAACATCTGGATCCTTCTTTAATTGGAAGGCACTAAAGCTAACCATTTTCACCAAGAGAACAATCATTTAAGCAATGGTGGTCTCTTCAGAAGGCCCCTAGTAAAAACATGAAGGGTCTTGGGCAGCCCGGGTGGCTCAGCGGTTTAAATTTTTTTTTTTTTTTTTTTTTAATGATAGTCACACAGAGAGAGAGGCAGAGACATAGGCAGAGGGAGAAGCAGTCTCCATGTAGGAGCCCAACATGGGACTAAATCCCGGAGCGGTCCCTGGGGGGCGCAGCGGTTTAGCACCTGCCTTTGGCCCAGGGCGCGATCCTGGAGACCCGGGATTTAGTCCCATGTTGGGCTCCTACATGGAGACTGCTTCTTGCTCTCTCTCTTCTCTCTCTCTCTTTCTGTGTGTGTGTGTGTGTGTGTGTGTGTGTGTGTGTGTGTGTGTCTCATGAATAAATAAACAAAATCTTTTTTTTTTTAAGATTTTATTTATTCATGAGAGACACAGAGAGAGAGAGAGAGAGAGAGAGAGGCAGAGACATAGGCAGAGGGAGAAGCAGGCTCCACACAGGGAGCCTGACGTGACTTGATCCTGGGTCTCCAGGATCATGCCCTGGGCTGAAGGCAGGCGCTCAACCCCTGAGCCACCCAGGGATCCCAATAAACAAAATCTTAAAAAAAAAACATGAAGGGTCTTAAGTACCTAGTAAGTTTACCAGCTTCAATGTTAAGTATAAAGGAAAAATCCTATAAATTATATTTAAAGGCAAACCTTTTTGACTTTGGACTCTCACATTATGCAATTGCACACTGCATATTTCTATTCAAGATCTTAAAACAAATGAGAAGTTAACTATTCTGCTGCAGTTGAAACTCATACCAGCTGTGAGAGAAAATTCTCCACTTCCTACCAGGAAGATTAGAGGCTGTTTCTAACAAGGCAAAAACTAGTTATTAATGTTTTCTAGTTAAATAAAGACTTTGCGTTATTGGGGATGTGTAAGCAATTAGCTCCTGCCATCACACACAAGATACATAAAGTGGATTGTAGGAGAAGTGTGGGTAGGAGCATAAGTAGAGCTCTATTTAGCCACACCTAAACTCAGTTTCCTGCCTTTTAGGGAAACATCTATCCCAAGACATCCCAAATAAGATGCAAGATACTTTAAACCTCTTTTCACAGAGAGTCAGTGTGGATTGGGGATCTAGACAGAGTGCTTCAAATACTTGCTCTAGCACTTACTGACTGTAGATCATGAGCAATTCACGAAAACTCTTTGAGCAACAATTTCCCATTCTGTAAAACAGTATGAATAATACCTACTGTGCAGAGTTACTGGGATGTTTAGCAATAACATATATAAAGCAGCTAGCATATAGAAGGCTTTAAGTACCTGGTAAATATTGGTATAAACATAACAAATCTCCATGTTTCTCTCAAAACACACAAAAGTGCACACACATGCACAGTGGGGTTAAGGGGGTGGGGGTAGAAGAGAAGGGGGGTGATTCTATGTTGTTGAGAAAGAGGAGGCCTATAGAAGTATGCTTTAATTACTTTGTCATTTCACCATCTAGGAATAATATAAACTCACCTGAGCTATATATAGGCTTTATATCAAGAGTCAGCTTCCACTCAGAGAAATATATTGTTTTAATTTCCCAGAGAATGGGCAAGAAATTTTCTTGAAGGGAGAGGGAAAGGGAAAGGTTGCCCATCAGCCATATCCTCTCTGAGAGGTTGACCGGGTCTTATCTACCTGGATGAGCCACTCCTGCAAATTTTTGCAAGAACTTTGGTAATCCAGCCATGGAAAGGAGTAGGAAATGTGAAGGAGAAAAAGGGTGAACTTTTTCTCCCTCATTCCTGATTACCACTCCCAACTGTGTGTGTGTGTGTCTGTAAATAATGTCATTTTCCATAACAATATCTGCCTTTTCAAGGTAGAGAAACAAAGCAAGTACCTCCTTTTTTTTTTAAAGATGGAGCTTGATTTTATTTTTTTAAAGATTTTATTTATTTATTTATTCATGAGAGACACACAGAGAGAGGCAGAGACACAGGCAGAGGGAGAAGCAGGCTCCATGCAGGGAGCTCGAAGTGGGACTCGATCCTGGGACTCCAGAATCACGCCCTGGGCCAAAGGCAGGCGCTAAACTGCTGAGCCACCCAGGGATCCCCAAGTATCTCCTTTTTAAAAATACTATCTACGGCGCCTGCCATTTCACCATGACTCTCAGAGTGGATACAGGGTGAGCTGCCCAGATTCCCCAGCAGGCTAAGTCTCTAGTCCTCTCTGCTGCTGGGAGAATTGCCTGCTGACAACTCAGAGCTGACTCTTTCCCCAGGAATTGCCCTCAAAGGGAGCTGCCTTGTTCTCGTATGGCAGCTACTTGACATGGGGGTACAAACACCCTGAACCCTTGCCTCAGTTGAGGAAGGGCCATTCCAGCTCTGGAACTCTACAAGGGATCTGCTGAGACCTTTGTTGAAGCTGTATCATGATTCAAATCTTCTCCTGTCTCCTCTGAGTAGATACTGGTTCTTCCCTATTTCCCTCACTCCCTTATGGTGTTCCTGAGAGCTCTCCCCAATTAACTTCCTACATGCAAATCTCTATCTCAGAGCCTATGTCAATGAAATTCAGCCCACAACAGTGGCCTTCAACAATAATGGGCAGAATCTGGTAAAAACTGCTGCTGGCAAAATTCATGGCAGTCTACTAATCATATGCATAGCTTCCAGGGAGTGGGCATGCTGGGAGTATCTATTCACTAAAGGCTGACTGGAGACTGCATTTATCATAGAAGCAGCCTAATGGAGGAATTAAACACCTGGGCTTTCAAGCCAACTGCTTAGCAGAAATCTCACTTTTGCCACTTGATGGTTATATAACCTTGGAAAAGGCTTTAACCTCTGTGTAACTTAGCATCCGTCTTCCTTTATAAATTGAATCTGTAATAGTACCTACCATATAAATAGTACATACTTAATAAAAGTGTTGGGAGGATTAACTGCATCAACATGTGTAAAGAGCTTAAATTAGTCCTGGCCCATAGTATACACTCAGTAAAACATAAAATTTAAAACATTTGGATAATCCATGTGTGTATCTGTATTTAGGAACATCCAGGTTATCAGAGCATTTGTATCCATTGCATACTTTTTTGTTTTATTTATTTAAGTAATCTCTACATCCAACATGGGGCTCAAACTCATGACCCCAAGATCAAGAGTTGCACATTCTTCCAATTAAGTCAGCCAGGCACGCCTCCATTGCATATTTTTATTTCCATTCCTTAAAAGAGTAAATTCCTTGAGAGCAAAGATAATATACTAAATTAAATAAATACTAATACACAACTCATTCATTTATACACATCTATGTATATGTAAATGCACATGTGTATACATAGAGTTTGAGTATGTGTCTAGCTGCCTCTCTAAAACTCTATTTGTGTAAGGATACCACATAGAATCAGGGATGTAATGACCCTGGGCAGAGGAGCTAAAAAGGACAGAGGCACTGATCTCTCCATTGTGTCCTCCATTGATCTGCACTCTTCCCTTGGGTTCTGATCCCTTACTTTGAGAAGGCTTCCCTAGCAAACAAAGGAGCACATAGAGGACAGGACCTAGGTCTTGGCCTGAACAGCTCTGGCTCATATCTAAAGATGTACTATGGAGGGGCACCTGGGTGGCTCAGTCGGTTGAGCATCCAACTCTTGATTTTGGCTCAGGTCATGATCTCAGGGTCCTAGATCAAGCCTGGAATTGGGCTCTAAGCTCAGTGGGGAGTCTGCTTGAGGATTTCTCTCCCTCTCTCTCTCTGCCCCTCCCCCTCACTTGCATTTTCTCTCTCTCTCTCACGCCCCCCCCCCAAATAAATAAATCTTTAAAAAGAAAAAAAAATGTATTATGGAGACAAAGGGTTAATCTGCATATTTGGTGCTTGCAATTGTGATGATTTGTAAGACAGTAACTTTGATATGTTATATTCATTAAATGATTGAAACAGATTGAAGACAGGACTATAGAGAATCCAAGGGGAACCTGAGCTTACATGAGTCCTGTAGGATGTGAAAGAGAAATCTGGCCCCAGCTCTTGAAAAACTGGATGTTTGCCAAGCATTTCTTCATTGTGTACTTCCAGACTACATGTGCATAGAAAACAGAAGGGAATGATAAAATGCCAGTCATTGTCCACTTCAAACAATTCAAAATGCATCCCAAGGCAAGCCTGGGAAATAGCAATGGCATGAGCATTGTTATCAAATACAAGGAACAGTAATAATAATGAACATTAGGAGAGTGCTTTACAGATTACAAAGTATTTTCAAAAGCAGGATTTTCCATCTTCATGATGGAAAACCACCAGAGAAGCAGACATGTTGTTATTGTCGATATTACTACTATCTGCAAATGAAGGGACTTAAATTGGTTCAGAGAACTTCTCCAGATCACACGTCTAAGCCCGGACTCACATGCAATGGTCACTCCAAGCCCTGGACACACTCTCCTACCCAAAAATGCTCATCTCCAATAGTACCTCAGTTTGATGCTCTCCGCTGAGCTATGTCATCATAGATCACTGAGTATGTAATATAAGAGGTGAAGTAAAAAGCATGAACCACTTACTTCACACAGATACATTATTTCTCCCATCCAAAACAAGGCCACTCACTCAGTATCAGAGATTTTTTTATGGGTGTGTGTGAACAACCAAATCTGAGATTCTTTCGAGACCACCTGACTTAACTCACTGAACTGGAACGCATTTTAGTGTGTACGTAGAACATTCATGCTCTTATACTTAATAAATTCAGCCTTTGTTTCCTATGAGACCAAAACCACTCTGAGACCAAGTTACTCCCTCAAGAACTTTTTAAGAAGTACACAGACCTCTTAGTGTACGAGGGTGAAGGAGTTTGAAGTAAGGCTAGGGCTATTGAATACTGACCCCTTATAATTCTGAGCAGAAAAAGAAGAATTTTATCATTGTAATTGTCATCATGAATTCAATCTCCTTGTGTCCCACCATATCCCATGAACATTCACTATCTTTACTATCTGACCTAAGCATGGTTCTATCTGAATCAGCCATAACAATTTTCAAGTATATTTTTTATGTAAAATCATAAATGCACAAGCTGCTGAAAAAAAAAGATAAAGGAAATCTAGAAAGGCTTGTTATGCTTACCTAAATGTTGCATTCAGGTGTATAAGGCCTCAACCAAAGAAAAATTATGGCTATCATATTCCATGAGGGAAATGTGGGTTAAATATTCTTTGTTTATTTAATATTCTACTTAGTTTTCTTGATCCTATAAAGCTATTTTCATTTCTTAAACTTCTTACTAAAGCCCACAGAGAGGATGAAACCTGAATTTGTTATTAGGATATACTCAAAGCTTAGATGTGTGATATATGATTCGGGGAAGCATATATCTGACTGCTGCTATGTAGATCTCACATTTGTTCCAGTTTGATTTGTGAGAAGCTATTCTTAAGTTGTTCTACTTATTAGCTATTCTGATCTCTAGGGTGTTCATTTATGGCATGCCAGAGGGGAACATAATATTAGGAGCAGATTTTTCTTAGAGCAAAGTGGGAAATCTGCATGAACTTTTTAAACAGAACTTTGAATGTACTCCAATCTGGAACACATAATTATTTCATGCTGACTAAAATCAAGAAGTAAATATGTGACTATACTCACAGATGTAATTACAAATTACAACCTGTGCTGCATCACTGCCTTCTACTCAAAGATACTCTTTGTTGGATTTCTTAAAATGATGACTCCTTATTTCTGTAATTTAATGGAATCTTGAGAATAATGTAACTGTGTCATTTCTAGACAATTTGTGGTGCCTGGTGACATTTGTTGGAACCTGAGGAACATTTCTAATGACATTAAAATATATTCACAAGCATACATAAAAATGTTTTTATCTTCTTTTTCTGTTTATTTAATATTCCTTTTAAAAACAGGAGAAAGGAATAGTCTATACTAACTCCTGATTTCCTTTTCAGAAGTGTTACTGAAACTCATCATTTTATGAATATAGTTTGAATTATTTTTACATAAACGTGTGATAACTTATGTTTGTCAGAAAGAAGCCCATTTGCCACTTTCCTGTCCATTAACCCTGCCTCTGAGATATTGCTTTAGATTTTCCCTATGTACCTGGCATCCTTCCATCTAGAAAAAATGTTGTATCATTTGTAAATTTGAAGTTTTGACTCATCGATAAAAATTTTAAGTAAACCCAATTCTAGTACTGATCCCAGGTAATCCTACTCTTTACACTTCTATATTATTTAGAAAATATTTATTCTTCCTTTGTTTGAAGTCTCCAAGCTAGTCTTTTATTCATGTCAGAATTTGTTCTTCAATCCCCTGATAACTTTTTAAAAATCGTCCTTAAAATCTTGCCCTGACCAAATGTTTATTTGTATCCTTAGAGGAAAATAAACCTTTCCTCCAATAAATTATGTTTCTTGGACATTTAATGAGTCTCTATTTAATCTTGGTTTCCAACAGTTTTTCAGGTATAGAAATGCACTCTAGGATGTAGTTTCCATTTCTGTGGCCCTTCCATTATGGAAGTCTGTCAAGAATGTTCTAGCATAGGGCAGCCCCGGTGGCTTAGCGGTTTGGCGCCGCCTTCAGCCCAAGGCATGATCCTGTAGACCCAGGATCGAGTCCCACGTCAGGCTCCCTGCATGGAGCCTGCTTCTCCCTCTGCCTGTCTCTCTCTCTGTCTCTAATAAGTAAATAAATAAAATCATTAAAAAAAGAAATTATTTAAAAAAAAACAAGAATGTTCTAGCATAGCACTACAAGTGCTCTACAACCTTTTCTCCTTATCCTTTAATATCCAAATCAAATTTTATCTCCTCTGTGAAGTTTTCTATGACTCACCTTATTCCTATCATCCTGCTTGCATGAACAAAACCAAGTGTGTTTGGGAATCAGTGACTAGGAATACTTGTCTTCAAAGTCCAGAGGGAGAAAACTGGTTGGATGAGTTCAAAGAGACATTTTAAGGCAAATAGGTAGAACAGTAGGAAAGTCTTTGTTAAGCAGCCTTGGCCATCTTATTGCACAGTGGCTTTGGATCCAGCTAAATGAATATAAAAGTAATTACATTTATAGATATTGGGCTATTCATGTATTCCATTTCTTCTTCTTTCTTCTAAAGTGAGCTTTAGTGGTTTGAGTCGCAAGGAGTTCGTCAATTTCACATATGTTGTTCATTATATGCCTTTATCATTCTTTAAATGCTGGTGCTAATGGAAACCAAATTAAAGATAAGACTTATCAAATGTATAAGAAACATAATCTAATTTGTTGGATCTGTAGTGAAGTTCCCTTTTTCATTTGTAATATTGGTTTTAGTGTTCTCTCCCCTTTTTTTCCCCGCTCATCTGGATAAAGTTTTATCAGTATTATTATTCTTTCAAAAGAAACAGTTTTTAATTTCATTGATTTTTTTCTTTTGTTTTTCTCTTTACTCTTTCTGTCATTTCTGCTCTTATCATCATTATTTCCTTCCTCTTGCTTATCTTGAACTAAATTTGCTCTTCAAGTTTTTTAAGATCATTGATTTGAGACCTTTCTTCTTGTCTAATATAACCATTTAATGTAATAAATTTGTTTCTGAGCATTGCTTTGGCTTCATCCCACACATTTTTATGTTGTATATTCATTTTCACTCAGTTCAAAATATTTTCTAAATTTTCTTGTGATTTCTTCTGTCATCCACAGATTATTTAGAATGTGTTCTTTAGATTCCAAATATCTGGGGATTTTCCAGATAATTTTTTATTATTTTTTTGTTCAATTCCTGCTTCCATCTGGTCCTGAGTTTGAAGTTAGGACTCTGATCTCTGTCTGGGCTGTGATGATGGGTCCTTATTAGGATTTAATCCCTGAAATGTGCCCTCCAGCTTCATACCTTGAACCTCTTGCCCTTTGGTAGTCTTCATGGGACTCATCTGGATGTGTCTGATTCTCTGTCTTCTACATGATGTGATAGAGGGATCATAAACAACAGTAAATCTGATAGGAAATCAAATGCAGATCAATTAAAAGTCTACCAAAGTGCATTAAAGGTTTGACAGAACTTAGATAAGTAATATAAACAGAGTGAACTCCAAAAATAGTAACTGAGGAATAGGGCACTGGTTAAGGACCCTTGAAATATATGTAAATAACATATTTTCATAAAAATCTAAATGTAATTACTTCTTTATTGAAAAAGAATATACTAGAAAAAATTTCAATTAATCTCAAATGAAGAGTACGTGAAGAAAAACAGCTGAAATATATAGGATCCAATGTCTATCTATACTCCTTATAAAGTCTTCAGACAGACATCTTACATAATGAAGCACAAACAAACCAATTCATAAACACTTCTCTTAATTTGAAGAAAGTTATGATTGATATTCATGGAATCCAGGCCCTATTAAAATATATCCTCTTTATAGAATGGAGCAAATTACAACAATCAAGGGAGATGCTTAAAGAGGCAATTAAAACATGAGGATGTTACTTAATCTGATTACAGGCAAAGTTGGGGCTTACCCTAGGTCGGCCCCTTCTGCTTCCTAAATCATAATTCCCCTTCCAAGATAGCCTGAACAAAGAAAATAGAACAGCTCTGCCTAATAAACTGGGTTATAGCCATAGGTACAAACAAAAAGGGTAGCTTCTGAGCTGAATTTTATCTACTCAGAAAGCACAGAATCTTTACTCCTTTGTGAAAGTAACATTTATTTTTAATACCGTGCATTTATTAATATACTTATAGTACTAACTGTGTTTATAGGGTTTAAGCTATCATAGTTCGTATCTGCAAAATTTGATGAAAAGTACTACAAAGATGCCAGATATTTTCATCAAGACTGTTACAGTCATTGATTTTTTAAATCAGCAAATTCATTTGTGATGCTGCTGAAGGCAACCAATCAATTTTCCTATTGTTTTAAGTTATTTGTCATTTTGGGAAATGAAAAATAATTTTCTGGTAAAAAATTAAAACATAGAATTTGTTTTTTTGGATAAATGTTGTGACACTGTCTGGTATCATTAATTAAAAGAGGATTGACTAAATTTTGCTAAAAGTCTTTGGACATCAGATTTTAAAAATGTTTTATAATCATAAAATATATCCTAGACATAAAACCAGATTCTAATCTATAATCAACATGACACAGGAAACTTGGCTGAACCAGAAAAAAGAAAAGGCAAGCAGAAGGGTTAAAGAAAAAAAATGGAAGGTTTGAGGGTGAGGTTTTAACTCTTAGAAAAGATAAAAACCAGTCGAATAATCAAAACTTGTGGTTATTTATTATAAACATAGCAGAGAGATTGAATTAAAAAAAAAATCTTGCCTCACTGGCCATCTGCCCACACTCTCTGTACTGCTGCTGCTCTGAGGAAAAATAAATACATCCTGGGTTCAACCCAGAAACACTGGATTTAGTATTATTAACATTCTCACTAATGTGCCTTAGTCAATCTTTCTGCAGTCTAGAAAAATATGATAAATAAAAGTCAGATGATAGCGTATAAACTGATCAGAAAGTTTGATGTCATATTTATCATTTTGGGGTTTTTGTTCTTGTTATTTGATTTGGTTTGGTCCCATTCTACAATCTTAACATCTAGAATTCCATTTCAATCTCAACACTATACTGTCCCAGCTTTTAAAATGAAGCCTGAAATATCACTTAGAACAGTGGCTGGTGAAGAAAACAATAATAAAGTTTGTTTTATTTGACAAGGACTTACAATGATATTATTGTCCACACATGTCTGTCTATAAATACTGTTGTACATTTTGCAGCTCTTTCCCCTCAAGTATAATCTAGGTTTGGAATTAGTTGATCAACTCGTTACCATGGATACTGAAAAATCTGGCAAAGTGACCTAAATGTAGATTGTGGGTAAAACTGCACAGTTATCTGTTGCTGTAGCTGATGCCAGTGCTCTGTCCTCATTAGGAAGAAGGCAAAGGGGCTCAATGTCCCCAAAGATCCTCACCCCCATCTGTCCTACTCTTACCTTTTACCTTGTTTAGCTCCTCAAGCTCTTTTGAGGTTCTGAACTCACAGGTTCTGCTGTCTACTTGCACAGGAATCTAATGATACTACCACTGGTCCCAACTATTTGTCTCTGGGATACTGATGTCTGATGTCTAGAGATTTACTCATTTCTCTATCTAAAATAAGTTTGGAAAATGTTTTCTTTTGTTTAAGCTTTAAAAAAAAATGCTTTATCCAGAAAAGTAGGAGGAAAACAGTGAATTTAGAAACAAAACTTCAAATTCTTGTTCTACCCTTAACTCACTATGGACCTTGAGTAAGTAACTTCACTTTTAATTACATATTCAACCAACATTTGCTGAGGGACTACTGTGTCAAACATGCTTAGGAAACAGGTATGCAAAAGACAAAGATGAAATAATTCTTGTTCTCCAAGACTCATAATGGAAAAGAGAAGATGGACATCTATATCAATGCTCACAAAGCTGGGTGACACAAATCATGATAGAGGGAAATTAAGGAGTTCTTAGAGGTCATCTCACCCAGACTGGGAAGATCAGAGTGGGCTTCTAGGAGAAGAAGAATCTAAGGTTAGGCTTGAAGGATGAGTAGGAAACAACCAGTCCAAAAAGAAAGAAGGAGATAGAGGGAGTGCAAAAGGAGGAAAGAGTACAATGATAATGGCCCTAAAAAGAAAGAAATATTATCCTGGCATTCTACTTGACCCACCATGAAAAACTGTCATAATATAAATGTTATTAATTAGCTTTTAAAGTCAAACTGTAGATAAAAGTATGTCAATGGTTTCAGCACAGAATAGTTAATAACATTAAATGTCAACATTATTTAAATATATAAAAGAAAATTATCTAGCCTATGACCTAGTAATCCTACTCACAGGCTTACACAAATGAAAATATATGTCCAACAGAAACTAGAACAAAGATGTCATTAGCAACTTTATTCATATTAGCTCAAGCTGGAAACAATCAAATGCCTATTAATAGTGAAATGAGTAAACAAATTGTTTATATTTATACAGTGCAATACTATTCAGTGATAAAAAGAAATAAACTATTGATACAGACAACATGGATGAATCTCAGACATTTTACTGAGAGAAAAAGTCAGACACATGCACAAAAGACAATACCATAATTACATTTATGTGAAGTTCTAGAAGAAAATCTACTCTGTGGTAAAAAAGACTGGATAAGTTTTTGCTTCTTGAAAAGGCAAGTGACTGGCTAGGAAGGAGCACAGGGGAAATTTCTGGGGTTGAAAATAATAGAGATGTGGGTTACACAGGTATATGCACTGATTAAAACTCATTGAATTGCAGTTCGCTTTCTGTGAGGGGATGGCAACTCAATGTGAGGACCCTGTGCTTATCTTATTCCACAAAGGCAACCAACAGGTGTCAAATTGTAATAAGTGCCCCAGAAGTCAACCTGGAGACTGGTCCAACAGGCTCCACACCTGAAGGTTGAGAGGAGGCCACAGCCATCTGAACGTGGTTCGGGAGAGACAGATCATAGACCCTGTGATGAACAAGGAGCCAAGGTCACAAAGGGAGCCAAGAGATGGGCTGGCACATGGCGAGTGCATGGGGAAGGCAGGTCCCCACAGCAATTGGCTTAGAAAGCAAGGGGGCTGAATTTTGTGAGTTCTTGCAATAAGCAGGGCTTAAAGCCTGGAGTTTTAAAGGTCAAAACGCTTGGCTGAGATAGAGCCCTGAGGGCATCATACTGTTCCTGGAGAGAAGGCAGGGCAAACAGCCCACAGACACACAGCATGGAAAGAGCAATCTGACTAGCACCTAGGGCACACAGTGGGGAGGTTATTTGCTCATCTCAGAGTGTGTCTCAGAGAGGCAACATTCACAGAGACCTCTCTTGGAACAAAGGAATTAGAAGGCACCATTTGCCTCACCTGCCCTCAGTGTAAGTACAGGGTCACCTGTGGCAACCAGCTCAGCGCTGACACTGGCTATCTAGCTTGCTTACACTAACCCCCTACACCCCTTTCAATTCCAGCACAACTGCCGTTCCCAGTTACACTTGCCTCAGTCCAGTTATGGTGACTGCCCACCCCCCAAAAGATCAGTACAGATCCCTGCCAGCATGGCATCTCCTGACCCAGGAATTTTGCAGGGCCTTGGTTCCAGCAGCAGCAGCAGCAGCAGCAATGGGTCTTATTTCACAAGCAGACCAGAGCCACCTAGTTTTAGGCCAGGGACTAAACACCACCCACAACAGGCAAAGAGAGCCTCTGCGGATGACCAGCCTGAAGGATAAAGTGGCCCATCGAAATAACAGAGCACATGCAGCACACATTGCAAACACTCCCTGAAGTGCTAGGCCCTGGGGAACAGGGAAAACTATAGGATCTCTTATTCATAGGCCATTAAGAGATGTAGCTGACTTTCCTAACACAGAGAAACAGGTACAGGGACTTAGGCAAAATGAGAAGACAGAGGAATTTGCCTCAAATGAAAAAAACAGGACAAGGCCACAGCCAGAGATCTAAGCAAAACAATAACATGCCTGATGGAGTATTTAAAGCAATGATCAGAAGGATACTCACCAGACTTGAGAAAAAGAGTGGAAGACATTTGTGAGACCCTTACTACAGAGGTAAAAAAGAACCAATTAGAGATGAAGAGTGCAATAAATAAGATTAAAAGCACATTTGATACAATGAACACCAGGCTGGAAGAAGCAGAGGCACGATTTAATGGCCTAGAAGACAGAGTAATGGAAAGTAATCAAGATGAATAAAAGAGAGAAAAAAAGAATTATGTAAAATGAGAAAAGATCTAGGGAACTTGGTGACTCCATCAAATATAATAACATTCATATTATAGGAATCCCAGGAGGAGAGAGAAAGGGAGAAGAGTAAAGAATGGGTTTGAACTTAAGTGACCATCAACTTAATATAGACATGCAGAAGATGTTATATATAAACCTAGAGGTAATTACAAATCAGAACCACTAATAAATATGCAAAAAAATAAAGAGAAAGAAATCCAAATATATCAATAAAGCAAAATAGCAAACATGAAAGAGAGAAAGACAAGAAAACATCAGAGAAAATCTTCAGAGAGTACCACAAAACAGGTAATAAAATGTCAATAAATAGATAGCTATCAATAATTACTTTGAATGTAAATGGACTAAATGCTCTAATCAAAAGACATAGGGTGATAGAATGGATAAAAGAATAACACCTATCTATTACACTGCCTACAAGAGACTCATTTTAGACCAAAAGACACCTGCAGATTGAAAGTGAGGGGATAGAGAAACACTTATCATACAAGTTGATGTAAAAAAAAAAAGCCAGAGTAGCAGTACTTATATCAGATAAAATAGACTTTAAAACAAAGACTGAGAAGAAAGGAAAAAATAAAAAACTAACTAGAGACAAAGAAGGACACTATATAATCATAAAGGGACCAGTCCAACAAAAGATATAACAATTATCAAATTTATGCACCCAGCATGGGAGCACTCAAATACAGTTAATAACAAAGATAAACAAACTAATCAGTAATAATATAATAATAGTAGGGAACTTTAACACTCCATGTACATCAATGGTTAGATCATCCTAACAGAAAACCAATAAGAAAACAGTGGCTTTGAATGATACTGGACTAGATGGATTTAACAGATACATTCAGAACACTTCATCCTAAAACAGCAGAATACACATTCTTTTCAAGTGCAGATAGGACATTCTCCAGAATAGATCACATATTAGGCTGCAAAACAAGCCTCAACAAATTCAAGAAGACAGAAGTCATACCATGCATCTTTTCTGACCAAAACACATGAAACTAGACGTCAATTAAAAGAAAGAATTCAGAAAGACCACAAATACATAGAAGTTAAATAGCATGCTACTAAAGATGGGTCAACCAAGAAACAGAAGTAATTTAAAAAATACATGGGAACAAATGAAAATGAAACCACAATGGTCCAAAACCTTTGGGATGCAGCCATAGCAGTTCTACAAGGGAAGTTTATAGCAATATAAGCCTATCTCAAGAATCAAGAAATATCTCAAATAAACAATCTAACCTTATATCTAAAGAAGCTAGAAAAAGACCAACAAAAGAAGCCTAAAGTTAGCAGAAGGAAGAAAATAATAAATATTAGAGCAGAAATAAGTGATATAGAAACTAAAAGGAAACAATAGAACAGATTAACGAAACCAGGAACTAGTTCTCTGGAAAGATCATTAAAATTGATATACCTCTAGCCAGATGTATCATATAAACAAAATCAGAAAGAAGAAATAATAACCAACATCACATAAATATAATTATGAGATTATGAAAAATTATATCCAAACAACCTGAACAACCTAGAAGAAATGGATAAATTCCTAGAAACATATAACTTACCAAGACTGAAAGAGGAAGAAATAGAAAATTTGAACAGACTAACTACCAGCAGAAATTGATTCAGTAATCAAAAAATCACAACAAACAAAAGCCCAGGACCAGATGGCTTCATAGGCAAATTCTACAAAACATTTAAAGAAGTGTTAATACCTCTTCTCGAACTACTCCAAATATAGAAAAGAAAGGAAAACATTCAAATTCATTCTATGAGGCCAGAATTATCCTAATACCAAAACTAGATAAAGATACCACAATAAAGAGAACTACAGCCAATATTTCTGATGAACATAGATGCAAAAATCTAAACAATATACTAGAAAACCAAATCCAATAATACATTTAAAAAAATCATTCCCATTACTCAGCCATTAGAAACGACAAATACCCACCATTTGCTTCAACTGGATGGAACTGGAGGGTATTATGCTGAGTGAAGTAAGTCAATCGGAGAAGGACAAACATTATATGTTCTCATTCATTTGGGGAATATAAATAATAGTGAAAGGGAATATAAGGGAAGGGAGAAGAAATGTGTGGGAAATATCAGAAAGGGAGACAGAACATAAAGACTCCTAACTCTGGGAAATGAACTAGGAGTGGTGGAAGGGGAGGAGGGTGGGGGGGTGGGGGTGAATGGGTGACGGGCACTGGGGGGGGCACTTGACGGGATGAGCACTGGGTGTTATCTGTATGTTGGCAAATTGAACACCAATAAAAAATAAATTTATTATAAAAAAAAATCATTCCCCATAATCAACTAGGATTTATTCCTGGGTTGAAAGTGTGGTTTGATATTTGCAAATCAATCAGCATGATACATCACATCAATAAGAAAAAGGATAAGAATCATATGATCAGGGGATCCCTGGGTGGCACAGCGGTTTAGCACCTGCCTTTGGCTCAGGGCGCGATCCTGGAAACCCGGGATCGAATCCCAGGTCGGGCTCCCGGTGCATGGAGCCTGCTTCTCCCTCTGCTTGTGTCTCTGCCTCTCTCTCTAGCTCTCTCTCTGTGTGACTATCATAAATAAAAAAAAATTTAAAAAAAGAGAACCACATGATCATTTCAATAGACACAGAAAAAGCACGTGACAAAGTACAACATCCATTCATAATAAAATCCCTCAACCAAGTAGGTTTATTTATTTATTTATTTAACCAAATAGGTTTAAAGGGAATATACCTCAACATGGTAAAGGCTATATATGAAAAAAATCATAGCTAACATCATCCTTAAAGGGGTAAAACTGAGAGCTTTCCCCATAAGGTAAGAAACAAGACAAAGATGTTCAGTCTTACCACTTTTATTCAACATAATTCTGGAAGTCCTAGCCACAGCATTCAGACAACAACAACAAAAAAGTAAGACATCCCAATTGGGAAGGAAGAAGTAAAACTTTCATTATTTGTAGATGACATGATACTCTAATATAGAAAACCTAAAAGAACTCCATCAAAAAAACTGCTAGAACTGTTAAATGAATTCAGTGAAGTCAGAGGATACAAAATCAATGTGCAGAGATCTGTTGCATTTCTATACAATAATAATGAAGCAGCAGAAAGAGAAATTAAGAAAATGATCCCATTTACAATTGTACCAAAAATAATCAGATATCTAGGAATAAAGCTAAACCAAAGAAGTGAAAAACCTCTATTCTAAAACCTGTAAAAAAATAAAAAATAAAAAATAAATAAAAACTATAAAACACTGATGAAAAAAATTGAAGATGACACACAAAAAATGGAAAGACATTCCATGCTCATGGATTGGAAGAACATTATTGTTAAAATGTCTATATAACCCAAAGCAATCTACACATTTAATGCAATCTCATCAAAATACCAACAGCATTTTCCACAGAACTAGTAGAAGAATCTTAAAATTTGTATGGAACCACGAAAGACTCTGAATAGTTAAAGCAACCTTGAGAAAGAAAAGCAAAGCTGGAAACACCACAATCCTGGATGTCAAGTTACATTACAAAGCTGTAGTAGTCAAAACCATATGGTACTAGTATGAAAATAGACACATAGATCAATAGAACAGAATAGAAAACTCAGAAATAAACCCACAATTATATGGTCAATTAACCTTTGACAAAGCAGAAAAGAATATCCAATGGGAAAAAGTCTCTTCAACAAATGGTGTTGGGGAAAACTGGACAGCAACATGCAGAAGAAAGAAACTGGACATGTCTTACATATACACAAAAATAAACTCAAAATGGATTAAAGACCTAAATGCGAGACCTGAAACCATCAAAATCCTAGAAGACAGCACAGGTGGTAACTTCTCGGACATGAGCCATACTAACTTTTTTCCAGATAGGTCCCAAGGCAAGGAAAACAAAAGCAAAAATAAACAATTGGGAGTATATCAAAATGAGAAGTTCTTGCATCATGAATGAAACAATCAATAGAACTAAAAGGCAACTTGTGGAATAGGTGAAGATATTTGCAAATGACATATCCAATAAAGATTTAGTATCCAAAATACATAAAGAACTTCTAAAATTCAATACCAGTAATAATAATAATTCAATTTAAAAATGGGCAGAAGATACCAACAAACAATTCTCCATAAAATAGATCTAGATGGCTAACAGACACATGAAAAAATGTTCATCATCACTTACCATTAGGGAAATGCAAATCAAAACTATAATGCCATTATTACCTCACATGTGTCAGAATGGCTAAAATCTATAATACAAGAAACAACAGATGTTGGTGAGGATGTGAAAAGAAAGGAACTTTGTGCACTATTGGTGGGAATGCAAACTGGTGAAGCCACTGTGGAAAAGAGTATGGAGTTTCCTCAAAAAGTTAAAAACAGAACTACCCTAAGATCCAGCAATGGCATTGTTGGGTATTTACCCAAAGGATACAAAAGCACTAATTCAAAGGGATACATGCACCCTGATGTTTATAGTAATATTATTTACAATAGCCAAGACATGGAAGCAGATCATGTGTCCCTCAACTAATGAATGGATAAAGAGATCACACACACACACACACACACACACACACACACACAGTAGAATATGGCTTAGCCATAAAGAAGAATGAAATCTTTCTATTTGCAAGGATATGGTTGGAGCTAGAGAAATACGTCAGAGAAAGACAAATATCATATGGTTTCACTCACATGTGAAATTTAAGAAACAAAACAAAGGAGCATAGGGGAAAAAAGAGAGAGAGAGAGACAAATCAAGAAACAGACTCTTAATTACAGAGAACAAACTAATGATTACAGAGGGAAGATGGGCAGGGAGATGGGTAAAATAGGTAATGAAGTGCATTAAGGAGTGCATTTTGTCATGAAGAGAGAGGTGATGTATGGAATTGTTGAATCACTATATTGTATATCTGAAACTAATATAAGATTATATATTAACTGGATTTAAAATAAAAACTTTAAAAAAAACAAAAAACAAATGAAAACTTATTGAATTGCACACTCAAGATTTGTGTTTTCATTCTATATTTTTAATCTAAAAACTGAAAACAAATATACACTTTATTTAGTAGGTTTGCTTTTTTTTTTCCCACCAGTATAAGTTAGCCATTCTGATGCTACCTCCTATGTTCTAGGCTTGAGCAAAATTCTAGGGTTTTGAAAATAATCAGAGCCAGTTTCTCACTGTTGAGGATTGGGTAACAAATACAGAAAGAAAGAAAACTAAAACTATGTCATTCAATGAAAGAAAACTGCTGTCCGATATGGTAGATATTAGTCACATGTGACTTTTGAACCCTTAAAATATGGCTAGCCCAAATTAAGGATGTGCTGTCAACATCAAATACACACTAGATTAGAAAGTCTTAGTACAAAAAAAATGTAAAATATCTTACTAATAACTTCTTATGTTGAGTATAATGTTGAAATGGTAAAATTTGTTGATATAATGGGTTAAACAGTACATTATTAATATCAATTTCAATTGTTTCTTTTTATTTTTATAACATGGCAACTAGAAAGTTTATGGTTACATATGTGGTTCATATTTGTATACACTGGACAGTACTGAAATATATTGTAGCTTGTGTACTGAACTGGAATTGAAGCTATCATATTCTAATATGTGACCTCAGAATTCTATCTATCTATCTATCTATCATCTACCTATTTTTTCTTCTCTGAAAGGGCCTGGAAACAATGATATACCAGTAGCAATAAGCATACCTAGCACCCAAATCTTGGTACCATCATTCTCCATTAAAAGGAAATATAGGGGCAGCCCGCATAGCTCAGCGATTTAGTGCCGCCTTCGGCCCAGGGTGTGATCCTGGAGACCAGGGATGGAATCCCATGTCGGGCTCCCTGCATGGAGCCTGCTTCTCCCTCTGCCTGTGTCTCTGCTTCTCTTTCTCTCTGTGTGTCTCTCATGAATAAATAAATAAAATCTTTTAAATAAATAAATAAATAAATAAATAAATAAATAAATAAATAAATAAATGGAAATATAGTTGCTTGGAGAAGTGGCTGATCTCAGAGCTGGGGGAGAGAAAGTACAGGATAAGCCTGGAACATCTTATTACACAATAAAGTAAAGAATTGGTATAAAAATGATAGGGTATATAAAAATGACACAAAAGAATCACTGGGGATCCCACTAGCCAAATCTAAGATAATCTGAGCATCAATATAAATGATGATAGCAATGGATAATCTATTGAATAAGAATCCATAAGTCCATGTTCATTATAAATACATAAATAGATATATAAATAATTCCTTTTACTATATGTCACCTAATAAATATAGAAAAAAATAGAGGTAGAAAATTATCAATGGATAATAAAACCAGTGGGTAAAAGTTTGATGAGAAACAGCATGATTTACCTATTTCAAAGTATCTTCCCACATATTAATTATAAAGGGGTAGACTTCTTTAGTTTAGAAGAATAATTTAAGAACTTTGCAATTGAAAAAATTATCACACAAACTAGAAACGAATTATGTTACCTTGGTGTTTTTAAATAGCCCTAAGAAGGGACGCTTGGGTGGCTCAGTGGTTGAGCATCTGTCTTTGACTCAGGAGACGATCCCAAGGTCCAGGATCAAATTCCACATCAGGCTCCTGCAGAGAGCCTGCTTCTCCCTCTGCCTATGTCTCTGTGCCCCCCCCCCCCCCCCCCCCCGCCGCCTCCGGTCTCTCATGAATAAATAAATAAAATCTTTTTAATAAAATAAAAATAAATAAATAAATAGCCCTGAGAAGATTCAACTTTCCCTTCCTAATCCCAATTTGATGAATGAAAATTAACCTAATCTAAGTTTGGTTTTTGAATGAACATTAGAGTCATTTGAGTTTTCTTTTTTAAGATTTTATTTATTCATTCATGAGTGATACAGAGAGAGAGAGGCAGAGACAGAGGCAGAGGGAGACGGAGGCTCCACGCAGGGAGCCCGATGTAGAACTCGATCCCTGGACTCCAAGATCACGCCCTGGGCCAAAGGCAGACGCTCAACCACTGAGCCACCCAGGCGTTCCCATTTGAATTTTTTTTAATGAAATCTTTGTAAGATATAGAGGCAGGAAGCCTTCACATCCAGAGGAACATGGCACTAGTGGACACAATTAAAAATACCATTTACAAAACTAATTAGCAAATTTGGGCAGGAAGCAAATAAAAAAGAATAGAGGAAGTTACATAGTCATTTTTCACAGTTACACTTGTTATTATCATGCCTTACATTGATATAATTTTAGTAGTGTCAAAAATCTTTTGTAAACCTTGCACTGATACTTCCTAAAATACTTCATGTAATTTTAAAAGCCATAATACATCATGTAGGTAAAGAGTTTTATACGAATGGGCAAAAGTAGGAAATTATCTATAAAATTAGGTATTCTATTCTTAAATAAACTCAACAACAGAAAAGTATAGCTTATTGCCTAAACAACTTAAACACTAAAGAAGCAATAATACTATTACCCACACACATTGGAATCAGAACAATTTAAAGCAAGAGAAAAGAAGTCAGTAACTTTATGATATGGAGCCCCAAAATTTAAAATCCAATTATATGCCACTTGCTGTACAATTAAAAACAAGAGGATCAAGTGAATTTACTTTCCTGTCTATTTGTTTTAAGATAACCTCTTTTCTTTTTTTTTTTTTTTTTTTTTTTTTTTTAGATAACCTCTTTTCAAAATATTTGAGTTGCTTTCAACAGAGGGCATATAGAATATGTTACTCAAAATGGAATTTAAAAACTTTCCATGTTAGATCCCTAGCAGGTTTGGATATGAGAGGAAGTTGCCTGTTTTCCAGAGTTTTCTGAAAACGCAAAAGAATGTTCATGGAAATGAAAACCAAAAATCTAGTAGTTGACTCCAAGGGAGTTTAAAAACACAAAAGCTTCTTAATGAAAGGGTTAAGTGCTATCATAAGGACTGTAGGTAGGAGTAAAATTAAATAAATAAGTTGGAAAGAAAAACTGGCAGACACTAGGAATCTTTGAAATTCAATAAACATTTATCTTTAGGATCAAAAGAATCCCAAATCCTTCATTGTCCAAAACTTGTTGGCCTTCACTGAAACACTTCATAAGGACTATGAAGTAAGGTATTTCACAGATTCCCTAAACTTCAGAAGACCAAGAAACAAGTCATTCTGATCTTTTGGTAAGTTTTGGTAAACATAGTATCGTCTGCCACAAAAACATAATCATCAGGTTTATTTGATTACCAAAGCTTTGAGAGCTGCAAATAATTTGCTGTGTTGTTTTAGTGTATTTATTACATGTATTCAAAGAGATGCTACTACATTTTGTAGGGAGGGAGCAAATGTGAATGTTTGAATAGACTGGTCCTGTTCTTTAGTTTCTTTTTTCCTTTCTGAAGGTGTCCAAATTTTAACTTGAGCCATTTACCAACAGAATAACTAATGGAGGGACACCTGGGTGACTCAGCGGTTGAGTGGCTGCCTTTGGCTCAAGGCATGATCCCAGAGTCCCAGGATCGAGTCCCACATCAGGCTCCTTGCGTGGAGCCTGCTTCTCTCTCTCCCTGTATCTGTCTCTCTGTCTGTCTCTCTCTCTCTCTCATGAATAAATAAATAAAATCTTTAAAAAATAATAACTCATGGACATAGGTATACAGAAAATGTGTGTGGAAAGTAGCAAGACTGGCTACAGAAACAACAGCATGAAAGCGTTTTCAATAAAATCAACTGAAGATATCTACAGTGACTATTTTAAAAATACCATTATCTTTTTAAAATATTTTTTAAAATATTTTTAACACAATTTAAAACGTTATAAAAGAAAAAGAAAATTCAGACCAACTTGGAAAAGGAGATCGTGTAAACATGCCAACTCTGAGCATTGTCAGAGTTGCCATGATAGTTTCAAATGTGTTGAGCATCCTGGCAGCCAGGACAATGAGCGCACAAAATTATAAAGCTGTATTATTGGAATAAGAAAATATCCTAGTTTCTCAAAAAAGTAAAGGCTTTTCTTGATTTAAAATTCAAAAACTATTCCTCATGTGAAGAAATGAATAATACTATAATACAGCATGTACCAACTTCAATTGGATTTCTATTACTAATATCAAAAGATTGTCTATGGCTTATGACACTAAAGTATCGCTCAATGAAGGCAGTCCTAGGAGGGTTAAGGAAAGGTTACTAAGCACATAGCCTCCCTGTGCTCTAGGAAGAATGCATTAAGTTCTCTAAAGTACATCTAAGCGAATATGTTTTTCCACTTGATTATATCATATCATATAAACATAGTCAATGGGAAGAAAATTTATTGATTAGTTTGTTGCATGAACATAGAAACAAAGTCTCTGAAAATTGGAGAGCTTTTAAAGATCTCTTAGTCCAATAATAAATTAAAGCAGCTAATGTCATAAAAGGCATCTCTGATAATCAGTATAGGAACTTGGCTGGCACACCATGATGGACACTTGGATTACTCTCTCAAAAGTCCATCTGCTCTACTGATGTAGACAGCTCTTTTTTACATAATGCTGAAAACTCCTGGTCTGTAATATCTACCATATTTTACAGTCTGCCCTCCAGATCAACAGAGCAATCTTTCAAATGTCAGAAGATACTTTTGATTTGCTACTTCTGCCTCACCTTCCCTAAGCTAAACATCTTCAGTTTATGCTATTTGTCCATTCAAAATGATAACAATATTACTTAAAAGTCATGTAACACTTTAAACTTTTTTCAGTGCTTCCTATACATGATCTCATTTTACCTTTATAATACATCTCTGAATGCTGTATATCAGGTATATCACACATGAGAAAACCAGCTTGCCCAAAGATCGTATTACCAGTTTATGCCAGAATATAGACTAGAAGCTTCATCTCTTCACTCTCTTCCTAGCTCTGAATTTAAATGAGCATTTATATAAACATTCACTAACCACAGTAAATATTTAGGATAAAAAATTTTTTTAATCCATTTTCCTAATATTAAGAAAATAATTAGGAAGATACATTTATGGTAAACAATGCCTAAAAAGTCACAAATTTTTTCAAGTGGCAAGAATTTTATGGGTGTTTAGAACTTCAAGTAGATTAAGTGTTTCTCTTCTGTTTCTAGCTAAAAAAATTTGAACAACTATAGGCTTGAGTTCAGGTTAAACTTTCTGATCATATTTCAAATATAAGATAATATACCAATATAAACCCTCTAGTCTGCCAAAGAAAAAGTAGAATCCTTAGAGTAATTTTAAAAACGTGTGGAAGTTCTAAGATTTTTTTTATACTTCAGTCATCTCAGATACTGTTTCCCTGCTGGTTTCCCAATAGTCATCTTCATCCACTCAAATCTGTTGAGTTCCTGAGCATCTGCTGATTCCTCCTCTGTGTTTACAGCAAGGAATGTCAGAATTCAAACATTTTTCCTTAAACAGCAACAATAAAAACTCATTGCATACATAAAATTTCACCTGTTGGGATAAAATCCATTAGGCCTTAGAACTGAATAGAAGGCACTCGATTTAAATACACAGAAGCAGCAGTCGTTAACAGTATATAATTAAAGCAACAGCTTTAAAATGTGCCTTCAAGGGCATTTTAACAAAGTCTGATTTAAAGAACTTTACTGTGCTAAGGAGGTGCTCTACTAAGCCTAAGTACATTGAAAAGTCAAGTGTTGAGGGCTCTCCATGAGGGACACCCTGCCCATTATCTGTGGTATGGAAGTGTGTACCTATGACAGAACTCTTGAATGCAATCTAATATTGTTGTGACGGGGCAGAAGCAGAGTCAGAAAGGCTATCAATCTCTGTGGGAACTAGAGCCCAAGCCTCTGATGATGTGATGAGCTGGGGACTTGTGGCAGGTAGGACTACTGAAAGTAGAAGCCTGACTACACAGTCTGTTTGAGTAGAATAATCCTGCTTTTTTAGTTTCTTATTTCCTTTCTGAACGTCAATTTGAGCCATTTACCCAAGGGACAAACTAACGGACATAGGCATATAGAAAATGAAAACTAGTAATTATGCCCTCTAACTACAAAATGGTCACAATCAAATCAAAGGAGAGCAGACTGGGAAGCCAAGTACAAAATTTAGGTCAACGAAGCCTCTCCTTGAGATACCAACCCAGCCACCAGCCAGGCCCAATTCCAATTGTTTAGTCTTGCAGGCAACGGCCAGTTGTTGAGCACCAGTGATTCGAGTTACCATCTTACCAAAATACAGGATGTGGCTCCTTCATCTTGCATCTTGCTAGGATTCTTAGTAAAGAATACCATTCCCCACTCCCCAGTCTTTGGTGTGTTTTCTTTCTAGAAGCAACAGAATCACTGGCAGGTAACAGGCTCTAGAGTG
The DNA here is from genome assembly GCF_048418805.1 of Vulpes vulpes. Lineage (NCBI taxonomy): Eukaryota > Metazoa > Chordata > Mammalia > Carnivora > Canidae > Vulpes > Vulpes vulpes. The sequence goes on along the minus strand of NC_132787.1, from coordinate 21,031,603 downwards.
AAACATTCTACTTTTAACCTAGATTTTCCCACTTTTAAGGAGGAGGCTATGCCAGGCTTCAATGGCTGTGTTTTTCTCCTTTCATGTCTTCTCTTCCTCGCTGGAAGTTTTTTTTTTTTTTAAGATTTTATTTATTTATTCATGAGAGACAGAGAGACAGGGAGAGAGAGAGAGAGAAAGAGAGAGAGAGAGGCAGAGACACAGGCAAAAGGAGAAGCAGGCTCCATGCAGGGAGCCCGATGTGGGACTTGATCCTGAGGTCTCCAGGATCATACCCTGGGCCGAAGGTGGCGCTAAACTGCTGAGCCACCTGGGCTGCCCTGGCTGGAAGTTTTATAAGAAAAGGCCCCCCCCGGAGGAAACATGTCCATCTGGACTGGACTGCTGAATAAGCCTGCCTATTTCTGAGCTGCAGTATTAGGAAAATCCACAGTTGCTGCACTCCTAAGCCACATTATCCCTTCCAGCCTTAATCAGTAATAAGTATGGTATTCTGATCTCCGTCTGTCCTATTCCTTGTAAGTGGCTTACAATTAAGAACCACTTTTTAACTGCGTTGACCTTGGAAAGTTATTTTACTATAGTTGTCATTATCCACTCATATTTGTCAAGTTTTGGGGCATCTTCTGGCCCTCTTTTGGATGTTATCATTATTTTGTTAACCTGGTAGATTGTGAATGTAAAGTGCCTAGCACAGGGCTTTGCATTCAATTAAAGTTTACCTTCTGCTACTATGTTAATTTTAATCTAGTCATCACCAACATCTTCTAAATTCCATCTTCCCTTTAACTTCCTCCAATAAATTATCCTCTGTCTTTCCTCAGTCTTCAACACTTTCTTATGTCTCTAGACATTGCCCTAAATCAACCTAAATTTTGTTCTTAAAATGTAGTCCCAGGACCAGCAGCATCAGCATCTTCTGGAAATTTGTTGGAAATGGAAACTCAGGCTCCATCTCAGATTTACTGAAGCAGAAACCCTGAGGGTGGAGCCCAGCAATTTGTGATTTAACAAGCTGTTCAGGTGATTCTGAACGTTCAAGTTTAAGAACCAGATGCCTATATCATTACGTTTCTGTTCAGCTCTATAGCTTATCTCTGCCCCGTTACTTTTCTTTTTGTGCTTTAGTCTTCTTTGTAATTACCAACCATTTTGTTTAGTTATCATTATCAATTGTTTCACACCTGAAAGCCCCATCACCATCCAAAAAGGGAAAAAAGGTTAACTATTTTGCTCTTAAATGATTTAAAATTAGGATCTACAAGTCTCATACATATTTTTTGTTCACTCCTAATTATTATATCTGATTTATTGAAAAGTCAGGCAACTCAGTATGTTTTAATTTAGTTTACCAGGTGTTCATTTTCACAGCCATTATATAACATAAGCCCACTCACAAATCTGTAAATCTTTGCTCTGTGTTGTTTTTAATAGGTAAACAGAAAAATCTCGTATTACAAGAAACTACAGGTACCATGGGAAAAAAAAAAAAATTGGTTTTCACAGTACTGGTTTCCCAACAACTTGAAAAGCATCAAGCAATTCAATTATCCTAAAATTGCCATCCAATTTGTTTCTCTGTGGGAGAACTACTACTCTTATGTCATGAAGACCAGAAAATTATCTGCTTTTTTGGAATATGTGAGTCTTTCTATTTTTGCTGAATCTTTGAAAGAATATTTAGGGACAGTGGGGGGGGGGGGGCAGGGAAAGGGTTGGGACCAGAGGGAAAGGGAAGAGGTGAAATGGGAGCTGACAAAAAAAGTGTTTGTCATTTCAAATGACCCCCAAATATCACTATTTGTTAAATATACTTTGAAATTATTCTCTGGTAGGGATCCCTGGGTGGCTCAGCGGTTTAGCGCCTGCCTTTGGCCCAGGGTGCCATCCTGGAGACCCGGGATCGAATCCCATGTCAGGCTCCCGGTGCATGGAGCCTGCTTCTCCCTCTGCCTATGTCTCTGCCTCTCTCTCTCTCTCTCTCTCTCTCTCTCTCTCTCTCTGTGACTATCATAAATAAATAAATAAAAAATAAAAAAAGAAATTATTCTCTGGTAAATTTAATCTAATGCTTACATCCTTCAAATAATTGATTGGTTCAGGTAATTATTAACTTCCCTCCCACCGGTCCTCAAATGCTTATGTAATTAATTTTCAATCAACAAAATTTGTAGACGTGCATGATTTTATAATATATTAGTATTAATGTGTAACATTTTGAGGAAATGTCATTCTTAAGCCATCTATTATGAGGCATTTTTTTGGGAAGCAAGTCATTCACTTAAACTGTAATGAAAAGCATTTAGTATTTATTATTAGTGTGTAGGAGGCTTGTTCTCAAGGGAGTATTTCACAGCTATTATTCATTCAATCTTAGTTTCCCTGGGAGGGAAGGAAAAGGAGACCAGTGAGCCAAAAGTCAATGAGTTGAGTCATTGTTCAGCTCCATTCCAAAGGACTACTCTGTTTCAACCCCAGGTTCAAGTTAAGATTCTCTGGCTAAGGATTGTCTTTGTGATCTAGTCCCATTGGCAACAGCTCAGACATCACTTGTCTGGTCTCTGATCACCCTCCTGGGAAGGCTCTGAGATGCATCCATGGAACAAGAAACCTTCCTTCATAAGGAACAAGGGCCTTCCTATGTAAAGTAGACATTCCTAGAGTTCCATCTTCAGATTTCTTCTGAGATCCCCAAAGTACCCACAATGGCCAGGTGTTCTATTTTATTTTCAATACTCCAAGATCTTAAATTTGATCGTAGTGATGATAGGGGTCTCATGATTTATCTTCACTGATTTCTCTTTTTTGTACTACCTTCTTACAGGAAAGGCACTTTGGTCTTAACTTGTCTCAAGTCTTTTTTCTAATCCTAGCTGATCAAGTTCCTTCTGGTTTCCTCTGCTCTACCAACCAGTCTGGACTACAGAACAAGTTATTTCAACACTATTTTCTTAAGTACTCATTCCACTCATTAACTTCTTGAATCTTCCATATTAATATCAGTCCTTGATCTTCTCAACTTTTTTTTTTTCCATCTCCATTGTCTAAGCTGCTGAACTTTGGGGAAAGATGACAAAACCATTATCAAGTAGTTTTCTCAACACTCCTTTCAGACCCTCCAGTGGACTTTGTACAGCTTCATGCAAGATAGTTACTTGTATATCCTGAAATGCCCCATGATAATCCCATCTCCCTAATTCTATGAAGGTAATCTTGCCACTTCTCATGACACCCTTTTCTGCCTCCCCCTGCAAATTTTCTTTGTGCTTCCACTCTTTTCTTTCTTTGTTATTGTTTCAGTGGAAGTTTTGCCCCTTCTGTATTCAACTCCATTATCAGTTCCACTTTTCCTCCATTCCTTTTGCTGGCATTTGCTCAGCTGTCTCTGTCTCTTTTCATCTCTCTCCTGGTTGCTTTTGTTAGGCCTACAAACACTCTCAGTACTTTCCTATGAATAACAATGAACAAGCAAGCAAACAAAACTAACTTCTCTGGGTTTTACAATCTCTTCAGATTGTTATCTTCTTGGTTTCCTTTCCAGGGTAAATCTGTTTGCTCCTGGACCTCCTGAAAACTTCTTTCTCAGAGGTCACCAATGACTTCTAATCAGCAAATTCAATGAACTGTTTTATTATTCACTTTATCTTATTCTTTCTAACATGTCTGTTCTTACCAACTAATCTTGAGCTCACTCCATTGCTTGGCTGGAGACATACCACATACTAACTGTACCTTCCTTGCTTCCTTCAAGGATTCCAATTCCAATTCCTTCCTCTCCCAACTTGTCAAAAATGATCTTCCACCAGATTCATTCTCTAGACCCCTTTAATTTCTTCCCTGATTTCATCAACTCCCAAATTTTAAACTATTGCTTCTTGTAGATCATTCCAAAATCTAAATTCCAACTGCCACTGGAGATTTCTACCTTGGATCTTTTAGAGAAAGGGTTGGTAAAACTGTTTCCACAAGGGATAGATAGTAAATATGTCAGCCTCTGCAGGCCATATTGTCTCTGTTATGACTACTAAACTCTGCTGTTGTAGTATGAAATCAGCTACAACACATAAATGAATGTGACTGTTTCAATAAAACTTTATTTATAGACACTGATAAATTTCATATAATTTTAATGTATTACAAAATGTCAGTCTTCTTTGGATTTAAACAAATTAAAAATGGAAAAGTCATTCTTAGCTCTTAAAAAGACAGGTAGCAGGATGGATTTGGCCCTCTGGCTGTATTCTGTTGACTCCTGTTTTAGAGGCATTCCACTGCCACACGTTTCCCAGGCATTTACTACTCTTTCCCATTGTGATAGTGTTTCTTATTTTAAAATAAAAATAAAGACATCCTTTAAGAGTTTTAATGCTGTGCAATATCCTGCAGGTACAGACTTCCTTTAGAGTGGGCTTGGGGAAAACAAATATGGATACAGCATTCTTATTTCAGAAAAGGAAGTTGAGGCCCAGGTTGGATTGTCATAAAGTAGTACTAACACCACCATTAGAACTCAATTCTCCAGATTTTTTGGACCAAGCCTCTATATAAATTGTCACACAGTAGTCAATTGCCTATAATGTGTGGTTTATATCTTTCAATACAGAAAGAAAGAGAAAACTTATCAAAATTCTTTTCAGATCTATAATCCATACTATACTGTACCCCACACCCCATAAGCATGTTCTTTTTCTGTCAGTCTGATGGCTCATTATGATGCTTCTACCCAGCTTAGGCAGCCAGGAACTGCTGGAAGAGAGGTAACAATGTTTACTAAAGTGAAGTTCCACAGATGCCAGTGTTAAGGTTGAAGTAGAAAATGTTGTAAGTGTAAGGAAGATCTAGATAACAACTATCATAATTTTGATACCGGCAGAGAGAGTTAAAGCTCAGTTTTGTATTTAAAAAAAAATGTATTTGCTATCAGAAAGAGAGAATGGATGATGCTCCTATAGTTAATGCCTATTTTATTCTCTTCCATGTATTTTCTCAGAACTCATTTGGGGTTCTGAGTTCTACTAAGAATGTTGTAATAGTCACTCAGTTTTTGAGTTTTATGAGAACATAGATTCTTCTGTAATTTCCTTTCCTACCTATTCAATTTTAGGATTGAGAGAAATGAATTCACCCTTACATCATTCAGAGACTACATTTTGTTTTTTAGCCATAGGCCAATTTGGCACTATTTATTATAACTTTCATATTTCCTATTATTTTGTTAGTGTCTATTCTGGAGGAAGAACTTTACAAAAAAACCTAAGTTATAATTACTATTTTGCTTTGTGAGGAAAACAGCAAACCAACAAATGCACACACACACACACACACACACACTCAGCAAAGCACCATTAGGTAGAAAACCAATTGGGGGTATAAAAAAGCAAACCACGAACAGGTATTAGTGATTCTGCCCTCAGTCCAATTTATACATTTTTTTGGAAATTCAAGAATGTTAACCTTGCCTTATGCTTTTATTCATTATTGTATTATAGGGTGACTCCTGAAGAATCTTGTTTCTTTGGAGTACATTTGATCATAAGCAGAATTTGGCCCTAATTAAAATGAGATTATCACAGGATACTATATCAAAGAAATGTGCTTCTGAAATGGGTATTCTTTTACTTATTTTCCTTTAATAGATATAATGAAGGCCAGAACATATTACCCCTTTCAAATAACTATTCTTTGGAAAATATATCTGCCTTTGGTAAACAGATTTTTATGTCTGAATGGAAGATTAAGTTAGCTTTATTAATTTCTTAATGTATACAGAAACTCCTTATCAGAATCAAAGGAAAACAACTGAAAACATCTAGAGCTCTGTTTTCTGAAGGAAATTAATTTTTGCTTATATAGTTAGAATATTCTCAATATTGGTTTTCGGGCAGCATTAGAGATGAGTGCCACAGCAGGTACATGCAAGAAAATAACCAAGGTTCACATTATCATTCCCAAAATAAGGGACAGTTTTTTCTACTAAGAGTCCCATAATCTCAACCACTGATTTATAAAGTCCCTTAGGTGAGAGGTTGGATCACTCAGGGCATTCACCTGTGTCCCCCATGTGATTTAATAAAGTTGACACATCAGCAGACTCATGAACATGAACATTCATTTTGGATAGTGGCACAGGTGCCCCTGTTCCAGGTAGCAATAATGCCCAAGCTCATTCTATTTTGGATGACAGCTTTTCTCATTAGAGACATTTCAATGGTCAATAAAGATGTGTTTTGCTGGCTAAAAAAAAAAAAAAAGGAAAAAAAAAGAATATTCTCTATATTGAGGTAAAATACTTTACAACAGACATCTTGCAAAATAATTTCTGTAGTAGTATTATAGAGTAGGCTAAAGCTACTAAAAGAAAGAAAACCCCCAAATTCAGTGGTTCAAAGAACAATGAAGTTTATTTGTCTCCCAGTTCACAGTGCAAGACAAGCATTCCAGCTTGGTGGGCAACTCTGATCCAGTCAGTTGTTGGGAGACCCAGGCTGGCAGCAGCTCAGCCATCAACAGTTGGCATGCAGGGCTGCTCTGGTTGTCACCATTCCAGCTGGCTAGACAGGGGAAAGTGCGGGAGGCTCCAGCCAGGGATATCGTCTCAAGCAGATAAAGTAAGTTCCTTAAATCACTTGTACTCATATTCCATTGACAAGTATCCAGTAGCGCAGCTACACAGCTACAAGAGAGACTGGGAAATATAGCCTCTCCGTGTACCAGGAAGAAGGGAAGAACAGAAGCAGCAGGCAACTGCAGTCTCCATATACCAATTGTGAAAAATTATAAAATACCAATAACGTACACTGCAAGGTCTCCAGAATGTTATACAAACACAAAAAGAATATAGCAAACACCTTATTTTTTTTCTATTATGAGAATATTCAACAAGGTGAAAACCAAGGAAGGTCTCTTTCATTTTATGTTACCACATCAAAAAGATTTTTGTTATCAAACACACAGAGGAAATACCCAACTTAAAATAAATCATGTTCTAAAAGCTGGGAATGCATTTTCTCATAGAAACAATGCTCTAAAAATGGCCAGGTTCCAAAATTATTTCAAAAGGGCTCATTTACCTCCTGTGGTATATCTGCAATGAAAAGTAGCGGAAGACAATACTGTCCTGTAGCACTCAAAATGGAACTATTAGTTAGAAATAATTTTTTAAAATATTTTTAATATGGAAATTAAGGTTAAGTAGAGAAGGATATGATGGAGACTGGGAAATGGAAAATGAATACTTTCATGTAAAGTCAAAGTGAACTTTCAAAAGTATTCCAAGAGTGGCTCTTTAGGTTTTTCCTCCTTCAAGGTTTATCACATGCAAAATGAATGTGCTTATCAGCTATGCATTACATGTGGATTTTTAGAACAAGATGGGAGAGATAAAATACTAAACACAGGTTTAGTAGGAGGAGAGTGTTCTGTAAAATAATCAGGTAAGAGCTGGGAGGCAGAAGGGAAGGCAGGAAAAGTCTCATGTGGTCTTGTCTCTACATCTACAAATATACACCAGGAAAGAGATAGGTAGAGGGAAAGACCAAGTTGAGGGTGGGAAGAGGATCTGAAGACTGACATGTGCAGGATCTCCTAGGGGGAAGGATGAAAACAATTTGGGATTGGGTTTTCTCTGGTCCAACCACCAGGAATTTACTTAGTGCCTAGAAGGTCTCAGGCTCAGAGAGGCAGCATACAAGCTACTATGCATAAAGAAGGAATGTTCATAGGCTGAGAGGAATTTAGGGAGTAACTGACTTCTGTTTCATTTCTCTTTAATTGGCGCAAGCAAGGTTTGTGATTTAAAATTAAGAAAATGAAAACCTATCCAAATGCAGATCAGAAGAATCTCATGACAGAAAAGACACATCTGAACAGGGCTCCTACAAATATACCCAGTGTAAGCCTCCTTCTACCTTTCAAGTACACGTTTATTTTTATTTTTTTTTTTTCTAGCTGTTCTATTCCAGTACAGCTTAATAGTCCCCCTACTACTTATAACATGACTTCTGAAGATGCTGGATCTTAAGTAAAAAGGCAATTTCAGGCAGCCTGATCTAGGGGTAGGTTCTGTATCTTAAATGCAGCAGAGGGCTGTTCTCTGTGAGCCTGACTGCTTACAGCCCATTGATTGCAGAATTCACCAAGAGATACTGGTTTCTCTCACTTGACAACTGCACGTACTATAATCAGAAAGACATGACATTGGGCTCCTCTAAAAAAGCCCAAGCCTCAAATTGCTTTTGAAGCAGTATTTGGTCTAACCGTGGCACCAACAACAATGAACATCACCATGGGCATCAAGAGCCCAGCCTTTAAAGCCTGAACACGGAACAAAGATTTCTTTAACTTCTGCAAATGAAAGCACCCTTTGAAAATAAACAAATCCTCAAATTGGTCGCAAACTATTTAATCAAATGTTTTTTTTTGTAGTTTCAGAGAATACTAATACAATTCTAAGCATGTTGGCACAATTTTGCTCACAAATTTCTCTTATTCCAGCTTGCTGCTGTGTTAACTATTTTACAGAGAGATAAAAGTTGATGAAACAAGGGATAGAAATGATGTGAGGTTTCAATACAAATGTTTGTTTGTATTCTGTCTGGAGTCTTAACTTTGAGCCTAATTAGCTGCATTATCTTGAGCAGGTCCCTAGACATCTCTGGATTTGATTCCTCAACTGGAAATTGAAGGGATTGGATGAGATGAGCTCTAAAATCCCTTCCAGCTCGACAGGCTGTAATTCAAATTTTTTCAGCTTCAGTTGTGCCATGACAGGGAATTTTATTGGCAGTCTTGAATTACTTGAAGATGGAGCATACTGCTTCATGCCTATGCAATACTGCCCTGAACAGATATCTCACAGCTGCTCTGCTTCCTCCTGCTGGAGGCTGTTTGGATGGGGGTGAGACTGTGAAGTTCTGTGCCCAGCTCTAAAGAGTTTTTGAAAAGCTGCCATGTGACTCTTAAGAAGATTTTCCTATACAACCTGACTACCCAAAGCCAACTTTACAAAGCAACAAACAGGCATTCACAGTCAACACCAAGAAAAGCCTTCTCCCGCTCAGCCCCTGCCTTGCCACACAGAACTCTCATTCAAAACAATAATGTCAAGTCCAGGCTCAGATTTCAAATAAAAGACTGATTTTTAAAAATAAAAGCAATGACATTTCAGAGGCCTGGTTTTCCAGTATTTTCATTTGGAGTAATAAGTTCTGAGTGAGTATATTTATCAGTAGGATGGACCAAAACCAAACTTTTCTTTCTAATACCCACCTGGGAGCTAAGAACTGCAGCTCTACTGGTTCTCATTTCTGAATCACTACCAGGCCATCGAGTTCCCTCTTCTCTGGTCTTGAGAGGCTGGGTTTCTGGTCTCCAACCTGAGTCATTGTCCTAACATAAGACATCATTCAGGAGGGAGCATCTCACTGAATGATCAGGTCTCCAACCCAAAACTTCTGGATTTAGTAGAAAAATTAAGGATAATTATAAACTTGAACTGCAGCCTATTCTAGGTCACACACAATTCAACTACTCTATTGGTAACTATTAATTATTGTCATCCCTTTTTACACATGCAGAAACTGAGACCCAAACAAATTAAGTAAATTGCCCCCAATCAGTACCACCATACTGTCGCTAATGCTAATCCACACACTTGTCAGTTTGCCTGGAGCCATCTACAGTGCTCTCTTGCCTTCAAGAGTGGGGTTAGGAGGAGAAAGAAGAGTTAAAACTGACAAACAGCATTAAAGACTTAAATATATTTCATTCTCAAATATTCTATCCTTTTTTATAACTGTCCTCACTCAGGCTCAAGTCTCTGAAGTCAGCTCTGAAAAGTGTATTAATTTAACTAACAAAGACTCACTCAGGTGCCTCTTACAGATGTAGTAACTACTGAACTGGCTGGTGGAGAGTAGGTTTGAAAGTAGAGAAAAGAACTCCAAGATGCTGCCCATGCCCTAGGAAGATCATAACCCAGTACATGAAGCCTTTCAAACCTCTTCCAAGCCTGTTACTTCCCAATGCACTACTTTCCTGCCTATATTAAATTAGGGAATCATCTATCTATAGTCTACTATAGTCTCAATCTTAGAAATCTGAATTTTAATCATTCATGTGAATTCTGCACTGTCTCTCTAAAAGATATCCTAAGGATGTCCTTGAGCTCTCACAGTAAAATAGTTATGTACAAAATAGTTCTTCCTCCAAATCACCACTTCCTTTCCAACTTCAGCCTTCTAGAAAGACAGTAATTAAAATCGCCTGCCTTTAATGACTATGCCATCAGGTCTCCATTGGTTTCCTTTTTCTACACAGCACCCAGTCATGGGTGTTGATTGCGAAGGTCTGGAATTTTAACTCCCATGTCATCTTGCTTGTTTTGCTTTTTTTACTTTGATTTTTTTTTTCCTAATAACCCCCTCATTTGCTCCTTTATAAAATGACCAGGCAGGACTAGGAACCTTTATCTACAAAGACCCCCACGGTACAATCATGATTACTCTTTTATTACAAGAGAAGGAAGACTGGCATGCTATTCCCTGTTTGATTAATTTCTGACATTTGGGTTCTAGGACATAGTTTTTGTTTTAAGCAACACTTCCTTAGGGAACATAAGGTGCTAAAATTAAAACACAAAAACAAAAAATGCCTCTGCCCTGAGGAAAGGAAAAAGATTTCCTTTTCTTGATTTACTTTCCGAAACTAACCGAAAGCTGAATTGATTATCTATTTCCGTCTAGAATCACTGGAGTATTGTGCAGTTTTTCTTCAGTTTGACATGTTGTCATGACCCCTATTAGTACATAGACTTCCCAGTTTTGAGGGCAACAAGTAACATGAGGATATTTCTTCTTAGAGTATCCACTCCTTGTTCGTTTGTTATAAAGCTCTACTGATTCACAGAATGACTTTTTAGAAAACTAATGCTCACAAATTTATATATAAATTGAATGCTAAGAGTGAAGTCACAGAATAAAGTAAGAAATACATAATAGAATTACATTTACTTGGTATTATGTTCCCGGTGCAAATCTATTTTAAAGCCTAAGATTTTTTTTTCTGGATTTTTTAGTTGGATTTTGAATTGCTATTTAGGTCATTACTAGAAGCGGGAGCAAGCCTAGTCTCCTTTCTTTCAATGGTTTCAATTATTTATGATTCATAGATTCAGAATGTTAGATCTACATGTGACACTGGAGGTAATTTTGTAAGCCCTTGGTATAAGAACAATGAGGTCCCAGCTGGAAATGCAGCCCTCTTGCAACAAATACACATGGGAGGGACACATGGGGGTACAGAAGAGGGAAAGGGGACTCCCACTAGGCAGCCAGATCTGTCCATCAATCCTGGAATTCAAAAAAACCACTGGCAGGTCATACCTCCATCTTACAGAGGTCGAGAAAAGCCAAGGGACTTACCCAGGGTCACAGAGCCGACTTAAGCAGTAGAAGTAGCACTCACTGGGCCATTTCCTAGAATGGTCCTTTACCCAGGAAAAGACACATACAACCAGGAATGTCCTTTGTTTTTTTTTTTAAGATTTTATTTATTTATTCATGAAAGACACACACACACACACACACACACACAGAGGCAGAGACACAGGCAGAGGGAGAAGCAGGCTCCATGCAGGGAGCCCGACGTGGGACTCAATCCCAGGTCTCCAGGATCACACCTGGGCCGAAGGTGGTGCTAAACCACTGAGCCACCTGGGCTGCCCAAGAATGTCCTTTAAAATGCACATAGTGGGACACTTGGGTGGCTCAGTGTGTGCCATGGGCTCAGGTCACAAACCCGGGGTCTTCCGATGGAGTCCCATATCAGGCTCTCCGCAGGGAGCCTGCTTCTCCCTCTGTTTATGTCTCTGCCTCTCTCTCTGTGTCTCTCATGAATAAAATCTTAAAAAAAAATAAAAGAAATAAAATGCACATAGTTAACTGTGAGCTACTTTCCCAATTTGCTTATATACTGACCTGAAAACTTATCCATCCTTCTAAAATAGATTAATTTATTTTACTATGTGAACAGTTTATAATGAGTCTTTGATGCTGCTGGGCCTGCCCACTCCTCACTCCCCACCCAGCACCTTCATCACAGGTGAAAGGAACCTGCTTAACCCAGACCTTAATTTGTGATTCCATTGCAATCTTTTCACTTTAAACTTGTGCCACTTCTGGGATCCCTGGGTAGCGCAGCGGTTTGGCGCCTGCCTTTGGCCCAGGGCGCGATCCTGGAGACCCGGGATCGAATCCCACGTCGGGTTCCCGGTGCATGGAGCCTGCTTCTCCCTCTGCCTGTGTCTCTGCCTCTCCCTCTATCTCTCTGTGACTATCATAAATAAATAAAAAATTTAAAAAAATAAAAAAAATAAACTTGTGCCGCTTCTATGCTCTATTCTCTCAGCCTTTTTGATTCTTGCCCTACTCTTTAACTACATACTGTACTGGTAAAGACTACAGATTTGGGAGCCCCACTTCCTGGATTTTTTCTTTTTTCTTTTTTTTTTTTTTTTTTACTTCCTGGATTTGAATCCTAGCTCTACTACTATCTAATAATGGAATCTTGGGTAATGTACTTAATCTCTCTCTGCTTTGACTTCCTAATCTATGAAATGGGTCAAATAATAGTACCTACCTGATAAAATTGTTGTATTTAAAAAGTTAATGTATGAGAAGCATTTAGGACAATGCCTGGCACAGAGTATACTGAGACAGAAAATTATAATTACTGGCTTTGCTGGAAGTACCTTCTCACCTAAGAGCCTGCAGATAATAACAACACTTACGTGACCAGGTACTGTGCTGAATGGTGTACACACATTATTCTAATTAATCATAATAACTCTTTTTGTGACACTACTATTATCCTCTCCTCTCCCACCTCTTATTTGTTTTGAGATAAGAAAACTAACATCTGAGAGCTTGAATAATGTGCCCATGGTCACCCAGGTAGTAAGAAGCAGAGTCAGGACTTGAACCAAGATCTGTCTTGGTATCTTTCCAAAATCTCTGACAAAAGGACCTTAGAGTTCTTTTAAAGTTCTTTCATTTAAATGGGTTGACTTACCTCCCACACAGGTCAGAAAGACTGGGATCTCCAGAGGGAAGGAAAGGGTCTCTCTTTGAAAATGTTTGGCATAGGATGAGGATACCATCAATGTCTTAACCAGGCCCACCTACCCCCTACCTTCCACTATGCCATATAGCACTCACATGGACTGTACTGCCAGAGGCCACACACCACCCACTGTTTATTGAGTACAATATTAGGGAATATTGTTCTGATTCAAGCCAAAGCAGTACTATTTACAATTTCAATATCAGTAGTTCTTGGAGTTGTTTATTTCTACCCAGCTTCAGGGTATAAGGAAGCCTTATACCCAGTTTAGAAAAAAAAAAAATTATGGTTTTCCTCTCTTCCATCAGAGCCTATATATAGCCAGTATCTTGCCACTCCTGTCCCCAACTGGCCTATTCTCAGTTGTCAACTTTTCTTCCTTTAGTCTTTATGTATCTTCAACAGGAGGTCTGGGGATAAAGGGCCAGGAGAGGGAAGAGAAGGAAAATTCTTGAGTTTGCCAAAGGAACAGTATGCACTGCCTTGTCCCTGATCCTGTAACACCTGCCCACTCCTATATCCTCTAGAGTTATCTACCTTCTTTACTCTGCATCCCAGAGCCTTCACTAAGAACCTCCCAGGGCAGCCTCTGGGTGCTCCCATGAAATGCAAGTGAATCAACTACATGACCTGTTTTTCCCAAAGACCCACCCATAGCACCCATGTTGGGCTTGGATTATTGAGCTAAATCTAGCAAAGGGAAGAGCATGTGAAGAATTTTTACTCTATTCCTTCTCCCCACACCCACCATCCTATTTAGCTGTCAAACTCTAAAAAAAATGTCAGAGAAGGGGCACCTGAGTGACTCAGTGGTTGAGTGTCTGCCTTTGGCTCAGGTCGTGGTCCAAGGGTCCTGGGATCAAGTCCCACATCAGGTTCCCCACAGGGAGCCTGCTTCTCCCTCTGCCTATGTCTCTGCCTCTCTCTGTGTCTCTCACAAATAAATAAATAAAATCTTTAAAAAAAGGTCAGAGAAGCTGAAGCTGAATGTTTGTTATATAAGGAATGGTTGAAAAACAGTTTGAAGAAAGATAAGGAGGGCTCTGGAAGAGGTCAAGGGAGACAGAAATCCTGGTGAGCAGCAATGGGATTGACACAGGAAAGATAAGCAGGCAAGTATGTTTCTAGGACCAATGGAAGAAAAGAAAGGGGGAGATTGGCAAGTTGGCTTCAGATATAAGCCTTAACCAAGAGTCCCTTAGTACCATTCCAGCCTCTCTGGATCGATCCTAAATTTTCCTAACATACTCAGTTCCTTCCCTGCTGGGCACCTTGCCTCAGTTCCTGAAGCCACCTCCAGCTACCACTGCTTGGCACAAAGGGTAGGTGAGAGAAGAGCACATGCCAGAAAAGGGGATATGTTCTTTACATCTCTAGTTGTACTCCGTAAGTTTTTCCTTTAGAAACAAGTTCATACATGTTGCTTGATCTCTGTAAAGCTTTTAGTATGCTTCAGTTGCTATACGACCATTAGGGTTGTTCTGGGTCTCTAACCCATATATCATGTGCAGTGGATATTGCTGGTATCCTGCCCATATCCCCTTCTTGGCCTGGTACCTGCATCCCTAGCTGCTCAGTGCTGGCTGCAAACTGCAGCCACCCTCCTCTCGGAGATTACCTTTGCCTCTGGGGGAACAGAAAGTGCCTTGCCTTGGGGGTTACCACCAATCCTGTGCCAATGAGTGAATGATAATGGGGATGCAAAAGGCCAGCTTCCTTGAACAACTGTGATGCAATTCCTGCTTTAGAATTCCCCACAGAATCAGGCTGGAGCTGGTCTCCCGCTGAGACCATGTCCTTACTTAGCTTTATTCCCCACTGAACTATGCAACCTCCCCTCCCCTTCTTCTGAGGCATGCTCCCAATGTCACTTATACCAGAATCCCTGTCTCAGACTACTTCCAGGGAACTCTACCTCAGACACATGTTCATTCCATATATTTATTAGAGGTCCTTTATTGTCACCAGAGTAATACATCTCTAGAGAAACCAAAAATGAAACAAGAATCAACTTAACAGGACCTTACAGCAAATTTGGACATACAACCCAACTTGATTTATAATATTCCTAGGCCTATACTTAATATCTGCTCTCTTGCAGACACTAACAGACTTCATTCTATCAAAGCCAAAATGAAGACTTATTTATTCATACATATATTCATATTCATTTTTCTTACCACAGAACATGACTTAATATACTTATTTTAAAAATTAGCTATGTAGCATTTATCATTAACCAATTCATGTGCTATAACTCTTAAAAATGGATGGATGATTCTAAATAATTTTATAATAATTATTCTTGCTATGATCATATAAATCTTAGATTTTTAATCACTTTTTTTGAGTTTTTTTTCCCTCCCAGGAACTATAAATTCTGCTATTGTGGATGATTTGGTCCCTGATAAGCATGTTCTGGTTAATCTAGCAGTGTTATAAAACAGATCAAATTTCTAGCGTGCAATTAATAAACATATAATTAAATATACGAAGGCAAAGCAAAAGATAATTTAATCTTTCTGCTATGATTCAGAAGTCACTTCAGGGTCATCACTATAAGCTTCAATTATAGTATTTCAGAAGTATAGGGAGATTGGTGGACTGCATTCAGGTTGGAAGAATGCCAGGCAGACCAGATTTTACTTCATGTATTTACAAAAATGCAACTTCATAACACCAGGTACCACATTCACTGTTTTTCCCCAATACACTGATCCTAATATAGCCTCTTGTAGAGAGTCCCCTATAATTAATCTCAGCTGATTAAATCCATTTTTCTAGTCCATAATAAAAAAAAAATCAAGACTCTTCATTTTCATGGGATTATCGTCTGAGAAAACTTCTACCTAAATAGGACTTTTAAATCCCGTTTCTGAATATATTTGCATGTATTCCTTTTGGTAGAGCCTGTTGTAGTTCCCATTTATAGTTAATACTTATTTTCATTCCATACTGTACTTCATTGTTTAACAAAATAGACTGATCATCACCCTCCTACCCCATCAAACTACTGGAGGGTCTTTTAAGGGGTTGTTTATGACTTGGCAACTAATTTTTTTTTTTTTAAGAAGAAACTATCATGACACTAAAAATTGCTACAGATCTGAGAACTGTTTGTTTCTAAAAAGCCCTTTTATGATGATCAAACAAATCACAAGATTTATAGATCTTTATCTTATTTCAGTATGCATACAAGGAATGGGAAAGAATACCATATTTACTTGCTTTCCACACACATCTACCAAAGAGAGAACTTTTTTCCTTTTCATTCCAAATATTAGTAACAGTGATTAAAAGAAGGCTTGGTAAGATAGGCTGAATAACTCTAAGTGACCCCATCCATACAAATTTTAGAATATGACTTCAGGCTTCTGGGTAGTCTTTAGGTCACAAGATTGTGACTGTGACTCCAGCTATCACAACTATATTCCAGGTAACAACAGGGCTTAGGTCAGTCCTGCTAGTACCCCACCACCAGATGCACAAGTAAGGAGTCCCAGACAACACCACCCATCCACCTACCATGGCCTATACTAAGTAATTCCTATCTGCAAGGAAGGTTGTGAAATGAAATTTTTCATTGGGCACAAAATCAGATTTCTGTTACTAAAAGAGAAGGTTCTGAAGAAAGGAAATGGGATAGGCAACTACCATTATCTGCTTTTTTTTTTAGCATATGTTTTCTTAGATGAACTATGAGCTCATAAAAAGCTGAGATTACGTCATATTAATTTCTGTAATCTCAGATCCTAGCACAATAACATAGTGTATTGTTTTTAAAAAATGTTTATTAATTAAAGACAAGATCAAAGACAAGTATAACAGATGACAAAGGGGCATTAATTTATTCCATTTATTGACATTCATTCGTTTTATTGTTATTTCAACTAATATTAATTGAGTTCCCAGTCTGATCCAGGCCCTGTATCAGGTATGTGGTATACAGTGTAAGTACAATATTTATGTTGGCTTTATAAAGCAGGTGGAGGGAAGGTTAGGAAAGGATAGGGATTGGCTCTAAACATATATAAGCAATTTCAAGGTAACATGGTAAGAGAATGAGAAGTGATCCTGAGCTACCATTTGAGGGTAATGAAGCTGTAAGTAGTGTGGGTGATGCACAGAATGGGAAAGAAGTAGAGAAAAAGAAGGAAAGATAGGAGGGCTAGGTAATAAAGAAACTTAAAACTTATAGTCATAAATTCATATTTTATTCCTGCCAGCACACATACCTGTTTATGGTGAGAAAATGTTTGTTTCTCCCTCAGACTTCCTCATAAAAGGATTTCCCAACACTTTGTCTTTGATGGATCTGACCCACTGATAAGCTTCTTGGCTAGCCTAAACTGTAGTCATAACTGTGTTCCATGGACCTTATCCAAGCATGAAGCAACCATCTTCCCAGCATCCCATCTTACAGGATGATGTTCCCTGGTGGACCAATTTGGGAAATGTTGGTCCAGACACATATTTCTCAAACTTGGCAATATGACTCCACTGGACACCATAAAAAAAGAGTTGCGGGGGATTTCCAGAGAAAGGGACTGACCTCCCAGAAACTGCGGATGTGAACCTGGTTTTCTTAGTGTGTTAATGGCTTGGGTTTCAGTTACATGAGTCACCAGGGGGATATAGGTTTCGCTGGACTAATGGTGCACCATTTCAGCATCTTACAGTCAAGTAAGTTATCTCTATGATGATTTGACTAGTAATTAAAACACTGTCTTCTCTCCCCACAAGTAATGCAATTCAGTTTGTAACATAGATAACTACAAATGTATCTACATCAGTTCCTATTTTCTTTGCCTACCTTAGAGAAAAAGATAGCCCTAACCATGAAGCAGAGATCACAGGAAGAGAGAGACATTTGAAGATGGTATGCTATTGGCCTTAAAAAAGAGGAAGAGGCTACAAGCCAGGGAAAGCAGGTAGCATAGAAGCTAGTAAAAGCAAAGAAATGGATTCTCCCCTACAGACTCCAGATGGGACACAGCCCACACCTAACACATAGTAATATATCTCTAGATGCTGTTCTCCCCCACCCCCTCATTCCCACAGCTCTCCACACAAGTCTCTCTCTTGGGATTCTCTTCTTTTCTAAAACTGCCCTCTCAAACTTTTCCTGAAAAATCTAATCTATGTCACAAGGCTTGAAGTGCATGAATACTCACTGATTCTAGTTAGGTTACTTTCTGGGAATATAATTAGAAACCAGAAATAAGGGTTGTTTACAAGTCCTGTCAAGGACATTTGGTGTGATCTCAGGAAGGCTTAACAGAGATGTGATTATAGCTAAGAAAGCTTCAAACAAATTGCTCTACACACTGAAGAAAGAATGCATTAACCATGTGGGGTTGAGGTAGAGAAGAGATTTTTCTGAGTTTATTCAGGACTGGACAGAGGTAAATTCACCGACTTTGGCAGCCATCAGTAAGACACACTCTGGTTTGGAGGTGAGGGTACTTCACCCAGTACCTGGATCCCAGCAAGTGCTTATCCTAAAGAGTGGTCATGGTTATACCATCATAGTAAGTTTCATCCTGATTTAAATGCTAGTCACATGAAAGCTGGTTGTCATGAGTCAATCCACTCTGTTCACCTCTGGATGGATGATAAAATTGAGGTCAAGACCTTGCTGGTGACCAACAGAAACTAGATTAAGGTTCTTCTACTCCCCCTGCCCCCTCAGAAAGTTAAAGGATATGTCCTTTGGTAAGATCCTGAATCCCAGTTTAACAAGAGCCACACTCCTGCCAGCTATCACTCACCTCCACAAAAGGGGGATGATCATCAACAAAAGCAGCAGCATCAACAAAAAAGGGAGGAGAGTTCTACGAAGGAAGGGGAGGTCAAAATTGGCAAATGCCACAAAGGGCACGACAAAATGGGGATTAAATTTTTCCATTAGATTTGGCAATTAGGCGGGGTGACTGATGTTGTTCAGCGGAGTGAAAGGTTGACAGGGGAATGAGAGCTTAGGAAATGTTAACATTAAGGCTGGAAATGTCCTCTGAGAAGAGGATCCAGGCTCTACAGAATCACCTTAACTAAAACTCCCTCAGGTTTTGCATCTGAATCATTAGAGAACTCTTCTTGCCCTCAAATCCTCCAAAAACGTTGATCAGCCAAATTCGAGTCTTACTGTATCCTTCTCTCTCCTCAGTTCACCTCCAACTTAAAGGAACTAATGAGCTGTGCAATAACTAAAGGTCAAAACACAAGAGGAAGAAACAAAAGGCCTACAAACCCAAACCCAAAACAAAACAAATCAGGCCCTCAGTAAGATGAGCTGTAACAAGTTGTACTTCAAATTTAATACCCTTGTTTAGATCTAAAAAAAAAAAAAAAAAAAAGTCTGGAGAATTAAAAGGGGCATTTTATAATTGGAATGCTTGCTTCCCCGTATCTCACCCATTATCTTCACTCCATCTCCCTCCAAATTAATAGCTGTGGCTGAGTTGTGGGCATGTGCGAGCACAAGCCTGGCCCAAAGACTGAATTTTGTCCAGTGGCTGGAGTCATTGCGTGCTGTGAAGAAGAGGAGGAGGAGGAAACGGTGGAACCGTTTGTGGGGTTGCGGGGACCCACATACATATCCGCGTTTCCTAATGAAATTCCTAATGAAAGCACTGGTTTTCCTCCTCCACTATTTGCTGTATTTAATGGGGGGGGGGGGGGGAGGCAGTTTTCTGAATCCGAGCCCAGCTCTTTCTAAACTTGGGTTACTCACGTCTGATTCATTCGCTGTGTTTTTCGTCTCCTGTCTCTGTCACTGCCTGCTGCTGAGGAGGGGGTCGCTGAATCACTGCCACTCCAGATGAAAAGCAATTCAAAACCCAGTTCTTGGGGGGGATGGAAAGGCTTTTTTTTTTTTTTTCTTTTTCTTTTTCTTTTTTTTTTTTTTTTTTTTTCTTTATTAAGCGTCTGCAGAAAAAGCCTCCTACTCTCCGGGATGACCGCAGAGGGCAGTTTTACAAGGCTCACCCCGGGCTGTGGAAGATTTTGCTCCTGTGAGTCAGTAGGCTCCGGTCACCTCAGCACTTCTGGTCCACAGGCCTCGGCGGCCCGGGCCGTGGGGCGCGCCGAGCGGCGGAGGGGCCGCGTGCCAGGGGGCGCCGGCCGGGGCGAGCTCGGCCGCGCCGCGTCCCCCCCGCCGCTTTCAAAGCTCCCACAATGCAGCGCTGGCGTCCCAGTTCCGTTACAATGTCTCTCAGGGCGCCGGCGGACCGGCGAGGCGCGGGCGGAGAAGCCGGGGAGCCGCGGCTGTAACCCGAGCGCCCGGCCGAGGGGGGCGCCCCCGCGCCGCTCCTCTCGCGCGCTCTGCCCGCGGCCCGGCGAAGGGGCGGAGCCGCCCAGCCCGGCCCGGCCCGGCCCCCAGCCCGGCCCCCAGCCCGGCCCCCAGCCCAGAGGCACCGGCCGCGGGAACGAGCCGGCCGCCGACTCCGCCGTCCGGCGCAGCGCCCGCCGCCCCGCTCCTCGCCGAGCCTCGCCTGACCGGCCGCGGCGGCGGCGGCGGCGGCGGCGGCCCCCGCGGGCGGCACAGCCGCTGCCCGCGCGCCAGCACCCGGCGGCAGCCACCCCGCGGGCGTCCGCGCTCACCTAGCGCCGGCCCGGAGGTGCGCGGAGAGGGCGCGCCGGCAGCCGGGGCCTCCCGCCAGCGCGGGGCGCGCGGCCGGCCGAGCGCGGCGGAGGGAGGCGCGGCCGGGACGGGCGTTGGGCGGCCGCCGAGCCTCGGCCGCCGCCGCGTCCCCAGCGCCCCGGCCGGGCGGCCCCGCCGGGCGGCCTGCGGGGGCGGCGCAGTTGCGAAACTGAGTAAGTATTAACTTTACTCGGCCGCCGCGGTTTCTGGGCAGCGTCCGGGACCCCTCCCTGCACCTCCCGGAGCCTCGGGGCTCCCGGCTCCCCGCCCCGCCAGCCTTCGGTCTCCACCTTGGGGCTCCTCGCGGGCCCCCAGGTCCGCCCGCTTCACCTTTTCCGCGGCGTCGCGTCGGCCTCTGCGCGTCCTCCCCGCCGCACACACGCGCCTCTGAGCGAGAAGTGCAGGCTCGCGCCCTGCGTCTCCGCTTCCTCGCAGTGTCCTTGGCAGGGGAGTTTGGAGGCCACTTTTGTTGGCCCGGGGAATGTATAGCCTTTAATATATATATATATATATATATATATATATATATATATATATTTTTTTTTTTTTTTTTAATTTACTTATTTATTTATATATATATATATATTTATTTATTTATTTTTTCCCCTCTCCATATGGAAATCGGGTGCTCGCTTGGCGGCCGGCGGTTCGGTGAACGCTTCAGCTCACTTTCCTCTCCGGAAACACGTTTTTGGCATTTTAGGTCTTCAGATTTTGTTTGAACGCTTCACCATCCTCGGTCCCTGTGTTCCCCCTTGCCGCCAACCGGTCAGGGGAGGGGGCGTCCGCGAGAGTCTGCAGCGTTCCGTGTTGCAGCCCAGAAACTTTGCGAGGGTGCATCGCTGGAGGCTTCATAGGGCTTCAAGCCGAAGGAACGTGAGCCTGGAATGTGGGTCCTTGTGCGGCACCGGAGCGTCCAAGCCGAGCACCTGGGTTCGTGGTCGAGTGTTGCGTTGTTATTTCAGCATCACAGAGCCGCCTGGTGTTGCTAACCCACTACTTTTTTTCAGCATCGAATGGCATCTTGTGCAGTGCAAGCGTTGAATGTAATTACGGGTCAGTATTGCCCGTGATCTTTAGGGATTTAGAAGGGCAGATAGATGCCGGGCACATAGCTGTGTTATAGACCCATCAGGTTAGCTGTGTCAGTACATCAAAGCCTTAAAAAAAAAAAAAAAAGAAAAATTCTTCCATCCTGGTAACAGCGAGGAGGAACATTTACGGATTTTCCAGTGTGATGTGGCTCAGCAGTTTCTCATTAGATCTGTCGTGTCACCAGAAAGGACCTTTAAATGTGACCAGATTTCTGCTTTCCTGCCGATTGGATTAACCATTCATTATGGTAGAAGGCCTCAGGTAGTTGTTTTCTGTGGGTTTTTTTGTTTGTTTTTGTTTTTTTTTTAAGAGTCTTTCATCTTTTAGTTGCCAGGAGTTGGCCATCCTGTTATGAAGGAATAGAAAATGGGAAGCTTTCTAAATGGATTTTCAGCATCCTGTCCTTTGCCTGGGTGAGGCAGGAATGAATGCCAGCTAGACCTCTGCAGGGAGGAGTGCCAGGTGGATGCAAGAATCAGGACGAAGGACACAGTAGTACTATCATTTTGGAGGGTGGTTTGTGTGTTTATCTTTTAGTGGACATATTAATGCTACTTTTTATTTATCTCCATGGCAGACTGTCCCCAAACCATGAAAATTACATATGACCATACCCCACCTTAAGAAGACTAAATGTAATCTGATTATTCTGTTGCAGGATCAGACCCTACCAAAATATAATTTGTAATGTAGGTGATAAAACCTTTCCAAAATCTCCCCTTTCCTCATTCTCTCCCCTTTCAAGAGTCTCAAACTGGAACTTTCAATAATAGACACAATTGTTAGTAATGCACTGAGTTCTTTCTAGGTCCATTAATCAAGCCTAATTTCTGGGCTTCAGTAGCTGAGGGAGACATCAGCCCAGAGAGGGAGAAAATCATGAGACTCTGCGGATAGGAAAGGCATTTCAGTTTGCTAAAGTGTCATCATGCTGCAGGGAAAAGCTTTTAAAAAGAAGAGAGAATGTTTAGGTTGCTTTTAGTGTGCATATTTACTGAATTTGGCATTTTGCTGAGATATTTGAGAATTGCATATATTAAATTCTACACAGTTGTGGTATCATTTCTTTTTGCCTAACATTCTGTTCTTTGAAGGTTTTGATTTTTTTTAAAATTTTTTTAAAATTTTTATTTATTTATGATAGTCACAGAGAGAGACAGAGAGAGAGAGAGGCAGAGACACAGGCAGAGGGAGAAGCAGGCTCCATGCACCAGGAGCCCGATGTGGGATTCGATCCCGGGTCTCCAGGATCGTGCCCTGGGCCAAAGGCAAGCGCCAAACCACTGCGCCACCCAGGGATCCCCGAAGGTTTTGATTTTTTAATGGGAATCTCAGCACTTGGCCCTTGCAGTCTTCTGTACTGGGTAGCTTGCATTAATTTTTGACTTGAATGCCTTAGCCATTTTTGAGAAACAGTTTTTCAGAATTTCTTGCTCAATTGATCTCTCTTATGTTGATGTGTCTATGGCTTGAGAGTAGAAACAGTGTTTGCTGCTGGGTATTGTTGCTCTTATGGTTCATTCCTGGCATAGTGACTTGGCTCCTTTATTGTAAAACCTTAAGGTCGTAGATACCTTGCTGGTGTTCGAAACATTGCTGATACAAGTGGAGTGGGGATAGGAATGGAATAGGAAAACATTATGCATCATAAATCTGAGAATTTGGATTTAAAAAAAATAATGTATCACCTGTTTACTCTCCTTGGGTGCTAACTTGCTCCAACTCTAAATATATTGCAAAATGCAAAATGTGGATACAGTTTCCAAGACCTGTGTATAGTGGAAGGAATGCTTACTCCACAGTCAGCCAACCAGACTTGGGTGGCTAATGTGACTTTGTCACTTTGAACTGAGTGAAGTTCAGCATGCTACTTCAACATGATGATCTACAGTTTGTTTTTGGTAAGATGGGGATACTGCTGCTAAAGGGGATGCTGTGATACGTAGAATATCTAATATAGTGCCTGGTACATCATAGCCAATAAATGGCATCATCTCACACTCCTCCAGAACTGAGCTCTTGATTACCCAACCTCTCCAGTTTCTTCTCTGATTTTCATCTCATCTATCCAGCAGGTGGCTCAGGCCAGAAGGCTGGAGTTTATCCTTAATTCTCTTCTCTTCTGTCACCTCTTCCAAACCGCCCCCTCCCCCAACCAGCTTGTCACAAAGTACTGATCTACTTTTATGGAAAAATCTCTTTCAAATCTGTCTGATTTTCAGTCTCCACTATGCTTACATTCTGCTTGAAGCCTCTATTATCTTTTCCCGTTGCCTTCTGCACATACTCTGTACCACTTCTGGTCCCTTTTCCAACCAGCAACCTAAAAAGAAAAAAAAAAAAAAAAGTCACTTGATGTTTAAAGTCTTCAAAGCTTTTGGGAAACACATTTATTTCTCCAGATAAAATATGAAATCTTCAATAAGGTCCTGCATGATTTGGCCACTGCCCATCATCTTCATTCTTTGCCAACCACATTGTCCAGTTCTCCAGCAGACTCACTTCAGGGCTCTAGCTCTTGCTATTAGTTTATTTTAGGACAATGTCCTTGAGCTATTTGTCATCCTTGGGTAAAAATTCAAATATTCTCTTTATAAATTTTTTTTTTTTAGTCTTTATAAATTTCTTATCACCCTTATCATCATGTAATTTAGAATTCCTTTATTTTTCTCCCTCAAAGCTCAATCATTTTTCCTTCTTAATGTTAGTATAACATTAAACATCTTTCCTTCTTAATGTTTGTATATTATTTAACTACTTAATGTTTCTCTCTTGCCCTCCAGGGCAGAAATAATGCTTGGTTTATTCACTAGTCCATACTCCATGCCTGGTTCATTTAGTTAGGTGTTCAATAAGTGGTTCTTATTATAATGAGTAAGATAATAATATTGGTTTTGTATTTGTATCTTGATTGCCTTCTTTATCACTGTTCAATCTGCTTTTCATAACAGAAAAGCCAGAGTGGTTCTCTCCTGTTTTTCTTCCTTTCTGGTGTGTTATGTATAACATGAAACAGTCTTTGCAGATAACAGGTAAAATTAATGCATTTGGGCTCTGTGGAAAATTCATGGTAATAAATTGAGACACCTTTTAATTAGTGTTACCCTTATGATTTTCTTTTGTAGATAATCCTTTTTCTGAGTACATCATTAAAGTAATTATGCTTTTTTTTCATCAGCACAGGATTACTGAAAAAAAAATCTTACTATGTCATATTATTTTTACATGTCATATGATAATACATTAGTCAGCAGCTGTTGATAACTCAGCGCCACACTTCAAAGGAAGGTAGAGAAAACTAGTAGAAAATTGAGAGTTCTAAGGATGTTTAGTACCGTCCAGTTGTTGATGTGACTTACATAAGTAACTAGATATCATTTGAACGTTTAGTTAAGGTAGCAGAGTAGTTGTTTAAAAATTGGAACCACCCAGACGTCTGGATATTCTTTTTCTTTCTCTCACTAAAGCATTCCTTCTTTTAGCCAAAAAAATCTCATGACTTTCCAAGGCCAAGGAAGGCTTAAAGCTTTGAGTATTTTTGTCATGTGGTTGCTCCTTACAAATTATTAGTTTGATGCACTATTGCTCTGAAGTATTTATGTTCTTAATATTTCTAGGTTCTAATTCTTACGTAATCACCCACATTTTCTTTTGACTTGTTTCTTAGGATTTGAGTTTTAGAGTTTTCCCTTGCATCCTTAGAGTATAATCCCAATTCCTTTCTAGTTTTGTATTTTGTAGGTCAGAGGTATACAGAGAATTTAGAAGTTGATTCTACTTTTTTCATGATTTATTTGTTTGCACTTAACGTCTGGGTTTCTCTAGAATGTATTGCCTTATAAATGGTCTGGACTCTCAGTTTTGTCAGCAAGGAGCTGGATGCCCTTGGGTCAGGAGAGCAGGGAAGATTAAAAAACCATTTTTAAGTCCCATATTATGTGCCAAGCTCTGGGCTAAGTGCTCTCACAGAAGAAGAGTAAGTAGTTTACCTGATCAAAATC
Source organism: Vulpes vulpes (assembly GCF_048418805.1). NCBI lineage: Eukaryota > Metazoa > Chordata > Mammalia > Carnivora > Canidae > Vulpes > Vulpes vulpes. Next base: position 21,005,746 of record NC_132787.1, on the reverse strand, counting down.
ATGAAAAGGAACCTTTAGCTTTTCATACATTTGTTTCTTTATTCAAGGAAATTGTTTTTGTTCCCCCATTTCCTCACTCTTTATTTTCTAGTTAGGAAGGCATGGCAAGACAGACAAGCCCTCTCTAGCCCAACCCATTACCTTACCTTTTTATTTATTTAGACCTGATTTTACTTGTATAAAAATATTGGAAGTCGGGCCAGACAGGGGCACGCCCTTTGATTTTGTCTTTGAGGTAGGTCTCTGTGCTCTAGGACATTTGCACCATGAGTGGCTACTACTGTAGAGTAGAAAAAATTTATTGCTTAAAACCCCAATTGCTTTTTCCCTCATGTATACACGCTTACTTGGTTACTTTGGGTGACCTTGAACAAGTTGCCTGGGGCTTTATAGCACCAATAATATCTATTACCTATTTATTTCACAGCCTTGCTATAGGATGTAGAAGGCTTATTTTTGGCAATGTTTTTTTTTTTTTTTTTTTGCCACATTCAAATATATCCCATAGCTCATTACAATTAACTCCAGTGCTGTCCAAGTTTTATGTATTAAGAAAAATATTTTTTTACTCAGTAGCATGTGTTTTAACTCTTTGTTTTGATAAGAAATCAGATATGAGTACAGGTTGTAACAAGAGGAGGGTTGTAATAATTTCCTACCAGGTTTTATTCATGTGGGTGATACATTTTGTCACTTGTTAACTGTCATTGGCCTCTGGCTAAATCATGTTTAATTTTTAATTATAGTAATTTATTATTGGAGAATCACTTCAAGTTAAATTATTTTTTTAGACAGAAGTACATACACTTAAAAAATTAGGATTCTCTCAATGGAGAGGTATTGGACAGAAAAGTAAAATATCACTCTAATTTTTGCTTAAGTATTTGAATAGATATTTAATCTCTGAAGCGCTACATAGAAATACTATTGAAAGATAGGTTGGGAATATTTTGCAGTGTTTAAGGTAGAATTTGGTCATTTCTGGGGCAAGTTCTTTTTTTTTTTTTTTTTTTTTTTTTGGAGCAAGTTCTAATACTTGATGCCATTAGATGTCAGGAAACCTAAAGTAGTTTGTGCTATATTTTTCCTTTTTGTATATAATAATTTTTTTCTTTTTTTTTTTTTTAATATCTTCACTGAGGAAAGCTGAGGTAAGCAGCTTACTGACATGCAATGAACTGTACCCATTTAAGTGTACAATTGGATAAGCTTCAACCTATATATATAAATATGAAATCACAAGATAGTAAATGTATGCATCACCTTCCCCAAGTTACTCCATTCCCATTTGCAAGCCCTTGCCTGTCCATCATCCCCTCCCCTCAGCAGCTTTGCTTCTGTCTCTGCAGAGTAGCTTGCATTCTCCAGAATTTAAATGAATGGAATCATGTAGTATATAGTCTTTTTCGGTCTGGCTTCTTTCATTCAGAATAATTGTTTGGAGATGCATGTTGATATATACATGAGAAGAATAGTTTATTTCTTCTCATTACTGAATAATGTTCCATTATATGAATATACAACAATTTATTTATATACGTACCTGTGGATGGACATTTGGGTTGTTTCTAATTTTTGTCTATTCAAAGCTGCTGTGAACATTTGCGTATCATCCTTGTATGGACATATGCTTTGATTAATCTTGGGGAAGAACCTAGGAGTAGAATGGCAGAATCATGGTAGACATGTTTAGCTCTTTCAGAAGCTGCCAAACTGCTTTCCAAAGTGATTAGATCATTTTACTTCCTACCAGCAGTTCATAAGCATGCTAGTTCCTTCACATCCTTGCCAACACTTAGTATGATTAGTCTTTTTTTTTTTTTCATTTTTTATTAGTCTTTTTAATTATAGTCATTAGTGGTATTTCATTTTTATTTTAATTTGCATTTCCCTAATGACCAGTGGTGTTGAGCATCTTTTAATGTATTTTTTGCTGTCTTTATATCTTCTTTGGTGAAGTGCCTGTTCAAGACTTTTGTCCACATTTTTACTGGGTTGATTGTTTTCTTATTATTGAATTTTGAGAGTTCTTTATATATTTTGGAGAAGTCCTTCATCAGATATATGCTTTGCAAAGATTTTTTTTCCAGTTTGTGACTTGTCCTTTCATTTTCACAGTGACTTTGAAGATAAGAAATTAAAAAAAATTTTTTTTTAAGATTTTGTTTATTTATTCATGAGAAACACAGAGACAGAGAGTCAGAGACAGAGAAGCAGGCTCCATACAGGGGGCCTGATGTGGGATTCGATCCCAGGACTCCAGGATCACGCCCTGAGCCAAAGGCAGACGCTCCCCTCCTGAGCCACCCAGGCGTCCCAGATTTTTAAATTTTAATGAAGTCTAGCTTATGGTTTTGTTCTCTTCTACATTGTGCTTTTGGTGTCCTTTTTAAGAAAACCTTTGCCTAAGCTAAGGTCACAGAGATTTTCTTCTAGAAATTCTCTTTTCTTCTAGAAGTTTTATAGTGTTAGGGTTTATGTTCAAATCTATGATCTGGTTTAAGTTATCTTTTTAAAATAGACTTTATTTTTTAGAGCAATTTTAGGTTTACAGCAAAACTAAGAGGAAGGTGCAGAGATTTCCCTTATACTCCCTGCCTCACACCTGTCTCACCTCCTCCATTATCAGCATTCCCCACCAGAATGGTACATTTGTTGCAGTTGAACCTACATTGACACATCATTATCACCCAAAATCCATGATTTACATTAGAGTTCCCTCTTGGGTGTTTTAAGTACTATATGTTTGGGCAAATGTATAATGACATGTATCCATCACTATGGCATCATAGAGTAGCTGCACTGCCCTACAAATCTTCTTGCTCTGTCTTTTTATCCCTCTCTTTCAACTAACACCAGGAAACTATTGATGTTTGTACTGTCTCCATGGTTTTGCCCTTTCCCAAATGTCTTAGAGTTGGAATCATATGGTATGTAGCCTTTTCAGGTTGGCTTTTTTACTTACTAATATGCATTTATGTTTCTTCATGTCTTTTCATAGCTTAATAGCTCATTTTAGCACTGAATAATATTCCATTATCTGGATGTACCACTGTCTATTTATCCATTCACCTACTGAAGGATATGTCTGCTTCCAAGTTTTGGCAATTATGAATAAACCTGCGGTAGGCATCCATTTTCAGGTTTCTGTGTGGACATGTTTTCAACTCCTTTGGGTAAATACAGAGGAGCACAATTACAGGGTCATATGGTAAGAGTCTGTTTAATTTTATAAGAAATTGCCACACTGTCTTCCAAAGCGACTGTACCATTTTGCATTCCCATCAGCAACAAATGAGAGTTCCTGTTCCTTTACATCCTTATCAGCATTTGGTGTTCTCAGTGTTTTGTATTTTGACCGTTCTAATAGGTGTATAGTATTATCTTATTGCTGTTTTAACTGATATTTCCCTGATGGCATTTGATGTGGGACATCTTTTCATATGCTTTTTTTGCCATGTCTATGTCTTTGGCAAGGTGTCTGTTAATGTGTTTGGCCTGTTGAGTTAATATTTTATATTGAGTAAGTTTTGGATTGAAGTTCATTTTCTGTTCTGCATATGAAAATCTAATTGTTCTACCACCATTTATTAAAAAGACTTTTTTCTTTTGTAGAAAATGAGTTGTCGGTTGTATCTCTTTTTATTTTATCAATTGACATTCATGGTGACCTTTAGTTTGTGTCATCAGCCAGATGACACAAACTAAAGGAAAAGCAACTAAATCCTATACTTAAGAATGAATGTGTTTTGGTCGTGTTTAATAAAATTTCTAGTTTCCTTACTGTAGCCTTTATGTAAACCTTTCCGAGTGCCTGCTTCAGTTAAAAGCCTGACTAGAGGGCAGCCTGGGTGGCTCAGTGGTTTAGCGCTGCCTTCAGCTGGGGGTGTGGTCCTGGAGACCTGGGATCGAGTCCCACGTCAGGCTGCCTGCATGGAACCTGCTTCTCCCTCTGCCTGTGTCTCTGCCTCTCTCTCTCTGTGTGTCTCTCATGAATAAATAAATAAAATCTTAAAAAAAAAAAAAAAAAAAAGCCTGACTGGACCTGGGTAGCCTTGGTGTAGTTATAAAGCTCACCCCTTCTCAAATTTCCTTTAAATGGGGTTACTAAATCATCACTCAGGGCTGTTTTGGAATAAAAGTGATGTTTATAGGTGTCCATATATGGGAATGAATGCATATGAAATGTCTCAGTGATTGGTTAGTGCCTTTCCCCTTATCCAACTCTGGTAAACTGTATATACTGGTTCTGTCTGAACTAGGAGTCTGAAGAGGCTGCAGTGCTCTCTGGGGAGGACAGATACTCCATAATCTGTCCAGACCAATGGTCTCAGAAGAGAACATGGTCATTGTAGATCATCCAAGGGTGGGAGAAGAGCATTTGATAGTTGACATGGATGGTCCTCCTCATCCCTCACAGTCTGGAGTTGGCTATCCCCTAGGCCATTCTCTATTAGTAATCCTTTCTCTCTTGAATCTCAGCCTCATCTTCCCTTATCTCTTTACCCTCAGCCTGGAAAGAATATGCTCAAATCTCTCTTGACATTGCTGCTCCTTCTAGCTGTCTGCTTTCTTAGCCAGTTCTTACAGGAGTTTGTGTTTAATGCTTCTATATTACCTACCAATTCACTCCCCAGCTAACTATCATTTTTTGGAAACATTTCTTGCTACAGAAACGAATTTCTTAATAGCCAAAATCATTGGAAACTTGTTCCCTTTAATATAACAGAAGCTTTTTGTAGTATGTTTACACTATTGAGCCATCTCCCTCTGTCTTCAGACTTCTTGTCAACACTCTCTCTTTGTTCATTCATTCATTCATTCATTCATTCAGAAGTGAACTGCCTGACCTTCCATGCAGGGAACTGTAACAGAGAACAAAACACACAAAACAGCCCGCATAGAAAGTGCACTCTACTGGAGGAAGTTAGATAATGAATGCATAATTTTACATTCTTTATAGGATGATAAGTGCATCAGAGGGAAAAAATATAACAAGTTGGAGAAATTGAAAATGCTGGGGATGGGAGTAGAGGTGTTATTTGATATTAGATGGGCGGGAAGTTCTTATTTGTGAGAACATATTTGAGTAGAGACCTTAATGAAGTGAAGGAAATAACTTCACAGCTGTCTGAGGAAGAACAGTCCCCATAGAGGAGACAGTGACTACAGAGGCACTGAAGAAGGTGCATACAATTGTGCCCATATCATAGCTGCCAAATCAGTGAGGCTGGGAGTATTGGGAAGGCAGGGGACAGAAGCAGGAGACAAGGTAGAGAAGGTAATGGGGTCCGTATACCAGGCACTTATTGGCTCTAACAAGGATCTTGGTTTTTACTCTTTTTGAGAGGACAGGTGAAGATCTTGAACAGAGGAATGAATGAATTAGAGAGAAGCATGGAGTAGGAGGCAAGAACATGAACTGTAGAGCCAGCTACCTAAATTAAATTCCCAGCCCTGCCACTTACTGGCTCTGTGACCTTGTAATAGTTCTATAACTTCTCTGTGCCTCATCGGTAAAGTGGGAATAGGAGTGGTGTACCTAGTTCACAATGTTGTTATGAAGATGAAATGACTTAATATTTATAAAAAACAGCATGACAGATAGTATTATAAAAATGCTTATTAAATACAATTGGGAAAATTAAAAAGGCTCATTTTGTTGCATGTGTAAGGGGCTTGTCAGGGGAAATAAGAATAGAAGTAACCAAAACATGGAAATAACTGTCAATCAGTCGATGAATGGATAAAGAAAATGGATAAAGAAAAAAATAAAGGAATATGATTTAGCTAGAAGAATGGAAATGTTGCCATTTGTGACAACATGGACAGATCTGGAAAGCATTATGCTTTCAAGTGAAAGGAACAGAGAAAGACAAATACTGTTTGATTTCATTTACATGTGCAATCTAAAAATAAAACAAAACACCCAACTCATAGGTACAGAGAACAGATTGGTAGTTCCAAGAGGTGGGAAGTGGAGTTGGTTGAAATGGGTTGAAATGAAGGGAGTCAGAAGGTACAAACTGTGCTTCTAAGGTATATATGTCCAGGAAATGTAATATACAGCATGGTGACTTAGGAAGGAAGGGGGACGCCTGGGGGGTTGCTCAGTGGTTGAGCATTTGCCTTCAGCTTAGGTCGTGATCCCAGGGTCCTGGGATTGAGTCCTGTTATCAGGCTCCCCCCACAAGAAGCCTGCTTCTCCCTCTGCCTGTGTCTCTCATGAATAAATAAATAAAAATCTTTAAAAAAAAAAAAAAAAGGAAAAGAGAAGAAAAGAAGTAGGAAGACCAATTAGAAGATGATTGCAAGGGCAGCCCGGGTGGTTCAGCGGTTTAGCGCCACCTTCAGCCCAGGGCCTGATCCTGGAGACCTGGGATCGAGTCCCACATCCGGCTCCCTGCATGGAGCCTGCTTCTCCCTCTGCCTGTGTCTCTGCCTCTCTCTCTCTCTCTCTCTCTCTCTCTCTCTCTGTGTGTGTGTGTGTGTGTGTTTCTCTCATGAATAAATAAATCTTTTTTTTTTTTTTTTTTTTTAAGGAGAAGATGGTGATTGCAATAATTCACTCAAGGGACTGCTTAGTTGAGGTGCCAGTAGGGAGACTGGTCATATTATTGATGTATTTTGGAAATGAGGATGACTTACTGAGAAATAGATCTGCTTTTCCTCTCGGATCTTTCTGGCTCAGTCTTCCTTGCTGCTTCCTTTTTTCCCTATTGACCAGTGGTTCTCAAATACGTGGGGACCTTTCTTGGTTGTCACAGAGACTAGGCTATGGGTATTTCTTGTGTTCGGTGGGCAGAGGCTGGGCTGGAGTGCTCAGCATTCAGCATGGTAAAGACATGTCCTGTGCAATTCGCCATGTAGCATCCTTGTTGAGGAGTGCTGCTTTAGAACTTTTTCCCACCTGCCTTCCTGTCCCTAGGCCTAAGATTTCTTAACCTCTGTGGGTAGTGGGGGGCCTATAAGCTGCCTGGTATTTTTTCCAAAATGTTCATTTTTATACATTTTGTTGGGGGGTGGGGAAGTGATGAGAATTTTCATCAGGTTCTCAAAAGGGTCCATATCCTAAGAATGTAAGAATTCTTGTTCTGAGTGGTCTCATTGTTTTTATTCTGGCTGTTTTGGTGATGGACTTTCAAATCTGTTTCTGTAGCATTTTATACTGGGACTGCTAGACCCTTCTCTACTGAACCACATAGCAGTTTCTCAGGATCAACATAGCAGTTCCTCAGGATCAACAGGTCTCCTAACTTCTTTCTATATTTCTCACCTGGGCACCACCATCCACCTTATTCTTAATCTTGCCTTTCTTGTGTCACCACTTCACACTAATGAAGTGACTAATTCTTGACTAATTGACTAATTCTTCTGTTCTTCTGATTTTACCTCCTGGACAGCGGAGGAGATTTTTCTTATTTCACCTTCATTCACTACTATAATTTAGCATCTCTCATTTAGAGTGTTGCCACATCACTGGTCTTTCCACCTGAGGCCCATCTTCCACATATCAGCAGATGAGCACTGATACAGAAATCTTACTGTGTCACTGATTGGCTAAAAACTCAGCTCTGTCAATGCCTGCAGGGTTGAGTTCAGACTCTTGTTATAGCATACAGGACTTCTGAAATCTGGCATTAGTCCCCTGTCCTGGACTGGCCAGGTGGCCACCCTGCCTCCCTGCTTGGCCTCCCTCCAGCTCTTCTCCCTCACCTGTCCTTTGTGCTAGACTGTAACAGGATTACATTATAAACTGTTCGATGCATTAATGCTGAAACATCTAAATATGCTGTTTGATCACATGAAAAAAATGGTTCAATCTCTCTCTTTCCCATACTCTGTAGGTTTAAAACCCAGCCTGGCTGTCCTCTCTTCCTGAAGGAAGTGCTCACTCCCTTAGAAGTCCATCTTGCTTTCTTTCTGTACCATATGTATGCATATTTCTCTTCTTTCTTTGCGTTGTAATTTCAGAAATTCTGTATTTCAAACAGATGAGCTTCTGAGAGGCTCATTTGTTCACAGGTTCAAAGTGACTAAGAAGACTTTAAGCCTGCAGTCCCCTGGTGCAGTTCAAGGAGTGTAAGTTGGTTCTTTGAAGCTTTATAACCAGTTATGCCCTTGCTGTTGGATGTTCAGTGGGGCATCTTTTTTTTTTTTTTTTAAAGTGGAGCAGCTTTGTCTACATTAAAAATCTCTTGAGGCAGATGGCTCCTTCATGGTCTCTTTGGAGCCCTGGGGAGCCCCTTAGTAGCCCTTGGAATCCAACTTCACTCCTTACCTCTTGAATTACAGGAGCCTCAGTGGGCTCAGTCTTGGCTGTGTTCATCCTTTCTGTTCTAGAACAATTTCCTGGCCTCCTGAACTAACATTGGGCCAAGTTTCCACCTTTAGCAGTGATCATCTTGTACATTCAAAATGGAAAAACTTCTGAAAATCTGTCTTCTCTATTCTGACTGATTATTACTGCTAGGGTATAATAGGCATAGGTTAGCCTTTTTCACCCTCAGCCCCATTGATCCTTTGCCCTTCATCATTCTTCCCAGTCCTCATTCCAAATGTAAAAGGGGAAAAAAAAGAAAAATATTTTTCACCACTCTCAACTATTTTTATTGTTTTCCTTTTGTTTCTATCATGATTTTGTGTCATTAGACATGTACTGTGCTTTTCCATAATCAGATAATGATAGGGTTAATAATGTTTGTAAAATACTTCAAAACATATTTTAAATATAGCAAACACATTCATCTGCAGATTAATGAATATGAAGGCACCCACCCAAGGCAGAGTTTTCAGAGTTTGGCTCTGGGAGTTGTGATTTGAAAGCTCAGGAGTAGGGAGGTCAGGATGTGTTTCATGCCACATTTCCTGCTGATTGTGGGTCTCCTTGAAAGTAAATAAGATCCATATTTAATTATCTGCCAAGTAACTATAAGCTCTTTGATGGCAGGAACTTGTCTGATTCTCCCTAGATTCTTGGATCATGGCACTGTTAGTTGTTGAATGAGCTCACTATGCTAGCTAGTATTTACACTTTCAAAGGGAACCATGCTAAACTGCCTATAAACATTTAGTTGTGTAGACTAAACAAAAAATTTTAAATGCAGAAGACTAAAACATTCATGTTACATGGATGATTAAGGTGATACTGAAATTTGGGTTGGTAGGAATGGATATTTTATTTGACTTTTGAAAACGCTTCAACAAATAGTACTTACTGTACTCAAGAGTGAGGTTTTGTAGAAGATACAAGGAGAGATGATATAATCTGTGGAAGCCTATTATTGAGAATTGAGGCTGTATTAAATACATAATTGCATATGGCAGAGTATTTTATGTATACACATACATATCCGAACTACATACTTCGTTGAATTTTCACACACTGAACTTACCCATGTAACAAGGGCCCAGATTGAAAAGTAGAATAGGGCAGCCCGGGTGGCTCAGCGGTTTAGCACCGCCTTCAGTCCAGGGTGTGATCCTGGAGACCTGGTATTGAGTCCCATGTCAGGCTCCCTGCATGGAGCCTGCTTCTCCCTTTGCCTGTGTCTCTGCCTCTCTGTGTCTCTCATGAATAAATAAATAAAATCTTTAAAAAAAAAGAAAAGTAGAACATTATCATCATTCCCACAGGCCCCCTTGTGCTCTTAATTTTCAGTGGCATTACATAGTTTTAACCGGTTTTGTTCCTTATATAAATGGAATCCTACAACATGTACTCTTTTGTGTCTTAATTTTTCACACTCAACATGTATGATTCACCCATATAGTATATAGTTCTGTGAATTGTTCATTACTATTTATTATGGATAACTTTTCATCTTGTTCTTTTCTGTTTTCCAGGATTTTTTGTAATGAGCATATATTTAATAATCAGAAAAAGATTGTGTTTGTTTTTTTAAAGATGCAAAGTCAAGTTTGTTTGTACTTAGGTAGATTTAGTTACCTAGTTCAACTTGACCATAGGACATGTGGAGGAGAATTGAGAAAACAAGTTGTGACTGTTCAGAAACAGATGTGGTGCAGTGCAGTGTGAACTCAGCATCAAGAGAAGCACTTTTTTTTTTTACATTTTATTTATTCATGAGAGACACACAGAGAGAGGCAGAGACATAGGCAGAGGGAGCAGCAGGCTCCCCACAGGGAGCCCAATGTGGGACTTGATCCTAGGATCCCGGGATCACGCCCTGAACCAAAGGCAGACGTTCAACCACTGAGCCACCCAGGCATTGCAAGAGAACCAGATTCTGTTTTGTCATTTAGTAGCCCTCAGGCTGTAGACACCTCCTTGAATTCTTTGATCCTCAATTTGCTCATCCTTTGGTCAATTAGGTGTGATGATATCTTCCTTAGAAACTAGGCATAAGGATGCTCTTGAGATAATGAGTCTGTGAGTCTGCTAGATGGTGAGGTCCTTCATTGGAAAATTACAATTAGAGAGGATAGATGTTCAGGGAGGGAACTCATGTCCAGTTGCCATTACTTTTCTCCATGAAGTGAGGGCCGAGGGTTATCTGTAAGTGAAAGCACACAGGTTTGAGGTGGTGGTGTGTGCAAAAGCAAAGAAGCTTTGGAGCAGGCAACCCCAATGCGCTCAAGGAACTAGGGGGTCCAGGGGGAATGCAGGAAGAGCGCAGCAGTGTTGAGGGCCCAGCTGAGGTTAGAACATATATGTGAATACAGCATGTGTGAGTTTTCCCTTCAGAAGATTGTTTTATTTGGGCTTTATTGAGGTGATTTTTCAGCAGAGGATGAAGGAAGTAAAAACAAAAAGGAAGGAGGAGGAAAGCCCACTGACACGTGAGAAATGTCTCATCTACAAAGAGAACATTGTTTAAAGGAAGCCTCTGATTTAAAATGTGTTCTAGAAGTCCACAGTGATTTGGAACTTAGAATATCTTTTTCAAAGGGTATTTACACTAAAACGAAGATCTAAGATTTTAGTCTAGCCCACAAAGGTCTACAAAACAGGCAGGGAACTTATATTAATATTATGTTTTCTAGCACTGAAAATCCTAAAATCACTAGACGTTTTAACTATCTTAGAGCCTTCAAATAGAATAGGGCTTGAGGTTGTCAGCTTGGAACTGTATTCATGGATGGTATTGTTTCTGTGAAAGTAATACCATGCAGTGAAACCTTCTGGGAATGCATTCTGAGTTTGTCTACCTCCTCCTAATATAGGAATAGGTGAGCACTAGGTTCTGAACCCATTACTGGGAGGTTAGCTATTTGTAGATAAATGATGTCTGTATAATGGGCGGTGCCTTAACTCATCTTTGATCCATTCACAAAGTATCTATTGAGTTGTCTACAGGCTGGATATGCAAAAACAAAGAGAACCAGTCTTATCTTCCAGATAATTTGTATCTGGGCTAGGCATTTAAAGAAATAATTTTTGGAATGTAATCATGGATAAAATGGAGATGTAGGTTTTTGGGGTGAGATTAGAAGTGAGTGTTTCTGTAAAGATGTTCCTAAGTCTTTGAAGAAATCAGGGAAGATTTAAGGAAATTCATTCTTCAGCTAAAATGTGAGGATGAAAGGCATTTTCTGGGAGGATACTCCATACATATAGAATGATAGACACCCCTTAGGAAAAATACCTAAGGGAGAACATGGTCTGTTGGAGAACTACAAATAGCTTTGATATCTCTAAAGTTAGGTGTGTACAATGGAGTTGGGAAATGGCAGGAGCTGAGGTTAGGAAATCACCACCACCACCACCACCACCACCACCCACCTCGCCCCAGGGTTTGGGGAAGGATATCACATTGTCCTAAAGGTTGTTTTGGTCTCTGTTGATAGCATGATTGGTTATGAGAAACACAGTTTTTCTGTTCCTGTCCTGAATTAAGATTTCTATTTATTTAGATTTTACATTAGGAGGAAATTTTGAGATTGCTTTAGAATTAACTGGGGTTTTAGAGTACTGCTCATTGTCTTCTAGTATAGTGTATTCAGATCACTTTGTTTATATCAACAAACATTTATGAAGCACATGTTATATGGAAGGAATTATACTTTTTGCAGATGGTATTCTGAGGATTGGAAATGGCTCCTCTCTTTCAAGAAGCTTACAGTCTAGTTAGCAAAACTTGAACTTTCAAAAACCCTATTATGTAAATAAAGATAATAGCAAAAGGAAAGAGGATAGACTTGCTACTTAAAACTATAGGAGGCAGAGAAATCAATTTAGTAAGACTGTGTTATTTATTTATTTATATTTTTATTTTTTTAAAGATTTTATTTATTTATTCATGATAGAGAGAGAGAGAGAGAGAGAGAGAGGCAGAGACACAGGCAGAGGAAGAAGCAGGCTCCATGCAGGGAGCCCGATGTGGGACTCAATCCCGGGACTCCAGGATCGCACCCTGGGCCAAAGGCAGGTGCCAAATCGCTGCGCCACCCAGGGATCCCTATTTATTTAATTAATTTATTTTTAAGACTGTACTTCAATCAAGAACTAAAAGACCAAAAGAAATAGGACTGGTAGACAATGGTGTAAAAGTGAGGCAAGGTGATTAGAGAACTGGAAAAAGGCCTTCTCAGCCAAAGGACCGTGGTGGGGGGCTAGCCCAGAGGCACTGATGTGCACACTATGTTTGGGAGTTAGCACAGTGTCTAGAGTCACTCAATCTGGAGTATATTACTGGGACTAGAAAGAAATGGGACTGAATATGTGGCTGGGGCTAGGTGTTAGGGTCTTATATGCTGCACTAAGGAATTTGAGCTTTATTCAAGGCAATAAGCTTTTAAGAACAAGTCTTCTACTGATCTTCCTCTCCAACTCAGGCTGCTTCTGTCTTTTTTTTTTTTTTTTTTTTTTTTTTTATTCATGAGAGACACAGAGGCAGAGACAGGCAGAGGGAGAAGCAGGCTCCATGCAGGGAGCTTGACGCAGACTCGATCCTGGGTATCCAGGATCACACCCAGGGCTGAAGGCGGCGCTAAACCGCTGAGCCACCCGGGCTGCCCTGCCTCTGCCTTTAGTTCTCCTTCCCATTTGCTATGTTCAGAACAAGCCCAGTATAATACAAGCCTAGTATTAATACCATGTGACAGGAACTTTCCTGGTTTTGTACTGATTACCAAGGAAATTGTGGTTTTGGTCTAGAATCTTAGGATGTTTTCATAGTCAGCAGCCTAATCTCTTGGTGTTGGTTCTTCTTACCTTAGATTTTTGTGGCTCACTATTCAGTTTTTCAACTATTTTTGTGTCTATTATATAATTTGATTCTTAACAGTTTTTGGAAATAATCAGCTCAGACAGCTTATAGTTTGAGAAATCAGCTCAAAAAGCCTAAATGAATAGCCCAAGATCATTCAGTACTCTTGTGAGAGTTCAAGATGAAATTAGAAACAGTGACTTTCTGACTGTGTTTGGTCCAGGATTCGTTCCATGAAGTCATTATGCCATGGCCTTCCACTTGAGTGATTCTGACTACCAGTGAAGGTATGCCAGCCGTGTTATGACATCCATGAGATGCTTGCATGGTTTCATCCTGTTGGGTATGATATTTTGAAATGGCTAAGATTATGGGTTACATCTGAAATCATTACACGAAAAGAAACTGGCTTATTTGGGAGTTTGCCTATAATCATCTTGTTGTTGTTTTTTTTTTCCTCTTAAAGGAACAGCCTAACCTCTTAGTAATAAGCCTTTCTCATTAAACTAATCAATTTTTAAAGAAATTTCTTTCTTTTTTTTCTTTCTTTCCTTCTTTCTGAGGGAGAGAGAGAGAGAGAGAGAGAGAGAGAGAGAGAGACTGCACAGGAGAGAGCCCAAACAGTGGGGTTTGGGTGGGGGAGAAAAGGGAGTATGAGAAGCAGCCCCATGACTGGCTAGGCTCTATCCCAGGACTCATGAGATCATGACCTGAGCTAAAGGCAGGCACTTAACTAAAGGCTGCTAAAGGCAGCCACCAAGGTGTCTTTCATTCAACTAATCATTTTGATTTCTGGAAATAATCCACTAAGTCATTGGGTTTTTATTCTCAATCTCACATATTTAGCAGGAAATTGTTTTCCATTTTTCAAATATTCAGCAAGATGACAAAGTTAAGTATATACTAATTTTATGAATCATTTTTAAGCCATATGACTTACAAAGTTAAGTGCTTAAAATATTTGTAAAATCAAAAAAAATGAGGATTTTGCTTTACAATTCTGATTTGATTTTGCCAAGAGCAACAGAGTTGGCCTTTTAAAAGTTATAATTGAGGCTATCTAGGTTGTAAGGCAGCCATAGTATTGGCAAAGATACTAGTTTTTGTGGTTTAGGACCACTGACATCAAATACTAAATTCCTATAGAGAGATGGTGGTGTTGGCACTGGGAAAGACTTGGGAAGTCATAACATATTCAGAAAAGCAGTCATGGAGGAACAACAGTGGAAGGTCACATAGTAGTAGGATGTGGGACTCGGTCTTGAGACACTCCTCCTTGCTCCTTGTCAGTAGGATCAAGCTTAAACTCCTCAACCTAGGCCTTTGGTCTTTAAGGAGTATGGGAGATCAAGACTTTTCCCAAGTCTGATAACAAAGGCACAGAACACAGACAAAAGTAAGGACTTATCAGCAAGGACTTATCAGCACTGAGTGAATGTAATTTGATGGCATTATAGTAATGACAATAAGTTTCAGATCTATATCAGAAATGAAGATGGAACTTCTAACATTCTGTTAAAAAACAAAACAAAACAAAAAACCATACAGTAGAGTCTGGTTGAATATGCAGAGGCTTCTGAGCTTCTGATTGAGAGAGCTGATCTGGAACACTTTGTTCAATTCTAAGGTCAAATCAAGTTATTTTTAAGCTCCTAAATGATTGGCACTGGCCTAAATATAATACCCTTATGGACCTTGAAGTCAAACTGGCCAACCTCACCTATCTAATAAGAGCATGTACAGTGGCAGTCACAAAACCTCTGTTCCCTCATTTCTATATTATTTCTTATTTAATGCTATATTTATTATGTACTACATATAATCATATTAATGATATTGTTAATAAATAACAAATATTGCTTATCTTTTTTCCAGTCCAAAATGTTTTAGACTTTAGACAGAAACCTGTATATGTGTGTGTGTCTCTTTGGTGGGGAGGGGTTCCGGAGCAGCAGAATGAGGCAGGCACATAGATAAAACTAACATTCAGGAAAGAGGCAAGACCAACATTTTTTTAACTTCAAAGTATAGTCAAAATATTGTAATAATATTGTACATGATTATGGTACCTTATAGTTTTCAGATAATTTTTATCTCTTTTAAATCATTTGATGGTTATGGCAAATCTGTAAGAATGGTACACTAAACATTCACATTGTCCATGCAAAGTGAAGTCATAGCTATCTAATGTAACAGATATTTACACCTTCCACAGTCAGTTTGGTCCTGCCCAACCTTCTGACTGTCTTATTTGGGAGATTAGGTTGATAATGGTATCTACCAAAGAGCTTGAAGCAGGTGAGGATTACCTGGCCTCGGTACTGGGTTGTAATGAAAGCACATTTTGATTAAACTACACATACAGATAATTTTTAAATAAACATTCAGTTGCATTAAATTGTTGATACGGCCTGGTTTGTATGCTTGATGAAGGTTCTGATCTTTATGTTTTTAGGTGTTCTGATACACCTTTTAAGGAATATATATTTGAAGCCGACAATAGCATGGCAGAGGAGAGATTCTTGTTCTTTTACTTGTCATGAGGGGTTCTAGGCTTCAACAAATTCTTATAGTTTACTTAAGGGTGGAAGTAGCTCTAAAACTTCTAACAAGCCACACATACTTGAATCCTTTAATTTCACCAATGTGATTCTATCTCTAACATTCATCAAGCTAATTATAATTAGCAAGCTGCTGATTATACTGAAGAAAACCCATCCTGTAGGTAATGAGCATTGTCCCCAAAGCATTTGTCTCTTACAACCACCTCTGAAGTATGGGCTTCCTGATTGGAGCCCACCAGATCCACCCTGGACAGTGGATTCCCACTACTGTCAAAGTTATTGCCTAACCTAAACAGTGTTACAGGTTACAGGCTTTATGCTGAAATGGTTCAAAAAGTAAGTTGCAGATATCGAAATACATCTAGGCTGTTGAGATATCTAGGCAGGTTACACTATTATTTGTATATTCTGTTTAATAAAATAAAGAAGTGTGCCTGTTATCAGGCACATTAATTTGATTATAGAAGTCTTAACAAAGGGGCACCTGGGTGGCTTAGTGGTTGAGCATCTGCCTTTGGCTCAGGGCATGATCCCCAGATTCTGGGATCGAGTCCCACATCAGCCTCCTCACCGGGAGCCTGCTTCTCCATCTGCTTCTCTTTGTGTCTCTCATGAATGAATAAAATCTTTTTAAAAAGTCAACAAAATGTGGAAAATAAGTTTGTGGTGATGTTATTTTTGCCCTAAATATTAATGGAGCATGAATAGGGCATGTGTGCATTGTATCTGATTAGTGACTGTGTGTGTGTGTGTGTGTGTGTGTGTGTATACATCAACTTTATATAGCCCAAAGACTTAGTGAATCTCAGGTGTAGTTTTTGTTTTTGTTTTTTTAAGGTTTATTTATTTATTTTAGAGAGCGAGTATGAGTGAGCACATGAGCAGGGGGAGGGACAGAGGAGAGGAACAGAGAGACTCTCAAGCAGACTGTACACTGAGTGTGGAGCTCCAATCGGGTCTTGGTTTCACAACCCCAAGATCATGACCTGAGCTGAGATGAAGAGTCAAATGCTCAGCTGACTGAGTCCCCCAGGTGTCCCTCAACATAGTATTCTTAGAAGAAATGAGGGCTAAAATTTTAAAGATTTCTACTACTGAGGTAAGGCTAGGGTTTTGACACCCACCCATACTATAGCCTGGTGAATGCTGTGTGCAAATATTTACACACTGAAGCATGTGGTAGATGCATTTTGGTAGTTAAACTTCATTTAGATGGTTTTTTGGATAGGTTGGAATATATTACCTATGGAATAAATGTGAGGAAGTGGTATGCATATTTTTTCTAATTTTAATTTAAATTTAACCTATCTATGGTTTAAAACCAACCCCCCAAAGATAAAAGCATATTGAATTTTACATTCTGCTTTCCCACATGTGGTAATATGTGAAGACCAATTAATAGACAAGCGTGTCCTAGAAGAGTAAAAGTGTAGAGTAAGAGTCAAATAGTGAGCAGCCACAAAAGCTGGACTAGGCAGGAAGAGAAGCCAGACAGAAAAAGTGAGAGCATTGCCCTCCCTGAAAGCAAAGGTGCAAAGCCTTAAAAGCAAAGAGATATCCAGCAGTATTGAAGCTGAAGATGGAAGTCAAGTAGAATAAGGACTTGACTTTTGGCAATGAGGAGGTCATGGATGATCTCAAGAAAAGTAAAAAGTAAGCATTGAGTTGAAGAGTGTGAGGAAATGTAGGCTGATTTTTAAATAATCATAATAATTTTATTTATAATATCTGAATGCTCATAATGTGCCAGGTCCTGAGCACTTTACTCATATTAACTCATTTAAATTTCGCAACCACCTCATGGAGTCTATACTTTTTATCCCCCATTTTATCTGTGCAAAAACTGAGGCACAGAATTATTCACCCAGACTTAAATGGATAAGAAAGTGGGGCTGAGATAGGATTCTAACACAAAGTTGGCCCCACCATTATTTATTTTAACTGCCATTGCATGCTGAAGCTTTGCCATAGAGGAGAGTTTAGGAGCTTTTGTATTCTTTGTACTGTGTTAGGTGAAGGGGACACAGAGACAGTTTCTACCCTTGAATTTTTACAAGAGAGGTAAGGAAGATGGATCAACAACACATGCAATGGTTTCATTTCTGTAGTAGAAGTGTGTAGCAGGTAGAGTCAGGACACAAGAAGACTGGCCAGTTTTTGTTTGTTGGAGGAAGGAGGGAGGAATCAGGAAAGGTCTCTTGAAGAAGGAGACTCTTAAACTGAGGTTCACAGTGACAAAATTTAGTGTGGTGGTTTAAAAAATTTAAGTACAGGAAGCTGAATTTTGTCACTAGGTCTACTTCTTCATTTTCATCAAATTTTCTAAGTATTCTTCCCTGATGGTTAAAAAGCGATTTAAATAAATATGCCATGTCTTGAAAAGTCTGCAGCATGTTTGTCCTAACAAGGTATTTAGCCCACAAATGTGAATGTTTTGTTGTTACTTATTTTGGCTGGGTGGGTCATTATTCTGTAATACTCATAATACAATTATATGAAGCATTCTCTTTAGAGAAAGAAAAGACTTCCCTCACATATGCTGTTTTAAGAATTTTAAAAAGGACACACAATATACATGACAAAAAGATACATAGCATCTTTGGTTTGTTTATTTATTTATTTATTTAAATAATAAATTTATTTTTTGTTGGTGTTCAATTTGCCAACATACAGAATAACACCCAGTGCTCATCCTGTTAAGTGCCCACCTCAGTGTCCGCCACCCAGTCACCCCCACCCCCCCGCCCTCCTCCCCTTCTACCACCCCTAGTTCGTTTCCCAGAGTTAGGAGTCTTCCATGTTCTGTCTCCCTTTCTGATATTTCCCACTTATTTTTTCTCCTTTTCCCTTTATTCCCTTTCACTATTATTTATATTCCCCAAATGAATGAGACCATAATGTTTGTCCTTCTCCGATTGATCTTTGGTTTAAAGAGAGTATTTGGGATGCCTCTGTGGCTCAGTGGTTGAGTATCTCCCAGGGTCCTGGTATAAAGTCTTGCATCAGGCTCCCCACAGGGAGCCTGTTTCTCCCTCTACATATGTCTCTGCCTCTCTCTCTCTCTCTCTGTCTCTCTTTAATAAATAAATAAAATCTTTTTTTAAGAGAGAATTTAAAAAAATGTAGTAACTACCATGCTTTCTGTATGGGGTGGGAAAGATCTTTATGTAAGAAAGATATCATTTCTGTGCCTTCATTAAAAGCACCTTAGAAGAAATGAAGTTGTTGCCTAAATGAGGAGGACAAGGAAATCAGCAAAGAAGGATTTCTGGAAATTTGCAGGATCTGAGTAACTTTCCTTCTATGCCATAGGTGCCCTCTTTCCATTAAGTGATTACATGATGTAGCTGAGTTTATTATTTCTTACTGATGTATAGTGTTTTTGTTGTTGTTTTACCTATTTTTAAAAGCAAGCTAATTATAACTTCTTTAAACTCAATAAATTCCATAAAACAAGGTTGTTTTATTGCATTGGTTCATTATTGATTTTGTTTTGTAGTTTGTTGCCCAAGTAATAGTAAGAATCATGAACTGAGTGAATATTATAGGTGCAGGGCTATGCTCAGTCCTTTACCCACATTTTTGTTTAATCTTACAACTCTGCAAGGTAAATTTGCTCATTTTACAAATGAGAAAATAGGTTTGGAGAGATTTTTTTAAACTACAGAAAGTTAACTAAGCATCCAGTAGGAAGAACTGATCTGAGAAAAATGAGGCCAACGGAAGGAGAAAAAGCAGAGGTGAGGGAAGGCATGGAAGTGAGCAAAAAAAAAAGAATGAGAGATCAGACAGATGAATCTGTCAGCAGACTGACCTGGTGTGGTAGTGGAGGCTCTTGTTCTAGAACCCCTGAGGCTGTGGGTATACAGTGCCCTTCTGTGTATATGAAGTGTCTCTTTTTTCAAATGCTTTATGGCAGGATTTGCAAACTCATTACCACAGTCAGGCAAATGGCATTAAGAGGTGAAGTGGGGTTGGTATAAAGGATAAAGTGGTTATAAAGTGGTTAAAACTGTGGCAAGTTAGGGTATATATATATATATATATATATATATATATATATATATATATGCCCTACTTAAAGGAAGTGGTCCCCACTCAGCTCTAGCTGATTACTGTCTTTAGGAAATGCGGATGGACCAGTGTTTGGCGTTATCTTCTATTTTTTTTTTTTTCAGAGAAGCCATGTATCTGGGTATTTTGGGTGATTTCCGACCTTTTAAAAGCATCAAAACACCGTGTTGGCCAAATAGAACACTTAGTGGAAGATGGATTTGTGCTTTAAATTGTTTTCTTGTTAGCTGGTGAGAGTAGTAGGGTAGGGGTAGTACTGAGTTCTTAGGTTTGTGAGAAAGGATTTCTTGGTTATCTAAGTAACCTCAACCAGCTCCTGAGCAGACCTAGCCGAGGCAAGAGCAGTAGTTATAAATGCTCTCATTTTAATTTTTTCATCCAAGGGATGTAGATGTCAGATTTTTGAGATAGTCTCATTTTAAGAATAATTTAAATTTAAGCTAATTTTTAAAAAAATTCGTGGGACAAGATATTCCAATTCAGTGAATTTTTTTAGATAACTTAAATTCCTTTAAAACTTCCATTTTAAGAATTAAGGATATCAAACTGCTTATTTTAACAAACTCTATTAAACATAACATTTGGGAGGGAAGCATTGAAGGACATTATTAGCATACTATCCCATAAATTTAGATTTTGCAGAAAATTGGCAATGGATGTATACTTTTTATGAGCAGTTTAAGGAGCTAGTAAAGCATTTGCTTTATGAGGAAAGAGTTACATTTCTAGGGTGACACATTTCCTGATTTACTAGATCAGTCCTGGTTCACCTCTGTTGTTCTGGTATAACAAAAGGACCTTTTGTCCAGGATGATAAATTATATTGTTACCTTATATAATGTTAATATGTTTTTAGTTGCTGGTCCCTTTCTCACAGAGGTGGAATGAACCAGGTATGCTAAATGACCTTGTTGCTTCTCTTAAAATTAATCACTGAAGCAAAGGCTAAACCAGTCTTCACCCAGTGTGACTCTCTCAGCCCTCCCTGCAGGATCTTTGCTATTGCTCTCATGGTTTTACCCGTCAGCACATTTAAGCCATGATTGATTATTTCTGTAACATCGTTTTAAAGCCATCCTTCCTGTTAACTTTAACCTACTCTATTATCTGTATCAAATTTAATTTGTGGTATGTGTAAGGGAGGCATAGCAATCCCCATTTGAAGGATCTATACTAAAAATTATCCATAATCATCCTTAAATAACACTTAGGTAAAGGTAATAAACACTGATTTTATAAAAGCGCATTTCTGGGCAAACATCTTTTATTGCATGAAATTGAACATACTGGGTGTTACTATCCTGATGTATCCATTTCTTTCAGAAATGGATTTCAGTATAATTAATTATATATGAGTGATATCATGTTCCACATCTTTTTCAACTTTGAATAAAAAATCGAAGGCGTGTTAATTGAGTTTGCGAATGGAAAAGTTTGAAGATGTAGATAAAATGTAAAAATGACAGATTGAGAATTCAGAATGATTTTAATGGCTTCAAACAATGGCTGAACCCTAAAAAAACTAAATTTAATGGGTCAGAATATGAATTTCTACATTTAGGTTAAAAATAATAGTAGTTACGTAAGTGCAAGAATGAGGAAACTTATCTCAACATAGCTCATATGAAAAAGAACAGGAAGTAATGGCTGTTTAAAAGGTTAATGCAACCTTTCATTTCTGGTGGTGTGTGAGACTAGATACGCTAAACTACTTTTCTACCACAAACTAAAATAAAATACTAGATAAGTGACATAAATGTGCCTTTAAAAATGATGAGGGGAAAACATGGGCTGGAAAATGAAAGCGAGGGCAGTCCTGGTGGCTCAGCGGTTTGGTGCCTGCCTTCAGCCTAGGATGTGATCCTGGAGACCCTGGATCTAGTCCCACGTCAGGCTCCCTGCATGGAGCCTACTTCTCCCTCTGCCTGTGTTTCTGCCTCTCTCTCTCTCTCTGTGTGTGTGTGTGTGTGTGTGTGTGTGTCTCATGAATAAATAAATAAAATTTTAAAAAAAAATTAAAAAAAAAAAAGGAAAATGAAAGCAAGAACTCAGTGAGGTGAGTGAAACGGCCAATATAATAGCACTTGTCGAATCCAGAAAATGTGAGCTTTGATTTACTTGGTCTCCTGTGGCTCTGAAGACAGGAGACAAAGCCCACAGCCTATGTTAGGAGAAAAAAAAATTTAATAGAAGATGTGTCTGCATCAGTTTGGACCCCCTAAAGGCTGCTTTCATAATGTAGTGTTGAACTAGAACTAACTTTTCCCCTGATGATCTCCCAGTCCCCAGCAACTGTAAGGAAAACTGCCAAATATTTCATAACCAATAACTAGCATTCGTGCAGGTTTGCACTCCTAATTTAGACCTACCTGAGTGGTTCAAAAAAGACAAATATATAGTTGTAAAGTGGTTTTAGCATATTAGCTCAGGGCAGAAGCAAGTACAGATTCCGCCTGGGGGGAATCTTTCTTTAACCTAGGGCCTCAAAGAGTTCAGAAAATACAATCCAAAGAAATTTTAACTTACAATCAAAATTATAAAACAATTAAACAAGGCATCAGTGAATCAAACCAGCCAGAGTAGTAGATGATAGAATTAGACATGTAGTGATTGTAGAGATCATTATCAGACAGAGAATATAAAGTAACCTTGTTTTAAAGAAATGAGAATGTTAAAAATGTGAGTGAATAGCAAATGAAAAGAAAAATGACAAAGGTGGTCTGAAAGAACTAAGTCGAGCTTTGAGAAATTAAATATATAATTAGAACTTAAAAGTCAGCACACAGGCTTACTGGTAAATTAGACACAGCCAAAGAAAGAATTATTGAATTGGAGGACTGTTCTGAGCTTTCTGACTATGACCCACAGTAAGAAATTCCTTTATTGACATGTGGATACATGTGATACATGTGTATAATTTAAGCCAGAGTTTCAAGAAATTGATTGTAACCTCTTAAGGGTAATGTTCTCTATTATTTTTCCTTTCTAATTTGCTCCTTTTCATTTAAAAACAAAAGTTGAAGCAACCCAGGCAATTTCATAAACTGCAATGCGTCATGACCACAGTTTCTAAGAGAATTGATTTTAATGAAGGTGAAAATACACGTACCCTACAACCCAGGATGTATCCATCAGTGTTAGAGTACTTTATGTGGCCCACCCCAGAAAACCTGGAAGAAAACAAAACATCAGTTGCAGAAAATATAACTATGATGTGGTTTATATATATAGTGGGTTATTATAGGACTAAGGTAATAACTGAACATGATGAACACTGGTAAATACAGCATGGGTACAACCCCATTAGAGTGGATGCTGCCTAGCAACAGCCAGCCTTAGCCCATACCTGTTCTTGTGACTAATCCAAGCACCAACATAATACTGAATAGAAAAAGCAAGGTGCAAAAGATTGTATGTGATGTGAATCCATTTATATGAAGTTGGGAAATTTGGGCAAACTAAATAGTGTATCATTTATATATGAATGATTATTTTTCTAAAGGCAAGAGTACACACAGAATTTAGGAGAGTTTTAACCTCGAGGTGGGACATGAAGGAGTGGGTTAAGAATCAAAAGGAGAAAAAAAAAAAGAATCAAAAGGAGTTTCAGAGATATTAGTAATTTACTTTTCTTTTTTAACCTAGTTGTCGGTATACACGTTTATTCCCTTGGAATTTTTATACTTTATTCAGCATTTAATGAAAATAATAAGTCAACGCAGAGCCAACACAGGTAATAAATCTTTTATGCTGATCAGACCATCTTTAGAAAGTAATTTTTGGGGCGCCTGGGTGGCTCAGCGGTTAAACGCCTGCCTTCAGCCCAGGGCGTGATCCTGGAGTCCCGGGATCGAGTCCCACATCAGGCTCCCTGCATGGAGCCTGCCTCTCTCTCTGCCTATGTCTCTGCTTCTCTCTTGTGTCTCTCATGAATAAATAAATAAAAATCTTTTAAAAAAAAAAGTCATTTTTATTTTGAGTGCCAAGTTTTATGGATGTTAACAAATTGGAATATGTCCAGAGGAAAATATCCAGGGTGATCATATAAACCTCGTCTTGAGCCTTTTATTTCTCAGATGTAGAACGTGTGAATTATGAGCACAGGGCAGTTTTGATTTCCCCAGCCTTGTTGGCTAGTGGATGTGGAAAGTGAACTCTGCTCTGCTCAAAGTCTCGGGGTTGCATTTTTGTCGCATCATGCAGAAATGAGTTCTAAAAAATTTCTACAATTCTGTAGTTTATGCCAAAGGTTTTGTTTTTTTCCATCAAATGCTGTAATTGTAGACCTTATGTGGTATGTTGTAATATATCAAAGAACAGCTCAGAAACAGGATCTTTCATTGCTGGATTCAGACCAGCCCTGTACTTTCCATAGCTCCTGATGAAGGCATCTTTAAATTCAGTAGTATCCATCAAAGGGAGACACATCCAGGTAATTTTGTTTGGTGCCTTTTGGAGGAAAACAGACTTAGTCCTAACATGGCTGTCTTTGGCTGTGCAGGGAGCCAGTTTGGGCCTTAGTTGGACATAGACATGGAAAGCTGGGCAGATATAGGCTGACCTTTATCTATGTAATGATCACTTGAGGTAAAGGTATAAATTAGCAATTACTGAGGATCTGGAATGTGCCAGCTGTTATTAGGCACTTTTTTTTAAGACTTTACTTTTTTAGAGAGCAGTCTTAGGTTCACAGCAAAATTAAGGGGAAGTCACTGAGATTTCCCATATATCCCACACATGCGTAGCCTTCCTCATTATCCACATTCCCCACTGGAGTGGTACATTTGTTAAAATTAATGAATCTACATTGACATGTCATTATCACTCAAAGTCCATAGTTTACACTGTCATTTACTTTTGATGTCATACATTCTATGTGTTTGGACAAATGTATGATTGGTATCTACCATTAGAGTATAGAGTTGTACTACCCTAAAGACTCTCTGTGTTCTATTTTGTTTCTTTCTCAACCCATGGCAACCACTAATCTTAACTGTTGCCATAGTTTGCCTTTTCTTGAATGAATGTCATAGTGTTAAAATCGTATGGTATGTAGTCTCTTCAGATTGGCTTTTGTCTCAGTTATGTGCATTTATCTTTCCTCCATGTCTTTTCATGGTTGCTAACTCATTTTTAACTCTGAATTGTCCGATTGTACCAAGTTTATTTATTCACCTGCTGAAGGACATCTTAATTGCTTCCAAGTTTTGTGAGCTATAAATAAAGTTGCTGTAAATATCTACATGCAGGCTTCTATGTGGATATGTTTTTAACTTTTGTTTGGATAAATACCAAGGTGTATAATCGCTGGATCTTGTAGAAGTAGTATGTTTACTAGACACCAAACTGTCTTCCAAAGTGACTGTCAATTTGCATTCTCACCTGCAGTGAATGGAGAGTTCCTGTTCCATTTGGTGTTGTCAGTGTTCCAGATTTTGGGCATTCTAATAGGTGTGTATTAGTATTTCGTTGTTTTACTTTGCATTTCCTTAATGATACATGCTGTAGAGCATCTTTCTTTCCCCTTAGGCCTTGTCACATAAAAATATTCTATTGGGAAGGAAGTGGTCTTACCTCTGTCTTTTGGATGTGAAATTCACGGAGATGTGTCTAAAATCAGTACGTGAAGGAGAGAAGTCCTTCCTATCAGAGCAAGCTGCGAAGTCCTGGCTAGAGGCAGTGTTGTGGAGTGCGTAGGAGCATAGACTATAGTAGACAGGGCCAGGTTCATATACAGAATCTGCCATTTGCTAGCAGGATGAGCTGGGTTGTAAGTTATTAGCCTTATCAGGAAATGAGGAAAATATTTATTTCTTAGGATTGTTATGAGAAATAAATGAATTAATATGCATAAAGTACTTAAAACAGTGGCTTGGCACATAGAAAGCGGTATAAAATGAAGTGTTTAGAGACTTTTTTTTTCTGGCTGTAGTTCTAGCAAGCAATTCTCCTGGTCTCTGTGACCCTGTAGCAGAGCCTGCCCTCAGTCTTAATAGAGGTAAGATAGTTATGTCCAGTCTGGTTTTCCCAGCATCCCAAGTTGGGATCTGCCCCATCCAGAGGTCGGAGTGGCCTTGATGATTTACATTCATCAGTTCATACTCTTCCAGGATCCTTCATGTTCCAGGGATATAGAGATGTTGATCTTGATGCATTTATTAAAAACCATAGCAGATGTACTTATTCCCAAGAGCTTTGCTGTGCAGATGAGGAATTGAAGCTCAGGGAGGTTATGAGTGTCCCAAATGCGTTGTCATAGCAGAGCTCAGATTAGGGTGTTTGCTGCAGTACTGCCAGAACATGTGGAGGACAAGGCCAATTTTCTCTTTCTGGAGCCTTGATTTCATAGTGTGGATGACCTCACGTTTCTTGGGTCATCTAGACCATTGAGATAGTGGTTCTGTGTGCCTTTTGGGGCCTGTGATGTGTAGGCTGTTGCCAGCTTCCATATCATGCCAATGTTGCGTGCCTCTTCTGTCCGCACATCTGTTGACTGCTCCTCTTAACCCAGTTTCTCTCTGAATTGTGCAGGCGTTAGACTTCCATTGGCTTTCTCCATGTGTTTCCCTCACATCTGACCTATCATTTCCCTCAGTCATTGGCTTTTCACAACCTTGATCGAGTTCCTGTTTATTTATTTCTCCCCTTCTCCTCTTCTCCTTCTCTTTGCTTTAATCATTTTCCCTTTATTTTTAATCCTGTTTTCTCCCTTATTTATTCTTACACACTGGTTTTTATATGTTTCTGCTATTTTTCCTATATTTGGGATCCAGAGTGGACTCTTGATTTTTAGAATCATTGCTAGACCATGAATGGTATGAACTGACCAAAATCTGTGATACATCATGTGAACTACACAGTCTTGCCTCTTAACTTCCTTTTGATTAACCTGGAGCCAAATTGAGCATTTATTAGCACAGCATTACAGTCAGTATCATAAGGTCTCAGCAAGAGAAAAGAAGACACCAAATCTGGAGGCTATAATTCCAGAAATGACCCAAGGACTTGCCATCCTTAAGGCACGAAGGCAGGAAATGATAAGGCCTCAGAAATAGGAAAAGTATAATAATTACGAGCACCTGGCTTAAATAGCATTTAAACATAAAGATACTCTTTTCTTCAACTTAAGAAGTAGCTTTATTGCTTGTGCTCTTCTTTGAACTGAAATGAAGACATTTATTCAAGATTAACATACATTATGAAACGGCTCAATTTAGGAAATTAGAAAATTAAAACATACTTGAGGATGCTGAAATGTTATAGTAACTATCAATTTCAATAGCAGGATATTCTTTGCTTTCTATGTTTTTTGCTCTTTTTTTTTTAATTTTTATTTATTTATGATAGTCACAGAGAGAGAGAGAGAGAGGCAGAGACACAGGCAGAGGGAGAAGCAGGCTCCATGCACCGGGAGCCCGACGTGGGATTCGATCCCGGGTCTCCAGGATCGCGCCCTGGGCCAAAGGCAGGCGCCAAACCGCTGCGCCACCCAGGGATCCCTTTTGCTCTTTTTTTTAAAAAAAAAAAATACGCTAAAAGTTTTCTATCAATTCCCATTTTAAAAGAATGAGGGGAACCCTGGGAGGCTCAGTGGTTTAGCGCCTGCCTTTGGCCCAGGGCGTGATTCTGGAGTCCCGGGATCGGGTCCTACGTCGGGCTCCTACATGGAGCCTGTTTCTCCCTCTGCCTGTGTCTCTACCTCTCTCTCTCGCATGAATAAATAAATAGAATCTTAAAAAAAAAAAAAAAGAATAAAAATCATTGTCACTTGAAATTTTTTAGTGTTATTTTTAAAATGAATCCATCACATTTGAACATACCCTTCTTTATCTAGGATTTTAAAAAATTAATTCTGAGACCAATAGAAGGAAAATGGGAGGAAGTTTAAAACATCCCCATGGACAACCTGATCAGAACTATGAGATCTTTAAAAGCAATTTTGGGATTTTTCTTGTTGTCTGATAGCAGTATTGAACAGATGGTAAATTGACAGAAATAAAACTGGATAATCAAATCTGATGGGCCAAGAAGAGGTTAAGTAGAGAAATCTGTGGTATTTTTAAAAATTTCCAGGGTGATTGGGGAGTGGTAGCTGAAATCAATATTTGGGATTTCATTTGTGTTAATACAAAAAACAAAGCCACAAGTTTGCTTTTTAATTAAATTCTTTTTCTTCCATTTAAAAAGTAGTCTACCTACCTCCCAACAATCAGTCCTTGTAGGAAGAGGAGGAAAAGAGAAATTTGTATCAGCTAGCTGCCTGCATGCCACCTCAGGAAATAGCATGTCAAATTCCTGCTTTATCAAGACCCTCCTTCTGGCCTTCCTCCCATTCTCATTTAGTTAGTGTGCCAGACTCTATGCTAGGTGCTGGGATTATAAAGAAGAAATGAGACAAGATTCATGGTACAGTAGGGGAGTGAGTCTAACAACACAAAACATTCTGGAAATCTCAGATCCTTTTAGTATGTTTCAAGAAACTATCTGCTGAAGGATGGTCACAGGTTCACCAGTGTCATCATTACCTTTGTAGTTCCTTTATATCAAAGACCAGTTACATTATTTGAAATTTTTCCTGGTCTTAAAAAGCAGCTCTTTCACGGGTATACCAATGCCTACAAAATTCTCCTGAAAAGTCACTGTGCCTCTAAAAGAGCCCTGTACTTTCTAAGCAGTAGGAAAGACAGCTTTGCAGAAGGGTCACACTTACTTTTCTGTTCTTCAAGTCTTTTTCCCTCCTAACATTTCCATCAGTTTGATGTTTTCTCTTTAAACACTGGGTCATGTATGCAGTCCTGATCACTGGACCACACCAAGATAATGCTGTTGTTTCTAAGGGCTTACTCAATGTAACTGTTTAAAATGTCCCAGTGTCACATTTGTGTGTTGCATGTTTTACAGGGAAATAGAGCTTCTATTAACACAGTTATGTTTGTTCTTTAACCTATATACATTTAACAGTGGTTTTTTTGGCCAATTCAAATTGGAGTAATAGATCTTCAGTAAAAACACCTAGATAATTTGATGAATGCTTACCAAAACTGTGCAGTTGATCTGGAAACAACTCTGGTGTTAGCTAGGGGTAGAAGACCCTATCCAAGCAACCCTTGGATAGCTTGTCTAAAAGTTTATGATACACATTTTTCAAACTTCTCTAAGCAAAAATAATTGCTCGGTTATTTAAAAAATAATTGATTTTGTCACTCTTCCGATTTCCTGTGTGACATTTAATAACAAATTATAAGATAAATAAGGATGCATTTCAGTTCCTACAGTTTATGGATCAGTTTATTAGGCCAGAAGGGGAAGGTACAGTAGAGAATGTGAACACTTACCAGGAGCAGCATGGGTTACGTGAACTAATCTGGGATGGAAGTATTGTAGAGAAAAGCAGGATCTTTCAAATCAAGAACTCCTGAGTTTGAAACAGGACTCTACTATTTACTAGCCACATGATCCTGGAAAGGTATCAAATCTTTCTGAGATCTTCGTGTCTTCATCTGCAAAATGGGGCTGTCAGAT
The DNA here is from genome assembly GCF_048418805.1 of Vulpes vulpes. NCBI lineage: Eukaryota > Metazoa > Chordata > Mammalia > Carnivora > Canidae > Vulpes > Vulpes vulpes. Next base: position 20,976,414 of record NC_132787.1, on the reverse strand, counting down.
TGTGTTAATACAAAGACTTAAGCTACATTTCTTACTAACATTGCATATTTCTTTTAGTACAACTGAATCATATTCACAAATGTAGGATAGCTGTGAGTTTTGGTGTCAAAGAAGAAAAAAAACTTTGAATGTTCCTACCCTTTCTTTTATTAGAAAAACTAAAAATGCAGGAGAATTTCAAATTTGTATAATATTTATGGTTTTAACTTGTTTTGTGTATACAAAGAGGTATCACTTAGGAAAATGTGCTATAGCATTCTATTTATAATTGAATATTTATAGTTGAATATATTTTAATATTGAGGGGGATTTTTCTCTTTTTTTGATAAAAAGAAACGTGCTTTTTAAAAAACTTGTCAGGCATCTTGAAGTCACAGAGTAAAGAGTAGCTTCCTCCAAAACATTTAGGCTTTTTCTCATATGACCTATAATAAGACTTGAACAACTAAAGCAATAAGATCTTTTCTGATTCCTGCCGTTATAAAAATGCCACTTGTCCATTGATTATCCATCTGGTGGGCCTAGTTTAGAGGAAGGGAATATACCCAACAATTAATCAGCAGTCACTAAGAGATACCTACAAGCAAATGAAGGGCTTAGATGCCTTATTTCACTTTAGAAAGAAAAAAAAGAAAAAAGAAAAGAAGGAAAGAAGAAAAAAAGAAAGAGGCAACATCTTTTGAAAACTGGAATTTATTTTACTCTGAAGTTGTTCTTATTCTATTTTGGTTTTGTTCAATGTATAGGAATTTGCATCAGTAACTTCTATTTTGTATCCTTATAAACTAAGTTAAGTAAAGGCTTTGTAAGTGACAATAGATATATATATTAGTTATCTCTTGCTGCAGTATAAATTGCCCTGAGCCTAGGCCTAGAATATATTTAATCTAAGGACATACAACAATAAATGTTTTGTTTTGTTTTATTTCACCTAGTTTCTTTGGATCAGGAATCCAGGAATGTCATAGAAGGGTGGCTCTGGCTCAGAATCTTACATAAGATTGAAGTCCAGATGTCATCCCATGTTACAAGTAGTCTATATGAAAGCTTGACTGGGGCTGGAAGATCCACCACCAAGGTGATTTGCTCACATGCCTGGCAAATTTGAACTGGTTGTTGGCAGGATGCCTGTTTCTTACCATGTGGACCTCTCCTAAGGGCTATTTGACCATCTGTGTAACACGAACAGAGAGCAGGATAGAAGCTGCATTGTCTTATGACCTAGCCTGGAAGTCATACATCATTTCCATGATAATCCTTCTGGCTGTACAAGTTAACTCTGCTCATAGTGGGAAGAGAATACACAAAGGTGTGAAGACCAGGAAGCAAGGATCTTTGGGAACTATCTTGGAGGCTGGCTACCAAACTAGAATGTCTAATCTAATACGTGCAAGGGCCCAGTGAATGTTCAAATAACCTAAATTTTAATTTTATCAAAAATAATATAATTATTGGAGTATAGAGGTTTTCAATTTTTACATCTTTTACACCTAATGACACATGTTGGTATACGTTGATTATTGGTACATTTCAGTTGCTTCCATAATACAGATCTCTTTTTCAGACATATGGTCATAGGAGAATTCTGGGTAAAAGAAATCATTTAACTTGGTAGGACTTTCACTGATGATAAGCTTAGCATCACTGAATAACCTGTTGCCATTCCATAAAACTCTGAATTCATCAAGCCCTCAACAGATATTTACTGAGCACCTTTTATGTGCTAGGCAACGTGAATATAGACAGCAATACAAGATTTCTCTACCCTCAAGGAAAGGCAAATATTTCATTATAATTATGCCAAGTATTATAACAGAGGTATATCTGGAGATGATGAGGTCAGTATTCAAGAACATGGGCTCTGAGGTCATTTTGCCTGAGTTAAATTCTGGCTCCCTTATTTATTAGCTGTATGATCTTGGACCACTTATTTAACCTTTCTATTCTTTAGTTTTCATTTCTGATTATTCCCTTATATTATTATATAAAAAATTATATTATTATAATTATTGAAACCTTCACATGGTTTTTAATTCATCTTCCAGTGCTCTCTCCCAACAGGGCTGACTCTTCTTGCTTTTGGGATGATATGCTCCATGGACAGGCTCTTTTATTTTACCAAGACACATGAGCCTTAAATATGTGCCTTTCTTTTAGCTTCTTTAGGAGGTAGATAGGTCTAGTTGAACTCTAACCCATCTGACATAAAATGATTATTATAAAAAGCTTACCTTCCTTATAGCATTGTGGGGATTTTGGAAACAGTACCAGAGAGTCCTATTAGCCCACCACTTGAGAATTCTTGGGATCAGTTTGGATGAGGAAAGGTTTCCTGGGGTTGGAAGACATTTGGTTGTCTCTTGGAAGGTAAATTGGAATTTGATCAGCACAGAAAGTTGGTGGAACCCAGGAATGATACGCCAGCATAAACTAGAGCTAGAGCAGTGAGGTTGGGGCTGGAGCATGTCATGTGGTAGCTTCAAGGGAATGACTAGAAATGAGTTTAGACGGTAGCCTGTAAGGATGTGAAGAGTCTCAGGTACATTGTAAATTTTCTGAGATTATCTCAGTTTAAATCACAAATCTCTTACTGCCTTCATGACCACTCACAGTTGCTAGATCTTATGTCCATATTTGTGGTTAGGAAAATACTGTCACCACAGTTACAGGCAAAACAAAAGAAATTTGAACTTTTTTTGTGGAAGCTTTTAAAAACAGTAGAATGATAGGATTTGGTCTTCTTGTGTGTGTTTCTGTTTAAGTGGTTTGGGTAATGGGTTGAATAGTTAGGATGGTTATAGTAATCAGTAGAGAGAGGATTAAAGCCTCACAGGAGACTTAGAGAGGTGAGTACAAGTATACAAGGGTCTGAGACCCTTGCTTCTTGTCAGTTTTGGCATTTATCACAGGCATCCCAAGCACATTCCCAGGACACTTCCATCCCATTCCAAAGAACCTTGACTCATCCAGAACTTTGCAATTATAAAAATCTAAAAAGAGATTTTAATGTTAGCATATATGTATCATTTCTTATTTTATTTTTTTAAGATTTTATTTATTTATTCATGAGAGACACAGAGAAAGAGAGGGAGAAGCAGGCTCCATGCAGGAAGTCTGATGGGGGACTTGATCCCGGGTCTCCAGGATCATGCCCTGTGCTAAAGGTGGTGCTAAAGCGCTGAGCCACCCGGGCTGCCCAAGTATCATTTTTTAATTACACATGAGGAAATAGGCACAATAATCTTCTTAGCCTTTAAATGTTTGGCTCTAGTATTGATAACCTTATTTTATGGATAAAAGAAGATAATGATTATATCAGTTTTAGAAACTCCTTCTCAAGTTCCCACTTCCCACTTTCAAAAGATTTTTTCAAAACACAACTGAAAAGAAAGATGAGGCTTTAAAGAAGAAAAGATGGGTAAGAAGTGAAATTTTTTTATTTAAATAAATAAGTATCCCTTTGCCAAACAGGCTAGATTCCAGATAGCTTCTAGGCCCATGGGTGAGAATTAGGGTGCTTAGTCTATTTAGCCATTCTCACATGGTTTTTAATTCATCTTCCAGTGCTCTCTCCCAACAGGGCCGACTCTTCTTGCTTTTGGGATGATATGCTCCATGGACAGGCTCTTTTATTTTACCAAGACACATGAGCCTTAAATATGTGCCTTTCTTTTAGCTTCTTTAGGAGGTAGATAGGTCTAGTTGAACTCTAACCCATCTGACATAAAATGATGAAACAGGAATTCTGTGATATCTATTTCGCTTAAGGATTATTTATTTTCATGAGAAATATATATTTTTTAAGGTTTTATTTATTTTTTCATGGGAGACAGAGAGAGAGAGAGAGAGAGAGAGAGAGGCAGAGACATAGGCAGAGGGAGAAGCAGGCTCCATGCTGGGAGCCTGATGTGGGACTCGATCCTGGGACTCCAGGACCACGCCCTGGGCTGAAGGCAGGTGCTAAACCGCTGAGCCACCCAGGGATCCCCTTCATGAGAAATAATTTTAATGTGAATGCTGCTCTCTCTCTCTCTTTTACAACTTGGAGCATGCACTAATGTATCTTTGCACTGCAGCAATAACACTATGTAAAAAATAATCCAGAAATGGTTATTTTTACACAACTATTAAGTTATATGAAATATTAGTCTGTTAACCAGACTGAGAGACACTGTCTCCATTCAGAGGTATAGTAGCCTTATAGGGGAAGTCCAGCTATGGAAGGGGAAATTTTGAGGTAACTTACCCCTTCCTCAGTTGTGTTTGAAATTTATATGTTTTCTGATACCTTGCATCAGATTTGGGTTCTTTCTGAACTGTATACTTTAATTTGATATTTCATATTAAGATGTTAAGGATTTTAAGTTTTTTGATGCCTTTTTTTATTGATAATAAAAGCGTCTTGGTGTGCAAAAAAAAAAAAAGTAGATGATGGAAGATAGTCTTGTTACTAAAGTAAACCTTTCTATAAATAAATGCAGAAACATCTGTTAAGGGCATAGTCTGAATGGGGCAGACATCTGAATTGCGTCAATTCCCGCCTTGCGGCCAAGATTTCTTTCTTAGGCTTTCTTTATAACTAATGGCAGAGTTTCACATTCTCACAGCATTAGGCAATAGAATGGTCAAGAGAACTGGTGCCAAGTTATGCTCTTTCTGGGGTTAGCTAGTGGTAATAATTTATACTCACCAAAGAAAAGTGTGGCATGTTTTGGTTTTTATTTTTGAAGACTGAAAACCTGAGATCTCTCCTTCAACGTCACTTTTAGGCCCTGGCTTTAGGCAGTTTTCCAAACGTCTAACTGCTCAACTGCTTTCAAGAAATTACTGTGGTCTTGCAGGAAGCTTTGGTCAGGAGAAAAAGAAGGCACATAGTCTTTCCTAGAACACCATGGGCCCATCAAACAAATTTTTTCAGAAACAACTGAGATTCCTTTTTTCAATGGCACAAAAATGCTAATTGAAACCAAACAGAAAACAAACCCACCCCACAAGTATGGCAGTTCAGATGACTGAGGGGAAGGTCAGAGAGGGGAGGAAAAATTCTTCTTGGGAAAACTTTTGAAGCTAAAGCATATGTATTTTGCTCTTTGATGATTATAAGTTAAAGTGGGGGTGGTTTAGCATTTTTAAGATAAAAATTAGCCAGGACTGTAAGAGAACACTGTGTACCTTTTCAGGTGCCTGTATAGCTCTTCCTAGAATACCTGTCTGGTGCTCTACTCTTCCTCAAGACTACCTCAGCACTCCTCCCACTTGGGGACTCCAGCATGTGGTAAGGTGAGTCTGAAAATTTGTACTCCTTGCATATATCCTAGAAGAGTATCATTTAAAGTGACATTTTAAAAACAACTTTTGAAAATTTTGGAGAATTTTCAAAGGTTGTATTCACTGGTCAACTCTTAAGAATCACCATTTATAAGGCCTATATTTAGATAAGGCTAAAGTTTAATTAGCAATAGTATCCTTTGCCAGTGTAATATAAACCTTAGGTTCAAATTTGGGTTGACACTAATAGCATTATGAAACATGCTTTATATTTCAAATCTGAAGTCTGAAGCAAATCTTTGCAAATTAATATGTCACCACTCTTAGGTGTCCTGAGCATTACTCTACTTGTACTTTAAATTGGCAGCCTTTTTAAAAAAATTAATTAGCTTATTTATTTATTTAAGGTGTAAGTTTTAATTTTAATTCCAGTTGGTATACAGTGTTACATTCATTTCTGGGTGCAATATAGCAATTCAACACTTCCATACATCATTCTGTGCTTTTCAGAACAAGCACACTCCTTAATCCCTATCACCTATTTAAACCATCCCTACACCCCTCTCCTCTGGTAACCATCAGTTTGTTCTCTATAATTAAGAGTGTGTTTCTTGCTTTGTCCCTCTCTCTCCCTTATTTTATCCCCTTTGTGTATTTTGTTTCTTCAGTCCCACATATGAGTAAAATCATAGGGTATTTATTTTTCTAGGACTGCTTATTTCACTTAGCACTATACTCTGTAGCTCCATCCATGCCATTGCAAATTGGCAAGATTTCATTCTTTTTTGTGACTAAATAATATTCTAAATATTCTAGTGTGTGTGTGTGTGTGTATTTATATATATTTATACTGCTTTGTGTATATTTTATGTATGTATATATATAAATTTATATATAAAATTATATAAATACAGATAAAGAAGGCATGAGGTATATGCCGTATCCATTCATCAATCATTGGATAGCAGCATCTTTTAAAGCAGAAAAGTATTTCTAAGTAAAGGTTAGAAGGTCTTGATAAGTCTGAAATAGCTTTTAGTTTGAGCTTCTACGCCATAAGTAGTGCAATTGACTTCATTAAGTAAAGGAGGTCACAAAGTCTCTTGAGGTGGGAATATACAACAAAATTAATTTTCACTTGCTTTTTGTATGCTTGATGTGTATCCTCTCTTGAACATTAAAATGACTCCTTGGTCTCGGAAAATAATTTGACCTTGTTTTTAGCATGTGAATCACTTGTGAATAAACTGTTCACATTTCACAGGTGAATAAACTCTTACGGGCACCAACCAGCACACTGTCTTGTAAATTCCTTAGTCCCTCATTTGCAAAAGTTATGTGCTTACATTTTTGCCTCAATGATGATTTTTGAAGGTCTTTCATAAATAAATTCCCTCTTGAAATAAAAAGTGTAACCATAGAGCCTTGTGGTAATTACTAAACTATGTGGAGGGAAATGGATTCCTAAAACCAGAAGTCTATATCCTCACTGGTTCAAGACTCTGTTGCATTGCTTGTGGCATTAGCAAAAATACATGGATTGAAAGCAGAAGTCTGATTCTAATAGAGCAATTTTGTTATATCCGTGTAAGAGCTGAAAAATTCTAGTTAAGCCCTGCTATTTGTACTATAGTCTAAAGAAGAAAAGTAAGGAACAAATGTATTATGTAGTCCCACTTACTATAGTTCTCTCCATAATTGTGTCATCACTGAAATTTTAGATTTAGCTTTCATCACTGGTAAAGCTATTCTGTAAATTTTTCTTTCATTACATTATTTTCTATTTAGGAGGGTTTATGTAAAAGTTACACCAAGAGGAATTGTGGGTTCAGATTTAATGTTTAGAGATTGTGCACATTTGGGTTTGAAAGTTTCAATTTTTTTGTTTCTTTTAGAACACTGCTAGTTTTCTCCTCATACAGGTAGGAGATGTGGGTGCTGCCTAGAGTTTGTTGCTAACAGAGTTAATTTTTTGCTGTTTCTTCTCAAATGTTTAGTATACTAAAAATTATCAGCCTTTGATACTTGACTTCAAGTGCAAAGAGACTCCCTTAGCATACTACCTTGCTTTCCTTTTTTAAATGAAGTTTTGTCTGTTTTAAATAAATGAACAGTTCCTGGGTGTGGTATAACCATACATAAAACTGTTTCGCTCTTGCTAGTTACTGAACTAACCCGTTTTAGTCATTGAAAGAGAGGGTATCTGAGTTCCCTAAAGTTTTTTGAAATGAAGCATATAATTTTAGGCATGTTAACTTTGTTGCAACAAAACTAGCTTTGAATTCTCAGTATTGCTACACTGTGAAAGTACCTTAATTTTATTATTATTATTTTTTTTATGGAGCAACTTTAAATGCTTAATGTCTTACAATCAGAATATTTCTACTAAATTTCTCCACAATGATGCAGTTTTTCCTGAGCCATTATTCTTTTAGGGAATGATAGAGAATAATTCACATTTTACTTATTACAAGGCATCTTTTTTTTTTTTTAAGTTTGTAAATTTGAGGCTATGTGAGAACTTTCAAGCTCCATTTTATGTAAAAAAAAAATCACATAAAACAAAATAAGATTTTACATATTATTTATTTACTTCTCTTCTATTCAGAATAGGACTGCATTCTTCTCCCATCCCCGTTTTCTGGTGCCTTCCTGTAAGAGGCATTTAATAGAGGGGAAAAAATGATAAACAGGACTAAGCTCTATAATCTTTTTCCCAAACTGCCTTGTAAGTAATTTCCCGTAGTTCTGTAATGAAGCTTATGATGGTAGTATATTGTGCTTCAGGTAGTGGGAAGTAGTTTCAAAATACTCTCAACATTTTATATTTTAAGCTGTGTGTGTGTATGTTCGTGTTTTCAGGTTAGATTTTCTGCCACATGTAGATTTGTGGGATTTATTTCTTACATGTTTATGCTTAGTTTTAATGGTTTAGATGGGAGCATTTCTAAATAAAACTTACAAAGAAATATTTATTGTTATTATAGGTAATTCATGCACACAGATTTTAGGAGACTCGAAATGATCTCTTGGCAAAAAAAACTTAGTAGAAGAGGGGACAGTTTCTGTAATTTAAGTTGTCATAGTAACCTGCATCAAACCCATACTTGGAATCCAGGCCTGAAGAATTTCAGTGACAATAAACATTCCAGTTGCATTCATCTTTTTTTTTCCCCTCTGAGAAAGGAGCCATCATGATCTAATTATTTCATTTCTGTTTTTAGCAGATGAGTAGCAGCTTGTATTTTTTAGCACTTTGAAATTTCCCTGGTAGAGTAAAAATGAAAAGTTAGCTGTTTATATTTGAAACTGGCATTTTCTGATAATGTATCTCAAATTAACTATTTCAGATGAAAAGATAGGTTCAGTCTAATGGTTACTTAATAAAATATGAAAAAAAGAATTTGATAAGGATTTGAACACATTGCCATATACATTTGTTAACATGCAAGTTTTTATACTAAGTATTGGAATCTGGTTTACATGGAACTCTGATCTGGGAATGTTAGGATTTTCCTAATATCAAATTGTTAATATATTTATTTTATGGCATCTTTTACTTAAGCATGAATGTATTTGAATAAAAAGGAGAGGTATCATTTAAATTAGAGTACGTTTACTTTGAGAAATTTATATCAGCATTATTTTTAGATTATGCTCTCTTTCACAAAGGAGAGTAGAATGTTTCTAATAACAAAACTTTTAGGGTTTGCTTCACTCTTGCTTTCTGAAAGATACTGATTACTAATCAAGGTAATTTGGAGTTAAAAACATTTCTCCTTAAACAAGAAATATTAAGAGAAATAAGGAGATAAAGGTGTGTGTCCATTCATTTTAGGAAACTTGGAAAATAAATTGGAAGAGTTTGTGTCTAGTCTAACAGTATAAATAAAAGACAAAATTAGCAGTTATTGGATATAACTTTTGTAGATACAAATGGTAATACTTTTGTAGACACTTTTCTACATATGTATGAGACTCTTAATCAAATGGATAATTTTTTTAGAAAATATAAATCAACAAAAATTGAAGGAAAATATAATCACCTATTATCTCACTGTTTAAAGATCTTTACTATCAATATTTTATGGGAAGTGTCCACAAATTAGGAATCAAGCTGTCGATAGCCAAAATACTAATAATGGTGAAACCCTAGAATTTTATCTCCTATTAGAATTAGCATCATACTTGCTGTCATCACTACTTATCTAAATTAACTCTGAAATATCCAGCCACTGTATTAAGAACAGAAAAAGATAGAGAACTATTGGAAAGAACAAAATTATTTGCAGATAATAAAAATGCCCAGAATACTTAAACTAATATAGTAAAATTCCACTGTAATGTAAATATCATGGTTTACATAGTAGTAATAGTTCAAAAATTAAAAAACAAAGAGTCCATTCCTAGTAGCAATAAAAATTTATGCTGAGGATTAAACTCTGTAAGAAATGTGAATGGCCCATGGGCAGGAAACTCTTAAACTCCATTCTGAAGATGCAGAGACCCAGTGATTCTAGATAGCAAGGCAGTTTATTATTTCTCATGTCTTCATATTTGTATATTTAATGTAATTCTAATCAAAATCTCAGAATTTTTCATAGGTCAGTGATTCTAAATTTCATTTTTATAGAATAAATAAGAGCCAAGAGATGTTTACATAAAGAATAATGGAGAACTTATAATGATACATATTAACTAAAAATAATATGATGTCAGGGCGCCTGTATGGCTCAGTGGGTTGAGCGTCTGCCTTCAAAGGTCATGATCCTGGAGTCCTGAGATCCAGCCCCACATCAGGCTCCCTGCTTAGTGGGGAGTCTGCCTCTGTCTCTCCTCCCTGCTCCTGCTCTCTCAAATAAATAAAATCTTAAAAAAAAATAGTATAATGTTGATAAAATACTTGGAACAGAATAGAAAGTCAAGAATGTTGTGTTGGTAAGAATGTCATTACACATAATGAATAGAAAAATACAATAATAAATATATTAGAAGATAATTCATAATGTATCTTGGACTTGGGGAAGGATGAATTAAAATATAAAAGCAAAGGTTAAAAAGAGAAAAATTCATATATATAATTAAATTTTAAAAAATTTCACAAATGTCAGGTCACAAATAGGCAACAATCACTTGAGGAAAAATATTTATTATCTCTCCCTGTGATAGATACATAGAGAAAAATAGTTAATACCATATATAGTTAGTTCAAATCAGTAATAATCATTATTTAATTTAAAAATTAGATGATTGTTCTCAGTAAATTGTTTTAAAAAGAATACAAACAGATATAGCCCTAAAGATTTGTTCAGGCTTAGTGCTTAATAAAGGAATGTCATATTTGGTTTATCATATCACTAAGGATTCAAAAATGTGCATAAGACATATATAAGTGACCTTTGTGTAAAATGTAACATAGATGGTTGTAATTGATAATGTTGGCTGTGAGAGAAGATAGATCAGAATGCTCATATATTGCAACTACAGGGTAGACCGTGTAGCAGCCAGTAATGGAATCTACCTAACTACCTATCTGCTTATTTATAGATATTTTTTTTTTTTACTATTTAATGAAATGGAAAAATGATAGTAACCTAAAAAGTAACAATGTCAGGATAGATATAAACTATAACCTTGTATTTTTAAGTGTATTTACATAGAAAATAAATAAATGAGGCAATATGCAAAGTGTTAATGATGGTTATCTCCAAGTCATAGAGCAAAATAATAAGAATTATTATTATAGATCCTCTAAAACAAATACATTTATAATCAGAAATATAAAAATAGATTTAGTTTTCTAAAAATCTAATGTTGATCAAAAGTCTAGGATTTCATTATATATCTTCTTAAAAAATTATTGTAAAAACATTTATTGAGATGGGTTATATACAGAATTAAATAACGAGAGAATCATCAGAGTCTCTGGTTAAGGCTGAACAGACTTGCAACTAGCATTCGTATTAGACTGTGGTATATACCTGTGCATCTGATAATTATGCCTCCTGGGAGTGTGGGGCCCAAGATCCCTGAGAATAAGAAAAAGCAGTGTGTTGCTGTTTAATTCTTAGCCCTTTCCCCCATGCCTATGTATCAAGTGCCATAGCAATTTAAATGTTCAAATATTGATTGCCAATGATGTTGAATCAAACTTACTGAAGTTTTTATGGATTAAGTGGGAGAATTAAGACAGTTATTTTAATTCTGTAGCCATTTGATTATTTCTCTTTCTCTCCCCGTCCCCATTGACTCTACTGTTTTGTTCACAACAAAATGTAAGACTTAGCAAGGTCATGGGGACTTTTTTTTAAGTTCCTGGGCAAGGAACTTAATAGTTCTTAGGAAGTATACCTAGTGTGAGATGCTGTGCCTCTGAAGCCTTAAGTATTAACTTTGTTTAATTTTTTTGTGCTGTACTTCCTGAATACAGCTTTTAACAGTGGACTTGTTTTTTCCAATAATTACGGATTTGCAGGTACCACCTCTCCTTCGTGACTAAGAAAAAACTTTGGCCTTTGGTGCCTAAGGCCCTGAAAAGGTCCTGGCATAGCATTGAACCTGTCTCATCACAAGGCACATATCCATGAGGTGAGCGTGGTGGCCAGTTTCCAGCAACAGAAAGCATGTTGTTAAAGAGTTTCACTTAATGACAGATGAACCACCTTGAAGTTTAAATAAAATTTGATTTTACATTGTCATAATAGTTTTCAGATTTTTTAGATTTGTTTAATTTTCTCCTGAGACCATGCTTGATTCTAAAAGTAGCTTTTCTGACATATCTGATAACTTCTGTTTTTCTGAAATTCTAGAAAAGAGCTTTTTAGCAAAGCATCAGTCCTTATATATTTAAAACAATTGCTCGGGCAGCCCGAGTGGCTCAGAGGTTTAGCGCCGCCTTCAGCCCAGGGTGTGATCCTGGAGGCCTGGGATCGAGTCCCACGTCGGGCTCCTGGCGTGGGGCCTGCTTCTCCCTCTGCCTGTGTCTCTGCCTCTCTCTCTCTCTCTCTCTCTCTCTCTCTCTCTCTCTGTGTGTGTGTGTGTCTCATGAATAAATAAATAAAATCTTTAAAAAAAATTGCTCATTTAAGAAAAAAGTAATACAATTAAGTTTAAAAGGTACACGAAGGTATAAAGTGAAAAACAAGATTACCTTCTTCCTCTTTGTATTTCCTGTACTTAAAGGTAACTGTTTTTAACAGTTTCTTGGATATCTTTGCAGAAAATGTGTACCTACAACATATATTTATACCTTTTTAAATTTACAACAATAGTTGTGTGTGTATGTGTATTACACAAGATTCTTTTTTTTTTATTTATTTTTTATTTTATTTTTTTTTACACAAGATTCTTTACAGGTTCACTCCTTTAATCACCAGGATAATCTTAAAGGCAGATACGATTATCAAACCGCATGCTGAATTGGTGGGAATTCAGTGAATATTTATTCCATTTGGCTGAATTTGTATATAAAAACAATGATAGTATGTAATTACTTAATATGCATGAGTCTATGATTGAGTCTACTCCTGATTGCACCAGTGACTATCATTTTCTGTGACCTGGTTTCTGTCCCTATAAATTGAATTGTGCCTATATCTCCTATCCACCTGAATGTGGTAGGGAGAATACAAAAAAAAAAGGGGGGGGGGGGAACAGGGCTGGGCAGCCTGGGTAGCTCAGCAGTTTAGAGCCGCCTTCAGCCCAGGGTATGATCCTGGAGACCCGGGATTGAGTCCCACGTCAGGTTCCCTGCATGGAGCCTGCTTCTCCCTCTCTCTCTCTCTCTCTCTCTCTCTCTCTCTCTCTCTGTCTCTGTGTTTCTCATGAATAAATAAATAAAATCTTTGAAAAAAAAAAAGACAGGGCCAAAATACAAAATCAATTTTTGTTCTTATATGCTACTAAGATAATACTGAAGAAGTAATGATACTATAACATTCCTTCTCATTTTACAAAGGCAATTTCTTTTATCTAAAGTGGACCTCATGGAAGTCATAAAAGTAGAATAGGATGGAGTCCATATTTTCTGCCCTTAGGGAATATATAGCCTCACCAAGTAAGAAGGTTCATACCAGATAGGAAACACAGTTTTTATTGCCAAGTGATACTATGTTATAGCAACTCTTGAACTTACACACTCTCTCTTTCCTCTTTCACTCTTCCTTTCTCCCACATTTCAACCAGAGTATATTCAACTCCTTAGAAATTTAGGGAAACTAGTCTTAAACCTCCCGTTTCAAAGCTTATGAAAGTCTCTTCATGACCTTGCTAAGTCTAGAATCTTTTTGCCTCCAGCAAGCATCCCCTCATCGGTCTTTGACTTGCCTCTCTGGATAGTCTTCATTTTGCCTAGGATTAAACTTTTCTCTCAGTGGTTTCTGTGAAAACACAACACACACACACACACACACACACACACACACACACACCATTAAGTAGAACCAACCAAAGACCTGGAACTTAGAGGAAAGAGACTCATATTGCAGGAAGGGCAACCTTGATAAGTCTTTCTAGACTCTGGCTTCATCCTTATCCCTTCCTTCCATGATGTCTCCAGAAGCTGTCAAAAACAGCCATGTATCATCTGGACTCATCAGTCAGGGTGCAAGTCAGTTTATCCTGTTATTAATTGTGTGAACTTGACTGCTTAGTCTCTAAACTCCAGTTTTCTTACTCAGATGTTAGGTAAGATTAAATTATACACCTGACTCTTAATGTGCTGTGGTTAAAGGTGCTGACCTCCATGCAGTTGAAAATCTACATGTAACTTCTGACTCCCCAAAAACTTTACTAATAGCCTATTGTTGACTGGAAGCCTTATCAATAACAAACAGTTAACAAATATTTTGTATGTTATATGTATTATATACTGTGTTCATGCAATAAGTAACCTAGAGAAAAGAAAATGTTAAAATCATGAGGAAGAGAAAATACATTTACTGTACTGTATTTATTGAAATAAATACACATAAAAAGCAGACCCACACAGTTCAAACCTCAGGGAGTCAACTGTACATGTAATGGTCTTAGCATGTACAAAGTTCAGTATATGCTAATTATCATCATTTTTATTAAAAGAGTGGTGCTTTCCTGAATGCTTCAATTTTGTTACAGACTTTGGCTAGATATACTTTTATATTAGCTCACCTTCATTCTTCCATACTATGGAAACTATGTAATTGTTCAAAGTAAATACTTTGGAGAGTGAAACATCTTATACTGGGATAACAATGTGAACAGTTGCTATTCTAGGCAAACAGGATGAGTGGTCACTCAGGGTTATACCCATAGTGCCTTATTTGTGGTTCATGCTTAGGGAACACAGGTCATTGTCATTGAGTGAGACAGTGAGGATATAGGACAAGTAAGGACACATTCATCTTTTTGAGTTTTAGTTCCTTACTCATTAAATTGAAGTTAACAGTAACTAGCTCAAAGGGTGGCTGTAAAGGTTAAATGAAATTGTGATCTCATAAAACACATTATATATGTGAAAATTAGACACCTGTTAATTCCCCTCTCCATCTCTGCAAATTACCTTAGCTGTCCTGATGGATAAGTTTTGTGTATAACTGTGTTATGGACTTACTTCTCACACCTCCTTAATGTATCTTTATATTGCATTTGGTTGGACATTGTAGGTGGTAGTCATAACGAACTACACAGGTGTTCGTCAGTTCCTCTCACAGGAGAGTTGGTCTGTATTGCTTCAATTAAGCACTTTTTTTTTTAACATCAAAAGGCATGAATTGTAGTGTTCAGGAACCACAACTGCTTTTCCTATAAATTCTCCTCTGGTATGTTTTTCTTCCTTTGTGTTTTCCTATTTTTTTGGATGATGCATAGTCTAAATAGGAAGATTTGTTCTTAAATATTTCAAATATGAATGTTTATGCATTTAATAGACTGTGTGTGTGGGCAGCCCAGGTGGCTCAGCAGTTTAGCACTGCCTTCAGAAGCCCAGGACCTGTTCCTGGAGACCCAGGATCGAGTCCCACGTCAGCTTCCCTGCATGGAGCCTGCTTCTCCCTCTGCCTGTGTCTCTGCCTCTCTGTCTCTCTGTGTATTTCATGAATAAATAAATAAATAATTAAAAAAAAAAAAAGACTGTGAATCAAAGGCCTTTGTTTTGTACATCAGCTACAGAGATGCATTTCTTTCTTAGGAAAAACTATCTAGCTGTAACCTTGAAAATTAATAGAATAATTGGTAATATACATACCAAATTTAATTTTCTTATGATTTATAAATAAATTTTTTATTTTTATTTTTTATTTTTTAAAGATTTTACTTATTTATTCATGAGAGACAGAGAGAGAGAGGCAGAGGGAGAAGCAGTCTCCATGCAGGGAGCCCGACCTGGTTTCTCGACCCCGGGTCTCCAGGATCAGGCCCTGGGCCAAAGGCAGCACCAAACTGCTGAGCCACCGGGGCTGCCCTAAATAAATTTTTTAAAACACAAAACTGGAGGAAGTAATAGACCTCAAGTTTTGAGTCTTTTGCAAAATGACCACAGCATTTTCACCATTATCTTCCATAGTTGTTCTCTCATTAGCAAATCTGTGTTCAGACCTAGTATTGCCCAGTCTTCAGGCTTACAGAGAGTCTATGAGGGACAGACAGGTAGTAAATGATTTTAGTCCTGTCATAAATTATGCAGTAGTGGAATGAAGGTGTGATGGGAGCATGGGGAAGATTGTGCAGAGGTTAAGGAAGACTGCTCCTGGATACCATTTAAGTGCTTAAAGGTGAATAGGTATTTAGGGAGTAGGGAGAAAGTCTTTGAAAATGGACTGGGAAATAGCATATGCAAAGCCTAGAAAGGCACATAAGAAGCATGATTTGTTTGGATCTTAACAAGTACAAGTAGGTGTGAATATGAATGTGGATGGGAAGGAGAGGACTAATTTAAAAAACAGGATTCTTATTCTAATTGATATAAGCAACCTTTTCTGGGGCTCTGGGTTTTATTGTATTGAAAGGATCAAAATTATAAGCAGATAAAGTTCTAGTTGGAGAAGTAGAAGTGTTAATGACTTGGAGCAACCTAAACTTCAGATACCTCTGTAAGGAGAAAAATTACTCACATTCTTTATTCTTGATAGTTTCTCTGTAGTCTCAAGAAATTAAATATTTAACATATTCTCATTCTTCAAAAGGATATTGCTACTTTAAGATGTTCCCACTTAAAAAATTAGATATATATAGATAACATAAAAGCTATATATACTGTTTCCAGCCAGTTGATTTAACATTCCATTCATTTTGTTAACATTTTCTCCTGCGAGCTGTTCGATGGCCACCAAACAATTTTACTGTGCAAATTCTTTGCAAATTTTGCCTTGTCAAAATGAATTGTGTGAGGGATGAAATAATTAAAAATTGCTTTTTTTTGTACAGCAAATAATGCTTTCAGAAAAAAACATGCTGATATTAACTGCCATTTCTGTTCCATTTTGCTTCCAAGAATTGTTTGAATGTATACTCCATCTTTTTATTATACAAGAAATAGAAATATAAATAATGATTTTACTGTTAACAAAATAGTAATTTCATATAGTAATATTTATATCCTCAGGTGAAAAGTAAAATAGTGTCATATGAGTGACTGTCTTAGTTCTAGTACCATCTTGCCTGCTTCATTTTGTTTTCTCCCTGTACTACACCATAGCATATATATATATACATATATATATATGTATATATATATATATATATATATATAGTTTTCATTTTTTACTTGGAAATTACTTTGAACACTCAGATTTGAGCTAGAAGAAACCAAGACCCAGTTAGAAACTGATTTGCTCCTTTGATTGATTGATTGATTGATTGATTGACTGATTGTAGCACTAGGATTTATTAAACTGTGTCTTAGTAAAGGTGCTGGGACAGTCTGCCAATTTTTCTTGAGCAATGACACTAGGAAATTGACAGCTAAGGGGATGTTGTACATGAGCTTATCATCTGTCATCTTCACGTGGCCAACAGCCACTGCCAGACATAGCACCTTCTTCATCTGGAATTTGATGGTGGATTTCACTTCATCCACTTTGGCCACCATGTTCTCATTGTAGGTCAGCAAGGAAGGGAACTTGCCAGCCTTATTCAGGCCTGGACCCAGGATTCATGGGATCTGCTTGATCAGAAATTCCAAAGCCAAAAAAGCATCATACTTCTTGGCCAACTTCCTGACTAGTTTTGTATTCTTGTTGAGTTTCTTCAGCACCTCAATGCCCATGTGGGGAATATCCATTGCCTTGGCCTCATCACAGTGCTGCTGGTCCCCCAAAACACACTCGGAGAACTTGGGGCGGGGGATGGACTTAAGCCTGACGGTACCCAAGAAGTGTTTGTCCTTCTGAGGGTCATAGTTCTTTAGGCTGATCTGTAGCTCCACTGTCTCCAGAAACTTCCAGTGCTTGTGCTGGTTCTTGTGGAGGACCTCCTGCACCGCCTCGTACAGGGTGTCGTGGGAGATTCTGCTGCTCATGGTAGCCAGAAAAAGGGATTTGATTTGCTCCCTTAAGACAGACATCTTCTCTAGGGGAGAAACTCTTCCACTCATCTTTGTGGTCCCAGTGCCTAGCCAGTAGGTAAAGATCTGTCAAATAGATGGATACATCTCCTACAACCCATAGCTTTTGATTCCTAATCAGTCTGTGTTCTTTGCTGTACACATACAGTTCCCCCATCTTTTTCTACTGCAAAATGGATTTACATAGCAGCTGCCCTAGGTTTCAAATTATGTGTAATAATTTGACATGCATAGTTGTTGGCTATCATAATCCCATCCCCATCTCACAAGAAAGCCAGGCTCACCAACATGTTAGGACAAGGGGACTATCTGGCCAGGAACCAGTGGATATACCAGAATATTCCTAAGTTTAATTTCCACACTCAAAATGGATGGCACTTTGTGCTTTTCAGTATGTTGTTCACGCTTCTTTTCATTAAACTACAGAATCAAGAGATTCTGTTGCATTAGAGACTATATTTCTAATAGTGTTTCTAAGAAAGAGTAGTTCAGGAGTGTTTAGGAAATTTGTGAGAGCATTGTTGGTTATCACAGTGATTGAAAGAATGCTACTGGCATTCAGTAAATGGGTAACAGATATGCCAGGCATCCACCAGTGCACAGGACAATTCCACACAGTGATATTAAAGTGGCACACTGTTTCCCTATTGAAAAACCACAACTGAACATAACTCTTTACATATACACACAAAGCATTTTTGCATTGTCTTAATATATAATGAATTTTCCAGGAATGTAACTATTATGGAAATTAGGGAAAATCATATTTAATTCAGTATTTGAAAAAGAGTGGTTCCCCAGCTTAATAACCATATCATAGACAGCAGTCCCCCTTGTAGTATTTGAGTCAATATTACCTGCATCAATATACCTGCATTTACATACCTGCACATATAACCGTTGCATTTATGGCATAGGCATACCTCAGAGAGATGGCAGATTTGGTTCCAGACCATTGCAGTAAAGCAAACATCACAATAAAGCAAGTCAAGTGAATTTTCTGGTTTCCCAGTGCGTGTAAAAGTTATATTTACACCATAGTCTATTAAGTGTGTTATAGCATTATGTCTAAACAAACAACGTACATACTATAACTTAAAATGCTTTCTTGTTAAAAAATACTAACCTTCATCACAGCTTTCAGTGAGTGGTAATTCTTGATCACAAATCACCATAACAAATACAATAATAATGAAAAAGATTTAAATGTGAGAATTTCTAAAATATGAGATGCAAAATGAGCAAATGAAGTTGAAAAAAAATAGTGCGAAAATATTTATTTGTTGTAGGATTGCCACACACTTTCAATTTGTAAAAAAAAAAAAAAGAAGAAGAAGAAGAAGAAACAAACAAACAAACAAAGGACCTGCAAAGTGCAGTAAAGCAAAAGCACAATAAAATGAGGTGTGCCTGGAAAGGCATAAGCATCTAACTGCTTTAATCTGTCTTTCATACATATGAGTTCTTGTCTCTCTGTTATAAAATATTTTTCTTTTCTTTCTTTCTTCCTTGTTGAGAACAGCCTATTTGGGGCTAGAGGAAACACAAGGGTAGAAACAGAAAGACTCATTAGGAGGCTCTTGCGGTTATTCAGGTTAGCAATTATGGTAGGGAAGATAGAGATAGAGCTAACAGGATTTCCTGACAGATATGGGTTATGAGAGAAAAAAGTCAAGGATAACTGTAGGCATTTGGGCCTGCGCAACTGAAAGGATGCATTCTAGTTGCTTTGAACTGCAATGAAAGAGTATGAGTGCAACGGTTTATGGAGGTAGGAGTTCCTTTTAGACATGTTGAGTTTGAGATATCTACTGGACATAGGAATGGCAATGTTGACTAGGCATATGAATATGAGGCTGAAGTTCAGAGAGGGATCTGAGCTTGAAATATATGGGAATTGTCAAGTATATGGTATTTCAAGAAATGTTCGAGTTGAATGAAATCACCAAGGGAATGAATATAAATAAAAAAAGGGTAAAGGACCTATGATTGAGATTTGGGATTCTCGGGATCCCTGGGTGGCGCAGCGGTTTGGCGCCTGCCTTTGGCCCAGGGCGCGATCCTGGAGACCCGGGATCGAATCCCACGTCGGGCTCCCGGTGCATGGAGCCTGCTTCTCCCTCTGCCTGTGTCTCTGCCTCTCTCTCTATCTCTCTGTGACTATCATAAATAAAATAAAATAAAATAAAAAAGAGAGAGATTTGGGATTCTCAAAGATTAAAAAAAGCATAGAAAAGAGATTGAGAAAGAATATCAGGGAGGCTGGAGGAAAAGCAAGAGAGAGTGCAGGTGTTCTGGAAGCCAAATGAAGAAATTATATCTGGAGGGGTGAGTGGAAAATTGATTCTTAGATTTAGCAATGAGCTAAACATGATGGATGAGCTTGGTTTGGGTGGAGCAGTGGGGGTAAGAGCCTGACAGGAGTGAATTCAATAGAGAATGGAAGGTGAGAATATGAAAAGGCAGTTAAGTTATCCTCCCATAGAAGATAGCTGGTAGGGGAAGTAGGATCAAAAGGAAGGTGTTTTTGTTTTAAGATAGGTAATATAGCTACTTATTTATTCTCTGATCCACTATAAAAATCAAAGGAGATAGTGATGATGCTGAAGCTAATATAAGGGGACTGGCATCCTGGTTAGCCATGGTGTACCTATGACTGCACCATTGGTTTTCCAAGCATCTAGTATGCCATAGCTCTGGAATAGCTAATTGATGCATAATACAAATACAAAATAGATTTTTGAGGCCCTGGGATCAGAAAGTGTTGTCACTCACCAGTGTTTCTTCCTTTTTTGTTTAGGAAAGTTGATCAGGCACCAGTCAAGGATTTGGGCTTCATTTAGCCAGACACTAAATTAGAAATTAGTGGGAAATCAGAAGGGAAGGCAGAAGCAATTCATGTTCTGTAGGCAACTGCCTGAGAACAGCTAAAGTTTGTCCTTCTTGTCCACTTGGAACCATCTTAACCATTTTGACTTGTAGGCAGAATGGCACAGGGCCTTTAGAATAAGGAAAGTGAGGCACTTATGAGGGCACAAAATATAAAGAGGCACTCTCTTTAAGAGTCATGCAAATACAATGTCGGCACTTGAGAATGATGTCTCCCTGCGTTTTGTACCCTAGGCACCTTGCTTGCTACACACCCCTTAGTTCCCCCAGTCCTGAGAATGGGCACTGCAGTTTAAGGAACAATAGAAATTATCTTTCCCTAATTACTTCTTCTCATATTACCAGTTGGAGGTTAAGGTTAATGTGCTTTGGTCAGTCGCTTATTCCTCTCCTTCCTCCATATCTGGTTCTTTGACAACTAACAAATGAAGAAGACTTGGTAAAGAAGAAAAGAAATGCTTCTGGGCTGCAAAATCCTATTGTTGGTGATGAGACAGAGTGGGGAATGACTGGTTGGAGCCTTTGGCCCAGGAACATGAAATTTTGGATACCTAAGAGACTGGAGAGAGGGAAATGGGGGACATAAGGGAGACTGGTTGGGATCAATTCTGTTTATGAAGACTAGAATAGAAACTGTCCCTCTCTAGCTTAGTACATTTGTCATTTTTAAGAGTTTTTAAGGGCCCCGGTACCATTTTATCTTTCTATCTTTGGAACCCAAGGGTGATAAGAGGTTATCACTTATCTTGTTAGTGCTAAGAATTGAGTTTCTGGTTCTGCCCAAGTGCAGATCTGAGAAAGATCTTCCAAGGTCATCTGAGGAATTATCCATCTTCATACCTCAGAAACCAAGGAGGCCTTACATACAGCACATCTGCAGAACCCAGAGAATTCTCAAGGCTTTGTGTCCTGGAGAATATTGTCAATTGGTCTTGTGCTTGTCCCCTCTGAGGGAGCCATAGTGATAAAGGTATGATAATCATGGACCATCTTGATCATACTATCTGAGTTGATCTGAGTTGACAGATTTTCATATGAAGAACATTTAGGACCAAATATGTAAAATGGTGCCGATGTGCTTGTATGAAAACTGAGAGTCAGTTGAAGGAATAGTGGAGAGAAATATACAAAGATGGCTGTGAGGAGCTTCTATCAAGAGGAAAATTCTAGAGAGGCAGGCAGCTGACACATTTTGAAGAGAAAGGATGGAGGTGGTTAGAGATATGGTCCGTGATTTTCTTATAATTGAGACATTGCTGATTATGAGACTGAGGAAAAACCCACTGAACTTACAAGTGAGAAAGTTTTCTTTGTTTTAAAGAGGCTCGTGGTAAAAACTGCAATGGCAAAAGTCCCTGACTAATTATGAATAAAATAAAAGGTAACTAATTAATGATCCTATTTTTTAGTTCTAGAGGTAATTCACTGCAAAAGTTATACCCTTATATGTTTCAGCCACATATGAATGAATCTGGGAGCAGTACTAGGAGATGAAAGAAATTTTTATTTCAGTTTCTTCTGAGATGAAGCCTGATGTTGCTTTAGTTTGTGTTAGTTCCATATCTAAGAGTTGAAAGTCATCTGCCCATGGAAAGCGGTCCTCACTGAAAATAGTAGACATTTGACTTTATTCAGTGTTACATAGTGAGGAGGTCCTTTGAGAATTTCCCCAGAACTTATTTTCCAAAAAATTAATCAAATATTTCCCAGGAGAGCTTTCTTCTTTTTATCATAAGCAATGTTATTTTTGTTAGTAATAGTTACCTTTCTAGGCCCTTGCTTCTTCTCCACCTCTAGTCGCACAAAGGACGTAAATAAGAAATGGAGACTGACTCATGAACTTCATTTTAAATCTAGTGTCTTTAAATCTTTTGTTTTCATATATGTGGCAAATAGTAGACTTTTATTAAATGCTTTTTTGAAAGCACTAAGTATAATGTATATTCTGCTTAATTATTTCTTTTATTAGATGGTAGAGTTTATTAGCTCATGGTTTGAGCTCTGGTTGTAAACTGCCTGGATTCAGATCCTGGCCTTATTCCTGAGGTATGTGATCTTTGTAACTTCTCTGTGCCTTGGTTTCCTCTTAAATAAAAAGTAGAGATAATAATAGTGCCTACCTTTTAAGATTATTATGAGAACTAAATAAATTGATACACTTAAAGCACTTAGAACAGTTTCTGGCATATGATAGGTACTTAATAAATATTACACGTGACTTTAACAAAAGCTGCCAGGCATTTAATATTTAAAAAGTGAGAAAACCAAATCTCTGCTGCTTCTTCAAATAGCACTGTAACTGGCAATGAATACTTGAGTGTTGGTTGTGTGAATTGTAGATCAGCCTTTTTATAGTGGATGTAAATAGCTTCCTGTGTTTCTGAAGATGGAGGAATAGAAGTCATCTTCCCATCTGGCCTCATATCAGTATATCACTCTTGACATACTCTTGACACTGTTTATATATTATTTATATTTCTGCTAATCATATAAGTGAGCTGGGTTTTCAAACATTTGTGGGGACTGAGTATCCAGATTTGTTTTTCTGTGGATATTCTATGTCCCTGATGTTTCTTTCCTTCCAGGTGAATTTTAGGAGTGTGTGATTTGTTCCATCTTTGTGTCTGTCCCTCTACCCAAATTTATAGAATCAAAATAAAGGAAAGCGTATCCCCCCCCCCCCAAAAAATGATGAGATTTCCATATAGGCAGCATCATGTTATTCACAGGGTTCTTTGTTAATATAGGCTCATAGACAGGGAGATGGCTAGTTCTGCTCACTAAAGAGGACAGAGTTCTCTTCATGTGGTGTGCCCACAGGACCTCCCTCCCAGTTTCTCTCTCATTGCCAGTAATACAAGTCCATTGTATAAACTCATGGGAAAATGTAGCTTCTCGACTAATAGCCACCTGATGGTATAGCATTTTGGTGTTCATAAAGCACTTTTATTTATTTATTTATTTATTTATTTATTTATTTATTTATTTCATAAAGCACTTTTAAATAAGTGAATTTAGTCGGCTCACAGCAGGCTAATGATAAAATATTTTTTATCAGTATTCTACAGCTGAAAAAAATGAGCCTGCATGAGTTTAAAGGAGTTCAGGGTTATATGGTAAAAATATGCAGTGAACCCACATCTGCTGACTCCTTAAATCCTGTGTCCTTCCCATTTTATTGCTTTCTCATCAGAATCACTTGGGCTCAATAAAATCAAGTAACGGGACCTGAAATAGTATCTGAGGCTGTTCATTAGAAATCATAATCACAAAATTAGAATTTCAAATACCGTAAGATTTGACACTGAAAAGGTTACTTTTTATAATAAAAGGCCCTACTTTCTTTTTAGATATATTGTTCATTCTTCCTGGTTTTATAACATCAACATTTTCTGACAAACTTTAAATTTTTAAAGATTTTTTTTCATTATATGTGTACTTTGTCATTAAAGTAGATTTCACATTGATAGAAATATTTTTTTCTTTCAGTGTGGCTAGTGTTGAATAGTAGGCCTAGATTAAGACTCTCTGAAATTCTTAGAGTATAATTACTAGTTCTTATCCTGTACTTGGTAGGTAGGTGAGTGGCCCCAGGAAGAATAAAATAGGTCTATTTTTGTAACCATTATTTTTCTAAACCTCATTCTGAGTAAATGGCACATTTCTGTATTGCAGGGACAAATCTCAGACCTGTAGCATTGGTTTGAAGAATATGAGTGTGGACCTTTGTTACTTCATGGAGTTGTGTTCGTGTGCCCCTCCTGAGCTGCCAGTGCCACAGATGCAACCACAGCTGGCTGGTGCCATATGTACAGTGACTTACTGAGTGAAAGCTCACTCACTATAGCAGATTTTGACAGGGAACCGCCTATTTCAAGATCACATTCAGTGATCAGTCACTAATGAATTCTGAAAGATGCAAATTCCTGTAGTAATACTAATAGCTATTTTTTTAAAGTAATTACTGCATGCCAGGTTGTATTTAAGTCTTCATGTTCATTTTAATTTAACTCTGACAAATTTTAAGGATGATTATTCCTACTATAGAGCCAAGAAAACTAGTAATTTGTCTAAAGTCATACAGCCAATAAGTGGTAGGGTCAGGATTTGAATTCAGGGCTGCCTGACCACTAGAATGTGTTCTTAACCAGCAACTTCCACATGAAGGATGATGAAATAAGTCATGTGTGTATACCTGTACCCATGACAGACATAATGAATTGCTCATGGTATGTGTTCATGCTCAGCTGATAATCCTTTTTAGCATTACATTCTTGACATTTGTAGTCAAACAGACTTTTAATAGGCAAGGTAAAAGTGTCTTTATTAACTTTCTCTGCAATTTCAGTGGTGTGTTGAAATTGGACCAATTTGCTTTTGAGAAATAATAAATAAGGTAAACTATTGCTTTGTTTTATAGGAAGAACAAAGATGCAATATTTTTCTATGGAAGTCTTCATTGGTGTGAACAGTTGAATTGAATTCAGGATAAATTCCATTTTAGCATATAAAAGTCCTCTCCATGTCAGAAAATTTTAAGGCAAGTTGATTTTCCTGATTTATAATATTTATTTATTTGAAAATGTTCTCAAATGGATAAATGAGATAAAAAACCAATTTTGACAGTGCTCAAAGAGTTCATTATAATGAAATTAGATTTTTATACGATCAGCAGAAAATGAATTTAAAATCCATTAGATTTTAATCGTAGATCAAAATACTAATCCTTTAACAATGGAATTTAGTACTCTGTGTTATGTCTGTAGTTGCAGAAATAAAAAGTTGTTAGGATAAGAGCTTTATTTACTTACTTAACTTGCTACTTATTTATTTATTTATGATTCTTTTTCCTTTCAGACCTTACTACTACTTCAACTGATGGTAATATTTTTTTAAAATATCACGTATAATCAAACAGACCTTCCAGTGTGTCTCTTGACCCTTTGATACAAGGGATTCCCCCTCCTCACTGCAGTATTATTGAAGAGCATCATAGCACAGGTTTCAGGGTCAGCCTGTTTAAGCCAGAGGACCAATAATACCCGCTATAATAAATTATCATTCCTGTCTGCCACTTAGTGTTCAGATTTCTAGAAAATAGGCTCTTCATTATTCTCCTTTGAAACCTGACACAAAACTGAAAAATAGAAAATAACTGAATATCAAAATATATTTCCATAGATAGGCTACCTCACCAGTAGAGACTGAGATATAATTTAATCCAAATTAACATGTGAGGCTATGGAAAATTCTTTATCTTCTCTATGTATCTTTAAAGTTAAGTAATATTATACTTTAAGTTACTTATTTCCATTTGTAAAGAAATGAAAATTTTCTTATTTTCATAGTGATGTTGTTAGGCGAAGAAAATATATAATAGTGAAAGGCAGACAGTGTATTATTGTAAGAAATGCTGACTTGAATGTGCTTTTTTGAAAAAACAAATGAAATGAAGAGAAATTACTCAATAGTGTTTCTTTAGTAATTCAACTTTTTCTCAATAACACCATTTCTGGTTTTTCTTTATCGATAAGATCCTAGCTATTCATACTTTAAAAACAGAAGACAGTACTTCTCCATAACACTGTGACCACAGACCCCACTAACTCTGACTAATGGTTATTTTGAAGTGCTGGTGGCCAGTTGAAGTTTATCATTTGTTACCAAATTACTATTATCTTTATTTTCATCCTGTATTTTGCCTGTCAAGTAGTCATATTCTCCAAAATTGGAGAGTCAGAACCTTCAAATAAAGAGTTCATTTAACTAGAGGCAAGAAGGGCCTATTTTCCTTTGAAACACTTGGGAAATTCATTCATTTTTGTTTGTTTTAAACTTTAAAATCTGGAAGTTATTTAGGGTTGCCTAAGGGGTTTTTTATTTGTTGTTTGCTTGATTGTTTGGTTGATTGGAGTTTTTGTTTTTAGATTATCTAATGACTCTCCCTGGTTCTAAAGTCTAATTGGTGCCTTTTTGTTACTTCTTTATAGTGTTTCTTTAGATTAAGAATTAGCTTTTCTGTAACGTAAGATTTTAAGATCTCCCAATAATCTTGAACCGTAGCTCACATGGCCTGGATTATTTTTTTAAGATTTTACGTATTTATTTATTCATAAGAGACACAGAGAGAGGGAGAGGCAGAGAGAGAAGGAGGCTCCATGTAGGGAGCGCAATGTGGGACGGATCCAGGACTCCAGCATCACACCCTGGGCTGAAGACAGGGGCTCAACTGCTGAGCCACCCAGGCTTCCCAAGGCCTGGATTTTTGTTGTAATATTACCTAATGTAATTGCTGTCTGTTCTAGAAAACCACATTTTTCTAATCTGGGAAGAAGAAGGGTTTTTTTACGTATATTTTATTGAGGCATAATTGATATATAATATTATTAGTTTCAGGGTACAGCATAATGTTTCTGTATCTGTATGTATTGTGAAAGGATTACCACAGTAAGCTTGGTTAACATCTGTTCCCGTAACATAGTTAAATTTTTTTTTTCTTGTGATGAACTTTTAAGATCTACTGCCTTAGCCACTGTCAAATATACAATGCAATATTAGTAACTGTCGGCACGATGTTGTACACTACATCCCATAACTTAATTATATTATACCCAGAAGTTTATACCTTTTGACCTCTTTTGCCCATTTCATCCACTCACACCCTACCTCCTACCTCTGGTAGCTACCTATCTTTTCTGTGTATCTGTGAGCTTGGTTTTTTCCTTGCTGTTGTTTTAAATTCCATGTATGAGTGAAATCATACAGTATTTGTCTTTCTCTAATGTATTTCACTTAACATAATGCCCTCAAGGTCCATCCATGTTGCTGCAAATAGCAAGATTTCATTCTTTTTTATGGCTGAACTGTATTCTATTACACATATGTCACAAAGGGTGTGTGGTATGTGTGTATCACATTTTCTTTATCCATTCATCCATTGATGGAGAGCAGTTAGGTTGTTTCCGTATCTGGGCTATCATAAGTAATAACTGCAGTGACACGTAAGTGCATGTATCTTTTTTAGTTAGTGTTTTTGTTTTCTTTGGATAAATACCCAGAAATGGTATTACTGAATCATACAGTAATTACAGTTTTAATTTTTTGAGGAACACTTACACTGTTTCCCGTATTGGCTGCATGAATGTATATTCCTAGCAGCAGTGCACAGGGGTTCCCTTTTCTCCAGATCCTTGCTAACAATTGTTATTTCTTGTCTTTTTAGCCATTCTAACATGTATGAGGTGATAGATAGCTCATTGATTTGTAATTCCCTGATGATTGGTGATACTGAGTGTCTTTTCGTGTCGGCTATCTGTATGTCTTCTTTTGGCCATCTGTATGTCTTTGGAAGAAGGTCTGTGCTATTGAGTTATGCATTTTTAAATATATTTTAGATATTAACCCCTTAACAGATATACGATTGACAGATATTATCTCATATTCAGTAGGTTGCCTTTTCATTTTGCTGATAGTTTGGTTTGCAGAAACTGTTTAGTTTGAGCTAGTCTACTTGTTTGTTTTTGCTGTTTTTGCCTTTATTTTTAGAGTCAGATCTAAAAAAAATCATCTGTAGAACCAATGTTAAGGAGCTAATAGCCTGTGTTTTCTTGTAGGAGTTTTATGGTTTTAAGTCTTCCATACAAGCTCTTAATCTATTTTAAGTTATTTTTTGGTGTATGGTGTAGAATATTCTTTTGCATGTGACTGTCTAGTTTTCCCAACACCATTTATTGAAGGGACTATCCTTTCCCCAGTACAGTCTTGACTCCTTTGTCATAAAATAATTGATATATGCACGGGTTTATTTCTGGGCTTTCCATTCTTTTCCATTGATCATCTGTTTTTATGCCAGTACTATATTGTTCTGATTACTGAAGCTTTGTAATATAGTTTGAAATCAGGGAGCCTAATGTCTCCACCTTCATTCTTTATCAATATTACTTGGGCTATTTGGGGTCCTTTTTTGGTTTCATACTAATTTTTAGGATTGTTCTATTTCTGTAGACAATGCCATTGGTATTTTGCTAGGGATTGCATTGAATCAGTAGATCACTGTGGATGATATGGACATTTTAACATTTTAACAATATTCTTCCAGTCCATGAACATAGAATATCCATGTATTTATGTCTTTAATTTCTTTCATCAATGTCTTACAGTTTTCAGTATACAAATATTTCACCCCCTTGGTTAAATTTATTCCAAAGTATTCTTTTTGACTCAATTGTAAATAAGATTGTTTTCTTAATTTCTCTGATAGTTCATTATAGGAGGATCTTTTTTATTGTCATTATTATCCTATATAAGAACTTCTAAAGAGAGCTTTATAACTTTTTAAGTTCTGCACAGTTTTTATATTGAATGGGAAAGTTGTTTTAAGTAGTTATAAAGATTAAAATATAAAAATTAACTTTTTTCATAATTTAAATTGCTTATAAGGTTGTTTGGTGGCAGTTGTCTATGTCAGCCCATTTAAAAGTTGTGAAAATATTTTCTTCCCCTTTTTCTTTATGCTTTCTCCTTTGTATTTGTCCTATTACATAAATGTTTGTATTTTTTATTTATATTAAGACAATAGATAATGAAATGTTATCTGAGGTTCATCCATCCATCAGTTGAGATCTTTCCTTTTTTCTTTTCATTTCTAGTGATTTGTAAAATTGACTTGATTCTTTATTTCTCTGCTATGCACAAATCAGACAAGTTTTCTTTTTTCACAAAAGCTTTGGATTCACATTTTTAGTATTTTCAACTGGAATTTTTTTCTCCTGTAGATGAATAATAATAAATGAGGAAACATTCTCACTTATTTTTCTTTGGTTTTTCATATGGGAGTGAAAGTCCCTATAGGATTAGGTAAGCAAAATATTTTTAGCAGAAAAGCTTTTTTCTGTTTTGTTTTGGGTTTTTTTTTTTTTTTTTTTTGGTCTTTTTATTTTCTATCAGTATTGTTGTTAGTGAGCATATTTATTCTGAAGTATACAAAGAAGAATAAGAAAACAGTGCTTTCTGTTGCTGGAAAAATCTTGGCCAAGTCAGGAGAGAGGAACCACATGGTCTTTTGAACAGGTAAAGTTTAATATAAAGGGCTATAAATATGACAGAGAATAGGAAGTGAGAGATTGATAAGAGGTAAAGAGAACTCTGTAGAATACAAGAAGAGCAGGTATAACATGAACTTAACAGCCACTTTCCTAAGGCTGAGATAGAGTACCCAAAGAAGGGGCCCCTTGGGACTGACTTCAGAGTTTGTTGCAGAGGACCTGGCTGTGTCTCTCAGTGCAGAAAAGTCAGTGTGGTGTCTTGTTGATGGAACTTACCCGAAATCCACCCCCCTGGAGCTTGCTGAAGATGCATCTTACTAGAGGCACTCCACTATAAAATCACCCAAAGCTGGTGCTGGGGAAGCTGCTGGGTCGGCTGACCTCTCTACAATTGCAGGAGCTGGGCCCTGGGGGAGCCAGGAGGGAACAGAACCCTTCCCTCCTGCCCTCTCTAGTGTGTCTCTCCAGTGCCCTCTCTTGACAAAACTTTACCTGCTGCAGTTGTCAAAGAAAATCTGTTTAAGGACTCAGATCCATTTTCAGAGCAGGCCAAAAGGATGAATTTGGAGCTGAGAGGCAATAGTTAATAACCAACATAACCTGCAAGATCATTCATGACAAAAAATTTTTCCTTTCCCATGACTATGACAGTCTGTGAAATAGCCTGATTTCATTTCTACTAAAATGTCTCTAAGAGGCATATGAATTGTTAGGCATATCAGTTTATTCAACTTCTAATGAAATGTATTAATACTTTGTAATTAGTGTATGTTTATTCTCCTGATAAATCCTTAAGAATCTATGTCACTATAAAAGCTGATTTTTATTTATTATTTTTTAAAAAGTGCTTCTGACCTATATTCATTAGACTATAAACATCGACATACATGTTACACAGGCGATTGATTGGAAGCCACCTGTGAAGAATTTATTCTTGGTTTAAAACTGTTTTTGAAAATAGCTCTAGGAACTTGTTATTCACTTAACAAACACATTTTTTAATTTAAAAAAAATTTTTTAAAGATTTTATTCATTCATGAGAGACACAGAGAGAGAGAGAGAGAGAGGCAGAGACATAGGCAGAAGGAGAAGAAGGCTTCCTGCAGGGAGCCCGTGTGGGACTTGATCCCAGGATCCTGGGATCACTCCTTGAGCTAAAGGCAGATGCTCAACCACTGAGCCACCCAGGTGTCCCTAATTTTAAAATTCTTGACATTAAC
The DNA here is from genome assembly GCF_048418805.1 of Vulpes vulpes. NCBI lineage: Eukaryota > Metazoa > Chordata > Mammalia > Carnivora > Canidae > Vulpes > Vulpes vulpes. Next base: position 20,945,455 of record NC_132787.1, on the reverse strand, counting down.
ATAACTAGATTGAAGTGTTATGACATTCTGCTTTAATATTTCTTATTGACAAACAAAATTCATGAGCTAAAGAAGACTAGACTAAAAAGAAAAGGAGACTCCTGGCTGGCTGTTAGAGGAGCATGAGACTCTTAATCTTGGGGTCATGAATTCAAGCCCCGTGTTAGGTGTAGAGATAACAAAAAAAAAATGTTTTAAACTTAAAAAAAAGAACAAGAAAAGTTTATAAAACTAAGTATGAATCCCTGAGTTAGCAGCCAAACAAAGAACATGATTTTAATTTGTTAGATGTATAGAAACTAAACACTTAAAATTATTTAAAACTTGAAAGCACTAGCCAGGAGTTATGTAGGTCCTGTGGGAGAATTAGCAGAAAATATCTATAGGTAAACCTGTGTTGTGCTGGTTGTACCCCACATCACTTCCAGGGAAACAGGGACATTAAATGGATACTGGGTTAAATTAAGGATATTGATCTATCTATCAGAAGAGCCTTTCACTGTATATGGTAAGTTTGATCTGGCCCCATACCTGATGACTCATGTTAACCCCTTTGTAGTCCATTATTTAGAACAACTAGTTTATGTGTGGCTTCAGTAGGTATATCCAGATTTTCTCAGTAAGACTTCTCTCAAGAGTTGAATCCAATTCTGATAAACCTGAAGCTCTCCTCCGTCATGGCAAAGTGAGATTGTTGTCTTCTACCTGGTTTGATTTGGCCACAGTGGTAAAGTAATGTGCTGTCTTTGAATCAAGTAACATTTACAGGTGGTCTTCTGGGTCATAGATGACATGGAGATGGACTGCACAAAGGGAACTGGAGAGCTAGACTGTGGTAAATGTCTCCAGTTTGACCAACATATCTGCTTGACAAAATTGGTTACAGATTACAGAGTACTAGCATTATTCTTTTAAAATAATTTTAATAATATCAAAAAACATCCCACATGAGGTGAGCTTGCTTTTTAAAACTAAGACATAATTATCACAAGTTCAGTGAATAATAATTAGGAGTGAGTTTAGGAATGCTAAACTGATACTTTTAAAAGAAAGTATGGCTATTAAAAATAAGACTTTTTTGGTGTGTAATAAACTGATACAGAAGACATTTCTAAGAGAAAAATTACAAATACAGTTTGAGAAGTTGCAAATTATGAGTAAGTATATATTTCCCAAATTGCCTACCCTAATAGGTTCAGCACCCATCTATATGTAAAGTATGATATTATATATTAAAGAAAAATGTAGTCTCATTACTTTGTACTCATAACTCTTAGTGTAATAGCTTTGGGGTGCAGCAAAATCCAAACTTTTGCCTCTAGAGTAGACTAAATAATATGTGTTCTTCATGCATAGGCTTATGTAGAAGAGAGAGAGAGAGAAAGTGTGTGTGTGTGTGTGTGTGTTACTAAATTGAGTTTAAAAAAAAGATACTTTATATTGTAAAAACATTCCCAAATGTAGGAAAAGATTTATCATTTTATAGAAAAGCAATGAGTTGTTATTCTTTAAAGGGATGTTTGGATGAGGTAAAAATCTACTACTTACTTTAATACTGCATTTTTAACTTTGATGCTTTAGATAATTGTCCTATAAGAGGGAATTTCATTTTCTTGATATCCATTGTTTGGTAATGTTTTTTAAATTGTGTCTCTGGAAGTACCTCAGGGCTGAAGCTTAAAAATTTTTTTTAAAGATTTTATTTATTTATTCATGAGAGGCAGAGAGAGAGAGTCAGAGACACAGGCAGAGGGAGAAGCAGGCTCCATGCAGGGAGCCCAACGTGGGACTTGATCCTGGGTCTCCAGGATCATGCCCTAGGCTGTAGGCAGCGCTAAACCGCTGGGCCACCGGGGCTGCCCTGAAGCTTAAAATTTGCAACTTTATGGCATTTGTCTGAGATGCAACAGGAAGAAAATAAGCACAAAAATCTCATTTGTCACCTTATATAGTAAGAATGAATATTACCTTATATGGGCAAATAAATAAGGATTTTAAATCTTTATACTGGATTATCTGGGAGGACCTAATGCAATCATATTTATCCTTATAAGAGAAAAGCAGAGGGAGTTTTTGAGACAGAAGATAATGAGGAAATGGGACCAGGGAGGCAGAGATTGGAGTGATGTCAAAAACCAAGGAATGCCTGGAATCACCAAAAGTTTGAGGAAGCAAAGAAAGGATTCTATACTAGAACGACTAATGGATGCATGACCCTATTGATACCTTGATTTTGGCCTAAAAATCAAAACTTATTTTTGGATGTCTGGCCCCCAGAACTATGAGAGAACAATTTTTGTTGTTTTATTCCAAGCAGTTGTGGTTATAGCAGTTCTAAGAAACTCTAATTCACTTAGTTCATAGATTGATTGAATCTTTTTTCCCCCTAAAATTCATTATGTTAAATTAATTATTAACTCAAATGTGATGGTATATGGAGGTGGGACCTTTGGGAGGTAATTAGGTTTGGATGAAGTCATGAAGATAGAGCCCATATGATAGGACTAGTGTCTTTGTACGCAAAGGCCAGGTGGCTATCTACAAACCAGGAAGTGGGCCTTCATTGGACACCAGATCTGCTGGCAATTTGATTTTAGACTTCCTACACTCCAGAACTGGGAGAAATAAATGTTTTCTAAGCCATCCAGTCTATACTATTTTATTGTAATAGCTCAAACTGACGGAGACACTTGGAAATGAAACAAATGCAAAAATAAAATGTAAATATAAGATTAGTCAGCCATATAAGAAAATATTTTACAGAGATTGACTATTTTTAAAAAGAAAATACTGTATTTAGTGATGGTGATAAGACAGGTATCATCGTACATTGCTGTGAAAGTGAAGAAAATTTGGCAAGGTGGAACAAAATTATGGAGCCATTAGAAACTATTTTCAAAGAATAAGGTAAAAATATGATTACCATATAATACTAAGTAAAAACAGGATTTAAAATTTCATTTATATTAAGGGGGCTCCCCTAAGTTCTTAAGATCTCCTTATATATTTTGGATATTAAGCTCTTATCAAATATCTGGTTTACAGATATTTTTTCCCATTCTGTAGGTTGCCTTTCACCCTGTTGCTGTTTTCCTTTATTGTTCAGAAGATTTTTAGTTTGGTATACTCCTATGTGTCTGTTTTTACTTTTGTTGCCTGTAATTTTGATGTCATATCCAAGAAGTTATTGCCAAGCCTAATATCAGACTTCTTCCTTAGGTTATCTTTCAGGAGTTGTAACAGTTTTAGGTCTTATACCTTTAATATGTTTTGAGTTGATTATTCCATATGGCATGAGATAAGGGTCCAGTTTTATTTGTTTTCGTGTAGACATATTTTGAAATCATAGAGTGATAACTTCAGTTTTGTTCTTCTTTCTTAAGATTTTTTTTTTATATCTGTGGTCATTTCTGGTTCCATGTGAATTTTAGGATTGTTTTACTATTCCAAGACTATGTTGAATAGAAGTGGCAAGAGTAAGAATCCTTGCCTTGTTCCTGATTTTAGAGGAAAAGCTTTCAACTTCTTACTGTTGAGGATGATGTTAGATACGGCTTTTTATATATGGCCTTTATAAGTTGAGGTAATTCCCTTTGATATCTATGGTGAGAATTTTTATATGAAATAGTGTCAAATTATATCAAGTGCTTTTTTTTGCATCTGTTGAGATGATCACATGATTTTTATCCTTCACTCTTAATATGGGATGGCCTTAGTAATTGATTGTTGTATTATGAGCCATCTTTGCATTCCAGGGGTAAATCCTACTTGGTCATAGTGTATGATCCTTTTAATGTTCTTTTGAATTTGGTTTGCTAGTATGTTGTTGAAGATATTTGCATCTGTGTTCATTAAGGGATATTGGCCATAATTTTCTTGTACTGACTTTGTCCCACTTGGTTCTCAGGGTAATGCTGTCCTCATAAATTGAGTTTGGATGTATTTGCTCCTCCTCAGTTTTTTGAAAGAGTTTGAGAAGGATTGGCACTAATTCGTCTTTAAGTATTTGGTAGAATGACACCAATAAAACCATCTGGTCCTTGGGTTTTTGTTGTCGGAAGATTTCTGATTCCTGAATTAATCTCCTTACTCATTATTGATCTGTTTGTATTTTCTATTTCTTCTCATGATTCAGTTTGTATGTTTCTAGGAATTTATCTACTTCTTCTAAATTGTCCAATTTGTTAGTCTACAATTTGTTTATAGTAGTCTTTCATCTTTCGTATTTTCTTTGGTATCAGTTGTAATGTCTCCTCTTTAATATCTATTATCTATTAAATATCTATTTATTTATTTGAGTCTAATCTCTTGCTTAGTCTAGCAAAAAAAATGTCAATCTAAAAATAATGTTAATATTAATGTCAATCTAATGTCAAAAAATGTCAATCTAAAAATAATGTTAATATTAATTAATTTAATATCTAATTAAAAATAATGTTAATCTAAAAATATTTTGATTTTTAAAAACTTTGTCTTCTCTATTTCCTTTATTTCTGGTTTAATGTTTATTATTCCCTTCCTTTGCTAATTTTGCACATAGGGTTGTTGAGCTAGTTCCTTGAGATATAAAGTTAGGTTGTTTATTTGAAATCTTTTTCTTTAATGTGGGTGTTCTTTGCTTGTACTGCTTTTGTTGTATCCATAAATCTTGATATATTGTATTTTCATTTGTCTCAACATATTTTCTCATTTCTTTTTTGCTTTTTGACCCACTGGTTGTTCAAGAGTGTTCTCTTTAATTTTCATAAATTTGTGGATTTTCCAGTTTTTCCTTTGCTTTTGGTATCTAATTGCATTGCGTTGTGGTTAGAAAAGATACTTATTACAATTTTATTCTTAAATTTGCTAACTTTTTTGTGACTTAACATGTGATCTGCACTTGGGAAGAATACATTTCCTACTGCTTTTGGGTAGAATGTTCCAGACATGTTTTAGGTCCTTTTGGTCTATAGTGTTGTTCAAGTTCTGTTTCTTTATTGATCCACTCTGGATTATCCATCTGTTGTTGAAATGGAGCATTGAAGTTTATTGTATTGCTGTTTCTCCCTTCATTTCTATCAGTGTTTACTTTATGTTTTTAGATGCTATGATTTTGAACACATGTATAATTATTATGTCTTCCTGACCTATTATTATTATATAGTGATCTTGACTCTAAGAATGTCAGCAAACGATTGGACATTTATTTGATTAAAGTTAAATGTGTTTTTATGATTCACTGTTTAATCCACTTTTACAATTAACCAGCCAATTGCTGTAATTCTAGCTGTAATGGATAAGAAACTTCTGCTGGGTGTTTCTGGCCTTGGAGCTTAGAACTATCTAATCTAAAGATTAGATTTGAAAGTCATTAAGTCATTAATAACATTAATTATTAAGCATCTATTGCATGTTATTGCCTATCAACATGTAGCTAGTAATTGATACCATGAGAATGACTTTGGTCATTTAGGGAAAAGGTATAAAGAAGTGGCATAGAGGATAGAGCCAGAAAATTAGTGTTAATATTAACATGAGAAAAAATAGCCCATAGTGATGACTATTAGAGAGTTACCAAATGAATGGGAGAAGCCATGGAGAATAGGATGTAAATCAAGACAGGAGAGTATTTGGAAAGGAACTTTCAGCAGTGCCAACGCTGTAGAGACATCAAAGAAGGTACAAAGAAAGAGTAAATTGAGTATAAAGATACGACCCTCTACTCATGAGATTCTTTGGTGAACTTGTTGGAATATGTCATTGATAAAGGGAGGACATATGATAGTGGAGTTTGTGAGAGAAATAGAAATGAATTCTAAGAATATGAAGCCATGACTAAACTTTTTTAATATCATAAAATATGTTTCAATTAGAATTTTATTCTCTTTCCCCATATTTTATGGGATTATGGGTGATTTTATTTCCCTAGAGCCTTTGCTCATTTACTGAATATTCTGTAATGAACATATTTTACCTTTGTAATCGAAAAAGAAAGTTGTTATGTATCTAAAAGATACAATGATGTGCTGTAGCCTTATTTGCTAACAAAACAATGTTTCTTAAACAAGAATTTTATGAACTGCTAAGGACTTTGGCCTACTATATACATTTTTCCTTGGGATTTCCTTTGGTGCTACATGGAATAAGAAAGACTATAGTTTTAAGGTTCTAAATCCCTAGGTAATCATAAGGGTCTATGCTAAACTGTAATCCACATACATGAAATTATAAAAGCCTGCTCTAACTATTGAATTTTACTTCTACTTGTGGCTTACCGTAGAGTGGCAGTAAATAGAGAGGATTGAGCTCTACTTTACCTAATGGAATTGAAAGAGATTGAAACTTTTAATTGCTGCTTATTGTATTATATGAGAGGTGAGGTGAGTGGGGAAGAGTGTTTAGAGACCACATATTTTATGTAAGACAGTATGATGAATTAAGGGTCTCTTTCTCTCTAATTTGATTGTAAATATATATGTTGAATCCTGAAGGAGTCCTGGCTAATTTACTTTTTCCTTAAAGCCGTATTTGGTAGACAAAACTTAAAGTTTAGCATGTAAAACTAATTTAAAAAGCAGTATAAATCTTTACTACAGTCTTTAGCTGAAAAATGTCCAGGAATGGTTATATTTATGAAAATTCTTGAAACTGAAATTTCATCCAGTTTTCTCCATTATCTCTTACTAGCTTGATACTTGTTCACAAATCTCTCTTCTCCCAGGAAACTGCATCTCCTTCACTCCTTCCTCACTGCTTGAGTCAATTGTTAAGCATATTTTAGCCTCCCAGGCTATTTCAGTTTTCCTGTTCTCCATTACCTGTATTCAGCACTAAGGGTAAAGGTGGCAAGCAGGATCCATGCTCAGATATGGTTTGGGTAGGAAGATAATATTGCAAACACAGGCACTATTTGGTTTTTATTGTTTTTTTTATATCCTTATAACAAATACACAGTAAGTGACCAGTGCTTCGCAAACCCTGTTTTTCATCTCTCTGGGGAAGAGTGACCTCTGGTGGCTAAAATAAAAAGCCCCAGGTTCAAGAAACCTAAACTTTAATTTATCTCATCTATGCTCAAATTGTGTGCATATGTTCATGTTTTGTCACATTTTGTAATGTTCTATGTACTTATTCCAAGTAAATCAGAATCTTTTACCACCATGTTTAAATCCTGATCTTTTGTTACTCTTGAGCTGTGCCCTCTGGACTCATAATTGGCCTTAATTTGAGATCTAAAATAATTTCTTAATAAAATATATTAATTGTAATTATTAATTTAACTATATATAATTATATGTGTAATTTTTAATAAAGTGATTAACAATAATTACAGTATAATATATAACAGTTATAACTTCATATTGATTTAATTACATTTTCTTAACAAGACTATCTCCTTGGTACTCTTAAATTATTAAAACTTAAAAACTTTTCCATTAGTTTACATTTGGATTATCCTTATTAGTGATTGTTCTAATTAGAAAAAAGGTGCTCACTTTGGCAGCACACCCACAAATTAGAAAAACAGTTTTACCTACTGGTTAAAGAAGCTGTCAGTCTCAAACTATGCTGTCTGATTTATACTCCAGGCTACCATTTATCTTTGAATCAGTCCTACAACCAATATTTAATTGGGTTGCTTCCTCAGAGATATTTGTCCTTACCTTGTTTAGTCTGTCACTAAATGGCAACCAAATTGTCAATTTTGTTTTCATATCAGTCTTCACTAGTTTGGTCATTTGTGTCTCACTTTGTTTGGAAATGATGTAGGGCAACTTACAAAGTGGCATACTATAAAAATGGTCAAAATAAATTTTAAAATAAAAATGAAACAAAAAGATAAAAGTATCTTGGGCTCAGTTTATAAATTTTTTCAAAAGTGATTTTAGTCCATTTATTATCTAACATGTAGTTGATAATCAGTTATGCTGATTAATATGGTTAGACTTAATAATAAAATAATTCTTAGTAAATTTTCCTCATGATCTAAAGGATACTTTATTGAGGAGAAAAAAAAAACTATTTCTGTAGCAGTTTAAAAATCTACATTCTCATGCTTTATAATCCTGGGTAGGAAGAGTGTAAAAAGCAGAAATGAATCTATTCCACAGAACTGTACTTGTTTTCCAAGTACTTTCTGTGAGGTTCAGTAGAATGAATTTTTAAAAACGCAATCTATATAAGATGGATTCTGTTCTTTTGTAATCCAGTATTGAGTTTTTGTCTGTCATACACAGAATTATTTTTATGACCTGTGATGCTCTGCAGAACTATTACTAATGTCATAGACATTTTTGCAGAGGTGTTTGGTATGAAACAAAAATTTCTGTGTTACTCTAAATGTAGTAGAAAAGTGTATTATTCTAATAAATAATATTTAACTTATTTTGTAAACCAAGCAGGTATCTTTGAGCTTCTCTTTTTTCCCCAAATTAGATTTTAATTAATAAGCAGCCCCAGATTAATGTCTGCAGCAAAGAATTCAAAAAGGATTTTTTTCACACATACTGTTCAGACAAGTACTAAGTTTTCACTGTTACTTGTGTATCACAAAATATATACAAACTATGGCACAAAGAAAGCAATACTATCAAAAGCCGAACTCTGCTTAATTATTACATTTCTTAGACCATTAACCACTATTCTATTGATAATCTAAGACATCTTAATTTCATAAATATGTACTATTCTGGTGTATTATTTCCTATAGGAACATAGTATTTCAGTGTCCTCTAGTAATAAAACAACACAGATATTCTATAGTTGGTTATGTACTAATTCCTCAATATTCACAAATATGTTTTTGCAAAATATCGGTACTGAGGAAACGATTGTGTAAAAATACAGATATTCTCTATAATAATAAGGATTTTTGAACTATTGCAGGAAAAATGGCAAATAGTTGATTGAGATATTTTTAAATAGAGGGCTGGAAAGTGAATGTCTGCTTCTGATGGTGGCTTAAGTGGAATCTGAATGATTACAGTGGGGGTGGGAGAGCTTGAGAGAAGATGGTTTAATAGGGATTTCAATATCAACTATACATGTAAACCACAGCTATTCCTATCATTATTGAAAATATTTCTTATTCAGAGAAATTCAAGAAGTCTGAAAAGATGCCTCAGTGATTTGATATGACCTATATGTTTTATTTATAAATGCATTCCAAATAAATTTACCAAAATATCTTCTCATCATCACATGCTAGTTTAATGAAATATATGTTTCTTTATGTGTAACTTAAAGTTATGTGCATGATAGCAGCAGCCTGCAGCATAAGAAGGAAACTTCCCATATCCCAGGAAAACTAGTACTAACATGGTCTTGGGAAGTTTGGAAATTTTATGTCTGGAAAACTTCTGGTTTTAGGAATTTTTCCATTGAGCATGCTTCACTTGAAAAGATCTTTCCTTTTACGATAGTCTGCAATGTTTATTGACCCAACTCATCTATTTTCGTGATGATCTATTCATTTATTTTCATATGTAAAACTTTTAAATGTCTTTTTTGGAAAAGCTATGGAAATATGTATGTTGCTGCTTCATTTTTCCTAAAAGGAAGTAGGAGAAATTTGAGTCATTAATATAAAAACAATTCTATGTATGTTGTTAGATTCACAGCAGGTTTCTCAAAATCATCTAGGTAAGGAGCTTTGGAATGTTTATTCAAAACAACTTCTAAAAAAAAAAATTAAAAAAAAAAAATTAAAAAAAAAAAAAAAAAAAAAAAACAACTTCTAGCCCTGTTTTATGTAGTGAAGTATATCCCAAAGTCAAGTCCTAGGCCTCATGGGAAACTTTCATGGCTTAATCAAAGGTTCCTTTGGGACACATGAATTTTTAGAAGGGAGAACAATAACAAAAAAGGATTTGGAAATTGCTACATTAGTGTACAGCAAAGAATTTTGAAGAAAATATTTCCTGGCAATTTTTGTACCTTATTTACCTGTTCATTATAACGTAAGGTATTTTTAATCCATAAAACCTCCAAATCTACTAAAAGTCAAAGGTGTTAGGGAGGAGGGCAGGGAGTGGGGGTGAATGGGTGACGGGCACTGAGGGGGGCACTTGACGGGATGAGCACTGGGTGTTATTCTGTATGTTGGCAAATTGAACACCAATAAAAAATAAATTTATGATTTAAAAAGAAAGTCAAAGGTGTTAGATAGATTTCATTAACATGTGAAATGCCCAGTTGTCTTTTTTACCCTTCTGTAATTATTTAAAATAGGATTAGTAATGAGAATATCAGCTGAGAAATTCTGTTGATATTTAAAATGCCTGGGGTGCCGACATAATTAAACAGCATATGTACACACTTTGGCCCCATTCCAAAACCAGCGATTACGTGTCTAACATTAATCCCATGCTTCTACAAAAGCTGTTAGAGTAAACATCTGGGATCTTTTACTACCTAAACTAAAATATTACATAATCAGTTAAAGGAGCTTCTTACCCACAGATGTACTACAGAGAGCTGTTTATGTGTGTGATTTACTTTAAAGCACACATGGGTTAGGAACCCATATATCACATACTTCAGCCATCCTTGAAATGTGACTCTTCCTTGAAGGCAAAAATAAGGACAGCGACGTGCTTGCTTTTGCAGCACATATACTAAAGGGAAAAAAAAGTAAGGACAGTGTAAATGTTGCTAGAGAGGTCAGTTTGACCCCAGATACCCTATAA